>NC_139965.1:45515330-46192830 GCF_963993115.1 Abramis brama | reverse complement strand
AAACTAAGCCCCCATTTTTGACTAAAGGTGGCGCTACTGAGCCCCTCACCACGCCCGTTTCTGAAACTTTGCACATGTCTACTGGATAATAAATGTGATGTGTCTGTCGAATTTCATGCATTTTCAAGCATGTGAAGAGTCTCAAAAGCATCCGAAAAGAATATTAAAGTTTGATGCGTTGCCACGGCAACAGTATCTAAGATATCAATAATCCTTTCACAGGTCTACATCTGCCGTGTGTTTACATTATACACATAAAGTTTGAAGCAAATCGGGTAAAAATAAGAGGGAGATTTCAAAGCATTTTGAAAGTGACACACTTCCTGTTGCCAGTTGGTGGCGCTATAACTTTGACTCACAAATGTCACATCCATGTGATCGGCCTCTTACAACTAACACACTGCTGAAGTTTCATCAAGATCAGTTAATGTATGCAGAAGTTATAACACACTTCCTGTTTGAATTATTCGCCATAAATTCGTTTCCTTGCCACGGCCAAACCGTTCGAGATATCAAAAATCCGTCCGCAATTTAGCATCCTCAATGTCTTGACTTCATGCCGACCGAGTTTGGAGGCGAATGGATGAATTTCCTAGGAGGAGTACATCAAATTCCACAGCATGCGTTTCCAAACAACCCATAATAGCTGACTTCCTGTTGGTCTGGCGTAAAACTTAGAGCACGAAAGTTGTTCGGCCCGATGAGGTCTATATGTGTACCGAGTTTCATATTATTACATGCAAGCGTGTCTGATTTATGGACAAGTGTTCGGATCCCGTTCCAGGGGGCGCTGTCGAGGCCCCCTGCCACGCCCGGGTACCAGCTTCAGCCCGGCCCTGATGGCCGCGGGTTCTGACCTGTGTGCAAAATTTCAAGAGTTTTCGAGCATGTTAAGGGCCCCAAAAGTGCCCGAAAGGTTGACAAAATAATAATAATAATAATAAATATAGCTGCGAGCAGCGATTACGGGCCCAAGCCGGTGGCACCGCAACCCCGGTGCCTTTAGTTACCTAAAGGCACCGGGGTGGCGGTACCGCCGGCTTGGGCCCTCCATCGCTGCTCGCAGCTATATTTATATATATATATATATATATATATATATATATATATATATATATATATATATACATACATACATACACACACATACATATATATGTATATATATATATATATATATATTATTGTTCAAAAGTTTGGGGTCAGTAAGATTTTTAATGTTTTTAGGAGAAGTCTCTTCTGCTCACCAAGGCTGCATTTATTGATTAAAAATACAAACAAAAACAGTAATATTGTGAAATATTATTCCAATTTAAAACAGCTGTTTTCAATTTTTAAATATTTTACATAGTAATTCATTTCTGTGATCAAAGTTGAGTTTTCAGCATCATTACTCCAGTCTTCAGTGTCACATGATCCTTCAGAAATCATACTAATATGATGATTGATGCTCAATAAATATTCATTATTATTTTCAATGTTGAAAACAGTTGTGTACAGATTTTTTTTTTCAAAATGCTTTGATGAATGTTAAGTTCAAAAGAACAGCATATATTTCAAATATATATATTTTTAACATTATAAATGTCTTTACTGTAACTGTTGATCAGTTTAACTCATCCTTCATAAATAAAAGTACTGATTTATTTTATTTATTTCCCCCAAAAATAAAATTGTAATTATTACTAACCCAAAACTTTTGAGCGGTAGTGTTTAACGTTACAAAAGCTTTAGATTTCAGATAAATGCTGTTCTTTTGAACTTTCTATTCATCAAAGACTGTACACAACTGTTTTCGACATTTAAAATAATAATGAATGTTTCTTGAGTATCAATCATCATATTAGAATAATTTCTGAAGGATCATGTGACAGTGACGACTGGAGTAATGATGCTGAAAACTCAGCTTTGATCACAGGAATAAATAACAGTTTAAAATATATTAAAATAGAAAGCAGCCGTTTTAAATTGGAATAATATTTTACAATATTACTGTTTTTGTTTGTATTTTTAATCAAATAAATGCAGCCTTGGTGAGCAGAAGAAACTTCTCTGTTATGTGCGCGCCACAGACTGCACGCACGTCCGCTTAGAGTTCCGCCTTTTGCCTTCCGTCAATATTACGTTATTAGAAAAATATTTTTTTAGAGAATCGATTTTTTGACATTTGTGAATCGATTCAGAATCGTCCACGTCCGCATCGCGATGCATCTAAGAATACATTTTTTCTCCCACCCCTAGATTTCATACAACAGGTTAACAGTTACAATTAAGTCACTTACATTTTAGATTCAATGTTGACTGTTTTTGTTCTGTTTCAGCAGCGAAAATAGTTAAACAAAGATCACGGCAGAACCATCACGTGTTTTCTCATAACTGAACGATTCAGCATTTTTAACGAATCGGTTGACTCAAAGATTGAATGATCAATCCATAAACATCTGTCTTAATCATGATCGACTCATTCGAACGAATCGTTTGAACGAATGAATCAATGACTCGCTTATTAAGATGGATGCCTGGCGACACCTAATGGCGGTTTAGTGTTGTTTAAAAGCATCATTCTTTCCCACATGTGTGTGATTTGTGTGTGCAACATTATCATTATTTTTCTTTCACTATTATATTAGCGATTTAAAAGCACCCACTCGTGTCACACGTCGATTAACCGGTGGGAAAATATCCTCAGACACATACCTAATAAATGTATATTTAAATACAATATTGGCCTACCTGGTAAAAAGTTTTATATACTATTTTGATGTCCTTTTGGACACAAGAGGGCAGTATAGCCCTATGTTTGCTTTTTTGTTGAACCAAATAGCACTAAATAGCCTGTTTTAACTTTTTCATTCTTCTTGAATTGCAAAAACAGAATAAAATGGGTTTAGTTGTGATATTTGTATTCTTTTATATAGAAATAAATGGTATATAATTACATTTTTAGAAGATTTTTAGTGTTTCCTTTTTGGACATTACTTTAATCCCTCGCCATAGCAAAACCATTTGAGATATTTATTATCCATTCACAATTTAGCATATTTAATGTAGTTTCATCATGTTGAAAAAGTTTGGTACGAATAAAATAAATAGTTTAAGAGGAGTGGCTAAAAATTCAGAGGCTGATTTTGCAAAAAAATTCACATTCAGACCAAAATATCTGACTTCCTGATGGCCAGAGCTATTGAATGTAAATTAGAAAGTTGTCCGGCTTGATGAGAACAATATACAAACTGTTTTTTCTTTACTGTAGTTAAAACTAACCCCCCCACTTTTGTCAAAAGCATGTTGAAAGTGACACACTTCCTGCTGCCAGTTGGTGGCGCTATAACTTTGACTCACAATAGCTACATCCATCTGATCGGCCTCTTATCACGAACACACTGCTGAAGTTTCATCAAGATCAGTTAATGTATGCAGAAGTTATTCCACTTCCGTGTTTCTCTTTTCTCGCCATAAATTCGATTCCTCGCCACAGCCAAACCGTTCGAGATATCAAAAATCCGTCCGCAATTTAGCATCCTCAAAGTCTTGACTACATGCACACCGAGTTTGAAGGGGACACGGTGAATTTTCTAGGAGGAGTATTTCACATTCCACAGCAAGCGTTTTCCAAACAACCCATAATAGCCGACTTCCTGTTGGGCTGGCGTAAAACTTGACCGGGGTAAAGTTGTTTCGGCCCGATGAGATCTATATGTGTACCGAGTTTCATATTAATTCATGCGAGCGTGTTTGATATATGGATCAAGTTTTAGAACCCCGTTCAAGGGGGCGCTGTTGAGCCCCCCAGCCACGCCCGGGTACCAGCTTCAGCCCGGCCCTGATGGCCGTGGGTTCTGACCTGTGTGCAAAGTTTCAAGAGTTTTTGAGCACGTTAAGGACCCCAAAAGCCCCTGAAACCTTGATTAACAATATAAAAGCAATAGTCAAATCCCCCCCTCCCCTCACACACACACAGACACAGAGAGAGGGAGAGAAAATTCTTCAGAAAATCCACATTCAAACCAAAATATCTCTCTTCCTGTTGGTCGGAGATGGTTCATGTAAATTAGAAAGTTGTCCGTCTTGATGAGAACAATACACATACCAAGTTTTGTGATTCTAGGAAAAACTAAGCCCCCATTTTTGACTAAAGGTGGCGCTACTGAGCCATTCCACCACGCCCGTTTCTGAAACTTTGCACATGTCTACGGGCTAATAAATGTGATGTGTCTGTTGAGTTTCATGCAATTTCAAGTATGTTAAGAGTCTCAAAAGCATCAAAAAATAATATTAAAGTTTGATGCGTTGCCACGGCAACAGTATCTAAGATATCAATAATCCTTTCACAGGTTTACATCTGCCGTGTGTCTACATTGTACGCATAAAGTTTGAAGCAAATCGGGTAAAAATAAGACACTGATTTCAAAGCATTTTGAAAGTGATGTACTTCCCGCTGCCTGTTGGTGGCGCTATAACTTTGACTCACAATAGTCACATCCATGTGATCGGCCTCTTACAACGAACACACTGCTGAAGTTTCATCAAGATCAGTTAATGTATGCAGAAGTTATAACACACTTCCTGTTTCATTTTTTCGCCATAAATTTGTTTCCTCGCCACGGCCAAACCGTTCGAGATATCAAAAATCCGTCCGCAATTTAGCATCCTCAATGTCTTGACTTCATGCACACCGAGTTTGGAGGCGAATCGATGAATTCCCTAGGAGGAGTACATTAAATTCCACAGCATGCGTTTCCAAACAACGCTAAATAGCCAACTTCCTGTTTGGCTGGCGTAAAACTTAGAGCACGAAAGTTGTTCGGCCCAATGAGATCTATATGTGTACCGAGTTTCATATTATTACATGCAAGCGTGTTTGATTTATGGACACGTGTTTGGATCCCGTTCCAGGGGGCGCTGTCGAGCCCCCCTGCCACGCCCGGGTACCAGCTTCAGTCCGGCCCTGATGGCCGCGGGTTCTGACGTGTGTGCAAAATTTCAAGAGTTTTCTAGCATGTTAAGGGCCCCAAAAGTGCCCGAAAGGTTGACAAAATAATAATAATAATAATAATAATAATAATAATAATAATAATAATAATAATCCTACCGAAAACAATAGGGCCTTCGCCCTTTCAGGGCTTGGGCCCTAAATATATGTATGTGTGTGTATGTATGTATATATATATATATATATATATAAATATAGCTGCGAGCAGCGATTACGGGCCCAAGCCGGTGGCACCGCAACCCCGCGGTTGGCGGTACCGCCGGCTTCGGCCCTCCATCGCTGCTCGCAGCTATATTTATATATATATATATATATATACATACATACACACACATACAATATATATATATATATATATATATATATATATATATATATATATATATATATATATATATTCCGTTCAAAAGTTTGGGGTCAGTAAGATTTTTAATGTTTTTAGGAGAAGTCTCTTCTGCTCACCAAGGCTGCATTTATTTGATTAAAAATACAAACAAAAACTGTAATATTGTGAAATATTATTCCAATTTAAAACAGCTGTTTTCAATTTTAAAATATTTTACATAGCAATTAATTTCTGTGATCAAAGTTGAGTTTTCAGCATCATTACTCCAGTCTTCAGTGTCACATGATCCTTCAGAAATCATTCTAATATGATGATTGATGCTCCGTCAATATTTCAATATTACTCCGTTGCGTTCCGTCAATATTACGTTATTAGAAAAATATTTTTTTAGAGAATCGATTTTTTGACATTTGTGAATTGATTCAGAATCGTCCACGTCCGCATCGCGATGCATCTAAGAATCAATTTTTTCTCCCACCCCTAGATTTCATACAACAGGTTAATAAACAGTTACAATTAAGTCACTTACATTTTAGATGCAGTATTGATTGTTTTTGTTCTATTTCAGCAGCGAAAATAGTTAAAGATCACAGCAGAACCATCACGCATCACGTGTTTTCTCATAACTGAATGATTCAGCATTTTTAAGGAATCGGTTGACTCAAAGTTTGAATGATCAATCCATAAACATCTGTCTTAATCATGATCGACTCATTCGAACGAATCGTTTGAACGAATGAATCAATGACTCGCTTATTAAGATGGATGCCTGGCGACACCTAATGGCGGTTTAGTGTTGTTTAAAAGCATCATTCTTTCCAACTTGTGTGATTTGTGTGTGCAACATTATCAATGTCAGTGTGGAAGTCTGTATTTTTCTTTTACTTTTATATTAGCAATTTAAAAGCACCCGCTTGTGTCACACGTCGAATAACCGGTGGGAAAATATCCTCAGACACATACCTAATAAATGTATCTTTAAATAGAATATTGGCCTACCTGGTAAAAAGTTTTATATACTATTTTGATGTGCTTTTGGACACAAGAGGGCAGTATAGCCCTATGTATGACTTGTTTTTTTTTTTTTACTTTACTGTTTTTAATTTTAGAATAAAATTAGAATAAAATTCTTTTTAAAAACAGGATAAAATGGGATTAGTTGTGATATTTGTATACTTTTATATAGAAATAAATGGTATATAATTACATTTTTAGAAGATTTTAGGCTTTTAGTGTTTCCTTTTTGGACATTATTTTAATCCCTCGCCATAGCAAAACCGTTTGAGATATTTATTATTCTTTCACAATTTAGCATATTTAATGTATTTTCATCACGTTGAAAAAGTCTGGTGGGAATAAAATAAATAGTGTAAGAGGAGTGGCTAAAAATTCAGAGGCTGATTTTGCAAAAAAAATCCACATTCAGACCAAAATATCTGACTTCCTGATGGCCAGAGCTAATGAATGTAAATTAGAAAGTTGTCCGGCTTGATGAGAACAATATAAAAACTATTTTTTTTTTTTACTGTACTTAAAAATAACCCCCCCACTTTTGTCAAAAGCATGTTGAAAGTGACATACTTCCTGCTGCCAGTTGGTGGCGCTATAACTTTGACTCACAATAGTTACATCCATCTGATCGGCCTCTTACCACGAACACACTGCTGAAGTTTCATCAAGATCAGTTAATGTATGCAGAAGTTATTCCACTTCGTGTTTCTCTTTACTCGCCATAAATTCGATTCCTCGCCACGGCCAAACCATTCGAGATATCAAAAATCCGTCCACAATTTAGCATCCTCAAAGTCTTGACTACATGCACACCGAGTTTGGAGGGGACACGGTGAATTTTCTAGGAGGAGTATTTCACATTCCACAGCAAGCGTTTTCCAAACAACCCATAATAGCCGACTTCCTGTTGGGCTGGTGTAAAACTTGACCAGGGGAAAGTTGTTCGGCACGATGAGATCTATATGTGTACCGAGTTTCATATTAATTCATGCAAGCGTGTTTGATATATGGACCAAGTTTTAGAACCCCGTTCAAGGGGGCGCTGTTGAGCCCCCCAGCCATGCCCGGGTACCAGCTTCTGCCCGTCCCTGATGGCAGGGGGTTCTGACTTGTGTGCAAAGTTTCAAGAGTTTTTGAGCACGTTAAGGACCCCAAAAGCCCCTGAAACCTTGATTAACAATATAAAAGCAATAGTCAAATCCCCCCTCCCCTCACACACACAGAGACACAGAGAGAGGGAGAGAAAATTCTTCAGAAAATCCACATTCAAACCAAAATATCTCTCTTCCTGTTGGTCGGACATAGTTAATGTCAATTAGAAAGTTGTCCGTCTTGATGAGAACAATACACATACCAAGTTTTGTTGCTGTTGATAAAACTAACCCCCCCACTTATGACTAAAGGTGGCGCTACTGAGCCCCTCACCACGCCCGTTTCTGAAACTTTGCACATGTCTACGGGCTAATAAATGTGATGTGTCTGTCGAGTTTCATCCAATTTCAAGTATGTTAAGAGTCTCAAAAGCATCAAAAAAGAATATTAAAGTTTGAAGCGTTGCCATGGCAACAGTATTAAAGATATCAAAAATCCTTTCACAGGTCTACATCTGCCGTGTGTTTACATTATACACATAAAGTTTGAAGCAAATCGGGTAAAAATAAGAGGGTGATTTCAAAGAATTTTTAAAGTAACACACTTCCTGCTGCCAGTTGGTGGCGCTATAACTTTGACTCACAATAGTCACATCAATGTGATCGGCCTCTGACAACGAACACACTGCTGAAGTTTCATCAAGATCAGTCAATTTATGCAGAAGTTATAACACATTTCCTGTTTCCATTATTCGCCATAAATTCGTTTCCTCGCCACGGCCAAACCGTTCGAGATATCAAAAATCCGTCCGCAATTTAGCATCCTCAATGTCTTGACTTCATGCTGACCGAGTTTGGAGGCGATTGGATGAATTCCCTAGGAGGAGTACATTAAATTCCACAGCATGCGTTTCCAAACAACCTATAATAGCCGACTTCCTGTTGGGCTGGCGTAAAACTTAGAGCACGAAAGTTGTTCGGCCCGATGAGATCTATATGTGTTCCGAGTTTCATATTATTACATGCAAGTGTGTTTGATTTATGGACAAGTGTTCGGATTCCGTTCCAGGGGGCGCTGTTGAGCCCCCCTGCCACGCCCGGGTACCATCTTCAGCCCGGCCCTAATGGCCGCGGGTTCTGACCTGCGTGCAAAGTTTCATGAGTTTTTGAGCACGTTAAAGGCCCCAAAAGCCCCCGAACCCTTGAAGAACAATAATAATAAATATAGCTGCGAGCAGCGATTGCGGGCCCAAGCCGGTGGCACCGCCAACCTGGTGCCTTTAGTTACACTAAAGGCTCCGGGGTGGCGGTGTCACCGGCTTGGGCCCTCCATCGCTGCTCGCAGCTATATTTATTTATATATATATATATATATATATATATATATATATATATATATATATATATATACATATATATATATATATCAGACAAGTAATATTCTCTGTCTTGTCACTTTAAAATATATATATATATAAAATTCAGAGGCCGATTTTGCAAATAAATCCACATTCAAACCAAAATATCTGACTTCCTTTTGCTCGGAGCTAATGACTGTAAATTAGAAAGTTGTCCGGCTCGATGAGACAAATATATATACTGATTTTTGTAAATGTTGGTAAAACTACCCCCCCCCCACTTTTGTCAAAAGCATGTTGAAAGTGACACACTTCCCTGCTGCCAGTTGGTGGCGCTATAACTTTGACTCACAATAGTTACATCCATCTGATCGGCCTCTTACCACGAATACACTGCTGAAGTTTCATCAAGATCAGTTAATGTATGCAGAAGTTATAACACTTCATGTCTCTCTTTTCTCGCCATAAATTCGTTTCCTCGCCACGGCCAAACCGTTCAAGATATCAAAAATCCGTCCGCAATTTAGCATCCTCAATGTCTTGACTTCATGCACTCCGAGATTGGTGGGGATGGGATGAATTCTCCAGGAGGAGTAGTTCAAATTCCACAGCAAGCGTTTTCCAAACAACCCATAATAGCCGACTTCCTGTTGGGCTGGCGTGAAACTTGACAGAGGGAAAGTTGTTCGGCCCGATGAGATCTATATGTGTACCGAGTTTCATATTAATTCATGCAAGCGTGTTTGATATATGGACCAAGTTTTCAGACCCCGTTCAAGGGGGCGCTGTTGAGCCCCCCTGCCACGCCCGTTTCTGAAACTTTTCACATGTCTACTGGCTAATAAATGTGATGTATCTGTCGAGTTTCATCCCATTTCAAGCATGCTAAAAGTCTCAAACGCATCCGAAAAGAATATTAAAGTTTGATGCGTTGCCACGGCAACAGTATCTAAGATATCAATAATCCTTTCACAGGTCTACATCTGCCGTGTGTCTACATTATACACATAAAGTTTGAAGCAAATCGGGTAAACATAAGAGGGTGACTTCAAAGAATTTTGAAAGTGACACACTTCCTGCTGCCAGTTGGTGGCGCTATAACTTTGACTCACAATAGTCACATCAATGTGATCGGCCTCTGAAAATGAACACACTGCTGAAGTTTTATCAAGATCAGTTAATGTATGCAGAAGTTATAACACACTTCCTGTTTATCTTTTCTCGCCATAAATTCGTTTCCTCCCCACGGCCAAACCGTTCGAGATATCAAAAATCCGTCCGCAATTTAGCATCCTCAATGTCTTGACTTCATGCACACCGAGTTTGGTGGGGATCGGATGAATTCTGTAGGAGGAGTACATTAAATTCCACAGCATGCGTTTTTCAAACAACCCTGAATAGCCGACTTCCTGTTGGGCTGGCATAAAACTTAGAGCATGAAAGTTGTTCGGCCCAATGAGATCTATATGTGTACCGAGTTTCATATTATTACATGCAAGCGTGTTTGATTTATGGACCAAGTTTTTGGATGCTGTTCCAGGGGGCGCTGTTGAGCCCCCCTGCCACGCCCGGGTACCAGCTTTAGCCCGGCCCTGATGGCCGCGGGTTCTGACCTGTGTGCAAAGTTTCAAGAGTTTTCGAGCATGTTAAGGGCCCCAAAAGTGCCCGAAAGGTTGACAAAAAAATAAGAATAATAATAAAATATAGCTGCGAGCAGCGATTACGGGCCCAAGCCGGTGGCACCGCAACCCCGATGCCTTTAGTTACCTAAAGGCACCGGGGTGGCGGTGCCGCCGGCTTTGGCCCTTCATCGCTGCTCGCAGCTATATTTATATATATATATATATATATATATATACACATACACACATATATATATATATATATATATATATAGAAGACAGAAAATATTACTTGTCTTACTTTATTCTGATTTTATGATACACTCAAAATATTCCACAACATTGATTAACGTTGATTAAAAAAATCATCCTCTTCACACGCGCAAAAATGTGCTTGGAAACATCACAGTGGAGCTCTGCTTACTGTGAATGGTACAAATTGTACTACTGACTATTTAAACAGAGCAGTGTAATTCGTTTATGTTAGGTTGACTATTTTTATTATTATATTGTATTAGGGCTATAATAAACAGGCTGCGATGTCAAGATTGCAATTCTGGAATGTGTGTGTGTGTGTAACGCGGTTGCGGTTGAACAGTGGACACAAAAACATAAATAAAATGTTTTAGTTAATTCCTACATCCATAGGAATACATTGAAAATGCTCGCTCTACTCCGCACCATTATCAATGTCTGTGCGGACGTCTGTATTTTACTAGTATATAGTATACTATAGTTAGCGATTTAAAAGCCCTCAGCGGTGTCACACGTCAATTAACCGGTGGGAAAATTTTATCACAGTCACATCCCTAATATATTTATATATACAGTGAGGAAAATAAGTATTTGAACACCCTGCTATTTTGCAAGTTCTCCCACTTAGAAATCATGGAGGGGTCTGAAATTGTCATCGTAGGTGCATGTCCACTGTGAGAGACATAATCTAAAAAAAAAATCCAGAAATCACAATGTATGATTTTTTAACTATTTATTTGTATGATACAGCTGCAAATAAGTATTTGAACACCTGAGAAAATCAATGTTAATATTTGGTACAGTAGCCTTTGTTTGCAGTTACAGAGGTCAAACGTTTCCTGTGGTTTTTCACCAGGTTTGCACACACTGCAGGAGGGATTTTGGCCCACTCCTCCACACAGATCTTCTCTAGATCAGTCAGGTTTCTGGGCTGTCGCTGAGAAACACGAAGTTTGAGCTCCCTCCAAATATTCTCTATTGGGTTTAGGTCTGGAGACTGGCTAGGCCACGCCAGAACCTTGATATGCTTCTTACAGAGCCACTCCTTGGTTATCCTGGCTGTGTGCTTCGGGTCATTGTCATGTTGGAAGACCCAGCCTCGACCCATCTTCAATGCTCTAACTGAGGGAAGGAGGTTGTTCCCCAAAATCTCGCAATACATGGCCCCGGTCATCCTCTCCTTAATACAGTGCAGTCCCCCTGTCCCATGTGCAGAAAAACACCCCCAAAGCATGATGCTACCACCCCCATGCTTCACAGTAGGGATGGTGTTCTTGGGATGGTACTCATCATTCTTCTTCCTCCAAACACGTTTAGTGGAATTATGACCAAAAAGTTCTATTTTGGTCTCATCTGACCACATGACTTTCTCCCATGACTCCTCTGGATCATCCAAATGGTCATTGGCAAACTTAAGACGGGCCTTGACATGTGCTGGTTTAAGCAGGGGAAACTTCCGTGCCATGCATGATTTCAAACCATGACGTCTTAGTGTATTACCAACAGTAACCTTGGAAACGGTGGTCCCAGCTCTTTTCAGGTCATTGACCAGCTCCTCCCGTGTAGTTCTGGGCTGATTTCTCACCTTTCTTAGGATCACTGAGACCCCACGAGGTGAGATCTTGCATGGAGCCCCAGTCTGAGGGAGACTGACAGTCATGTTTAGCTTCTTCCATTTTCTAATGATTGCTCCAACAGTGGACCTTTTTTCACCAAGCTGCTTGGCAATTTCCCCGTAGCCCTTTCCAGCCTTGTGGAGGTGTACAATTTAGTCTCTAGTGTCTTTGGACAGCTCTTTGGTCTTGGCCATGTTAGTAGTTGGATTCTTACTGATTGTATGGGGTGGACAGGTGTCTTTATGCAGCTAACGACCTCAAACAGGTGCATCTAATTTAGGATAATAAATGGAGTGGAGGTGGACATTTTAAAGGCAGACTAACAGGTCTTTGAGGGTCAGAATTCTAGCTGATAGACAGGTGTTCAAATACTTATTTGCAGCTGTATCATACAAATAAATAGTTAAAAAATCATATATTGTGATTTCTGGATTTTTTTTTTTAGATTATGTCTCTCACAGTGGACATGCACCTACGATGACAATTTCAGACCCCTCCATGATTTCCAAGTGGGAGAGCTTGCAAAATAGCAGGGTGTTCAAATACTTATTTTCCTCACTGTAAATACAATAGGCCTACCTGAAAGAGAATTTTACTTGCCCGACCAGAGTATATCCTGATTAGAACGTCAATAACAAAAAAATAACTTGGGAATCACTAAAACGAGAGATTATTCTAATTTCATTGCATTCATTTTAAGTTGCAATCAGCAGTTAATAATAAATGTATTACTGATCAATGGTAACAAGGTTGCACTGCTGAGGCTCATGCAGCTTCTCCAGGAGAATTGTAAACAAATGAGCGCAGCACACAAAAAAGCAACCCAGTTAACAACATACTGACTATAAAAATTACAAATATGGAGTTTTTATATATTTTATAACATATGATAGAGTTAAGCAACCTCACTTGACGAGTAGGCAACTATTTCCTGAATACAATCACGATTGAAACTGTGACATTGATTTCATACAACAGGTTAATAAACAGTTACAATTAAGTCACTTACATTTTAGATGCAATATTGACTGTTTTTGTTCTGTTTCAGCAGCAAAAATAGTTAAACAAAGATCACAGCAGAACCATCGCGCATCTCACAGCAACTTGTTTTCTCATTACTGAATGATTCAGCATTTTGAACGAATCGGTTGACTCAAAGATTCAATGACCAATCCATAAACATCTGTCTCAATCATGAATGACTCAGTCATTCGAACGAATCGTTTGAACGAATTAATTAATGACTCGCTCATTAAGACGATCGCCTGGCGACACCTAATGGCGGTTTAGTGTTATGTTTAAAAGTATCATTCTTTCCAACGTGTGTGCACCATTATCAATGTCTGTGCGGACGTCTTTACTTTCACTTTTATATTAGCGATTTAAAAGTACCCGCTCGTGTCACACATCGATTAACCAATGGGAAAATATCCTCACAGTCATATACCTAATAAATTTATATTTAAATACAATAGGCCTACCTAGTAAAACGTTTTATATACTATTTGGATATCCTTTTGGACACAAGAGGGCAGTATAGCCCTATGTTTGCTTTTTTTGTTGAACCAAATAGCACTAAATAGCCTGTTCATAACTTTTTCATACTTCTTGAATTGCAAAAACAGAATAAAATGGGTTTAGTTCTAATATTTGTATAATTTTATATAAAAATAAATGGTGTATAATTACATTTTTAGAAGTTATGAGATGTTTCCTGCTTCCTTTTTGACATTAATTTAATCCCTCGCCATAGCAAAACCGTTTGAGATATTCAATATCCGTTCACAATTTAGCATCTTTAATGTATTTTCATCATGTTGAAAAAGTTTGGTGGGAATAAAATAAATATTTTAAGAGGAGTGGCTAAAAATTCAGAGGCTGATTTTGAAAAAAAATCCACATTCAGACCAAAATATCTGACTTCCTCATGGCCGGAGCTAATGAATGTAAATTAGAAAGTTGTCCGGCTTGATGAGAACAATATACAAACTATTTTTTTTTTACTGTAGTTAAAACTAACCCCCCCACTTTTGTCAAAAGCATGTTGAAAGTGACACACTTCCTGCTGCCAGTTGGTGGCGCTATAACTTTGACTCACAATAGTTACATCCATCTGATCGGCCTCTTACCACGAACACACTGGTGAAGTTTCATCAAGATCAGTTAATGTATGCAGAAGTTATACCACTTCGTGTTTCTCTTTTCTCGCCATAAATTCGTTTCCTCGCCACGGCCAAACCGTTCGAGATATCAAAAATCCGTCCGCAATTTAGCATCCTCAATGTCTTGACTTCATGCACACCGAGTTTGGTGGGGATTGGATGAATTCTCTAGGAGGAGTACTTCGCATTCCACAGCGAGCGTTTTCCAAACAACCCATAATAGCCGACTTCCTGTTGGGCTGGCGTAAAACTTGACCGGGGGAAAGTTGTTCGGCACGATGAGATCTATATGTGTACCGAGTTTCATATTAATTCATGCAAGCGTGTTTGATATATGGACCAAGTTTTAGAACCCTGTTCAAGGGGGCGCTGTTGAGCCCCCCAGCCACGCCCGGGTACCAGCTTCTGCCCGTCCCTGATGGCAGGGGGTTCTGACTTGTGTGCAAAGTTTCAAGAGTTTTTGAGCACGTTAAGGACCCCAAAAGCCCCTGAAACCTTGATTAACAATATAAAAGCAATAGTCAAATCTCCCCCTCCCCTCACACACACAGAGACACAGAGAGAGGGAGAGAAAATTCTTCAGAAAATCCACATTCAAACCAAAATATCTCTCTTCCTGTTGGTCGGAGATAGTTAATGTCAATTAGAAAGTTGTCCGTCTTGATGAGAACAATACACATACCAAGTTTTGTTGCTGTTGATAAAACTAACCCCCCCACTTATGACTAAAGGTGGCGCTACTGAGCCCCTCACCACGCCCGTTTCTGAAACTTTGCACATGTCTACGGGCTAATAAATGTGATGTGTCTGTCGAGTTTCATCCAATTTCAAGTATGTTAAGAGTCTCAAAAGCATCAAAAAAGAATATTAAAGTTTGATGCGTTGCCACGGCAACAGTATCTAAGATATCTATAATCCTTTCACAGGTCTACATCTGCCGTGTGTTTACATTATACACATAAAGTTTGAAGCAAATCGGGTAAAAATAAGAGGGTGATTTCAAAGCATTTTGAAAGTGACACACTTCCTGCTGCCAGTTGGTGGCGCTATAATTTTGACTCACAATAGTCACATCCATGTGATCGGCCTTTTACCACGAACACACTGCTGAAGTTTCATCAAGATCAGTTAATGTATGCAGGAGTTATAACACACTTCCTGTTTTCATTATTCGCCATAAATTCGTTTCCTCGCCACGGCCAAACCGTTCGAGATATCAAAAATCCGTCCGCAATTTAGCATCCTCAATGTCTTGACTTCATGCTGACCGAGTTTGGAGGCGATTGGATCAATTCCCTAGGAGGAGTACATTAAATTCCACAGCATGCGTTTCCAAACAACCCATAATAGCCGACTTCCTGTTGGGCTGGCGTAAAACTTAGAGCACGAAAGTTGTTCGGCCCGATGAGATCTATATGTGTTCTGAGTTTCATATTATTACATGCAAGTGTGTTTGATTTATGGACAAGTGTTCGGATCCCGTTCCAGGGGGCGCTGTCGAGCCCCCCTGCCACGCCCGGGTACCAGCTTCAGCCCGGCCCTGATGGCCGCGGGTTCTGACCCGTGTGCAAAGTTTCAAGAGTTTTCGAGCATGTTAAGGGCCCCAAAAGTGCCCGGAACCTTGACAAAATAATAATAATAATAAATATAGCTGCGAGCAGCGATTACGGGCCCAAGCCGGTGGCACCGCAACCCCGGTGCCTTTAGTTACCTAAAGGCACCGGGGTGGCGGTACCGCCGGCTTGGGCCCTCCATCGCTGCTCGCAGCTATATTTATTATTATTATTATTTTGTCAAGGTTCCGGGCACTTTTGGGGCCCTTAACATGCTCGAAAACTCTTTTTCAAACTCGAAAAATATACATACATACATACACACACATACATATATATGTATATATATATATATATATATATATATATATATATATATATTATTGTTCAAAAGTTTGGGGTCAGTAAGATTTTTAATGTTTTTAGGAGAAGTCTCTTCTGCTCACCAAGGCTGCATTTATTGATTAAAAATACAAACAAAAACAGTAATATTGTGAAATATTATTCCAATTTAAAACAGCTGTTTTCAATTTTTAAATATTTTACATAGTAATTAATTTCTGTGATCAAAGTTGAGTTTTCAGCATCATTACTCCAGTCTTCAGTGTCACATGATCCTTCAGAAATCATACTAATATGATGATTGATGCTCAATAAATATTCATTATTATTTTCAATGTTGAAAACAGTTGTGTACAGATTTTTTTTTTCAAAATGCTTTGATGAATGTTAAGTTCAAAAGAACAGCATATATTTCAAATATATATATTTTTAACATTATAAATGTCTTTACTGTAACTGTTGATCAGTTTAACTCATCCTTCATAAATAAAAGTACTGATTTATTTTATTTATTTCCCCCAAAAATAAAATTGTAATTATTACTAACCCAAAACTTTTGAGCGGTAGTGTTTAACGTTACAAAAGCTTTAGATTTCAGATAAATGCTGTTCTTTTGAACTTTCTATTCATCAAAGACTGTACACAACTGTTTTCGACATTTAAAATAATAATGAATGTTTCTTGAGTATCAATCATCATATTAGAATAATTTCTGAAGGATCATGTGACAGTGACGACTGAAGTAATGATGCTGAAAACTCAGCTTTGATCACAGGAATAAATAACAGTTTAAAATATATTAAAATAGAAAGCAGCCGTTTTAAATTGGAATAATATTTTACAATATTACTGTTTTTGTTTGTATTTTTAATCAAATAAATGCAGCCTTGGTGAGCAGAAGAAACTTCTCTGTTATGTGCGCGCCACAGACTGCACGCACGTCCGCTTAGAGTTCCGCCTTTTGCCTTCCGTCAATATTACGTTATTAGAAAAATATTTTTTTAGAGAATCGATTTTTTGACATTTGTGAATCGATTCAGAATCGTCCACGTCCGCATCGCGATGCATCTAAGAATACATTTTTTCTCCCACCCCTAGATTTCATACAACAGGTTAATAAACAGTTACAATTAAGTCACTTACATTTTAGATTCAATGTTGACTGTTTTTGTTCTGTTTCAGCAGCGAAAATAGTTAAACAAAGATCACGGCAGAACCATCACGTGTTTTCTCATAACTGAACGATTCAGCATTTTTAACGAATCGGTTGACTCAAAGATTGAATGATCAATCCATAAACATCTGTCTTAATCATGATCGACTCATTCGAACGAATCGTTTGAACGAATGAATCAATGACTCGCTTATTAAGATGGATGCCTGGCGACACCTAATGGCGGTTTAGTGTTGTTTAAAAGCATCATTCTTTCCCACATGTGTGTGATTTGTGTGTGCAACATTATCATTATTTTTCTTTCACTATTATATTAGCGATTTAAAAGCACCCACTCGTGTCACACGTCGATTAACCGGTGGGAAAATATCCTCAGACACATACCTAATAAATGTATATTTAAATACAATATTGGCCTACCTGGTAAAAAGTTTTATATACTATTTTGATGTCCTTTTGGACACAAGAGGGCAGTATAGCCCTATGTTTGCTTTTTTGTTGAACCAAATAGCACTAAATAGCCTGTTTTAACTTTTTCATTCTTCTTGAATTGCAAAAACAGAATAAAATGGGTTTAGTTGTGATATTTGTATTCTTTTATATAGAAATAAATGGTATATAATTACATTTTTAGAAGATTTTTAGTGTTTCCTTTTTGGACATTACTTTAATCCCTCGCCATAACAAAACCATTTGAGATATTTATTATCCATTCACAATTTAGCATATTTAATGTAGTTTCATCATGTTGAAAAAGTTTGGTACGAATAAAATAAATAGTTTAAGAGGAGTGGCTAAAAATTCAGAGGCTGATTTTGCAAAAAAATTCACATTCAGACCAAAATATCTGACTTCCTGATGGCCAGAGCTATTGAATGTAAATTAGAAAGTTGTCCGGCTTGATGAGAACAATATACAAACTGTTTTTTCTTTACTGTAGTTAAAACTAACCCCCCCACTTTTGTCAAAAGCATGTTGAAAGTGACACACTTCCTGCTGCCAGTTGGTGGCGCTATAACTTTGACTCACAATAGCTACATCCATCTGATCGGCCTCTTACCACGAACACACTGCTGAAGTTTCATCAAGATCAGTTAATGTATGCAGAAGTTATTCCACTTCCGTGTTTCTCTTTTCTCGCCATAAATTCGATTCCTCGCCACAGCCAAACCGTTCGAGATATCAAAAATCCGTCCGCAATTTAGCATCCTCAAAGTCTTGACTACATGCACACCGAGTTTGAAGGGGACACGGTGAATTTTCTAGGAGGAGTATTTCACATTCCACAGCAAGCGTTTTCCAAACAACCCATAATAGCCGACTTTCTGTTGGGCTGGCGTAAAACTTGACCGGGGTAAAGTTGTTCGGCCCGATGAGATCTATATGTGTACCGAGTTTCATATTAATTCATGCGAGCGTGTTTGATATATGGATCAAGTTTTAGAACCCCGTTCAAGGGGGCGCTGTTGAGCCCCCCAGCCACGCCCGGGTACCAGCTTCAGCCCGGCCCTGATGGCCGTGGGTTCTGACCTGTGTGCAAAGTTTCAAGAGTTTTTGAGCACGTTAAGGACCCCAAAAGCCCCTGAAACGTTGATTAACAATATAAAAGCAATAGTCAAATCCCCCCCTCCCCTCACACACACACAGACACAGAGAGAGGGAGAGAAAATTCTTCAGAAAATCCACATTCAAACCAAAATATCTCTCTTCCTGTTGGTCGGAGATGGTTCATGTAAATTAGAAAGTTGTCCGTCTTGATGAGAACAATACACATACCAAGTTTTGTGATTCTAGGAAAAACTAAGCCCCCATTTTTGACTAAAGGTGGCGCTACTGAGCCATTCCACCACGCCCGTTTCTGAAACTTTGCACATGTCTACGGGCTAATAAATGTGATGTGTCTGTTGAGTTTCATGCAATTTCAAGTATGTTAAGAGTCTCAAAAGCATCAAAAAATAATATTAAAGTTTGATGCGTTGCCACGGCAACAGTATCTAAGATATCAATAATCCTTTCACAGGTTTACATCTGCCGTGTGTCTACATTGTACGCATAAAGTTTGAAGCAAATCGGGTAAAAATAAGACACTGATTTCAAAGCATTTTGAAAGTGATGTACTTCCTGCTGCCTGTTGGTGGCGCTATAACTTTGACTCACAATAGTCACATCCATGTGATCGGCCTCTTACAACGAATACACTGCTGAAGTTTCATCAAGATCAGTTAATGTATGCAGAAGTTATAACACACTTCCTGTTTCATTTTTTCGCCATAAATTTGTTTCCTCGCCACGGCCAAACCGTTCGAGATATCAAAAATCCGTCCGCAATTTAGCATCCTCAATGTCTTGACTTCATGCACACCGAGTTTGGAGGCGAATCGATGAATTCCCTAGGAGGAGTACATTAAATTCCACAGCATGCGTTTCCAAACAACGCTAAATAGCCAACTTCCTGTTTGGCTGGCGTAAAACTTAGAGCACGAAAGTTGTTCGGCCCAATGAGATCTATATGCGTACCGAGTTTCATATTATTACATGCAAGCGTGTTTGATTTATGGACACGTGTTTGGATCCCGTTCCAGGGGGCACTGTCGAGCCCCCCTGCCACGCCCGGGTACCAGCTTCAGTCCGGCCCTGATGGCCGCGGGTTCTGACGTGTGTGCAAAATTTCAAGAGTTTTCGAGCATGTTAAGGGCCCCAAAAGTGCCCGAAAGGTTGACAAAATAATAATAATAATAATAATAATAATAAATATAGCTGCGAGCAGCGATTACGGGCCCAAGCCGGTGGCACCGCAACCCCGGTGCCTTTAGTTACCTAAAGGCACCGGGGTGGCGGTACCGCCGGCTTTGGCCCTCCATCGCTGGCCCTCCATGTATATATATACATACACACACATACATACATACATATATATATATATATATATATATATATATATATATATATATATATATATTATTGTTCAAAAGTTTGGGGTCAGTAAGATTTTTAATGTTTTTAGGAGAAGTCTCTTCTGCTCACCAAGGCTGCATTTATTGATTAAAAATACAAACAAAAACAGTAATATTGTGAAATATTATTCCAATTTAAAACAGCTGTTTTCAATTTTTAAATATTTTACATAGTAATTCATTTCTGTGATCAAAGTTGAGTTTTCAGCATCATTACTCCACTCTTCAGTGTCACATGATCCTTCAGAAATCATACTAATATGATGATTGATGCTCAATAAATATTCATTATTATTTTCAATGTTGAAAACAGTTGTGTACAGATTTTTTTTTTTTTTCTTCAAAATGCTTTGATGAATGTAAAGTTCAAAAGAACAGCATATATTTCAAATATATATATTTTTAACATTATAAATGTCTTTACTGTAACTGTTGATCAGTTTAACTCATCCTTCATAAATAAAAGTACTGATTTATTTTATTTATTTCCCCAAAAAATAAAATTTTAATTATTACTAACCCAAAACTTTTGAGCGGTAGTGTTTAACGTTACAAAAGCTTTAGATTTCAGATAAATGCTGTTCTTTTGAACTTTCTATTCATCAAAGACTGTACACAACTGTTTTCGACATTTAAAATAATAATGAATGTTTCTTGAGTATCAATCATCATATTAGAATAATTTCTGAAGGATCATGTGACAGTGACGACTGGAGTAATGATGCTGAAAACTCAGCTTTGATCACAGGAATAAATAACAGTTTAAAATATATTAAAATAGAAAGCAGCTGTTTTAAATTGGAATAATATTTTACAATATTACTGTTTTTGTTTGTATTTTTAATCAAATAAATGCAGCCTTGGTGAGCAGAAGAAACTTCTCTGTTATGTGCGCGCCACAGACTGCACGCACGTCCGCTTAGAGTTCCGCCTTTTGCCTTCCGTCAATATTACGTTATAGAAAAATATTTTTTTAGAGAATCGATTTTTTGACATTTGTGAATCGATTCAGAATCGTCCACGTCCGCATCGCGATGCATCTAAGAATAAATTTTTTCTCCCACCCCTAGATTTCATACAACAGGTTAATAAACAGTTACAATTAAGTCACTTACATTTTAGATGCAATGTTGACTGTTTTTGTTCTGTTTCAGCAGCGAAAATAGTTAAACAAAGATCACGGCAGAACCATCACGCATCACGTGTTTTCTCATAACTGAACGATTCAGCATTTTTAACGAATCGGTTGACTCAAAGATTGAATGATCAATCCATAAACATCTGTCTTAATCATGATCGACTCATTCGAACGAATCGTTTGAACGAATGAATCAATGACTCGCTTATTAAGATGGATGCCTGGCGACACCTAATGGCGGTTTAGTGTTGTTTAAAAGCATCATTCTTTCCCACATGTGTGTGATTTGTGTGTGCAACATTATCATTATTTTTCTTACACTATTATATTAGCGATTTAAAAGCACCCACTCGTGTCACACGTCGATTAACCGGTGGGAAAATATCCTCAGACACATACCTAATACATGTATATTTAAATACAATATTGGCCTACCTGGTAAAAAGTTTTATATACTATTTTGATGTCCTTTTGGACACAAGAGGGCAGTATAGCCCTATGTTTGCTTTTTTGTTGAACCAAATAGCACTAAATAGCCTGTTTTAACTTTTTCATTCTTCTTGAATTGCAAAAACAGAATAAAATGGGTTTAGTTGTGATATTTGTATACTTTTATATAGAAATAAATGGTATATAATTACATTTTTAGAAGATTTTTAGTGTTTCCTTTTTGGACATTATTTAATCCCTCGCCATAGCAAAACCGTTTGAGATATTTATTATCCATTCACAATTTAGCATATTTAATGTAGTTTCATCATGTTGAAAAAGTTTGGTACGAATAAAATAAATAGTTTAAGAGGAGTGGCTAAAAATTCAGAGGCTGATTTTGCAAAAAAATCCACATTCAGACCAAAATATCTGACTTCCTGATGGCCAGAGCTATTGAATGTAAATTAGAAAGTTGTCCGGCTTGATGAGAACAATATACAAACTATTTTTTCTTTACTGTAGTTAAAACTAACCCCCCCACTTTTGTCAAAAGCATGTTGAAAGTGACACACTTCCTGCTGCCAGTTGGTGGCGCTATAACTTTGACTCACAATAGCTACATCCATCTGATCGGCCTCTTACCACGAACACACTGCTGAAGTTTCATCAAGATCAGTTAATGTATGCAGAAGTTATTCCACTTCCGTGTTTCTCTTTTCTCGCCATAAATTCGATTCCTCGCCACAGCCAAACCGTTCGAGATATCAAAAATCCGTCCGCAATTTAGCATCCTCAATGTCTTGACTACATCCACACCGAGTTTGAAGGGGGCACGGTGAATTTTCTAGGAGGAGTATTTCACATTCCACAGCAAGCGTTTTCCAAACAACCCATAATAGCCGACTTCCTGTTGGGCTGGCGTAAAACTTGACCGGGGTAAAGTTGTTCGGCCCGATGAGATCTATATGTGTACCGAGTTTCATATTAATTCATGCGAGCGTGTTTGATATATGGATCAAGTTTTAGAACCCCGTTCAAGGGGGCGCTGTTGAGCCCCCCAGCCACGCCCGGGTCCCAGCTTCAGCCCGGCCCTGATGGCCGTGGGTTCTGACCTGTGTGCAAAGTTTCAAGAGTTTTTGAGCACGTTAAGGACCCCAAAAGCCCCTGAAACCTTGATTAACAATATAAAAGCAATAGTCAAATCCCCCCCTCCCCTCACACACACACAGACACAGAGAGAGGGAGAGAAAATTCTTCAGAAAATCCACATTCAAACCAAAATATCTCTCTTCCTGTTGGTCAGAGATGGTTCATGTAAATTAGAAAGTTGTCCGTCTTGATGAGAACAATACACATACCAAGTTTTGTTGCTGTTGATAAAACTAACACCCCCACTTATGACTAAAGGTGGCGCTACTGAGCCCCTCACCACGCCCGTTTCTGAAACTTTGCACATGTCTACTGGATAATAAATGTGATGTGTCTGTCGAGTTTCATGCAATTTCAAGTATGTTAAGAGTCTCAAAAGCATAAAAAAAGAATATTAAAGTTTGATGCGTTGCCACGGCAACAGTATCTAAGATATCAATAATCCTTTCACAGGTTTACATCTGCCGTGTGTCTACATTGTACACATAAAGTTTGAAGCAAATCTGGTAAAAATAAGACAGTGATTTCAAAGCATTTTAATAGTGATGTACTTCCTGCTGCCTGTTGGTGGCGCTATAACTTTGACTCACAATAGTCACATCTGTGCGATCGGCCTCTTACAACGAACACACTGCTGAAGTTTCATCAAGATCAGTTAATGTATGCAGAAGTTATAACACACTTCCTGTTTCATTTTTTCGCCATAAATTCGTTTCCTCGCCACGGCCAAACCGTTCGAGATATCAAAAATCCGTCCGCAATTTAGCATCCTCAATGTCTTGACTTCATGCACACCGAGTTTGGAGGCGAATCGATGAATTCCCTAGGAGGAGTACATTAAATTCCACAGCATGCGTTTCCAAACAACCCTAAATAGCCGACTTCCTGTTGGGCTGGCGTAAAACTTAGAGCACGAAAGTTGTTCGGCCCGATGAGATCTATATGTGTACCGAGTTTCATATTATTACATGCAAGCGTGTCTGATTTATGGACAAGTGTTCAGATACCGTTCCAGGGGGCGCTGTCGAGCCCCCCTGCCACGCCCGGGTACCAGCTTCAGTCCGGCCCTGATGGCCGCGGGTTCTGACCTGTGTGCAAAATTTCAAGAGTTTTCGAGCATGTTAAGGGCCCCAAAAGTGGCCGAAAGGTTGACAAAATAATAATAATAATAATAATAATAATTAAAGCTGCAAGCAGCATTTATCGGGGTTCAAGCTATTAAGGCCTTTAAGGGTTTTTAAGCACAAAAACATCAAAAGTTATCAGGTTTTATTTAGCAAGCATGTAACCACTGACATAATAGATGGAAAAGACCATTTACAGCCAATACAGGCAATGTACCATAGGAAATATATGGTTTTAAAGCTTTTTAACAGTTATAGCGCCACCTATAGTCCGATCTCCATAAAATTTGGCATGCTTGTTAATGATGTTATGTCACATATGCTCACCAATTTTTGTGAAGTTCTGAGTTTTCATTTAGGATTTATAGGCTTTTTAGTGTATTTTGCTACGCCCATTTTATAAATGACCCTATTACAGCCATCCAAATGCAAAAGTTCAACTTTTTTTTGATAGTTTTTGATCTAGAGCGTCCAGAGAATTGTCCTAGACTGGTCTGGTTCCAATCGTGCGAAAAACCTAGGACTAGTTCGCAAAAGTAGGTTTTTAACATGTTTGCAAATATTTAATGAACGGTTTGATTGACAGCAATGGTCCTTGAGGCAAAGTTGTTCAGGATGAGGAGATCTATCAAATGATATGCATATTGTGTGGATATTTGTAACACCACGTGATTACAGAGCTGTAAAACTCGTTAGCGCCAACTAGTGGCCGATTTCTTTCAAAATTGTTACAGACCTCTATGGCCTTGAGTCGAACATGCCCATCGAGTTTCGTTCCGATCGGCCTCCGTTAACCTTGTCTAATAGGTGCTCAAACTTCATTGGCCGATGGCGGCCATCTTTTTCGAGATACGCCAATGTCCTCATACACATACATGGCACCTTGGACCAAGACACTGCATGCCAATTTTCAAGTCAATCGGACTAATGGTCAGGTGGTTATAGCCTGTTTTATGTTTTTTTCTTGTTATAGCGCCACCATGTGGCCAATTGCCGCGGTTTTTTTACTGTGACCTCAGATTGACCTCTTACACATGTGTACCAAGTTTGGTGAAGATACCTCATTTACTTCTGGAGTTATAGCCATTTTAGTAAAATAGGCCCCTCCCACAACGTACGTTTTGGCGCCCCTTACCGTCCGTGAGTCGAAATTTCAACTTTTTTTCGATAGTTTTTGATAATCAGACACTAGAGAACATTTCTGCACTGGTTTGGTTCCGATCGGGCGAAAAACCTAGGACTAGTTCGCAAAAGTATGTTTTTGACAAAATTCAAAATGGCGGAAAATCTATCATGGCGGAAATGAAATCGAAGATATACGTTTTGTTCGTCAGGCGTCCAGCTTTCCAATGATATAAGACACTTGAGTCTACGTCATACGGTCTACTAGTTATGAGCAGTTTCGCGCTTTTGGTTGCTATAGCGCCACCTATGGGCCAATCGGGGTCATACTTTGATAGGTTCTCCCCAAATTGAGGACTACCATTTGGCCAAGTTTCAAGGTTCCAGCTCTTACGGTTTGGTCTGCACGATGCGTTTTAGGGGAAAATAATAATAATAATAATAATTAAAGCTGCAAGCAGCATTTATCGGGGTTCAAGCAGTTAAGGCCTTTAAGGCCTTTAAGCACAAAAGCATCAAAAGTTATTAGTTTTATTTAGCAAGCATCTAACCACTGACATAATAGATGAAAAAGACTATTTACAGCCAATACAGGCAATGTACCATAGGAAATATATGGTTTTAAAGCTTTTTAACAGTTATAGCGCCACCTATGGTCCAGCCTCCATAAAATTGTTTACTGTGACCTCAAATTGAACCCATACACATGTGTACTGAGTTTGGTGAAGATATCTCATTTACTTCTTGACTTATAGCCATTTTAGTAAAATAGGCTCCTCCCACAACAATTTACCACATTCTAGTATTATTTACTATGATTCTAGCACGATTGTGCTACAATAGTAATTGTTATATAAGTGATTTTTTAGTGTCTTATTGTTATATAAGTGATTTTTAGTGTCTAATAAATGTAAAAGCATATGTGAGTAGACTTCATTAATAAGTAGAATGGCCAGCAGAGGGCAGTAGAAGACCACATATTGGCACACTTTCACTTTAAACTTATTGTTTTTCACCATTTTTCTGCACTAAAGCAAACCAGTTTTTCCATTTTAACTCCATAATGCATGTTTACACACACACACACACACACACACACACACACACACACAAAGACAAATGTTGTTGTTTTTTCAATGCTATTGGGATGTCATTATGAAAATATATTTGAATGGTCTATAAACATTTCACAAAGTCTTTGTAAGCTATTAATCAGATTATTCAGAATTTATTCAGAAACCTAAGACTACACACACACGTTATGTTGTAGATACAGATATTTGATATATATGATGTGATCAAACTGTCAATACTAATACTTTAACAGATGGATTTTGACTAAATGTAATTGTAAATGTTCAAATAGGGATTTTATAAAGTCTCAATATAAATTATAGAACAATATGACAAAATGACTATTTTAAACAGCAGGGGGCAGTAAAATACCACTTATTGGCTTAATATGCCATTATATTCATATCATTTTCACCTTTTTAACTGTTATAGAGGCAAATTTTGTCCGATCTGTCTGAAAATGTTCATGCATGTTCAGAGTGATATTTCACATGTTCTGACTTGTTTTTAAGAAGGTTTGAACATTCATTAAAGAGATATAGGCTTTCGGGGACACTTGGTAAAGGCCACATTTTGAAGTGAACCTATTATAGCTATC
Source organism: Abramis brama (assembly GCF_963993115.1). NCBI lineage: Eukaryota > Metazoa > Chordata > Actinopteri > Cypriniformes > Leuciscidae > Abramis > Abramis brama. The sequence continues at coordinate 46,165,716 of NC_139965.1, read as the reverse complement.
CAAATGAAGTAGTTCAACTTTTTCTGACAATTATTGTTCTAGTGAGTCCAGAGAATTGTATTGCACTAGTTTTTAACATTATGATATAAAAAAAAATTATATGATCAGAGATGGAAAAGTCCATTTACAGCCAATACAGGCAGTTTACCATAGGAAATATATGGTTTTAAAGCCTTTTAACAGTTATAGCGCCAACTATTGTCCGATCTCCATAAAATTTGGCATGCTTCTTAATGATGTTATGTCACATATGCTCACCAATTGTTGTGATGTTGTGTTTTTTCATTTAGGATTTATAGGCTTTTTAGTGTATTTTGCCACGCCCCTTTTCTTTATGACCCAATTATAGCCATACGAAAAATTCAAAAGTTAAACTTTTTTTTGATAATTATTGATCTAGAGAGTCCAGAGAATTGTCCTAGACTGGTCTGGTTCCGATCGGGCGAAAAACCTAGGACTAGTTCGCAAAAGTAGGTTTTTAACATGTTCGCGAATATTTAATGAACGGTTTGATTGACAGCAATGGTTCTTGAGGCAAAGTTTTTCAGCATGAGCAGATCTATCAAATGATATGCATTTTGTTACGATAAGTGTAACACCACGTGATTACAGAGCCATAAAACTCGTTAGTGCCAACTAGTGGCTGATTTCTTTCAAAATTCTTACAGACCTCTAGGGCCATGAGTCGAACATGCCCACTGAGTTTCGTTCCGATCGGCCTCCGTTAACCTTGTCTAATAGGTGCTCAAACTTCATTGGCCGATGGCGGCCATGTTTTTTGAGATACACCAATGTCCTCATAGACATACATGACACCTTGGACCAAGACACTGCATACCAATTTTCAAGTCAATCGGACTAATGGTCAGGTGGTTATAGCCAGTTTTATGTTTTTTTCATGTTATAGCGCCACCATGTGGCCAATCGCCACGATTTTTTTACTGTGACCTCAGATTGACCTCTTAAATAATTGTACCGAGTTTGGTGAAGATACCTCATTTACTTCTGGAGTTATGGCCGTTTTAGTAAAATAGGCTCCTCCCACAACATACAATTTGGCGCCCCTTAGCGACCGTGAATCGAAATTTCAACTTTTTTTTGATAATTATTGATATTCAAACTCCAGAGAACATTTCTGCACTGGTTTGGTTCCGATCGGGCAAAAAACCTAGGACTAGTTCGCAAAAGTAGGTTTTTGACAAAATTCTAAATGGCGGAAAAATTTGCATACCGGAAATGAAATCGGATATATACGTTTTGTTTGCCATGAGGTCTTGATTACATTGATATAAGACACTTGAGTCTACGACATACAGTCTAGGAGTTATGAGCAGTTTCGCGCTTTTGGTCGCTGTAGCGCCACCTATGGGCCGATTTGGCTAAGTCCGTGTATCTGAGTAGCGAGCAATACTACTACCATTTGACCAAGTATCACGTCTCTAGGCCTTACGGTTTTGGCTGCACGATGCGTTTTAGGGAAGAATAATAATAATAATAAAAATCAGGGCAATTACAATAGGGTTTCAGCACTTCGTGCTTGAACCCCTAATAATAATAAAAATCAGTACAATTACAATAGGGTTTCAGCACTTCGTGCTTGAACCCCTAATAATCCTACCGAAAACAATAGGGCCTTCGCCCTTTCAGGGCTTGGGCCCTAATAATAATAATAATAAATATATATATATATAAATATAGCTGCGAGCAGCGATTACGGGCCCAAGCCGGTGGCACCGCAACCCCGGTGCCTTTAGTTACCTAAAGGCACCGGGGTGGCGGTACCGCCGGCTTGGGCCCTCCATCGCTGCTCGCAGCTATATTTATATATATATATATATATATATATATATATATATATATATATATATATATATATATACATACATACATACACACACATACATATATATGTATATATATATATATATATATATATATATATATATATTATTGTTCAAAAGTTTGGGGTCAGTAAGATTTTTAATGTTTTTAGGAGAAGTCTCTTCTGCTCACCAAGGCTGCATTTATTGATTAAAAATACAAACAAAAACAGTAATATTGTGAAATATTATTCCAATTTAAAACAGCTGTTTTCAATTTTTAAATATTTTACATAGTAATTCATTTCTGTGATCAAAGTTGAGTTTTCAGCATCATTACTCCAGTCTTCAGTGTCACATGATCCTTCAGAAATCATACTAATATGATGATTGATGCTCAATAAATATTCATTATTATTTTCAATGTTGAAAACAGTTGTGTACAGATTTTTTTTTTCAAAATGCTTTGATGAATGTTAAGTTCAAAAGAACAGCATATATTTCAAATATATATATTTTTAACATTATAAATGTCTTTACTGTAACTGTTGATCAGTTTAACTCATCCTTCATAAATAAAAGTACTGATTTATTTTATTTATTTCCCCCAAAAATAAAATTGTAATTATTACTAACCCAAAACTTTTGAGCGGTAGTGTTTAACGTTACAAAAGCTTTAGATTTCAGATAAATGCTGTTCTTTTGAACTTTCTATTCATCAAAGACTGTACACAACTGTTTTCGACATTTAAAATAATAATGAATGTTTCTTGAGTATCAATCATCATATTAGAATAATTTCTGAAGGATCATGTGACAGTGACGACTGGAGTAATGATGCTGAAAACTCAGCTTTGATCACAGGAATAAATAACAGTTTAAAATATATTAAAATAGAAAGCAGCCGTTTTAAATTGGAATAATATTTTACAATATTACTGTTTTTGTTTGTATTTTTAATCAAATAAATGCAGCCTTGGTGAGCAGAAGAAACTTCTCTGTTATGTGCGCGCCACAGACTGCACGCACGTCCGCTTAGAGTTCCGCCTTTTGCCTTCCGTCAATATTACGTTATTAGAAAAATATTTTTTTAGAGAATCGATTTTTTGACATTTGTGAATCGATTCAGAATCGTCCACGTCCGCATCGCGATGCATCTAAGAATACATTTTTTCTCCCACCCCTAGATTTCATACAACAGGTTAATAAACAGTTACAATTAAGTCACTTACATTTTAGATTCAATGTTGACTGTTTTTGTTCTGTTTCAGCAGCGAAAATAGTTAAACAAAGATCACGGCAGAACCATCACGTGTTTTCTCATAACTGAACGATTCAGCATTTTTAACGAATCGGTTGACTCAAAGATTGAATGATCAATCCATAAACATCTGTCTTAATCATGATCGACTCATTCGAACGAATCGTTTGAACGAATGAATCAATGACTCGCTTATTAAGATGGATGCCTGGCGACACCTAATGGCGGTTTAGTGTTGTTTAAAAGCATCATTCTTTCCCACATGTGTGTGATTTGTGTGTGCAACATTATCATTATTTTTCTTTCACTATTATATTAGCGATTTAAAAGCACCCACTCGTGTCACACGTCGATTAACCGGTGGGAAAATATCCTCAGACACATACCTAATAAATGTATATTTAAATACAATATTGGCCTACCTGGTAAAAAGTTTTATATACTATTTTGATGTCCTTTTGGACACAAGAGGGCAGTATAGCCCTATGTTTGCTTTTTTGTTGAACCAAATAGCACTAAATAGCCTGTTTTAACTTTTTCATTCTTCTTGAATTGCAAAAACAGAATAAAATGGGTTTAGTTGTGATATTTGTATTCTTTTATATAGAAATAAATGGTATATAATTACATTTTTAGAAGATTTTTAGTGTTTCCTTTTTGGACATTACTTTAATCCCTCGCCATAACAAAACCATTTGAGATATTTATTATCCATTCACAATTTAGCATATTTAATGTAGTTTCATCATGTTGAAAAAGTTTGGTACGAATAAAATAAATAGTTTAAGAGGAGTGGCTAAAAATTCAGAGGCTGATTTTGCAAAAAAATTCACATTCAGACCAAAATATCTGACTTCCTGATGGCCAGAGCTATTGAATGTAAATTAGAAAGTTGTCCGGCTTGATGAGAACAATATACAAACTGTTTTTTCTTTACTGTAGTTAAAACTAACCCCCCCACTTTTGTCAAAAGCATGTTGAAAGTGACACACTTCCTGCTGCCAGTTGGTGGCGCTATAACTTTGACTCACAATAGCTACATCCATCTGATCGGCCTCTTACCACGAACACACTGCTGAAGTTTCATCAAGATCAGTTAATGTATGCAGAAGTTATTCCACTTCCGTGTTTCTCTTTTCTCGCCATAAATTCGATTCCTCGCCACAGCCAAACCGTTCGAGATATCAAAAATCCGTCCGCAATTTAGCATCCTCAAAGTCTTGACTACATGCACACCGAGTTTGAAGGGGACACGGTGAATTTTCTAGGAGGAGTATTTCACATTCCACAGCAAGCGTTTTCCAAACAACCCATAATAGCCGACTTTCTGTTGGGCTGGCGTAAAACTTGACCGGGGTAAAGTTGTTCGGCCCGATGAGATCTATATGTGTACCGAGTTTCATATTAATTCATGCGAGCGTGTTTGATATATGGATCAAGTTTTAGAACCCCGTTCAAGGGGGCGCTGTTGAGCCCCCCAGCCACGCCCGGGTACCAGCTTCAGCCCGGCCCTGATGGCCGTGGGTTCTGACCTGTGTGCAAAGTTTCAAGAGTTTTTGAGCACGTTAAGGACCCCAAAAGCCCCTGAAACGTTGATTAACAATATAAAAGCAATAGTCAAATCCCCCCCTCCCCTCACACACACACAGACACAGAGAGAGGGAGAGAAAATTCTTCAGAAAATCCACATTCAAACCAAAATATCTCTCTTCCTGTTGGTCGGAGATGGTTCATGTAAATTAGAAAGTTGTCCGTCTTGATGAGAACAATACACATACCAAGTTTTGTGATTCTAGGAAAAACTAAGCCCCCATTTTTGACTAAAGGTGGCGCTACTGAGCCATTCCACCACGCCCGTTTCTGAAACTTTGCACATGTCTACGGGCTAATAAATGTGATGTGTCTGTTGAGTTTCATGCAATTTCAAGTATGTTAAGAGTCTCAAAAGCATCAAAAAATAATATTAAAGTTTGATGCGTTGCCACGGCAACAGTATCTAAGATATCAATAATCCTTTCACAGGTTTACATCTGCCGTGTGTCTACATTGTACGCATAAAGTTTGAAGCAAATCGGGTAAAAATAAGACACTGATTTCAAAGCATTTTGAAAGTGATGTACTTCCTGCTGCCTGTTGGTGGCGCTATAACTTTGACTCACAATAGTCACATCCATGTGATCGGCCTCTTACAACGAATACACTGCTGAAGTTTCATCAAGATCAGTTAATGTATGCAGAAGTTATAACACACTTCCTGTTTCATTTTTTCGCCATAAATTTGTTTCCTCGCCACGGCCAAACCGTTCGAGATATCAAAAATCCGTCCGCAATTTAGCATCCTCAATGTCTTGACTTCATGCACACCGAGTTTGGAGGCGAATCGATGAATTCCCTAGGAGGAGTACATTAAATTCCACAGCATGCGTTTCCAAACAACGCTAAATAGCCAACTTCCTGTTTGGCTGGCGTAAAACTTAGAGCACGAAAGTTGTTCGGCCCAATGAGATCTATATGCGTACCGAGTTTCATATTATTACATGCAAGCGTGTTTGATTTATGGACACGTGTTTGGATCCCGTTCCAGGGGGCACTGTCGAGCCCCCCTGCCACGCCCGGGTACCAGCTTCAGTCCGGCCCTGATGGCCGCGGGTTCTGACGTGTGTGCAAAATTTCAAGAGTTTTCGAGCATGTTAAGGGCCCCAAAAGTGCCCGAAAGGTTGACAAAATAATAATAATAATAATAATAATAATAAATATAGCTGCGAGCAGCGATTACGGGCCCAAGCCGGTGGCACCGCAACCCCGGTGCCTTTAGTTACCTAAAGGCACCGGGGTGGCGGTACCGCCGGCTTTGGCCCTCCATCGCTGGCCCTCCATGTATATATATACATACACACACATACATACATACATATATATATATATATATATATATATATATATATATATTATTGTTCAAAAGTTTGGGGTCAGTAAGATTTTTAATGTTTTTAGGAGAAGTCTCTTCTGCTCACCAAGGCTGCATTTATTGATTAAAAATACAAACAAAAACAGTAATATTGTGAAATATTATTCCAATTTAAAACAGCTGTTTTCAATTTTTAAATATTTTACATAGTAATTCATTTCTGTGATCAAAGTTGAGTTTTCAGCATCATTACTCCAGTCTTCAGTGTCACATGATCCTTCAGAAATCATACTAATATGATGATTGATGCTCAATAAATATTCATTATTATTTTCAATGTTGAAAACAGTTGTGTACAGATTTTTTTTTTCAAAATGCTTTGATGAATGTTAAGTTCAAAAGAACAGCATATATTTCAAATATATATATTTTTAACATTATAAATGTCTTTACTGTAACTGTTGATCAGTTTAACTCATCCTTCATAAATAAAAGTACTGATTTATTTTATTTATTTCCCCCAAAAATAAAATTGTAATTATTACTAACCCAAAACTTTTGAGCGGTAGTGTTTAACGTTACAAAAGCTTTAGATTTCAGATAAATGCTGTTCTTTTGAACTTTCTATTCATCAAAGACTGTACACAACTGTTTTCGACATTTAAAATAATAATGAATGTTTCTTGAGTATCAATCATCATATTAGAATAATTTCTGAAGGATCATGTGACAGTGACGACTGGAGTAATGATGCTGAAAACTCAGCTTTGATCACAGGAATAAATAACAGTTTAAAATATATTAAAATAGAAAGCAGCCGTTTTAAATTGGAATAATATTTTACAATATTACTGTTTTTGTTTGTATTTTTAATCAAATAAATGCAGCCTTGGTGAGCAGAAGAAACTTCTCTGTTATGTGCGCGCCACAGACTGCACGCACGTCCGCTTAGAGTTCCGCCTTTTGCCTTCCGTCAATATTACGTTATTAGAAAAATATTTTTTTAGAGAATCGATTTTTTGACATTTGTGAATCGATTCAGAATCGTCCACGTCCGCATCGCGATGCATCTAAGAATACATTTTTTCTCCCACCCCTAGATTTCATACAACAGGTTAATAAACAGTTACAATTAAGTCACTTACATTTTAGATTCAATGTTGACTGTTTTTGTTCTGTTTCAGCAGCGAAAATAGTTAAACAAAGATCACGGCAGAACCATCACGTGTTTTCTCATAACTGAACGATTCAGCATTTTTAACGAATCGGTTGACTCAAAGATTGAATGATCAATCCATAAACATCTGTCTTAATCATGATCGACTCATTCGAACGAATCGTTTGAACGAATGAATCAATGACTCGCTTATTAAGATGGATGCCTGGCGACACCTAATGGCGGTTTAGTGTTGTTTAAAAGCATCATTCTTTCCCACATGTGTGTGATTTGTGTGTGCAACATTATCATTATTTTTCTTTCACTATTATATTAGCGATTTAAAAGCACCCACTCGTGTCACACGTCGATTAACCGGTGGGAAAATATCCTCAGACACATACCTAATAAATGTATATTTAAATACAATATTGGCCTACCTGGTAAAAAGTTTTATATACTATTTTGATGTCCTTTTGGACACAAGAGGGCAGTATAGCCCTATGTTTGCTTTTTTGTTGAACCAAATAGCACTAAATAGCCTGTTTTAACTTTTTCATTCTTCTTGAATTGCAAAAACAGAATAAAATGGGTTTAGTTGTGATATTTGTATTCTTTTATATAGAAATAAATGGTATATAATTACATTTTTAGAAGATTTTTAGTGTTTCCTTTTTGGACATTACTTTAATCCCTCGCCATAGCAAAACCATTTGAGATATTTATTATCCATTCACAATTTAGCATATTTAATGTAGTTTCATCATGTTGAAAAAGTTTGGTACGAATAAAATAAATAGTTTAAGAGGAGTGGCTAAAAATTCAGAGGCTGATTTTGCAAAAAAATTCACATTCAGACCAAAATATCTGACTTCCTGATGGCCAGAGCTATTGAATGTAAATTAGAAAGTTGTCCGGCTTGATGAGAACAATATACAAACTGTTTTTTCTTTACTGTAGTTAAAACTAACCCCCCCACTTTTGTCAAAAGCATGTTGAAAGTGACACACTTCCTGCTGCCAGTTGGTGGCGCTATAACTTTGACTCACAATAGCTACATCCATCTGATCGGCCTCTTATCACGAACACACTGCTGAAGTTTCATCAAGATCAGTTAATGTATGCAGAAGTTATTCCACTTCCGTGTTTCTCTTTTCTCGCCATAAATTCGATTCCTCGCCACAGCCAAACCGTTCGAGATATCAAAAATCCGTCCGCAATTTAGCATCCTCAAAGTCTTGACTACATGCACACCGAGTTTGAAGGGGACACGGTGAATTTTCTAGGAGGAGTATTTCACATTCCACAGCAAGCGTTTTCCAAACAACCCATAATAGCCGACTTCCTGTTGGGCTGGCGTAAAACTTGACCGGGGTAAAGTTGTTTCGGCCCGATGAGATCTATATGTGTACCGAGTTTCATATTAATTCATGCGAGCGTGTTTGATATATGGATCAAGTTTTAGAACCCCGTTCAAGGGGGCGCTGTTGAGCCCCCCAGCCACGCCCGGGTACCAGCTTCAGCCCGGCCCTGATGGCCGTGGGTTCTGACCTGTGTGCAAAGTTTCAAGAGTTTTTGAGCACGTTAAGGACCCCAAAAGCCCCTGAAACCTTGATTAACAATATAAAAGCAATAGTCAAATCCCCCCCTCCCCTCACACACACACAGACACAGAGAGAGGGAGAGAAAATTCTTCAGAAAATCCACATTCAAACCAAAATATCTCTCTTCCTGTTGGTCGGAGATGGTTCATGTAAATTAGAAAGTTGTCCGTCTTGATGAGAACAATACACATACCAAGTTTTGTGATTCTAGGAAAAACTAAGCCCCCATTTTTGACTAAAGGTGGCGCTACTGAGCCATTCCACCACGCCCGTTTCTGAAACTTTGCACATGTCTACGGGCTAATAAATGTGATGTGTCTGTTGAGTTTCATGCAATTTCAAGTATGTTAAGAGTCTCAAAAGCATCAAAAAATAATATTAAAGTTTGATGCGTTGCCACGGCAACAGTATCTAAGATATCAATAATCCTTTCACAGGTTTACATCTGCCGTGTGTCTACATTGTACGCATAAAGTTTGAAGCAAATCGGGTAAAAATAAGACACTGATTTCAAAGCATTTTGAAAGTGATGTACTTCCCGCTGCCTGTTGGTGGCGCTATAACTTTGACTCACAATAGTCACATCCATGTGATCGGCCTCTTACAACGAACACACTGCTGAAGTTTCATCAAGATCAGTTAATGTATGCAGAAGTTATAACACACTTCCTGTTTCATTTTTTCGCCATAAATTTGTTTCCTCGCCACGGCCAAACCGTTCGAGATATCAAAAATCCGTCCGCAATTTAGCATCCTCAATGTCTTGACTTCATGCACACCGAGTTTGGAGGCGAATCGATGAATTCCCTAGGAGGAGTACATTAAATTCCACAGCATGCGTTTCCAAACAACGCTAAATAGCCAACTTCCTGTTTGGCTGGCGTAAAACTTAGAGCACGAAAGTTGTTCGGCCCAATGAGATCTATATGTGTACCGAGTTTCATATTATTACATGCAAGCGTGTTTGATTTATGGACACGTGTTTGGATCCCGTTCCAGGGGGCGCTGTCGAGCCCCCCTGCCACGCCCGGGTACCAGCTTCAGTCCGGCCCTGATGGCCGCGGGTTCTGACGTGTGTGCAAAATTTCAAGAGTTTTCTAGCATGTTAAGGGCCCCAAAAGTGCCCGAAAGGTTGACAAAATAATAATAATAATAATAATAATAATAATAATAATAATAATAATAATAATCCTACCGAAAACAATAGGGCCTTCGCCCTTTCAGGGCTTGGGCCCTAAATATATGTATGTGTGTGTATGTATGTATATATATATATATATATATAAATATAGCTGCGAGCAGCGATTACGGGCCCAAGCCGGTGGCACCGCAACCCCGCGGTTGGCGGTACCGCCGGCTTCGGCCCTCCATCGCTGCTCGCAGCTATATTTATATATATATATATATATATACATACATACACACACATACATACATATATATATATATATATATATATATATATATATATATATATATATATATATTACCGTTCAAAAGTTTGGGGTCAGTAAGATTTTTAATGTTTTTAGGAGAAGTCTCTTCTGCTCACCAAGGCTGCATTTATTTGATTAAAAATACAAACAAAAACTGTAATATTGTGAAATATTATTCCAATTTAAAACAGCTGTTTTCAATTTTAAAATATTTTACATAGCAATTAATTTCTGTGATCAAAGTTGAGTTTTCAGCATCATTACTCCAGTCTTCAGTGTCACATGATCCTTCAGAAATCATTCTAATATGATGATTGATGCTCCGTCAATATTTCAATATTACTCCGTTGCGTTCCGTCAATATTACGTTATTAGAAAAATATTTTTTTAGAGAATCGATTTTTTGACATTTGTGAATTGATTCAGAATCGTCCACGTCCGCATCGCGATGCATCTAAGAATCAATTTTTTCTCCCACCCCTAGATTTCATACAACAGGTTAATAAACAGTTACAATTAAGTCACTTACATTTTAGATGCAGTATTGATTGTTTTTGTTCTATTTCAGCAGCGAAAATAGTTAAAGATCACAGCAGAACCATCACGCATCACGTGTTTTCTCATAACTGAATGATTCAGCATTTTTAAGGAATCGGTTGACTCAAAGTTTGAATGATCAATCCATAAACATCTGTCTTAATCATGATCGACTCATTCGAACGAATCGTTTGAACGAATGAATCAATGACTCGCTTATTAAGATGGATGCCTGGCGACACCTAATGGCGGTTTAGTGTTGTTTAAAAGCATCATTCTTTCCAACTTGTGTGATTTGTGTGTGCAACATTATCAATGTCAGTGTGGAAGTCTGTATTTTTCTTTTACTTTTATATTAGCAATTTAAAAGCACCCGCTTGTGTCACACGTCGAATAACCGGTGGGAAAATATCCTCAGACACATACCTAATAAATGTATCTTTAAATAGAATATTGGCCTACCTGGTAAAAAGTTTTATATACTATTTTGATGTGCTTTTGGACACAAGAGGGCAGTATAGCCCTATGTATGACTTGGTTTTTTTTTTTTACTTTACTGTTTTTAATTTTAGAATAAAATTAGAATAAAATTCTTTTTAAAAACAGGATAAAATGGGATTAGTTGTGATATTTGTATACTTTTATATAGAAATAAATGGTATATAATTACATTTTTAGAAGATTTTAGGCTTTTAGTGTTTCCTTTTTGGACATTATTTTAATCCCTCGCCATAGCAAAACCGTTTGAGATATTTATTATTCTTTCACAATTTAGCATATTTAATGTATTTTCATCACGTTGAAAAAGTCTGGTGGGAATAAAATAAATAGTGTAAGAGGAGTGGCTAAAAATTCAGAGGCTGATTTTGCAAAAAAAATCCACATTCAGACCAAAATATCTGACTTCCTGATGGCCAGAGCTAATGAATGTAAATTAGAAAGTTGTCCGGCTTGATGAGAACAATATAAAAACTATTTTTTTTTTTTACTGTACTTAAAAATAACCCCCCCACTTTTGTCAAAAGCATGTTGAAAGTGACATACTTCCTGCTGCCAGTTGGTGGCGCTATAACTTTGACTCACAATAGTTACATCCATCTGATCGGCCTCTTACCACGAACACACTGCTGAAGTTTCATCAAGATCAGTTAATGTATGCAGAAGTTATTCCACTTCGTGTTTCTCTTTACTCGCCATAAATTCGATTCCTCGCCACGGCCAAACCATTCGAGATATCAAAAATCCGTCCACAATTTAGCATCCTCAAAGTCTTGACTACATGCACACCGAGTTTGGAGGGGACACGGTGAATTTTCTAGGAGGAGTATTTCACATTCCACAGCAAGCGTTTTCCAAACAACCCATAATAGCCGACTTCCTGTTGGGCTGGTGTAAAACTTGACCAGGGGAAAGTTGTTCGGCACGATGAGATCTATATGTGTACCGAGTTTCATATTAATTCATGCAAGCGTGTTTGATATATGGACCAAGTTTTAGAACCCCGTTCAAGGGGGCGCTGTTGAGCCCCCCAGCCATGCCCGGGTACCAGCTTCTGCCCGTCCCTGATGGCAGGGGGTTCTGACTTGTGTGCAAAGTTTCAAGAGTTTTTGAGCACGTTAAGGACCCCAAAAGCCCCTGAAACCTTGATTAACAATATAAAAGCAATAGTCAAATCCCCCCTCCCCTCACACACACAGAGACACAGAGAGAGGGAGAGAAAATTCTTCAGAAAATCCACATTCAAACCAAAATATCTCTCTTCCTGTTGGTCGGACATTGTTAATGTCAATTAGAAAGTTGTCCGTCTTGATGAGAACAATACACATACCAAGTTTTGTTGCTGTTGATAAAACTAACCCCCCCACTTATGACTAAAGGTGGCGCTACTGAGCCCCTCACCACGCCCGTTTCTGAAACTTTGCACATGTCTACGGGCTAATAAATGTGATGTGTCTGTCGAGTTTCATCCAATTTCAAGTATGTTAAGAGTCTCAAAAGCATCAAAAAAGAATATTAAAGTTTGAAGCGTTGCCATGGCAACAGTATTAAAGATATCAAAAATCCTTTCACAGGTCTACATCTGCCGTGTGTTTACATTATACACATAAAGTTTGAAGCAAATCGGGTAAAAATAAGAGGGTGATTTCAAAGAATTTTTAAAGTAACACACTTCCTGCTGCCAGTTGGTGGCGCTATAACTTTGACTCACAATAGTCACATCAATGTGATCGGCCTCTGACAACGAACACACTGCTGAAGTTTCATCAAGATCAGTCAATTTATGCAGAAGTTATAACACATTTCCTGTTTCCATTATTCGCCATAAATTCGTTTCCTCGCCACGGCCAAACCGTTCGAGATATCAAAAATCCGTCCGCAATTTAGCATCCTCAATGTCTTGACTTCATGCTGACCGAGTTTGGAGGCGATTGGATGAATTCCCTAGGAGGAGTACATTAAATTCCACAGCATGCGTTTCCAAACAACCTATAATAGCCGACTTCCTGTTGGGCTGGCGTAAAACTTAGAGCACGAAAGTTGTTCGGCCCGATGAGATCTATATGTGTTCCGAGTTTCATATTATTACATGCAAGTGTGTTTGATTTATGGACAAGTGTTCGGATTCCGTTCCAGGGGGCGCTGTTGAGCCCCCCTGCCACGCCCGGGTACCATCTTCAGCCCGGCCCTAATGGCCGCGGGTTCTGACCTGCGTGCAAAGTTTCATGAGTTTTTGAGCACGTTAAAGGCCCCAAAAGCCCCCGAACCCTTGAAGAACAATAATAATAAATATAGCTGCGAGCAGCGATTGCGGGCCCAAGCCGGTGGCACCGCCAACCTGGTGCCTTTAGTTACACTAAAGGCTCCGGGGTGGCGGTGTCACCGGCTTGGGCCCTCCATCGCTGCTCGCAGCTATATTTATTTATATATATATATATATATATATATATATATATATATATATATATATATATATATACATATATATATATATATCAGACAAGTAATATTCTCTGTCTTGTCACTTTAAAATATATATATATATAAAATTCAGAGGCCGATTTTGCAAATAAATCCACATTCAAACCAAAATATCTGACTTCCTTTTGCTCGGAGCTAATGACTGTAAATTAGAAAGTTGTCCGGCTCGATGAGACAAATATATATACTGATTTTTGTAAATGTTGGTAAAACTACCCCCCCCCCACTTTTGTCAAAAGCATGTTGAAAGTGACACACTTCCCTGCTGCCAGTTGGTGGCGCTATAACTTTGACTCACAATAGTTACATCCATCTGATCGGCCTCTTACCACGAATACACTGCTGAAGTTTCATCAAGATCAGTTAATGTATGCAGAAGTTATAACACTTCATGTCTCTCTTTTCTCGCCATAAATTCGTTTCCTCGCCACGGCCAAACCGTTCAAGATATCAAAAATCCGTCCGCAATTTAGCATCCTCAATGTCTTGACTTCATGCACTCCGAGATTGGTGGGGATGGGATGAATTCTCCAGGAGGAGTAGTTCAAATTCCACAGCAAGCGTTTTCCAAACAACCCATAATAGCCGACTTCCTGTTGGGCTGGCGTGAAACTTGACAGAGGGAAAGTTGTTCGGCCCGATGAGATCTATATGTGTACCGAGTTTCATATTAATTCATGCAAGCGTGTTTGATATATGGACCAAGTTTTCAGACCCCGTTCAAGGGGGCGCTGTTGAGCCCCCCTGCCACGCCCGTTTCTGAAACTTTTCACATGTCTACTGGCTAATAAATGTGATGTATCTGTCGAGTTTCATCCCATTTCAAGCATGCTAAAAGTCTCAAACGCATCCGAAAAGAATATTAAAGTTTGATGCGTTGCCACGGCAACAGTATCTAAGATATCAATAATCCTTTCACAGGTCTACATCTGCCGTGTGTCTACATTATACACATAAAGTTTGAAGCAAATCGGGTAAACATAAGAGGGTGACTTCAAAGAATTTTGAAAGTGACACACTTCCTGCTGCCAGTTGGTGGCGCTATAACTTTGACTCACAATAGTCACATCAATGTGATCGGCCTCTGAAAATGAACACACTGCTGAAGTTTTATCAAGATCAGTTAATGTATGCAGAAGTTATAACACACTTCCTGTTTATCTTTTCTCGCCATAAATTCGTTTCCTCCCCACGGCCAAACCGTTCGAGATATCAAAAATCCGTCCGCAATTTAGCATCCTCAATGTCTTGACTTCATGCACACCGAGTTTGGTGGGGATCGGATGAATTCTGTAGGAGGAGTACATTAAATTCCACAGCATGCGTTTTTCAAACAACCCTGAATAGCCGACTTCCTGTTGGGCTGGCATAAAACTTAGAGCATGAAAGTTGTTCGGCCCAATGAGATCTATATGTGTACCGAGTTTCATATTATTACATGCAAGCGTGTTTGATTTATGGACCAAGTTTTTGGATGCTGTTCCAGGGGGCGCTGTTGAGCCCCCCTGCCACGCCCGGGTACCAGCTTTAGCCCGGCCCTGATGGCCGCGGGTTCTGACCTGTGTGCAAAGTTTCAAGAGTTTTCGAGCATGTTAAGGGCCCCAAAAGTGCCCGAAAGGTTGACAAAAAAATAAGAATAATAATAAAATATAGCTGCGAGCAGCGATTACGGGCCCAAGCCGGTGGCACCGCAACCCCGATGCCTTTAGTTACCTAAAGGCACCGGGGTGGCGGTGCCGCCGGCTTTGGCCCTTCATCGCTGCTCGCAGCTATATTTATATATATATATATATATATATATATACACATACACACATATATATATATATATATATATATATAGAAGACAGAAAATATTACTTGTCTTACTTTATTCTGATTTTATGATACACTCAAAATATTCCACAACATTGATTAACGTTGATTAAAAAAATCATCCTCTTCACACGCGCAAAAATGTGCTTGGAAACATCACAGTGGAGCTCTGCTTACTGTGAATGGTACAAATTGTACTACTGACTATTTAAACAGAGCAGTGTAATTCGTTTATGTTAGGTTGACTATTTTTATTATTATATTGTATTAGGGCTATAATAAACAGGCTGCGATGTCAAGATTGCAATTCTGGAATGTGTGTGTGTGTGTAACGCGGTTGCGGTTGAACAGTGGACACAAAAACATAAATAAAATGTTTTAGTTAATTCCTACATCCATAGGAATACATTGAAAATGCTCGCTCTACTCCGCACCATTATCAATGTCTGTGCGGACGTCTGTATTTTACTAGTATATAGTATACTATAGTTAGCGATTTAAAAGCCCTCAGCGGTGTCACACGTCAATTAACCGGTGGGAAAATTTTATCACAGTCACATCCCTAATATATTTATATATACAGTGAGGAAAATAAGTATTTGAACACCCTGCTATTTTGCAAGTTCTCCCACTTAGAAATCATGGAGGGGTCTGAAATTGTCATCGTAGGTGCATGTCCACTGTGAGAGACATAATCTAAAAAAAAAATCCAGAAATCACAATGTATGATTTTTTAACTATTTATTTGTATGATACAGCTGCAAATAAGTATTTGAACACCTGAGAAAATCAATGTTAATATTTGGTACAGTAGCCTTTGTTTGCAGTTACAGAGGTCAAACGTTTCCTGTGGTTTTTCACCAGGTTTGCACACACTGCAGGAGGGATTTTGGCCCACTCCTCCACACAGATCTTCTCTAGATCAGTCAGGTTTCTGGGCTGTCGCTGAGAAACACGAAGTTTGAGCTCCCTCCAAATATTCTCTATTGGGTTTAGGTCTGGAGGACTGGCTAGGCCACGCCAGAACCTTGATATGCTTCTTACAGAGCCACTCCTTGGTTATCCTGGCTGTGTGCTTCGGGTCATTGTCATGTTGGAAGACCCAGCCTCGACCCATCTTCAATGCTCTAACTGAGGGAAGGAGGTTGTTCCCCAAAATCTCGCAATACATGGCCCCGGTCATCCTCTCCTTAATACAGTGCAGTCCCCCTGTCCCATGTGCAGAAAAACACCCCCAAAGCATGATGCTACCACCCCCATGCTTCACAGTAGGGATGGTGTTCTTGGGATGGTACTCATCATTCTTCTTCCTCCAAACACGTTTAGTGGAATTATGACCAAAAAGTTCTATTTTGGTCTCATCTGACCACATGACTTTCTCCCATGACTCCTCTGGATCATCCAAATGGTCATTGGCAAACTTAAGACGGGCCTTGACATGTGCTGGTTTAAGCAGGGGAAACTTCCGTGCCATGCATGATTTCAAACCATGACGTCTTAGTGTATTACCAACAGTAACCTTGGAAACGGTGGTCCCAGCTCTTTTCAGGTCATTGACCAGCTCCTCCCGTGTAGTTCTGGGCTGATTTCTCACCTTTCTTAGGATCACTGAGACCCCACGAGGTGAGATCTTGCATGGAGCCCCAGTCTGAGGGAGACTGACAGTCATGTTTAGCTTCTTCCATTTTCTAATGATTGCTCCAACAGTGGACCTTTTTTCACCAAGCTGCTTGGCAATTTCCCCGTAGCCCTTTCCAGCCTTGTGGAGGTGTACAATTTAGTCTCTAGTGTCTTTGGACAGCTCTTTGGTCTTGGCCATGTTAGTAGTTGGATTCTTACTGATTGTATGGGGTGGACAGGTGTCTTTATGCAGCTAACGACCTCAAACAGGTGCATCTAATTTAGGATAATAAATGGAGTGGAGGTGGACATTTTAAAGGCAGACTAACAGGTCTTTGAGGGTCAGAATTCTAGCTGATAGACAGGTGTTCAAATACTTATTTGCAGCTGTATCATACAAATAAATAGTTAAAAAATCATATATTGTGATTTCTGGATTTTTTTTTTTAGATTATGTCTCTCACAGTGGACATGCACCTACGATGACAATTTCAGACCCCTCCATGATTTCCAAGTGGGAGAGCTTGCAAAATAGCAGGGTGTTCAAATACTTATTTTCCTCACTGTAAATACAATAGGCCTACCTGAAAGAGAATTTTACTTGCCCGACCAGAGTATATCCTGATTAGAACGTCAATAACAAAAAAATAACTTGGGAATCACTAAAACGAGAGATTATTCTAATTTCATTGCATTCATTTTAAGTTGCAATCAGCAGTTAATAATAAATGTATTACTGATCAATGGTAACAAGGTTGCACTGCTGAGGCTCATGCAGCTTCTCCAGGAGAATTGTAAACAAATGAGCGCAGCACACAAAAAAGCAACCCAGTTAACAACATACTGACTATAAAAATTACAAATATGGAGTTTTTATATATTTTATAACATATGATAGAGTTAAGCAACCTCACTTGACGAGTAGGCAACTATTTCCTGAATACAATCACGATTGAAACTGTGACATTGATTTCATACAACAGGTTAATAAACAGTTACAATTAAGTCACTTACATTTTAGATGCAATATTGACTGTTTTTGTTCTGTTTCAGCAGCAAAAATAGTTAAACAAAGATCACAGCAGAACCATCGCGCATCTCACAGCAACTTGTTTTCTCATTACTGAATGATTCAGCATTTTGAACGAATCGGTTGACTCAAAGATTCAATGACCAATCCATAAACATCTGTCTCAATCATGAATGACTCAGTCATTCGAACGAATCGTTTGAACGAATTAATTAATGACTCGCTCATTAAGACGATCGCCTGGCGACACCTAATGGCGGTTTAGTGTTATGTTTAAAAGTATCATTCTTTCCAACGTGTGTGCACCATTATCAATGTCTGTGCGGACGTCTTTACTTTCACTTTTATATTAGCGATTTAAAAGTACCCGCTCGTGTCACACATCGATTAACCAATGGGAAAATATCCTCACAGTCATATACCTAATAAATTTATATTTAAATACAATAGGCCTACCTAGTAAAACGTTTTATATACTATTTGGATATCCTTTTGGACACAAGAGGGCAGTATAGCCCTATGTTTGCTTTTTTTGTTGAACCAAATAGCACTAAATAGCCTGTTCATAACTTTTTCATACTTCTTGAATTGCAAAAACAGAATAAAATGGGTTTAGTTCTAATATTTGTATAATTTTATATAAAAATAAATGGTGTATAATTACATTTTTAGAAGTTATGAGATGTTTCCTGCTTCCTTTTTGACATTAATTTAATCCCTCGCCATAGCAAAACCGTTTGAGATATTCAATATCCGTTCACAATTTAGCATCTTTAATGTATTTTCATCATGTTGAAAAAGTTTGGTGGGAATAAAATAAATATTTTAAGAGGAGTGGCTAAAAATTCAGAGGCTGATTTTGAAAAAAAATCCACATTCAGACCAAAATATCTGACTTCCTCATGGCCGGAGCTAATGAATGTAAATTAGAAAGTTGTCCGGCTTGATGAGAACAATATACAAACTATTTTTTTTTTACTGTAGTTAAAACTAACCCCCCCACTTTTGTCAAAAGCATGTTGAAAGTGACACACTTCCTGCTGCCAGTTGGTGGCGCTATAACTTTGACTCACAATAGTTACATCCATCTGATTGGCCTCTTACCACGAACACACTGGTGAAGTTTCATCAAGATCAGTTAATGTATGCAGAAGTTATACCACTTCGTGTTTCTCTTTTCTCGCCATAAATTCGTTTCCTCGCCACGGCCAAACCGTTCGAGATATCAAAAATCCGTCCGCAATTTAGCATCCTCAATGTCTTGACTTCATGCACACCGAGTTTGGTGGGGATTGGATGAATTCTCTAGGAGGAGTACTTCGCATTCCACAGCGAGCGTTTTCCAAACAACCCATAATAGCCGACTTCCTGTTGGGCTGGCGTAAAACTTGACCGGGGGAAAGTTGTTCGGCACGATGAGATCTATATGTGTACCGAGTTTCATATTAATTCATGCAAGCGTGTTTGATATATGGACCAAGTTTTAGAACCCTGTTCAAGGGGGCGCTGTTGAGCCCCCCAGCCACGCCCGGGTACCAGCTTCTGCCCGTCCCTGATGGCAGGGGGTTCTGACTTGTGTGCAAAGTTTCAAGAGTTTTTGAG
This sequence comes from Abramis brama, assembly GCF_963993115.1. NCBI lineage: Eukaryota > Metazoa > Chordata > Actinopteri > Cypriniformes > Leuciscidae > Abramis > Abramis brama. Next base: position 46,145,948 of record NC_139965.1, on the reverse strand, counting down.
CACGTTAAGGACCCCAAAAGCCCCTGAAACCTTGATTAACAATATAAAAGCAATAGTCAAATCTCCCCCTCCCCTCACACACACAGAGACACAGAGAGAGGGAGAGAAAATTCTTCAGAAAATCCACATTCAAACCAAAATATCTCTCTTCCTGTTGGTCGGAGATAGTTAATGTCAATTAGAAAGTTGTCCGTCTTGATGAGAACAATACACATACCAAGTTTTGTTGCTGTTGATAAAACTAACCCCCCCACTTATGACTAAAGGTGGCGCTACTGAGCCCCTCACCACGCCCGTTTCTGAAACTTTGCACATGTCTACGGGCTAATAAATGTGATGTGTCTGTCGAGTTTCATCCAATTTCAAGTATGTTAAGAGTCTCAAAAGCATCAAAAAAGAATATTAAAGTTTGATGCGTTGCCACGGCAACAGTATCTAAGATATCTATAATCCTTTCACAGGTCTACATCTGCCGTGTGTTTACATTATACACATAAAGTTTGAAGCAAATCGGGTAAAAATAAGAGGGTGATTTCAAAGCATTTTGAAAGTGACACACTTCCTGCTGCCAGTTGGTGGCGCTATAATTTTGACTCACAATAGTCACATCCATGTGATCGGCCTTTTACCACGAACACACTGCTGAAGTTTCATCAAGATCAGTTAATGTATGCAGGAGTTATAACACACTTCCTGTTTTCATTATTCGCCATAAATTCGTTTCCTCGCCACGGCCAAACCGTTCGAGATATCAAAAATCCGTCCGCAATTTAGCATCCTCAATGTCTTGACTTCATGCTGACCGAGTTTGGAGGCGATTGGATCAATTCCCTAGGAGGAGTACATTAAATTCCACAGCATGCGTTTCCAAACAACCCATAATAGCCGACTTCCTGTTGGGCTGGCGTAAAACTTAGAGCACGAAAGTTGTTCGGCCCGATGAGATCTATATGTGTTCTGAGTTTCATATTATTACATGCAAGTGTGTTTGATTTATGGACAAGTGTTCGGATCCCGTTCCAGGGGGCGCTGTCGAGCCCCCCTGCCACACCCGGGTACCAGCTTCAGCCCGGCCCTGATGGCCGCGGGTTCTGACCCGTGTGCAAAGTTTCAAGAGTTTTCGAGCATGTTAAGGGCCCCAAAAGTGCCCGGAACCTTGACAAAATAATAATAATAATAAATATAGCTGCGAGCAGCGATTACGGGCCCAAGCCGGTGGCACCGGGGTGGCGGTACCGCCGGCTTGGGCCCTCCATCGCTGCTCGCAGCTATATTTATATATATATATATATATATATATATATATATATATATATATATATATATACATACATACATACACACACATACATATATATATATATATATATATATATATATATATATATATATATATATATATATATATAATTGTTCAAAAGTTTGGGGTCAGTAAGATTTTTAATGTTTTTAGGAGAAGTCTCTTCTGCTCACCAAGGCTGCATTTATTGATTAAAAATACAAACAAAAACAGTAATATTGTGAAATATTATTCCAATTTAAAACAGCTGTTTTCAATTTTTAAATATTTTACATAGTAATTCATTTCTGTGATCAAAGTTGAGTTTTCAGCATCATTACTCCAGTCTTCAGTGTCACATGATCCTTCAGAAATCATACTAATATGATGATTGATGCTCAATAAATATTCATTATTATTTTCAATGTTGAAAACAGTTGTGTACAGATTTTTTTTTTCAAAATGCTTTGATGAATGTTAAGTTCAAAAGAACAGCATATATTTCAAATATATATATTTTTAACATTATAAATGTCTTTACTGTAACTGTTGATCAGTTTAACTCATCCTTCATAAATAAAAGTACTGATTTATTTTATTTATTTCCCCCAAAAATAAAATTGTAATTATTACTAACCCAAAACTTTTGAGCGGTAGTGTTTAACGTTACAAAAGCTTTAGATTTCAGATAAATGCTGTTCTTTTGAACTTTCTATTCATCAAAGACTGTACACAACTGTTTTCGACATTTAAAATAATAATGAATGTTTCTTGAGTATCAATCATCATATTAGAATAATTTCTGAAGGATCATGTGACAGTGACGACTGAAGTAATGATGCTGAAAACTCAGCTTTGATCACAGGAATAAATAACAGTTTAAAATATATTAAAATAGAAAGCAGCCGTTTTAAATTGGAATAATATTTTACAATATTACTGTTTTTGTTTGTATTTTTAATCAAATAAATGCAGCCTTGGTGAGCAGAAGAAACTTCTCTGTTATGTGCGCGCCACAGACTGCACGCACGTCCGCTTAGAGTTCCGCCTTTTGCCTTCCGTCAATATTACGTTATTAGAAAAATATTTTTTTAGAGAATCGATTTTTTGACATTTGTGAATCGATTCAGAATCGTCCACGTCCGCATCGCGATGCATCTAAGAATACATTTTTTCTCCCACCCCTAGATTTCATACAACAGGTTAATAAACAGTTACAATTAAGTCACTTACATTTTAGATTCAATGTTGACTGTTTTTGTTCTGTTTCAGCAGCGAAAATAGTTAAACAAAGATCACGGCAGAACCATCACGTGTTTTCTCATAACTGAACGATTCAGCATTTTTAACGAATCGGTTGACTCAAAGATTGAATGATCAATCCATAAACATCTGTCTTAATCATGATCGACTCATTCGAACGAATCGTTTGAACGAATGAATCAATGACTCGCTTATTAAGATGGATGCCTGGCGACACCTAATGGCGGTTTAGTGTTGTTTAAAAGCATCATTCTTTCCCACATGTGTGTGATTTGTGTGTGCAACATTATCATTATTTTTCTTTCACTATTATATTAGCGATTTAAAAGCACCCACTCGTGTCACACGTCGATTAACCGGTGGGAAAATATCCTCAGACACATACCTAATAAATGTATATTTAAATACAATATTGGCCTACCTGGTAAAAAGTTTTATATACTATTTTGATGTCCTTTTGGACACAAGAGGGCAGTATAGCCCTATGTTTGCTTTTTTGTTGAACCAAATAGCACTAAATAGCCTGTTTTAACTTTTTCATTCTTCTTGAATTGCAAAAACAGAATAAAATGGGTTTAGTTGTGATATTTGTATTCTTTTATATAGAAATAAATGGTATATAATTACATTTTTAGAAGATTTTTAGTGTTTCCTTTTTGGACATTACTTTAATCCCTCGCCATAACAAAACCATTTGAGATATTTATTATCCATTCACAATTTAGCATATTTAATGTAGTTTCATCATGTTGAAAAAGTTTGGTACGAATAAAATAAATAGTTTAAGAGGAGTGGCTAAAAATTCAGAGGCTGATTTTGCAAAAAAATTCACATTCAGACCAAAATATCTGACTTCCTGATGGCCAGAGCTATTGAATGTAAATTAGAAAGTTGTCCGGCTTGATGAGAACAATATACAAACTGTTTTTTCTTTACTGTAGTTAAAACTAACCCCCCCACTTTTGTCAAAAGCATGTTGAAAGTGACACACTTCCTGCTGCCAGTTGGTGGCGCTATAACTTTGACTCACAATAGCTACATCCATCTGATCGGCCTCTTACCACGAACACACTGCTGAAGTTTCATCAAGATCAGTTAATGTATGCAGAAGTTATTCCACTTCCGTGTTTCTCTTTTCTCGCCATAAATTCGATTCCTCGCCACAGCCAAACCGTTCGAGATATCAAAAATCCGTCCGCAATTTAGCATCCTCAAAGTCTTGACTACATGCACACCGAGTTTGAAGGGGACACGGTGAATTTTCTAGGAGGAGTATTTCACATTCCACAGCAAGCGTTTTCCAAACAACCCATAATAGCCGACTTTCTGTTGGGCTGGCGTAAAACTTGACCGGGGTAAAGTTGTTCGGCCCGATGAGATCTATATGTGTACCGAGTTTCATATTAATTCATGCGAGCGTGTTTGATATATGGATCAAGTTTTAGAACCCCGTTCAAGGGGGCGCTGTTGAGCCCCCCAGCCACGCCCGGGTACCAGCTTCAGCCCGGCCCTGATGGCCGTGGGTTCTGACCTGTGTGCAAAGTTTCAAGAGTTTTTGAGCACGTTAAGGACCCCAAAAGCCCCTGAAACGTTGATTAACAATATAAAAGCAATAGTCAAATCCCCCCCTCCCCTCACACACACACAGACACAGAGAGAGGGAGAGAAAATTCTTCAGAAAATCCACATTCAAACCAAAATATCTCTCTTCCTGTTGGTCGGAGATGGTTCATGTAAATTAGAAAGTTGTCCGTCTTGATGAGAACAATACACATACCAAGTTTTGTGATTCTAGGAAAAACTAAGCCCCCATTTTTGACTAAAGGTGGCGCTACTGAGCCATTCCACCACGCCCGTTTCTGAAACTTTGCACATGTCTACGGGCTAATAAATGTGATGTGTCTGTTGAGTTTCATGCAATTTCAAGTATGTTAAGAGTCTCAAAAGCATCAAAAAATAATATTAAAGTTTGATGCGTTGCCACGGCAACAGTATCTAAGATATCAATAATCCTTTCACAGGTTTACATCTGCCGTGTGTCTACATTGTACGCATAAAGTTTGAAGCAAATCGGGTAAAAATAAGACACTGATTTCAAAGCATTTTGAAAGTGATGTACTTCCTGCTGCCTGTTGGTGGCGCTATAACTTTGACTCACAATAGTCACATCCATGTGATCGGCCTCTTACAACGAATACACTGCTGAAGTTTCATCAAGATCAGTTAATGTATGCAGAAGTTATAACACACTTCCTGTTTCATTTTTTCGCCATAAATTTGTTTCCTCGCCACGGCCAAACCGTTCGAGATATCAAAAATCCGTCCGCAATTTAGCATCCTCAATGTCTTGACTTCATGCACACCGAGTTTGGAGGCGAATCGATGAATTCCCTAGGAGGAGTACATTAAATTCCACAGCATGCGTTTCCAAACAACGCTAAATAGCCAACTTCCTGTTTGGCTGGCGTAAAACTTAGAGCACGAAAGTTGTTCGGCCCAATGAGATCTATATGCGTACCGAGTTTCATATTATTACATGCAAGCGTGTTTGATTTATGGACACGTGTTTGGATCCCGTTCCAGGGGGCACTGTCGAGCCCCCCTGCCACGCCCGGGTACCAGCTTCAGTCCGGCCCTGATGGCCGCGGGTTCTGACGTGTGTGCAAAATTTCAAGAGTTTTCGAGCATGTTAAGGGCCCCAAAAGTGCCCGAAAGGTTGACAAAATAATAATAATAATAATAATAATAATAAATATAGCTGCGAGCAGCGATTACGGGCCCAAGCCGGTGGCACCGCAACCCCGGTGCCTTTAGTTACCTAAAGGCACCGGGGTGGCGGTACCGCCGGCTTTGGCCCTCCATCGCTGGCCCTCCATGTATATATATACATACACACACATACATACATACATATATATATATATATATATATATATATATATATATATATATATATATATATATTATTGTTCAAAAGTTTGGGGTCAGTAAGATTTTTAATGTTTTTAGGAGAAGTCTCTTCTGCTCACCAAGGCTGCATTTATTGATTAAAAATACAAACAAAAACAGTAATATTGTGAAATATTATTCCAATTTAAAACAGCTGTTTTCAATTTTTAAATATTTTACATAGTAATTCATTTCTGTGATCAAAGTTGAGTTTTCAGCATCATTACTCCACTCTTCAGTGTCACATGATCCTTCAGAAATCATACTAATATGATGATTGATGCTCAATAAATATTCATTATTATTTTCAATGTTGAAAACAGTTGTGTACAGATTTTTTTTTTTTTTCTTCAAAATGCTTTGATGAATGTAAAGTTCAAAAGAACAGCATATATTTCAAATATATATATTTTTAACATTATAAATGTCTTTACTGTAACTGTTGATCAGTTTAACTCATCCTTCATAAATAAAAGTACTGATTTATTTTATTTATTTCCCCAAAAAATAAAATTTTAATTATTACTAACCCAAAACTTTTGAGCGGTAGTGTTTAACGTTACAAAAGCTTTAGATTTCAGATAAATGCTGTTCTTTTGAACTTTCTATTCATCAAAGACTGTACACAACTGTTTTCGACATTTAAAATAATAATGAATGTTTCTTGAGTATCAATCATCATATTAGAATAATTTCTGAAGGATCATGTGACAGTGACGACTGGAGTAATGATGCTGAAAACTCAGCTTTGATCACAGGAATAAATAACAGTTTAAAATATATTAAAATAGAAAGCAGCTGTTTTAAATTGGAATAATATTTTACAATATTACTGTTTTTGTTTGTATTTTTAATCAAATAAATGCAGCCTTGGTGAGCAGAAGAAACTTCTCTGTTATGTGCGCGCCACAGACTGCACGCACGTCCGCTTAGAGTTCCGCCTTTTGCCTTCCGTCAATATTACGTTATTAGAAAAATATTTTTTTAGAGAATCGATTTTTTGACATTTGTGAATCGATTCAGAATCGTCCACGTCCGCATCGCGATGCATCTAAGAATAAATTTTTTCTCCCACCCCTAGATTTCATACAACAGGTTAATAAACAGTTACAATTAAGTCACTTACATTTTAGATGCAATGTTGACTGTTTTTGTTCTGTTTCAGCAGCGAAAATAGTTAAACAAAGATCACGGCAGAACCATCACGCATCACGTGTTTTCTCATAACTGAACGATTCAGCATTTTTAACGAATCGGTTGACTCAAAGATTGAATGATCAATCCATAAACATCTGTCTTAATCATGATCGACTCATTCGAACGAATCGTTTGAACGAATGAATCAATGACTCGCTTATTAAGATGGATGCCTGGCGACACCTAATGGCGGTTTAGTGTTGTTTAAAAGCATCATTCTTTCCCACATGTGTGTGATTTGTGTGTGCAACATTATCATTATTTTTCTTACACTATTATATTAGCGATTTAAAAGCACCCACTCGTGTCACACGTCGATTAACCGGTGGGAAAATATCCTCAGACACATACCTAATACATGTATATTTAAATACAATATTGGCCTACCTGGTAAAAAGTTTTATATACTATTTTGATGTCCTTTTGGACACAAGAGGGCAGTATAGCCCTATGTTTGCTTTTTTGTTGAACCAAATAGCACTAAATAGCCTGTTTTAACTTTTTCATTCTTCTTGAATTGCAAAAACAGAATAAAATGGGTTTAGTTGTGATATTTGTATACTTTTATATAGAAATAAATGGTATATAATTACATTTTTAGAAGATTTTTAGTGTTTCCTTTTTGGACATTATTTAATCCCTCGCCATAGCAAAACCGTTTGAGATATTTATTATCCATTCACAATTTAGCATATTTAATGTAGTTTCATCATGTTGAAAAAGTTTGGTACGAATAAAATAAATAGTTTAAGAGGAGTGGCTAAAAATTCAGAGGCTGATTTTGCAAAAAAATCCACATTCAGACCAAAATATCTGACTTCCTGATGGCCAGAGCTATTGAATGTAAATTAGAAAGTTGTCCGGCTTGATGAGAACAATATACAAACTATTTTTTCTTTACTGTAGTTAAAACTAACCCCCCCACTTTTGTCAAAAGCATGTTGAAAGTGACACACTTCCTGCTGCCAGTTGGTGGCGCTATAACTTTGACTCACAATAGCTACATCCATCTGATCGGCCTCTTACCACGAACACACTGCTGAAGTTTCATCAAGATCAGTTAATGTATGCAGAAGTTATTCCACTTCCGTGTTTCTCTTTTCTCGCCATAAATTCGATTCCTCGCCACAGCCAAACCGTTCGAGATATCAAAAATCCGTCCGCAATTTAGCATCCTCAATGTCTTGACTACATCCACACCGAGTTTGAAGGGGGCACGGTGAATTTTCTAGGAGGAGTATTTCACATTCCACAGCAAGCGTTTTCCAAACAACCCATAATAGCCGACTTCCTGTTGGGCTGGCGTAAAACTTGACCGGGGTAAAGTTGTTCGGCCCGATGAGATCTATATGTGTACCGAGTTTCATATTAATTCATGCGAGCGTGTTTGATATATGGATCAAGTTTTAGAACCCCGTTCAAGGGGGCGCTGTTGAGCCCCCCAGCCACGCCCGGGTCCCAGCTTCAGCCCGGCCCTGATGGCCGTGGGTTCTGACCTGTGTGCAAAGTTTCAAGAGTTTTTGAGCACGTTAAGGACCCCAAAAGCCCCTGAAACCTTGATTAACAATATAAAAGCAATAGTCAAATCCCCCCCTCCCCTCACACACACACAGACACAGAGAGGGAGAGAAAATTCTTCAGAAAATCCACATTCAAACCAAAATATCTCTCTTCCTGTTGGTCAGAGATGGTTCATGTAAATTAGAAAGTTGTCCGTCTTGATGAGAACAATACACATACCAAGTTTTGTTGCTGTTGATAAAACTAACACCCCCACTTATGACTAAAGGTGGCGCTACTGAGCCCCTCACCACGCCCGTTTCTGAAACTTTGCACATGTCTACTGGATAATAAATGTGATGTGTCTGTCGAGTTTCATGCAATTTCAAGTATGTTAAGAGTCTCAAAAGCATAAAAAAAGAATATTAAAGTTTGATGCGTTGCCACGGCAACAGTATCTAAGATATCAATAATCCTTTCACAGGTTTACATCTGCCGTGTGTCTACATTGTACACATAAAGTTTGAAGCAAATCTGGTAAAAATAAGACAGTGATTTCAAAGCATTTTAATAGTGATGTACTTCCTGCTGCCTGTTGGTGGCGCTATAACTTTGACTCACAATAGTCACATCTGTGCGATCGGCCTCTTACAACGAACACACTGCTGAAGTTTCATCAAGATCAGTTAATGTATGCAGAAGTTATAACACACTTCCTGTTTCATTTTTTCGCCATAAATTCGTTTCCTCGCCACGGCCAAACCGTTCGAGATATCAAAAATCCGTCCGCAATTTAGCATCCTCAATGTCTTGACTTCATGCACACCGAGTTTGGAGGCGAATCGATGAATTCCCTAGGAGGAGTACATTAAATTCCACAGCATGCGTTTCCAAACAACCCTAAATAGCCGACTTCCTGTTGGGCTGGCGTAAAACTTAGAGCACGAAAGTTGTTCGGCCCGATGAGATCTATATGTGTACCGAGTTTCATATTATTACATGCAAGCGTGTCTGATTTATGGACAAGTGTTCAGATACCGTTCCAGGGGGCGCTGTCGAGCCCCCCTGCCACGCCCGGGTACCAGCTTCAGTCCGGCCCTGATGGCCGCGGGTTCTGACCTGTGTGCAAAATTTCAAGAGTTTTCGAGCATGTTAAGGGCCCCAAAAGTGGCCGAAAGGTTGACAAAATAATAATAATAATAATAATAATAATAATCCTACCGAAAACAATAGGGCCTTCGCCCTTTCAGGGCTTGGGCCCTAATAATAATAATAATAAATATATATATATATAAATATAGCTGCGAGCAGCGATTACGGGCCCAAGCCGGTGGCACCGCAACCCCGGTGCCTTTAGTTACCTAAAGGCACCGGGGTGGCGGTACCGCCGGCTTGGGCCCTCCATCGCTGCTCGCAGCTATATTTATATATATATATATATATATATACATACATACATACACACACATACATATATATGTATATATATATATATATATATATATATATATATATATTATTGTTCAAAAGTTTGGGGTCAGTAAGATTTTTAATGTTTTTAGGAGAAGTCTCTTCTGCTCACCAAGGCTGCATTTATTGATTAAAAATACAAACAAAAACAGTAATATTGTGAAATATTATTCCAATTTAAAACAGCTGTTTTCAATTTTTAAATATTTTACATAGTAATTCATTTCTGTGATCAAAGTTGAGTTTTCAGCATCATTACTCCAGTCTTCAGTGTCACATGATCCTTCAGAAATCATACTAATATGATGATTGATGCTCAATAAATATTCATTATTATTTTCAATGTTGAAAACAGTTGTGTACAGATTTTTTTTTTCAAAATGCTTTGATGAATGTTAAGTTCAAAAGAACAGCATATATTTCAAATATATATATTTTTAACATTATAAATGTCTTTACTGTAACTGTTGATCAGTTTAACTCATCCTTCATAAATAAAAGTACTGATTTATTTTATTTATTTCCCCCAAAAATAAAATTGTAATTATTACTAACCCAAAACTTTTGAGCGGTAGTGTTTAACGTTACAAAAGCTTTAGATTTCAGATAAATGCTGTTCTTTTGAACTTTCTATTCATCAAAGACTGTACACAACTGTTTTCGACATTTAAAATAATAATGAATGTTTCTTGAGTATCAATCATCATATTAGAATAATTTCTGAAGGATCATGTGACAGTGACGACTGGAGTAATGATGCTGAAAACTCAGCTTTGATCACAGGAATAAATAACAGTTTAAAATATATTAAAATAGAAAGCAGCCGTTTTAAATTGGAATAATATTTTACAATATTACTGTTTTTGTTTGTATTTTTAATCAAATAAATGCAGCCTTGGTGAGCAGAAGAAACTTCTCTGTTATGTGCGCGCCACAGACTGCACGCACGTCCGCTTAGAGTTCCGCCTTTTGCCTTCCGTCAATATTACGTTATTAGAAAAATATTTTTTTAGAGAATCGATTTTTTGACATTTGTGAATCGATTCAGAATCGTCCACGTCCGCATCGCGATGCATCTAAGAATACATTTTTTCTCCCACCCCTAGATTTCATACAACAGGTTAATAAACAGTTACAATTAAGTCACTTACATTTTAGATTCAATGTTGACTGTTTTTGTTCTGTTTCAGCAGCGAAAATAGTTAAACAAAGATCACGGCAGAACCATCACGTGTTTTCTCATAACTGAACGATTCAGCATTTTTAACGAATCGGTTGACTCAAAGATTGAATGATCAATCCATAAACATCTGTCTTAATCATGATCGACTCATTCGAACGAATCGTTTGAACGAATGAATCAATGACTCGCTTATTAAGATGGATGCCTGGCGACACCTAATGGCGGTTTAGTGTTGTTTAAAAGCATCATTCTTTCCCACATGTGTGTGATTTGTGTGTGCAACATTATCATTATTTTTCTTTCACTATTATATTAGCGATTTAAAAGCACCCACTCGTGTCACACGTCGATTAACCGGTGGGAAAATATCCTCAGACACATACCTAATAAATGTATATTTAAATACAATATTGGCCTACCTGGTAAAAAGTTTTATATACTATTTTGATGTCCTTTTGGACACAAGAGGGCAGTATAGCCCTATGTTTGCTTTTTTGTTGAACCAAATAGCACTAAATAGCCTGTTTTAACTTTTTCATTCTTCTTGAATTGCAAAAACAGAATAAAATGGGTTTAGTTGTGATATTTGTATTCTTTTATATAGAAATAAATGGTATATAATTACATTTTTAGAAGATTTTTAGTGTTTCCTTTTTGGACATTACTTTAATCCCTCGCCATAGCAAAACCATTTGAGATATTTATTATCCATTCACAATTTAGCATATTTAATGTAGTTTCATCATGTTGAAAAAGTTTGGTACGAATAAAATAAATAGTTTAAGAGGAGTGGCTAAAAATTCAGAGGCTGATTTTGCAAAAAAATTCACATTCAGACCAAAATATCTGACTTCCTGATGGCCAGAGCTATTGAATGTAAATTAGAAAGTTGTCCGGCTTGATGAGAACAATATACAAACTGTTTTTTCTTTACTGTAGTTAAAACTAACCCCCCCACTTTTGTCAAAAGCATGTTGAAAGTGACACACTTCCTGCTGCCAGTTGGTGGCGCTATAACTTTGACTCACAATAGCTACATCCATCTGATCGGCCTCTTATCACGAACACACTGCTGAAGTTTCATCAAGATCAGTTAATGTATGCAGAAGTTATTCCACTTCCGTGTTTCTCTTTTCTCGCCATAAATTCGATTCCTCGCCACAGCCAAACCGTTCGAGATATCAAAAATCCGTCCGCAATTTAGCATCCTCAAAGTCTTGACTACATGCACACCGAGTTTGAAGGGGACACGGTGAATTTTCTAGGAGGAGTATTTCACATTCCACAGCAAGCGTTTTCCAAACAACCCATAATAGCCGACTTCCTGTTGGGCTGGCGTAAAACTTGACCGGGGTAAAGTTGTTTCGGCCCGATGAGATCTATATGTGTACCGAGTTTCATATTAATTCATGCGAGCGTGTTTGATATATGGATCAAGTTTTAGAACCCCGTTCAAGGGGGCGCTGTTGAGCCCCCCAGCCACGCCCGGGTACCAGCTTCAGCCCGGCCCTGATGGCCGTGGGTTCTGACCTGTGTGCAAAGTTTCAAGAGTTTTTGAGCACGTTAAGGACCCCAAAAGCCCCTGAAACCTTGATTAACAATATAAAAGCAATAGTCAAATCCCCCCCTCCCCTCACACACACACAGACACAGAGAGAGGGAGAGAAAATTCTTCAGAAAATCCACATTCAAACCAAAATATCTCTCTTCCTGTTGGTCGGAGATGGTTCATGTAAATTAGAAAGTTGTCCGTCTTGATGAGAACAATACACATACCAAGTTTTGTGATTCTAGGAAAAACTAAGCCCCCATTTTTGACTAAAGGTGGCGCTACTGAGCCATTCCACCACGCCCGTTTCTGAAACTTTGCACATGTCTACGGGCTAATAAATGTGATGTGTCTGTTGAGTTTCATGCAATTTCAAGTATGTTAAGAGTCTCAAAAGCATCAAAAAATAATATTAAAGTTTGATGCGTTGCCACGGCAACAGTATCTAAGATATCAATAATCCTTTCACAGGTTTACATCTGCCGTGTGTCTACATTGTACGCATAAAGTTTGAAGCAAATCGGGTAAAAATAAGACACTGATTTCAAAGCATTTTGAAAGTGATGTACTTCCCGCTGCCTGTTGGTGGCGCTATAACTTTGACTCACAATAGTCACATCCATGTGATCGGCCTCTTACAACGAACACACTGCTGAAGTTTCATCAAGATCAGTTAATGTATGCAGAAGTTATAACACACTTCCTGTTTCATTTTTTCGCCATAAATTTGTTTCCTCGCCACGGCCAAACCGTTCGAGATATCAAAAATCCGTCCGCAATTTAGCATCCTCAATGTCTTGACTTCATGCACACCGAGTTTGGAGGCGAATCGATGAATTCCCTAGGAGGAGTACATTAAATTCCACAGCATGCGTTTCCAAACAACGCTAAATAGCCAACTTCCTGTTTGGCTGGCGTAAAACTTAGAGCACGAAAGTTGTTCGGCCCAATGAGATCTATATGTGTACCGAGTTTCATATTATTACATGCAAGCGTGTTTGATTTATGGACACGTGTTTGGATCCCGTTCCAGGGGGCGCTGTCGAGCCCCCCTGCCACGCCCGGGTACCAGCTTCAGTCCGGCCCTGATGGCCGCGGGTTCTGACGTGTGTGCAAAATTTCAAGAGTTTTCTAGCATGTTAAGGGCCCCAAAAGTGCCCGAAAGGTTGACAAAATAATAATAATAATAATAATAATAATAATAATAATAATAATAATAATAATCCTACCGAAAACAATAGGGCCTTCGCCCTTTCAGGGCTTGGGCCCTAATAATAATCCTACCGAAAACAATAGGGCCTTCGCCCTTTCAGGGCTTGGGCCCTAATAATCCTACCGGAAACAATAGGGCCTTCGCCCTTTCAGGGCTTGGGCCCTAATAATCCTAACGAAAACAATAGGGCCTTCGCCCCTTCAGGGCTTGGGCCCTAATAATCCTACCGAAAACAATAGGGCCTTCGCCCTTTCAGGGCTTGGGCCCTAATAATAATAAAAATAATCCTAACGAAAACAATAGGGCCTTCGCCCTTTCAGGGCTTGGGCCCTAATAATAATAATCCTTACGAAAACAATAGGGCCTTCGCCCTTTCAGGGATTGGGCCCTAATAATAATAATAATAATAATAATAAATAATCCTACCGAAAACAATAGGGCCTTCGCCCTTTCAGGGCTTGGGCCCTAATAATAATAATAATCCTAACGAAAACAATAGGGCCTTCGCCCTTTCAGGGCTTGGGCCCTAATAATCCTTCCGGAAACAATAGGGCTCTTCGCCCTTTCAGGGCTTGGGCCCTAATAAATAATCCTACCGAAAACAATAGGGCCTTCGCCCTTTCAGGGCTTGGGCCCTAATAAATATAGCTGCGAGCAGCGATTACGGGCCCAAGCCGGTGGCACCGCCACCCCGGTGCCTTTAGTTACCTAAAGGCACCGGGGTGGCGGTCCCGCCGGCTTTGGCCCTTCATCGCTGCTCGCAGCTATATTTATATATATATATATATATATATATATATATATATACACATATACATATACACATATATATATACACACATATATATATATATATATATATATATATATATATACACACAGTATATGATGTATATATATATATATATATATATATATATATATATATATATATATATACATTATATACTGTTTGTGTGTGTATATATATATATATACATTTTAGGGACAAGACACAGAGAATTTTACTTGCCTGAGCTGATTAGAACAACGAAAAAAAAAAAAAAAAGAAGATAACTAGGGAATCACTAAATCGAGAGAATTATTCTGATTTTATGATACACTCAAAATATTCCACAACAAATCCTTTAAATGTAACGATATTCAGAACGGAACAAGAATAAAAAAATAACTACAAACAAGCCAAAACGAAATAAAAAAATAAAAATACATTTAAGCAATCCATGACATGACATGATTTATCTAGTTTTTGGACTGAAACATTCTGGTTGTTTTTAAACTCAAACATAATTCTTAAATTGAAAACAAACAAACAAACAAAAAAAGAATAAAATGGGTATAGTTCTGATATTTGTATAATTTTATATAGAAATAAATGGTGTATAATTACATTTTTAGAAGATATGAGGCTTTTAGTGTGTCCTTTTTTGACATTACTTTAATCCCTCACTATAGCAAAACCGTTTGAGATTTTATTTTTAAAAATAATCAGTTAACAACATAGGCCTGCTGACTATAAAAATTACAAATATGGAGGTTTTATATATTTTATAACATATGATACAGTGAAGCAACCTCACTTGACGAGTGTCATTTCCTGAATACAATCACAGTTGAAACTGTGACATTGATTTCATACAACAGGTTAATAAACAGTTCCAGTTAAGTCACTTACATTTTAGATGCAATATTGACTGTTTTTGTTGTTTCAGCAGCAAAAATAGTTAAACAAAGATCACAGCAGAACCATCACGCATCACGTGTTTTCTCATAACTGGAACGATTCAGCATTTTTAACGAATCGGTTGACTCAAAGATTGAATGATCAATAAACATCTGTCTTAATCATGATCGACTCATTCGAACGAATCATTTGAACGAATGAATCAATGACTCGCTTATTAAGATGGATGCCTGGCGACACCTAATGGCGGTTTAGTGTTGTTTAAAAGCATCATTCTTTCCAACGTGTGTGTGCAATATTATCAATGTCAGTGTGGACGTCTGTATTTTTCTTTCACTTTTATATTAGCATTTTAAAAGCACCCGCTCGTGTCACATGTCGATTAACCGGTGGGAAAATATCCTCAGACACATACCTAATAAATGTATATTTAAATACAATATTGGCCTACCTGGTAAAAAGTTTTATATACTATTTTGATGTCCTTTTGGACACAAGAGGGCAGTATAGCCCTATGTTTGCTTTTTTGTTTAACCAAATAGTACTAAATAGCCTGTTTTTAACTTTTTTCATTCTTCTTGAATTGCACGTGTGTGCAAAATTTCAAGAGTTTTTGAGCATGTTAAGGGCCCCAAAAGTGGCAAAAAGGCACACAAAAAATAATAATAATTTAAAAAAAATAATAATCCTACCGGAAACAATAGGGCCTTCGCCCTTTCAGGGCTTGGGCCCTAATAATCCTTACGAAAACAATAGGGCCTTCGCCCTTTCAGGGCTTGGGCCCTAATAATAATCCTACCGAAAACAATAGGGCTCTGCGCCCTTTCAGGGCTTGGGCCCTAATAAACAATAATCCTACCGAAAACAATAGGGCCTTCGCCCTTTCAGGGCTTGGGCCCTAATAATAATAATAATAATAATAATAATAAATAATCCTACCGAAAACAATAGGGCCTTCGCCCTTTCAGGGCTTGGGCCCTAAAAAGGTGATCGTTGTCTCTATGTCAACTTGACAAAAAGTACAGGCATTTTCTTCAAAATTAAACCGTTGTCTTAAAAATTCACTTGACCATTGAATATTTTAAAATGGGTTTCCTTAGCTTTAGGAGCCACTGGAAAGCTAATATAATGTGTTCGCAATTTTTTAACAAATGTCATAAGCTTGCAAAACACAGTTATTATACAGAAATGTCAGATATAATATAGAATTGAAACAAGAGCGAATAAGTTTGTTGGGAATCTTCATTTGTTTTTGCTTTCACATATAAAAACGAAAAAACTAGAAAAAACAGCTCCTTTTTCCGTTTTTTCGTTTTTTTAGAAAAACGAAAAAAACGAAATTATGACTTGATTTTTGGTTTTCCGTTCTTGCACGGAAATCGGAAAAAAACACTTGATATTCCGATTTTCCCCTGTGGGTGGTGCTAAATCTGATTGGCAGGAAATGCATTAATTATTTTTCAAATTAAGAGTTTACCCATACGGTGATGCATTGCTGCCACCTAGGCCTAACGTTATATATTATTTTTCCCCTCAATTTTTTTCGTAATAACGAGATCTTTTGTCGTTAAAACGACATATTTTCTCGTAATAACGAGATGTTATGTCGTTAAAACGACATGTTTTCTTGGCCTTATAAGGACATGTGTCGTCATGTACAAATATGCCTTTAAAAATATATATATATTTTATATTTTTATATTGTATAAGTTTTTTTATATAATATATTATATATAAGATTTGTTTTTGTTAATAGTCTATATCTTCATTACCTAGAGATATAATTAAACAAAAAGTAGTCAAAACACATCTAACAGAACATAAGTTGTCATCCTAAGTTGATTATTTTTTACAACATTGTGTTCTTATTTTGTTTAATTAACAAAATGTCAATCTTGTCTTTATAACTGAAGATACAATACAATACAAAAATCTTCAAGATACACCCTACAATCTTCACATGTATAACGGATTGTCACCTAATAAACAGTCCTTTGTGTGGTGGAATAAGCAATGCTATATAGAAATATATGGTTAGTTTCTTAATTTAAACTCTATTTTATTATTGTATTAGTTCATTAACTAATTATGCTAACTCAACTAATTTAATGTAAAGAGCTGGATAAATTACTATTACTAATTAAATAATGCCAAATATTAAATGTAGGCTAGGCTATTGATTAGAGTTGCCATAGACTAAAGATTTTTCTAGACTAGTAGTCATTTATTTAAGCAATTAGGACTAATCGCACGTTTATATTCTATCCTGGGTGCATGTAGGCTATAGCCTATATTCCGCGCTCAAGCGCATGCATAAAACTTGCCGCAAAGCACCCAGTAGCACCGGCAAAAGTAGGCTAATGATAATACATGTGTCTGGAAAAAAAAACGAAGCATTTTAATTGTTTATTAATAAACAGGTCTTTTCTAAATCAGTGTAGGCTGCCTGCAAACATATCTCCATACATCTCCGCTGTAATGTAGCCTAGATGCGCCTTTATACGGACAGGATTACATAATCAGATGGTACCGTATATGTATCTGCTGTCGATTGGATTTTTTTTCGTTGGTGGACATTTTTTATAAGATAGCTATATTTCTCATGTCTGTGAGACTTTGTCAGTTAATGTTTGAGACGCGCTCCAATTCACAGAGATCATGAAAGCGCGCCCTGTTCGTTTTCTTTTCTTTTACAAAAGCACAACGTTTTCTTGTTGTTGTGAGTTTACACAAATAAAAGTAGTTGCGACTGATGTATTATTATTTTCTGTACGACCAGAAATGATGGAGTATTTTAAGTTGTTTCCACTGTTGATAGGAAAATGCGAGTGATGGCACCGGCGCCTCCATCATGTCATGCAGTGCGCGCTCCACACTCCGCACAAACACTCGGATATGCGCTTATTAATAATAGCGAACATTTATCTAGGTTAACGTTAGAGCGAGCGGCCATGCCAGACGGAAAAGTCCTTTTCATGTTTAACAAATCAAATTCTGTTGCATTTTCTTGCGCCAGTTTGAAAAGGGCGCCCAACGCTGGCGTTTTTCTTTAAATAAATTCGTTTAGACTTTAAAATAAATATTGTTTGTGGGCTAATTAATGCCACAATAATTTGTTTGGCTACTTATATTTTTCATTTTTGTTTTGCATTGAATAGGCTACCATTTAAAGGATTTGCTGTGCACCGCAATGCCATCCTCAAAATCCTGTCATCCTCACGTTAAGAGCCACCTTTATTTGCTTTGTAATAAAGTGTTTCTATAATGGGAGGAAAACGCTTAACGTTTCGTTATAAATGCGTTGCGTTCATATTCTGGGCTCATCTGCTTTTCTGTAGGATAGTATGGTTTATTAATAAGGTGTGTACAGCATTTGATCTTTATCACTGAAGTAGCCTAAGCCACATTTTGCTATTGCAGTTCCAGCGTTATGGACGTGCCATTTGCAGTCAAAACTTGAAATATAAATGATCAGAAAATTCGTTTAATACTAATATATTGAAACGTCTATATCCATACTCCCTTAATAAAGGAGTCCAGACGTTAGAAAAATATCAGTCTACACATGCGTTTTATATTTTATATGAGGGAAATACTTCAACTTTTAGGTGGTAAAATATGTTTTAGTAATTCGAATTTTGCGCAAACCAAAAGTATACCCACCGGATGAAGAAGGGTCGACTCTCCACAAAACATGATATAATATATTCATTTTATTTTATTTTTCGTGTTCGCATTTATGAGGAAGAAACAATGTTACGGACGTGAATATAATTATTAAAATACTGCTTTAAATACTAAAGTATTATATAAATATATATAAATATAAATATTGTACTATAAATATATACTATAAATATTCAATACTACGTGAATATAAACACTAAAATACTGCTTTAAAACTTTCACAGAGACCTCAAACAGGCATTTAATATTAAGCATTAAGGATTAACCAAATATTAAGGATTGGCATATCAAGCAAAATAATATTCGATTATTGATCGAAAATCGTATCTCTCCCCCCACACATGCTCACCGGAAAGATGCTCCGACATTAAATTTCTCTGTACTGTAGGCTAGGCCTGTTTAAATAACATATTTAAAAATATATATATTTTATTAAAACGTGAATATGAAACTAAATCGTTTTTAATAGGCTACAACTATTCATTAAAAACGATTTAGTTTCATATTCATGGTTTAATAAAATAGGTAACATATATTTTTTTTTATTTCATCTTGATTATATGAAAAGTGAAAAGCATGAATAAGATAAGATGATCCCGAAAATATTGACATGATTTTGCCCACTTCATTAAGTTTGTTTTTGTAGAAAGTATTTCTTTAAAGTGTATTTCGTTTTGTATTAATTGTATCTTAATTTAAATCAATGTTTCATCAACCAATTTCCTGGGTTTAATAAATAAGAGGTAAATATAGCAGGCAATAATCAGGACACAGAGGCGCCGGCGCGTGAACTGGAGCTCTCTTAAATAAACCGAAACTCAGCGTATAAGCTACTTGCCTCACAGACCTGAGAACTATATCTATAAAAAGCTTGGAATGAGTAGGCTACTTTTAAACAAAACAATTCAAAAAGAAAAAAAAACAGACTGCTCTCTGCTTATGTAATCCGACCCTATGAAATGTCCATTTCTCTCTGGCAAGTTCACTACTGCGAAGATGGCTTCAAGTTCGTCAACTTCATTTTTGCAGCCAAATGTGACACAAAAAAACACTTGTTTATTAATAAACAAATGAAATGCCTCCTTGCTATAATCCTTCATTTCCCCAGTTCTATATTCGATATATATATATATATATTTTTTTTTTTTTTTTATCAAAATCTTTTTCTTTTTTTTTCTAGACATTTCAAGCTTTGTGTATTTGATGTATTTCTCATGTCTGTGTGAGGCATACACTGAGTTTCGTTAAGTTAGGATGAGATGCGCTCCAGTTCACGAGCAATGCTAGTGTACATAGCATACCTTCTGGGCTCATCTGATTTTTTTCATAGCATAGCCTACTTTGTTATGATTTTAGTATCATAATGATTAATAAATGCACGCACAATTGTCCGTGAACTTTATTTGAACGAATGCCTTTCAACTTGTGTGTGCAAAATTCTGAATTAAATGAATGTGCTGCAATTTGTACAAATAGAGAGTCTGTAGGCCTACTATATGGTTGTAGCCATTAAATAAGCGCATTCCATCCATCCATCTTCTTCCACTTATCCGGGGCCGGGTCGCGGGGGCAGCAGTCTAAGCAGAGATCCCCAGACTTCCCTCTCCCTAGACACTTCCTCCAGCTCTTCTGAGGGGACACCGAGGCGTTCCCAGGCCAGCCGGGAGACATAGTGTCTCCAGCGTGTCCTAGGTCTTCCCCGGGGTCTCCTCCCAGTGGGACGCGCCCGGAACACCTTCCCGGGAAGGCGTCCAGGAGGCATCCGGAACAGATGCCCGAGCCACCTCAGCTGACCCCTCTCGATGTGGAGGAGCAGCGGCTCTACTCTGAGCTCCTCCCGAGTGACCGAGCCTCTCACCCTATCTCTAAGGGATCGCCCAGCCACCCTGCGGAGAAAGCTCGTTTCGGCCGCCTGTATCCAAAGCTCATGACCATAGGTGAGAGTAGGAACGTAGATTGACTGGTAAATCGAGAGCTTCGCCTTGCGGCTCAGCTCTTTCTTTACCACGACAGGCAGGTACATCGACCGCATTACTGCAGAAGCTGCACCGATCTGTCTGTCAATCTCCCGTTCCATCCTTCCCTCACTCATGAACAAAACCCCAAGATACTTAAACTCCTCCACTTGAGGCAGGAACTCTACACCAACCTGAAGTGGGCAAGCCACCCTTTTCCGACTGAGGACCATGGCCTCGGATTTGGAGGTGCTGATTCTCATCCCAGCCGCTTCACACTCGGCTGCAAACCGTCCCAGTGCATGCTGAAGGTCCTGGCTTGATGAGGCCAACACGACAACATCATCCGCAAAGAGCAGAGACGAAATCGTGTTGTCACCAAACCTGACACCCTCCGGCCCCTGGCTGCGCCTAGAAATTCTGTCCATAAAAATCATGAACAGAACCGGCGACAAAGGGCAGCCCTGCCGGAGTCCAACACGCACCGGGAACAAGTCTGACTTACTGCTGGCAATACGAACCAAGCTCCTGCTTCGGTCGTACAGGGACCGGATAGCCCTTAGCAAAGGACCCCATACTCCCGGAGCACCCTCCACAGGCCGCCACGAGGGACACAGTCGAATGCCTTCTCCAAATCCACAAAGCACATGTGGACTGGTTGGGCAAACTCCCATGAACGCTCCAGCACCCTGTAGAGGGTATAGAGCTGGTCCAGTGTTCCACGGCCTGGACGAAAACCACACTGTTCCTCCTGAATCCGAGGTTCTACTATCGGCCGGATTCTCCTCTCCAGTACCTTGGCATAGACTTTCCCAGGGAGGCTGAGAAGTGTGATCCCCCTGTAGTTGGAACACACCCTCCGGTCCCCCTTCTTAAAAAGAGGGACCACCACCCCGGTCTGCCATCCCAGAGGCACTGTCCCCGACTGCCACGCGATGCTGCAGAGGCGTGTCAGCCAAGACAGCCCCACAACATCCAGAGACTTGAGGTACTCAGGGCGGATCTCATCCACCGCCGGTGCCTTGCCACCGAGGAGTTTCTTGACTACCTCGGTGACTTCAGCTTGGGTGATGGACGAGTCCACCTCTGAGCCCTCAGCCTCTGCTTCCTCAATGGAAGACGTGACAGCGGGATTGAGGAGATCCTCAAAGTATTCCTTCCACCGTCCAACGACATCCCCAGTTGAGGTCAACAGCTCCCCACCTCTACTGTAAACAGCGTTGGTAGGGCACTGCTTCCCTCTCCTGAGGCGCCGGACGGTTTGCCAGAATCTCTTCGAGGCCAGCCGATAGTCCTTCTCCATGGCCTCACCGAACTCCTCCCAGGTCCGAGTTTTTGCCTCCACAACCACCCGGGCTGCAGTCCGCTTGGCCTGCCGGTACCTGTCAGCTGCCTCAGGAGTCCCACAAGCCAACCAGGCCCGATAGGACTCCTTCTTCAGCTTGACGGCATCCCTTACTTCCGGTGTCCACCACCGGGTTCGGGGATTGCCGCCTCGACAGGCACCGGAGACCTTACGGCCACAGCTCCGAGCGGCCGCTTCGACAATGGAGGTGGAGAACATGGCCCACTCGGACTCAATATCTCCAGCCTCCCTCGGGATCCGGCCGAAGCTCCGCCGGAGGTGAGAGTTGAAGATCTCTCTGACAGGAGACTCGGCCAAACGTTCCCAGCAGACCCTTACAGTACGCTTGGGTCTGCCGAGTCTGTCCAGCTTCCTCCCCCGCCATCGGATCCAACTCACCACCAGGTGGTGATCAGTTGACAGCTCCGCCCCTCTCTTCACCCGAGTGTCCAAGACATACGGCCGGAGGTCAGATGAAACGACCACAAAGTCGATCATCGACCTACGGCCTAGGGTGTCCTGGTGCCACGTGTACTGATGGACACCCTTATGCTTGAACATGGTGTTCGTTATGGACAAGCTGTAACTAGCACAGAAGTCCAATTACTGAACACCGCTCGGGTTCAGATCAGGGGGGCCGTTCCTCCCAATCACACCCCTCCAGGTGTCACTGTCGTTGCCCACGTGGGCGTTGAAGTCCCCCAGTAAAATGACGGAGTCCCCAGTCGGAGCACTTTCCAGCACCCCTCCCAGAGACTCCAAGAAGGCCGGGTACTCTGCACTGCCGTTTGGCCCGTAGGCACAAACAACAGTGAGAGACCTATCCCCGACCCGAAGGCGCAGGGAAGCGACCCTCTCGTTCACCGGGGTAAACTCCAACACATGGCAGCTGAGCTGGGGGGCTATAAGCAAACCCACACCAGCCCGATGCCTCTCACCATGGGCAACTCCAGAGTGGTGAAGAACCCATCCTCTCTCGAGGAGTGTGGTTCCAGAGCCCAAGCTGTGCGTAGAGGTGATCCCGACTATCGCTAGTCGGAACCTCTCAACCTCACGCACAATCTCGGGCTCCTTCCCCGCCAGCGAGGTGACGTTCCACGTCCCTAGAGCTAGTTTCCGTGTCCAGGGATCGGGCTGTCGAGGCCCCCGCCTTCGACTGCCGCCCGATTCTCTAAGCACTGGCCCCTTACGGTCCCTCCTTCCGCCCACGGGAAGGCGGCCCCACGTCGCTCCTTCGGGCTGAGCCCGGCCGGACCCCGTGGGGGGAGGCCCGGCCACCAGGCGCTCGCATACGAGCCCCAACCCCAGGCCTGGCTCCAGGGTGGGGCCCCGGCTGCGCCATACCGGGCGACGTCACGGTCCTTGGATTTAATTTCTTCATAAGGGGTTTCTGAACCGCTCTTAGTCTGACCCGTCGCCTAGGACCTGTTTGCCTTGGGAGACCCTACCAGGGGCATATAGCCCCGGACAACATAGCTCCTAGGGTCATTCGGGTACTCAATAAATCGGGTACTCACGTTGTGTCAGTTTTAACACATGTAGTGAGTGTGCTCAGGGACAACACATGTTGTGACAAATATAACACAATAAATGTGTAAGTCATTTTAACACACAAATTGTGTCATTTTTAAAAAATAAAGTGAAAGGGCCAGATGCAAAAATATTAACCATTTAATCAATAGTCAGGACAGAATGCATGTGCACACAAAGTACAAGACAATGTTTCAAGCTCAATGACTTTCAGTTATTCACGCTTCAACCCCTAATTGATAATGCTGCTTTTGACAAAAGTTCATGAAGAGACAACAGTTAATAGAGTTTGCACTTTGAATTTAATAAAATTGTAGCAACTGACAAAATATTGTATATAAATAACTTGTATTTACACTGGCCTGTTTGTTTGAGAACATAGCAAACACTGCATACCATTCACAGTGATGGTGAGTGTCGGCGCGCTCTTATAAAATGATGAGTTGAAAACAACACAACCTGTAAAAAGAGATGTTAAAAATGACACATGTTGTGTAGATTTTAACACATGTAGTGTGTGTGCTCAGGGACAACACATGTTGTGTAGATTTTAACACATGTAGTGTGTGTGCTCAGGGACAACACATGTTGTGTAGATTTTAACACATGTTGTGTGTGTGCTCAGGGACAACACATGTGTCAAATTTAACACACAAACCTGTGTCGATTCTTACCACATCTCTGTGTTTATAAGGACTACACATTTTGTATTACCTTTAACACAACTAATGTGTTATTCCTCTTACACAGAAGTGTGTTGAAACCTTTTACACACTAATGTGTTATAGTTACACAACTTGTGTCAGATATGTGTCACATGTGACTGTAGTCGGTGTGTATTTGCCAGAGTTACTTCCTGTGTTTTTACAACTGAGTGTTTGGATGAACACTGAAACGTATTGTTAACTTGTGTTTATGGAGTCCAGTGACGTTTAATAAAGAGTTTGTTTGAACATTTGGATGGTTTAGACATCATTAATCTACATAGACAAGCTCTTATTGAGAATTAACCGGTTTAGATGTTGATGTTTCACTGAATGTTTTATTTGAAGTCACCAGAATCGTGATTAATGGCTCCTTTATTTGAGCTCTTGACCCTTTACTCTTCTTATAGTCTTTCTCTGGCTGCTTTAACTGTATTTTAATAAAATACATTTATTATGGTGAGAGAAAATATGATCAGATGTTTCTTGATGATGTCATAATCAGCAAGCTTTTCGTTTGTCACCATAGTTGAGATTCATGTGCTGATTCTTGATGTCTGCTTGATACCATAGTCAGTAAAGTCCTGTACAAACTGTATATTTAAAAACTACTTTTAAGTTAATTGCAATATGCTAATCTTCTTAAATATCTTTTATATGTTACATTCATCTTTCAAATATTAAATTCTTGTTGAGCTTAACAAACTTACATGTCCATGATGATAATATAATCATCTAAGCATATTTTTCTAATGATTATTTCTGCTGTTTCAAATGTGTTAAAATAAATACACATTTACAGCAATCAGAGAAAACTAATGTTAAAGAGTCAAGGGTCAAGAGCCCAAATAAAGCTGATACTAATCACGATTCTGGTGACTTTAAATGAAACATTCAATGAATCGTCAACACCAAAACCTGTTAATTCTCAATAAGAGTTTCTGTAGAGTCTGACAGAAATAAAGTCAATCTGGTTATTAATAACAAGTGAAAGCAGCTTTTGAAAAAGACATTGAAAAAGAGGCATGATGTGATTGGCTGCCAAAAAACACCCGTTAATCTTTAAGTTTTCATGAATTAAGATTTAATTTATTTACTTGAATGTATTGTTTAGTTTAAATGTGCTAAAATCTACACAACATTTGTCATAATACCATCTACACAGTCACGTGTTGTTTTTTGACACATCTCTTTTTGCAGTGTGCAATGAAACAGAGCATATCTTATGTGTTTTCTCTTCATTGCACAGTGAGAAAAAATATATATTTTTATACTTCGTGCATATTTCGTTTTATTCTTAAATGCACAATGCATAAGTTAGTTCTTGTTAGTTCTAATGAAACATATTCTTCACTGTATTAAGTTAGATTGTGTCAACTCAATGCAACAGCAAATGTGTTATGTTATCTTTTGAATGCTAAGTTTTATATTAACTATTAACAAATATTATGCATATTGCATATTAAATATTAACAAGCGAAAGAGGGAGGGGCGTTGATAGTGGGAAGCTTTGGCGACAGTAAAACGAGAGAACTGGCATATGAGAGCATAAGTTTCATGAGTTACAATGATAAAAGTTATGATATATTTTGTAAGCAATGTTATGAATGAGAGATGAGAGTATATCCCAATCACGAGGTATTTCTTTAATCCGGTGTAATGAATGAGCGCACACACTGAGAGTAGTTCTTTCAAGAAAGCGTTTCCAGCGATCCGTTTCCTTTAGTTGTAACTTTTACAATTAAACAATTAAAACCTTTACATACTTTAAATAATTAAATACTCTCCTCACGTGTGATTACAAATCCTTCTTTCCTCACCAAGTATTATCCAAGTATCCAAGTATTACTATTACACTTCATTATTTGTCCAGAAAGCTTATATCATTTCATTCTGATATTTTTTTCTATTTTAATGCATTTTTTTTTGGGTGTTATTTATTATTTTATTTTATTTTATTATTTTATTTACTTCTTAATAACTTTAACAATAATTACATTTTAACATTCTACACATTCTAAATACAAAATAAATCTGCATTGCCTGCAAAGATCAGTTATTGCCACTAGATGGCCGAGCAGTTTTTCTCAGTCGCTTTGGTACATTTCTTGAATCATCTTAAGATCTGCAAACCAGTAAGTGCATTTCTTCAAACAATTCATACAAACAGCAGAACACAATGCATTATCTGCAAAAGCCTAAAAAAGCCTTAGTTCACCTCTCTAAAGTCATGATTTATGTCAATGAACTCTGCCATCAGAATGACAACTTGTCTGCCATCATTGACAAGTCCTTGAGTCATTGTTCACATACAAGATAAAACAATATTGACAGCATGACTAAGCATTTTGAACCAGTTTTCCCTTTTTGTCCAGAAAACTTATATCATTTTATTCTGATATTTATTTATTTTATTCATTCTTATTTTTTTTTGTTGGTATTTCGTCCCCTTGGGATTATAAGGTTATTCACATATTCTTATTCTGTGACCACTTCTTTACATTATGTGATGTTGTTTTTTAAGTTGTGTAAATTTTGGAACTTTTTATTTAGAAAATAAAAAGGTTCTTTCTACACAGTCGAATGGAATGCAAAAACTTTAAAGCTCAATATATCAAAACTGCTCAGAACGCAGATAGAACCTTATAATTCCAAGGGGACGATTTCTTATTTTATTTACCTTTCAATAACTTTAACAATAATTACATTTTAACAAAAAAAAGCACATTTTCCACATTCTTTAATATAAATACAAAATAACTCATTGCACTGCATTGGGTGTCTCTGCCGACCTCTTGTGGACAAAAATAGTATAACATGGCATTTCATGACTATTGCCACTAGATGGAGCAAATGAACATTTCTTACTCATGTTAATTTTTCATCTCTGTTTTTTGTGTTTATTTAAAATAAGACAAATATGATATTATTTTAATCTTACATCTGTTATTTAACAGTTGAGATAGTTTAATGCAGAAACACTCGCCGGGTTTAAACCAGCAAAACGGGAATTAAATAAAGCATGTTGTCACATGAGTTACAATGAATGTTACTATTAGAACTATGAAATTCTATTCTATACTTTTATCAATTCTATTGATAAACCATGAGAGAAAGGTGAATAAAGACTGAAATTATTCATTATTATTATGTTTTGCAGTGTGTGTGTTGTCAAAATTTATTTTTAATGATTAAAAATTGCCATTATTTTATATGAAAAAGTTATTAATTTTATTTTATTGACAAAATATTTGATTTTGTCTTCTGTAGGCCTATATGTTTTGATTAGATCAGAAAACATTTTAATCTGTCATATGATCATGTGATAATGTACTCCACCTATGGGGCATGTTGTCTCATTTCACTTCATTCATTCAGAGTAAATCAAGAGAAAAGTATACGCTGCATTAATGAAACAAAACCACATAATTGTACTAGACGTGTGAAATTAAGGGAAAAATAAATACTCTGAACCTTAAGTAGATTTACACAAACTGAGAACGTCTAAAAGCGTAAGGTTGTGCCCCGCTCTCCCTTATTTGTAAACACTTAATTTTTTTTTCCAATTTTGTCTAAAAAAAATTATGTACAAATTTAGCCTTTGCTTCTTTAATTAAACAAGAGGGAGAATTGATGCTAAATTTATGTTTCTGATTAAAGATTAAAGTGCACACGAATTAAACAATAAGAATAATGATCAACAGTGAAATATTCTGTGTAAAAAAATATGATCAATTTTGAATTCATGGTGACTTTAAGTGAATGTCGTCACTTCCTCAATTACCGTCACTATGGTTACGGTAAACAGACACGGCAGAACAGCAGTGGGTGGAGCTGAACTAATGTTCATTCGCGACGCTGATCCGCATCATTTATAATCTAACACCAAACAAACAAACAAACGGGCTCCACTTTTATTTTGTTGTGAAAGCGACGGAGGCAAGTGAGAAAACTGATTTTTATTTTCTCTCACGAAGTATAAATCATTCGAGCTATTAATAACGCGGTGTATATTGGGAAACAGTTTGATAAATTAGATGTTTTTTCCCCTGTTTTGCAGAGGAAGACATGAACGAGTCATCCAGTTAGAACTATGACATTAGAACTATTATAAGGTTATTATAACTATTATAAGGTTATATTTTTTTAACCTTTATAAGGGACATTTGTTCCCTAATTTTATTAAATGCATGCTCCATCTTTCATTTCAAATTCTTAAATTTCAATACATTCAATTAGAATAATAAGACACTTACGTTAGGCTGTTACCAATCAAATTAAATAATTTACATTGAAAAATTACAAATGTATTAAATGAGTTTATGAGAGTGTAAATATTTTTTGAATAAACAAATAAGGAATGTTGAAAAGAATGATACTTTGAAACTAAACCGCCAGTAGGAGGCGGCAGGCGACCGTGTGTTAATGAGCGAGTCATTGAGTCATTCATTCAAACGATTCGTTCAGAGGGCTGATTTATTCAGAATGAGGCAGTTTATGAATGGGTCATTGAATCTTTGAGTCAACCGATTCGTTCAAAATGCTGAATCATTCAATAATAAAACATGGCTGAGTGTTCATGTGAGATGCGCGTGATCTGCGCTATCAATCGCCACTTACATTAAATGAAATAAAATCAGAATCATCCTCGCGTTTTCGGTGATTCCCTAGTTATTATTATTTTATTTTTTTTATGTTAAAAATTATTTTAATAAGGGCATTTGTCTGGTTGGGCAAGAATTACGTTGTTGAAAACGAAAGTAAAAGAGTGACGCACGTTCATTGCGTTTTACCGTGATGACTTTATTAAACTTAACACATTATAATGGTTTATCTGTCATCCACCCTCGATTAATTAGAATGTTGTGTTTTTATTACTTGGCCCGCCCGATTATGATGATCCGCCCCACTATCGGCAAACTATACGGTTTGCACTGCTTTGGGTGTCTCTGCCGACCTCTTGTGGACAAAAATAGTATAACATGGTATTTCATGACTATTGCCACTAGATGGAGCAAATTAACATTTCTTACTCATGTTAATTTTTCATCTCTTTTTTTTGTGTTTATTTAAAATAAGACAAATATGATATTATTTTAATCTTACATCTGTTATTTAACAGTTGAGATAGTTGTTTAATGCAGAAAAACTCGCCGGGTTTAAACTAGCAAAACCGGTGATGTTCTGTGAAGGGAAAAGATATCGCCTATGGGGTCAAAGCCTGTTCGCAAATGGTCTCTGCTGAAGCTTTTGCAAGAAGCATTTATACCCTTCGGGTCCCAGCTAGTTTTCAACAAGGTGGTAGGACCAAGCGATCCATTTCGCCCCTTTGCATACCTTGTTTATTTGTTTAGCCTGCCCTCCAGATAATAAATATGCACTTGCTTTGCAATTCATCCTTTGGGTTATTATGGAATCAAACTAATCAAGAGTTCTAGACTTTGACGGGTTCTTCTTATTTGCTTTCATGTTACTTTAGACAACTATGCCTAGGGTCTTGAAGTTCTATCACACCACATGTAGCCACTTACATGTATGCTTACTTGGCATATGTAACTCTTTAGGTATTTACAACACCACTGGTCACTATATGATAAAAGTGTGAAAATGAATCGTAAGAGGAAGTTTATATTAGTTCCAGTTTGCTCTGTGTGGATGTATTGTTCTGTTCCAGTGATGTTCTGTGACTAAAACTTGAAGGGAAAATATATCACCTATGGGGTCAAAGCCTGTTCCCCAATGGTATCTGCTGAACCTTTTGCAAGAGGCATATATACCTCTCGGGTCCCAGCTAGTTTTCACCAAGGTGGTAGGAACCAGCGATCCATTTCGCCTCTCTGTATAGCTGATTTATCATCAAAAGGAGTCTATAACTTTATATAGTTTGAAAAATTTTGAGGACACTTTGACCACAAATAAGTTCAACAGGTCAGATATGGACATCTATATGGCTTATGAAGCTTCAGAAGGAGTCTATGAGTATGTATAGAAAGCCTAAGATCGAGGACTCTTTTGCCAGAAACATGTTCAGGAGGTCAAAAGGGGACCTCTGTATAGCTGATTTATCATCAAAAGGAGTCTATAACTTTATTTGGTTTGAAAAATTTTTAGGACACTTTAGCCGCATTTCCACCGAAATTACCTGGAACAATTTGTCCCAGGAACTTTTTTTGCCCCAGACCGGTTGCTTTCTGCGTTTACACCGCAGTCTAAAGTACCGGAAAGGTAAACTGCGCGCAACTGCTCCTCCCAGTCTGCGACAGACAGTATCAGTTTTGAGCGCCACATTTATAATACGTATGGAGGAGATTCAAACTGTGCTGCAGTTATGTATTGGTTTACTAACGAGGTAATTAACAAAACAAAATAGACGAGCACTGATACTAAAGCGTGTTCAGAAAGCTCGTATGCGTATAAAATTAGACAACGCATGTTATCAGTTATTGTGAGATGCTGGGACGAACGCGCAAAAATTCCCTCTTTCGCAAATACGCTTAAAAAAAGCCTGAACCCAGTCTATCAATCATAAATAGTGACAGTCTTGTAAATAGTTGTTTGTTACTAACCTCAAAGCGCTATTTCAATCCTGTTATAGTAAATTTGTAACATGGTTTGGAGTGCCTTGCAATAGATGACAATGTGTAAACATAATGACTTAATAATAAAAGCTGTGGCAGAAAAGAGACGAGCACTAATAAAGCGTGTTCAGTAAGCTCGTAATGCTAACGTTAGATGTAAAATTTGTATGTTATCAGCTATTGCGGACATTTGACCGTGAGATGGCTGGGATGAACGCGCAGAAAGTTTCCTCTTCCACAAATACCCTTAATAAAGCCTGAAACTCGTCGCCAGTCCACCAGTTTTTTTTTATTAAATTCCATATTTGCAGACAGACAACTCTTACTGCATGAGGCCACGACACGAACCACAATAGATTTTTTAAAAAGGGAGGTTAAAAATAAATAAAATGCTGCGTGGAGTCATCCAACCAAAATGCGGCATGAACACAACCAATCAGCTTGTGCAGCGCACAAGTCCCACCCCTGAAAGTTCCTGAACTTTGAAAAAGTACTACCTCGTGAGCAGGGACTATCGGAGGGGGAAATATTTACCCAGAACTTCATTTAGACCCTGGTTCCTGCGGTGTAAACACATCGAGTACCAGCCCAAAGTTCCTAGTTCCTGGAGAAAGTTCCTGCGGTGGAAACGCGGCTTTTGACCACAAATGAGTTCAAAAGGTCAGATATGGACATCTATATGGCTTATGAAGCATCAGAAGGAATCTATGAGTATGTATAGAAAGCATAAGATCAAGGACTCTTTGGCCAGAAACATGTTCAGGAGGTCAAAAGGGGACCTCTGTATAGCTGACTTATCATCAAAAGGAGTCTATAACTTTATATAGTTTGAATTTTTTTTAGGACACTTTGACCACAAATAAGTTTAAAAGGTCAGATATGGAAATCTATATGGCTTGTGAAGCATCAGAAGGAGTCTATGAGTATGTATAGAAAGCCCAAGATCGAGGACTCTTTGGCCAGAAATATGTTCAGTAGGTCAAAAGGGGACCTCTTTATAGCTGATTTATCATCAAAAGGAGTCTATAACTTTATATAGTTTGAAAAAATGTTAGGACACTTTGACCACAAATAAGTTCAAAAGGTCAGATATGGACATCTATATGGCTTATGAAGCATCAGAAGGAATCTATGAGTATGTATAGAAAGCCCAATATTGAGGACTCTTTGGCCAGAAACATGTTCAAGAGGTCAAAAGGGGCCCTCTGTATAGCTGATATATCATCAAAAGGAGTCTATAACTTTATTTGGTTTGAAAAAATTTTAGGACACTTTGACCACAAATAAGTTCAAAAGGTCAGATATGGAAATCTATATGGCTTATGAAGCATCAGAAGGAGTCTATGAGTACGTATAGAAAGCCCAAGATCGAGGACTCTTTGGCCAGAAATATGCTCAGTAGGTCAAAAGGGGCCCTCTGTATAGCTGATTTATCTTTAAAAGGAGTCTATAACTTTATATAGTTTGAAACATTTTAGGACACTTTGACCACAAATAAGTTCAAAAGGTCAGATATGGAAATCTATATGGCTTATGAAGCATCAGAAGGAGTCTATGAGTATGTATAGAAAGCCCAAGATCGAGGACTCTTTGGCCAGAAATATGTTCAGTAGGTCAAAAGGGGACCTCTTTATAGCTGATTTATCATCAAAAGGAGTCTATAACTTTATTTGGTTTGAAATTTTTTTAGTATAGAAAACGCCAGATCAAGGACTCTTTGGCCAGAAATATGTTCAGTAGGTCAAAAGGGGCCCTCTGTATAGCTGATTTATCTTTAAAAGGAGTCTATAACTTTATATAGTTGAAAGATTTTAGGACACTTTGACCACAAATAAGTTCAAAATGTCAGATATGGAAATCTATATGGCTTATGAAGCATCAAAAGGAATCTATGAGTATGTATAGAAAGCCCAAGATCGAGGACTCTTTGGCCAGAAACATGTTCAGGAGGTCAAAAGGGGCCCTCTGTATAGCTGACTTATCATCAAAAGGAGTCTATAACTTTATTTGGTTTGAAATTTTTTTAGGACACTTTGACCACAAATGAGTTCAAAAGGTCAGATATGGACATCTATATGGCTTATGAAGCATCAGAAGGAATCTATGAGTATGTATAGAAAGCATAAGATCAAGGACTCTTTGGCCAGAAACATGTTCAGGAGGTCAAAAGGGGACCTCTGTATAGCTGACTTATCATCAAAAGGAGTCTATAACTTTATATAGTTTGAATTTTTTTAGGACACTTTGACCACAAATAAGTTCAAAATGTCAGATATGGAAATCTATATGGCTTATGAAGCATCAGAAGGAGTCTATGAGTATGTATAGAAAGCCCAAGATCGAGGACTCTTTGGCCAGAAATATGTTCAGTAGGTCAAAAGGGGACCTCTTTATAGCTGATTTATCATCAAAAGGAGTCTATAACTTTATTTGGTTTGAAATTTTTTTAGTATAGAAAACGCCAGATCAAGGACTCTTTGGCCAGAAATATGTTCAGTAGGTCAAAAGGGGCCCTCTGTATAGCTGATTTATCTTTAAAAGGAGTCTATAACTTTATATAGTTGAAAGATTTTAGGACACTTTGACCACAAATAAGTTCAAAATGTCAGATATGGAAATCTATATGGCTTATGAAGCATCAAAAGGAATCTATGAGTATGTATAGAAAGCCCAAGATCGAGGACTCTTTGGCCAGAAACATGTTCAGGAGGTCAAAAGGGGCCCTCTGTATAGCTGACTTATCATCAAAAGGAGTCTATAACTTTATTTGGTTTGAAATTTTTTTAGGACACTTTGACCACAAATGAGTTCAAAAGGTCAGATATGGACATCTATATGGCTTATGAAGCATCAGAAGGAATCTATGAGTATGTATAGAAAGCATAAGATCAAGGACTCTTTGGCCAGAAACATGTTCAGGAGGTCAAAAGGGGACCTCTGTATAGCTGACTTATCATCAAAAGGAGTCTATAACTTTATATAGTTTGAATTTTTTTAGGACACTTTGACCACAAATAAGTTCAAAATGTCAGATATGGAAATCTATATGGCTTATGAAGCATCAGAAGGAGTCTATGAGTATGTATAGAAAGCCCAAGATCGAGGACTCTTTGGCCAGAATTATGTTCTGGAGGTCAAAAGGGGACCTCTGTATAGCTGATTTATCATCAAAAGGAGTCTATAACTTTATATAGTTTGAAAAATTTTGAGGACACTTTGACCACAAATAAGTTCAAAAGGTCAGATATGGACATCTATATGGCTTATGAAGCATCAGAAGGAATCTATGAGTATGTATAGAAAGCCCAAGATTGAGGACTCTTTGGCCAGAAACATGTTCAGGAGGTCAAAAGGGGACCTCTTTATAGCTCATTTATCATCAAAAGGAGTCTATAACCTTAGTTGGTTTGAAAAAATTTTAGGACACTTTGACCACAAATAAGTTCAAAAGGTCAGATATGGACATCTATATGGCTTATGAATCATCAGAAGGAATCTATGAGTATGTATAGAAAGCCCAAGATTGAGGACTCTTTGGCCAGAAATATGTTAAGTAGGTCCAAAGGGGCCCTCTGTATAGCTGATTCATCATCAAAAGGAGTCTATAACTTTATATAGTTTGAAAATGTTTGAGGACACTTTGATCACAAATGAGTTCAAAAGGTCAGATATGGACATCTATATGGCTTATGAAGCATGAGAAGGAATCTATGAGTATGTATAGAAAGCCCAAATTGAGGACTCTTTGGCCAGAAACATGTTCAGGAGGTCAAAAGGGGACCTCTTTATAGCTGATTTATCATCAAAAGTAGTCTATAACTTTATTTGGTTTGAAATTTTTTTAGGACACTTTGACCACAAATGAGTTCAAAAGGTCAGATATGGACATCTATATGGCTTATGAATCATCAGAAGGAGTCTATGAGTATGTAGAGAAAGCCCAAGATCGAGGACTCTTTGGCCAGAATTATGTTCATGGGGTCAAAAGGGGCCCTCTGTATTGCTGATTTATCATCAAAAGGAGTCTATAACTTTATATAGTTTGAAAATTTTTGAGGACACTTTGACCACAAATAAGTTCAAAAGGTCAGATATGGACATCTATATGGCTTATGAAGCATCAGAAGGAATCTATGAGTATGTATAGAAAGCCCAAGATTGAGGACTCTTTGGCCAGAAACATGTTCAGGAGGTCAAAAGGTGACCTCTTTATAGCTGATTTATCATCAAAAGGAGTCTATAACCTTAGTTGGTTTGAAATTTTTTTAGGACACTTTGACCACAAATGAGTTCAAAAGGTCAGATATGGAAATCTATATGGCTTATGAAGCATCAGAAGGAGTCTATGAGTATGTATAGAAAGCCCAAGATCGAGGACTCTTTGGTCAGAAATATGTTCAGGAGGTCAAAAGGGGACCTCTGTATAGCTGACTTATCATCAAAAGAAGTCTATATCTTTATATAGTTTTAAAAATTTTAGGACACTTTGACCACAAATAAGTTCAACAGGTCAGATATGGACATCTATATGGCTTATGAAACATCAGAAGGAGTCTATGAGTATGTATAGAAAGCCCAAGATCAAGGACTCTTTGGCCAGAAATATGTTCAGGAGGTCAAAAGGGGACCTCTGTATAGCTGATTTATCATCAAAAGGAGTCTATAACTTTATATAGTTTGAATTTTTTTTAGGACACTTTGACCACAAATAAGTTCAAAATGTCAGATAAGGAAATCTATATGGCTTATGAAGCATCAGAAGGAGTCTATTAGTATGTATAGAAAGCCCAAGATCGAGGACTCTTTGGCCAGAAATATGTTCAGGAGGTCAAAAGGGGACCTCTGTATAGCTGATTTATCATCAAAAGGAGTCTATAACTTTCTATAGTTTGAAGAATTTTGAGGACACTTTGACCACAAATAAGTTCAAAAGGTCAGATATGGACATCTATATGGCTTATGAAGCATCAGAAGGAGTCTATGAGTATGTATAGAAAACGCAAGATCGAGGACTCTTTGGCCAGAAATATGTTCAGTAGGTCAAAAGGGGCCCTCTGTATAGCTGATTTATCATCAAAAGTAGTCTATAACTTTATATAGTTAGAATTTTTTTTAGGACACTTTGACCACAAATAAGTTCAAAAGGTCAGATATGGAAATCTATATGGCTTATGAAGCATCAGAAGGAGTCTATGAGTATGTATAGAAAGCCCAAGATCGAGGACTCTTTGGCCAGAAATATGTTCAGTAGGTCAAAAGGGGCCCTTTGTATAGCTGATTTATCTTTAAAAGGAGTCTATAACTTTATATAGTTTGAAAAATTTTAGGACACTTTGACCACAAATAAGTTCAAAATGTCAGATATGGACATCTATATGGCTTATGAAGCATCAGAAGGAGTCTATGAGTATGTATAGAAAGCATAAGATCGAGGACTCTTTGGCCAGAAATATGTTCTGGAGGTCAAAAGGGGCCCTCTGTATAGCTGATTTATCATCAAAAGGAGTCTATAACTTTATATAGTTTGAATTTTTTTAGGACACTTTGACCAAAAATAAGTTCAACAGGTCAGATATGGACATCTATATGGCTTATGAAGCATCAGAAGGAGTCTATGAGTATGTATAGAAAGCCCAAGATCGAGGACTCTGGCCAGAAATATGTTCAGGAGGTCAAAAGGGGACCCTCTGTATAGTTGATTTATCATCAAAAGGAGTCTATAACTTTATATAGTTGAAAAATTTTAGGACACTTTGACCACAAATAAGTTCAAAATGTCAGATATGGAAATCTATATGGCTTATGAAGCATCAAAAGGAGTCTATGAGTATGTATAGAAAGCCCAAGATCGAGGACTCTTTGGCCAGAAATATGTTCTGGAGGTCAAAAGGGGCCCTCTGTATAGCTGATTTATCATTAAAAGGAGTCTATAACTTTCTATAGTTTGAAAAAATGTTAGGACACTTTGACCACAAATAAGTTCAAAAGGTCAGATATGGACATCTATATGGCTTATGAAGCATCAAAAGGAGTCTAGGAGTATGTATAGAAAGCCCAAGATCGAGGACTCTTTGGCCAGAATTATGTTCATGAGGTCAAAAGGGGCCCTCTGTATAGCTGATTTATCATCAAAAGGAGTCTATAACTTTCTATAGTTTGAAAAATTTTAGGACACTTTGACCACAAATAAGTTCAACAGGTCAGATATGGACATCTATATGGCTTATGAAGCATCAGAAGGAGTCTATGAGTATGTATAGAAAGCCCAAGATCGAGGACTCTTTGGCCAGAAATATGTTCAGGAGGTCAAAAGGGGACCTCTGTATAGCTGATTTATCATCAAAAGGAGTCTATAACTTTATATAGTTTGAATTTTTTTTAGGACACTTTGACCACAAATAAGTTCAAAAGGTCAGATATGGACATCTATATGGCTTATGAATCATCAGAAGGAGTCTATGAGTATGTATAGAAAGCCCAAGATCGAGGACTCTTTGGCCAGAAATATGTTCAGGAGGTCAAAAGGGGACCTCTGTATAGCTGATTTATCATCAAAAGGAGTCTATAACTTTATATAGTTTGAATTTTTTTTAGGACACTTTGACCACAAATAAGTTCAAAATGTCAGATAAGGAAATCTATATGGCTTATGAAGCATCAGAAGGAGTCTATTAGTATGTATAGAAAGCCCAAGATCGAGGACTCTTTGGCCAGAAATATGTTCAGGAGGTCAAAAGGGGACCTCTGTATAGCTGATTTATCATCAAAAGGAGTCTATAACTTTCTATAGTTTGAAGAATTTTGAGGACACTTTGACCTCAAATAAGTTCAAAAGGTCAGATATGGACATCTATATGGCTTATGAAGCATCAGAAGGAGTCTATGAGTATGTATAGAAAACGCAAGATCGAGGACTCTTTGGCCAGAAATATGTTCAGTAGGTCAAAAGGGGCCCTCTGTATAGCTGATTTATCATCAAAAGGAGTCTATAACTTTATATAGTTAGAATTTTTTTTAGGACACTTTGACCACAAATAAGTTCAAAAGGTCAGATATGGAAATCTATATGGCTTATGAAGCATCAGAAGGAGTCTATGAGTATGTATAGAAAGCCCAAGATCGAGGACTCTTTGGCCAGAAATATGTTCTGGAGGTCAAAAGGGGACCTCTGTATAGCTGATTTATCATCAAAAGGAGTCTATAACTTTCTATAGTTTGAAAAAATTTTAGGACACTTTGACCACAAATAAGTTCAAAAGGTCAGATATGGACATCTATATGGCTTATGAAGCATCAGAAGGAGTCTATGAGTATGTATAGAAAGCCCAAGATCGAGGACTCTTTGGCCAGAAATATGTTCAGTAGGTCAAAAGGGGCCCTCTGTATAGCTGATTTATCTTTAAAAGGAGTCTATAACTTTATATAGTTTGAAAAATGTTAGGACACTTTGACCACAAATAAGTTCAAAATGTCAGATATGGACATCTATATGGCTTATGAAGCATCAGAAGGAGTCTATGAGTATGTATAGAAAGCATAAGATCGAGGACTCTTTGGCCAGAAATATGTTCTGGAGGTCAAAAGGGGCCCTCTGTATAGCTGATTTATCATCAAAAGGAGTCTATAACTTTATATAGTTTGAATTTTTTTAGGACACTTTGACCAAAAATAAGTTCAACAGGTCAGATATGGACATCTATATGGCTTATGAAGCATCAGAAGGAGTCTATGAGTATGTATAGAAAGCCCAAGATCGAGGACTCTTTGGCCAGAAATATGTTCAGGAGGTCAAAAGGCGACCCTCTGTATAGTTGATTTATCATGAAAAGGAGTCTATAACTTTATATAGTTGAAAAATTTTAGGACACTTTGACCACAAATAAGTTCAAAATGTCAGATATGGAAATCTATATGGCTTATGAAGCATCAAAAGGAGTCTATGAGTATGTATAGAAAGCCCAAGATCGAGGACTCTTTGGCCAGAAATATGTTCTGGAGGTCAAAAGGGGACCTCTGTATAGCTGACTTATCATCAAAAGGAGTCTATAACTTTCTATAGTTTGAAAAAATGTTAGGACACTTTGACCACAAATAAGTTCAAAATGTCAGATATGGACATCTATATGGCTTATGAAGCATCAGAAGGAGTCTATGAGTATGTATAGAAAGCCCAAGATCAAGGACTCTTTGGTCAGAAATATGTTCTGGAGGTCAAAAGGGGACCTCTGTATAGCTGATTTATCATCAAAAGGAGTCTATAACTTTCTATAGTTTGAAAAAATGTTAGGACACTTTGACCACAAATAAGTTCAAAAGGTCAGATATGGACATCTATATGGCTTATGAAGCATCAGAAGGAGTCTATGAGTATGTATAGAAAGCCCAAGATCGAGGACTCTTTGGCCAGAAATATGTTCTGGAGGTCAAAAGGGGCCCTCTGTATAGCTGATTTATCATCAAAAGGAGTCTATAACTTTCTATAGTTTGAAAAAATGATAGGACACTTTGACCACAAATAAGTTCAAAAGGTCAGATATGGACATCTTTATGGCTTATGAAGCATCAAAAGGAGTCTATGAGTATGTATAGAAAGCCCAAGATCGAGGACTCTTTGGCCAGAAATATGTTCTGGAGGTCAAAAGGGGACCTCTGTATAGCTGATTTATCATCAAAAGGAGTCTATAACTTTCTATAGTTTGAAAAATTTTAGGGCACTTTGACCACAAATAAGTTCAAAAGGTCAGATATGGACATCTATATGGCTTATGAAGCATCAGAAGGAGTCTATGAGTATGTATAGAAAGTCCAAAGTCGAGGACTCTTTGGCCAGAAATATGTTCAGTAGGTCAAAAGGGGCCCTCTGTATAGCTGATTTATCTTTAAAAGGAGTCTATAACTTTATATAGTTTGAAAAATTTTAGGACACTTTGACCACAAATAAGTTCAAAAGGTCAGATATGGACATCTATATGGCTTATGAAGCATCAGAAGGAGTCTATGAGTATGTATAGAAAGCCCAAGATCGAGGACTCTTTGGCCAGAAATATGTTCTGGAGGTCAAAGGGGACCTCTGTATAGCTGATTTATCATCAAAAGGAGACTATAACTTTCTATAGTTTGAAAACTTTTGAGGATACTTTGACCACAAATAAGTTCAAAAGGTCAGATATGGACATCTATATGGCTTATGAAGCATCAGAAGGAGTCTATGAGTATGTATAGAAAACGCAAGATCGAGGACTCTTTGGCCAGAAATATGTTCAGTAGGTCAAAAGGGGCCCTCTGTATAGCTGATTTATCATCAAAAGGAGTCTATAACTTTATATAGTTAGAATTTTTTTTAGGACACTTTGACCACAAATAAGTTCAAAAGGTCAGATATGGAAATCTATATGGCTTATGAAGCATCAGAAGGAGTCTATGAGTATGTATAGAAAGCCCAAGATCGAGGACTCTTTGGCCAGAAATATGTTCTGGAGGTCAAAAGGGGACCTCTGTATAGCTGATTTATCATCAAAAGGAGTCTATAACTTTCTATAGTTTGAAAAATTTTAGGACACTTTGACCACAAATAAGTTCAAAAGGTCAGATATGGACATCTATATGGCTTATGAAGCATCAGAAGGAGTCTATGAGTATGTATAGAAAGCCCAAGATCGAGGACTCTTTGGCCAGAAATATGTTCAGTAGGTCAAAAGGGGCCCTCTGTATAGCTGATTTATCTTTAAAAGGAGTCTATAACTTTATATAGTTTGAAAAATGTTAGGACACTTTGACCACAAATAAGTTCAAAATGTCAGATATGGACATCTATATGGCTTATGAAGCATCAGAAGGAGTCTATGAGTATGTATAGAAAGCATAAGATCGAGGACTCTTTGGCCAGAAATATGTTCTGGAGGTCAATAGGGGCCCTCTGTATAGCTGATTTATCATCAAAAGGAGTCTATAACTTTATATAGTTTGAATTTTTTTAGGACACTTTGACCAAAAATAAGTTCAACAGGTCAGATATGGACATCTATATGGCTTATGAAGCATCAGAAGAAATCTATGAGTATGTATAGAAAGCCCAAGATCGAGGACTCTTTGGCCAGAAATATGTTCAGGAGGTCAAAAGGGGACCCTCTGTATAGTTGATTTATCATCAAAAGGAGTCTATAACTTTATATAGTTGAAAAATTTTAGGACACTTTGACCACAAATAAGTTCAAAATGTCAGATATGGAAATCTATATGGCTTATGAAGCATCAAAAGGAGTCTATGAGTATGTATAGAAAGCCCAAGATCGAGGACTCTTTGGCCAGAAATATGTTCTGGAGGTCAAAAGGGGACCTCTGTATAGCTGACTTATCATCAAAAGGAGTCTATAACTTTCTATAGTTTGAAAAAATGTTAGGACACTTTGACCACAAATAAGTTCAAAATGTCAGATATGGACATCTATATGGCTTATGAAGCATCAGAAGGAGTCTATGAGTATGTATAGAAAGCCCAAGATCAAGGACTCTTTGGTCAGAAATATGTTCTGGAGGTCAAAAGGGGACCTCTGTATAGCTGATTTATCATCAAAAGGAGTCTATAACTTTCTATAGTTTGAAAAAATGTTAGGACACTTTGACCACAAATAAGTTCAAAAGGTCAGATATGGACATCTATATGGCTTATGAAGCATCAGAAGGAGTCTATGAGTATGTATAGAAAGCCCAAGATCGAGGACTCTTTGGCCAGAAATATGTTCTGGAGGTCAAAAGGGGCCCTCTGTATAGCTGATTTATCATCAAAAGGATTCTATAACTTTCTATAGTTTGAAAAAATGATAGGACACTTTGACCACAAATAAGTTCAAAAGGTCAGATATGGACATCTTTATGGCTTATGAAGCATCAAAAGGAGTCTATGAGTATGTATAGAAAGCCCAAGATCGAGGACTCTTTGGCCAGAAATATGTTCTGGAGGTCAAAAGGGGACCTCTGTATAGCTGATTTATCATCAAAAGGAGTCTATAACTTTCTATAGTTTGAAAAATTTTAGGGCACTTTGACCACAAATAAGTTCAAAAGGTCAGATATGGACATCTATATGGCTTATGAAGCATCAGAAGGAGTCTATGAGTATGTATAGAAAGTCCAAGGTCGAGGACTCTTTGGCCAGAAATATGTTCAGTAGGTCAAAAGGGGCCCTCTGTATAGCTGATTTATCTTTAAAAGGAGTCTATAACTTTATATAGTTTGAAAAATTTTAGGACACTTTGACCACAAATAAGTTCAAAAGGTCAGATATGGACATCTATATGGCTTATGAAACATCAGAAGGAGTCTATGAGTATGTATAGAAAGCCCAAGATCGAGGACTCTTTGGCCAGAAATATGTTCTGGAGGTCAAAGGGGACCTCTGTATAGCTGATTTATCATCAAAAGGAGACTATAACTTTCTATAGTTTAAAAACTTTTGAGGATACTTTGACCACAAATAAGTTCAAAAGGTCAGATATGGACATCTATATGGCTTATGAAGCATCAGAAGGAGTCTATGAGTATGTACAGAAAGCCCAAGATCGAGGACTCTTTGGCCAGAAATATGTTCTGGAGGTCAAAAGGG
Organism: Abramis brama; assembly: GCF_963993115.1. Lineage (NCBI taxonomy): Eukaryota > Metazoa > Chordata > Actinopteri > Cypriniformes > Leuciscidae > Abramis > Abramis brama. The sequence goes on along the minus strand of NC_139965.1, from coordinate 46,103,260 downwards.
GCCCTCTGTATAGCTGATTTATCATCAAAAGGAGTCTATAACTTTATATAGTTTGAAAAATTTTAGGACACTTTGACCACAAATAAGTTCAACAGGTCAGATATGGACATCTATATGGCTTATGAAGCATCAGAAGTAGTCTATGAGTATGTATAGAAAGCCCAAGATCGAGGACTCTTTGGCCAGAAATATGTTCAGGAGGTCAAAAGGGGACCTCTGTATAGCTGACTTATCTTTAAAAGGAGTCTATAACTTTATATAGTTTGAAAAATTTTGAGGACACTTTGACCACAAATAAGTTCAAAAGGTCAGATATGGACATCTATATGGCTTATGAAGCATCAGAAGGAGTCTATGAGTATGTATAGAAAGCCCAAGATCAAGGACTCTTTGGCCAGAAATATGTTCAGGAGGTCAAAAGGGGACCTCTGTATAGCTGATTTATCATCAAAAGGAGTCTATAACTTTATATAGTTTGAAAAAATGTTAGGACACTTTGACCACAAATAAGTTCAAAAGGTCAGATATGGACATCTTTATGGCTTATGAAGCATCAAAAGGAGTCTATGAGTATGTATAGAAAGCCCAAGATCAAGGACTCTTTGGCCAGAAATATGTTCTGGAGGTCAAAGGGGGACCTCTGTATAGCTGATTTATCATCAAAAGGAGTCTATAACTTTCTATAGTTTGAAAAAATGTTAGGACACTTTGACCACAAATAAGTTCAAAAGGTCAGATATGGACATCTATATGGCTTATGAAGCATCAGAAGTAGTCTATGAGTATGTATAGAAAGCCCAAGATCGAGGACTCTTTGGCCAGAAATATGTTCAGGAGGTCAAAAGGGGACCTCTGTATAGCTGACTTATCTTTAAAAGGAGTCTATAACTTTATATAGTTTGAAAAATTTTGAGGACACTTTGACCACAAATAAGTTCAAAAGGTCAGATATGGACATCTATATGGCTTATGAAGCATCAGAAGGAGTCTATGAGTATGTATAGAAAGCCCAAGATCAAGGACTCTTTGGCCAGAAATATGTTCAGGAGGTCAAAAGGGGACCTCTGTATAGCTGATTTATCATCAAAAGGAGTCTATAACTTTATATAGTTTGAAAAAATGTTAGGACACTTTGACCACAAATAAGTTCAAAAGGTCAGATATGGACATCTTTATGGCTTATGAAGCATCAAAAGGAGTCTATGAGTATGTATAGAAAGCCCAAGATCAAGGACTCTTTGGCCAGAAATATGTTCTGGAGGTCAAAGGGGGACCTCTGTATAGCTGATTTATCATCAAAAGGAGTCTATAACTTTCTATAGTTTGAAAAAATGTTAGGACACTTTGACCACAAATAAGTTCAAAAGGTCAGATATGGACTTATATGGCTTATGAAGCATCAGAAGGAGTCTATGAGTATGTATAGAAAGCCCAAGATCGAGGACTCTTTGGCCAGAAATATGTTCAGGAGGTCAAAAGGGGACCTCTGTATAGCTGATTTATCATCAAAAGGAGTCTATAACTTTATATAGTTTGAAAAAATGTTAGGACACTTTGACCACAAATAAGTTCAAAAGGTCAGATATGGACATCTTTATGGCTTATGAAGCATCAAAAGGAGTCTATGAGTATGTATAGAAAGCGTCTCCGGTTACTTAACTGTAACCTTGTTCCCTGAGAAAGCGGAACGAGATGCTGCGCTGCTCAGCGCATTGGGGAACATATTTTATCGTGACCAGCTGTGAATATTGTGTATAACACGTCGATGGAATTGACCCGGAGGTAATATAGCCTCGGTCGGTGACGTCATCGGCGCGCCCCCGCGACACGAGGCTATAAGTAGATGAGCCACAGGTGCATCGTCAGGATATTTTGTCTGAAGAGCAGTCCTGGGACATCTTCAGCACGGCAAAGTAGCGCAGCATCTCGTTCCGCTTTCTCAGGGAACAAGGTTACAGTTAAGTAACCGGAGACGTTCCCTTTCGAAAGCTACAATCGATGCTGCGCTGCTCAGCGCATTGGGAACGAGAATACCCACGCCACCGTGCTTGAACATGTCTGGACTCCCACGGTTGTGCAGGTGTGTTTCACAAGAACGTAAGAAGGCCTAGACATTAGCTTGCAATGTCGACTCAAGGACATGAGAGCCCGGAGTGGCATAAACATCCAAACTATAAAATCTAATGAATGTGTGCGGAGAGGACCAACCTGCCGCATCACAAACATGTTGTAAAGGGGCCCCCCTTGCCAAAGCACTAGAAGAGGCGACCCCCCTGGTGGAGTGAGCTCTAAGACCTATAGGCGAAGCTTGGCCGCGCGCCTCATAAGCAAGAGCGATAGCATCCCTGACCCAATGAGACATAGTCTGCTTGGTAGCAGCTCCTCCTCTGTTGCTGCCCCCATAACAGACAAACAGTTGCTCCGACTTACGCCACTGGCTAGTGCGGTGGACGTAGGCCTGAAGAGCACGGACTGGACACAGCCTATGAGATCTCTCCTGCTCCGGCGTTGAGAACGGCGGGGAGCAGAAAGCCTCAAGAGTGACAGGATGTACAGCCGAAAATGGAACTTTAGGCAGGTAATCAGGATGTGGGTGCAAAATCACTTTCACCATACCTGGGGCAAAGTCTAAGCAGGATGGAGTGATAGACAGAGCCTGCATATCCCCAATTCTCTTCAAGGAAGTTATTGCCATTAGAAAAACCATTTTTAGAGTCAGAAATTTATCAGACACTGACTCTATAGGTTCAAAGGGGGTTCCAACCAGACCCTCGAGAACTATAGATAAGTCCCATGAAGGGATCTTGGTTCTTACTGGAGGCCTCAGTCGCCTGGCTCCCCGAAGGAAGCGTGAGAGCAGAGGGTGTCTCCCAAGTGGCGTCCCGTCAACTAAGGCGTGGCAAGCCGAAAGAGCGGCCACGTAAACCTTAAGAGTGGCAGGACATGTGCCTGTTGATAATTTATCTTGCATGAAATCCAGCACTGAAGCAATCTGGCAGTTAACTGGATCTACATTGTGTTCAACGCACCACCTTTCAAAAACACCCCACTTAATGGCATAACTTCTTCTAGTGGAGGAAGCCCTAGCACTCAGAATGGTCTCAATAACATCCGGCGAAAGCCCAGTGTCTCTTAATTGGTTCCCATCAGGGGCCAAACGTGAAGATTCCACAGGTCTGGCCTGGGATGGAATATCGTGCCCTCCGCCTGAGACAGAAGGTCCCTCCTCTCCGGAATCGCCCACGGCGAGCCGTCGAGGAGAGATATTATCTCCGAGAACCATACTCTGTTCGGCCAACGCGGCGCTATCAGTAAGAGGCAAGACCCTTGTTGGCGAACCCTGGCTAGAACTCCCGGGAGCAGAGAAACTGGAGGAAACGCATACAGGCGCATCTTGGGCCATGAGTGCGCCATCGCATCCAGACCCAACGGAGCTGGGTGACTCAGAGAGAAGTAGAGGGGACATTGCGCTGACTGCTGGGAGGCGAAGAGGTCCACCTCCGCTTCGTAAAATCTGGTCCATATCTGTTTCACTACCTCCGGGTGGAGTTTCCATTCCCCTGTCGGTAGTGTCTGTCTGGACAATAGATCTGCTCCCACATTCAAATGCCCTGGGATGTATACTGCCCTGAGTGACAGGAACTTGCCCTGGGCCCAGAGAAAAATCTGCCTCGCTATTCTGTTCAAATTGCGTGAGCGCAGACCCCCCTGGTGATTTATATACGAGACTGCTGCTGTGTTGTCCACCCGCACTAGGACATGACAGCCCCTCAACTGATGGAGAAAATATTTCAGAGCCAGAAATATGGCCATCAGCTCTAGGCAATTGATGTGCCAATCGAGCTGATGACCCTCCCATTCCCCTTGAGCTGGACGGCCATCCAAGACCGCTCCCCAGCCCGTCAGGGAGGCGTCCGTCGTTAGCAGTTTGCGACGACACGGCGCCCCTAAAGTGGGACCCAAGGCGAGGAACCGGGGTCTGAGCCACAGAGATAGTGTACGAAGCCCGCGGCGCGTCACTTTTATTTGCCTTTGAGGATTGGCTCTTGGATGAAATCCTCTGGCTTTTAGCCACAACTGAAACGGTCTCATGTGCAACAGCCCCAGAGGAATCACCGTGGAGGCTGATGCCATGAGACCCAACATTCTTTGATACTGACGAACAGTACAAACTTGGCCTAGCTTGACTTTGGTCATGGTCTGCCGAATGGTCTCGATTCGAGCGGGAGACATTTGTGCCCACATCGTAACCGAATCCCAAACGATCCCGAGATAATTCATTCTCTGAGCAGGAGAAAGAACACTTTTCTTGGTGTTGAGTTTCAGCCCTAGAGAAACTAGATGAGCTAACACGATGTCTCTGTGTTGGAGCGCCATCTCTCGTGATTGTGCTAGAATTAACCAATCGTCTATGTAATTCAAAATGCGAATGCCCTGGAGTCGCATTGGAGCCAGCGCTGCATCCATGCATTTTGTGTATGTGCGGGGTGACAGACCGAATGGAAGAACCCGAAATTGGTACGCTTCGCCCCCGAAGCGAACCTCAGGAATTTCCTGTGTTGTGGCAATATTTCTATGTGAAAATATGCGTCCTTCAGATCGATCGTGACGAACCAATCGCGATGTTGAATTTGCGACACGACCGTCTTGACGGTTAACATCTTGAACTTGAGTGCTTTGACTGTGCGGTTTAAGCCTCGAAGATCTAAGATTGGACGCAACCCCCCATCCTTTTTGGGTACTAGGAAGTATCTGCTGTAATAACCTGACTCCCTCTCTGGAAGAGGAACATGTTCTATGGCCTCTTTGCTCAGAAGAGTTTGCAGCTCTTGCGACAGTACATGCATCTGCTCCGGTTTCACGGTAGTGAAAATCACGCCGTTGAAACGCGGAGGACGACGAATAAATTGGATTCTGTATCCTAACTGTACTGTGCTTAATACCCACGCAGAAACGCCTGGCAGAAGTTTCCACGCCGCCAGACTTTCTGAGAGTGGTATTAATTTTAATACTTCCTTTTGAGGGGATGTTAGATGTTCCGCGTCCGGAATGACAGCCGGAAACGACGGAACATCTAACATTTCGCTGGAAACCGCTGCCCCCCGAGGCACGAGAGGTGGCGGGGATGGAGTGGTTTTGTGAGGGTAGCGGGAAGGGACGAACAGGTCTTGAACGCGCCCCATCCCGCGGGGGACTACCCCCACTAGATTGGGCGCCAGACCATCAGGACTTCTTCTTTCTGTTAATAATAGTCCTGAGGTCTGGCTTGGGAGGCTGCTGAGTCTGGCGAGTCTGTCTCCAGTCTCTCTGAGGGGGAGCACGACTCGCCACACTCTGCTTCTTCACCTCCCTGACTTTTGAAGGACCGGGGCGGGGCTTGGTGGCAGACGGCCCCTCCCCTTGAGTGCGGCGAGGAAGAAACTGAACGAACGCTTCCTCATGTTTCTTAACCTCCTTAAAGCGTGTGACAACGGTGTTAACCGAGTCACCAAACAGCCCAGATGGAGAAATAGGAGAGTCGGTAAGAAACAGACGATCTTTCTCTTTAATCCCTGTCAGATTAAGCCACAGATGCCTCTCCGTGCTGACTAAAGCAGACATAGAACGGCCGATGGCACAGGCCGTCTGCTTGGTCGCACGGAGAGACAAATCTGTGGCACGGCGAAGTTCAGTAAAGGACTCCTCGTCGATCGTACTGCCCGCACTCAAGTCCTTCAACAGGTCAGCCTGGTACGCCTGCAACACTGCCATAGTGTGCAGCGCAGCACCAGCCTGACCTGCAGCTTGATAAGCTTTTCCCACTAATGATGATGTAATACGACAGGGCTTAGTGGGGAGGGTAGGTTTCTTAATCGAAGATGCTGACTCGGGCGAGAGATAGCTCGCGGGCGTCTCTTCAACCCGAGGCATCTCCGTATACCCCCGCGCTTTCGCACCCACGATAGTCGAAAAAGTCGACGTCGAGGGCACAAAAACACGGGAAGTATAGGGTTTACTCCATGACTTAGACAGCTCGTCATGGAGGTCCTCGAAAAAGGGGAGAGACTGATGTAATGTTCTCTCCCCCCTGCCACCGGACAGAAACCTATCCTCAAGCTTACTGGGTTTGGGGGTCTCTTGGTCGCGTGGCCAGTCAAGCTGTAACCTGGCCACCGCGCGAGTCACCACCTCTAGCAATTCCTCGACAGATTTCTTTTCACGATAGGAATGCTCAGAGGGTGGCTGCTCGTTATGATCTGACGAACCAAGAGATATATCATCCCCCTCGCGAGCCGAAGAAGCACCGGAGCGCGCTTCGGGATCACGAGAAGGGATGTTAGGATCTGGTGACACAGCAAGCGAAAGGGAAAGACCCGTCTCTTGCTCGTCATGCAGATCCATGCGAGAGCCCCACGATGGTAATGCGGGTGCGGACTGGAAATAGTTCAGACGGGAGCGAAGCATCTTAACTGTGAGCTGATCACAATGCTCGCACCCGCCCTTCTCTATAGCCAGTACCGCGTGCTCTTCCCCCAAACAAACAAAGCAATAATCGTGTGTATCCAGCTCAGACATGGGACGGGAGCATGGAGGAACACAGCGCTTATTGCCTTGTTGACTCATTTCAGCTCTTTTTTTACTTTTTAAACTCTATGATGTAACGAGAGAGAAAAAGATTTTGGAAATGAGAAAGATAGATCAAGGATTCTTTGGCCAGAAATATGTTCAGGAGGTCAAAAGGGTCCCTCTGTATAGCTGATTTATCATCAAAAGGAGTCTATAACTTTATATAGTTTGAAAAAAGTTAGGACACTTTGACCACAAATAAGTTCAACAGGTCAGATATGGACATCTATATGGCTTATGAAGCATCAGAAGGAGTCTATGAGTATGTATAGAAAGCCCAAGATCAAGGATTCTTTGGCCAGAAATATGTTCAGGAGGTCAAAAGGGGCCCTCTGTATAGCTGATTTATCATCAAAAGGAGTCTATAACTTTATATAGTTTGAAAAAATTAGGACACTTTGACCACAAATAAGTTCAACAGGTCAGATATGGACATCTATATGGCTTATGAAGCATCAGAAGGAGTCTATGAGTATGTATAGAAAACGCAAGATCGAGGACTCTTTGGCCAGAAATATGTTCAGTAGGTCAAAAGGGGACCTCTGTATAGCTGATTTATCATCAAAAGGAGTCTATAACTTTCTATAGTTTGAAAAAATGTTAGGACACTTTGACCACAAATAAGTTCAAAAGGTCAGATATGGACATCTATATGGCTTATGAAGCATCAGAAGGAGTCTATGAGTATGTATAGAAAACGCAAGATCGAGGACTCTGGCCAGAAATATGTTCAGGAGGTCAAAAGGGGCCCTCTGTATAGCTGATTTATCATAAAAAGGAGTCTATAACTTTCTATAGTTTGAAAAAATGTTAGGACACTTTGACCACAAATAAGTTCAAAAGGTCAGATATGGACATCTATATGGCTTATGAAGCATCAGAAGGAGTCTATGAGTATGTATAGAAAACGCAAGATCGAGGACTCTTTGGCCAGAAATATGTTCAGGAGGTCAAAAGGGGCCCTCTGTATAGCTGATTTATCATCAAAAGGAGTCTATAACTTTCTATAGATTGAAATATTTTGAGGACACTTTGACCACAAATAAGTTCAAAAGGTCAGATATGGAAATCTATATGGCTTATGAAGCATCAGAAGGAGTCTATGAGTATGTATAGAAAGCCCAAGATCAAGGACTCTTTGGCCAGAAATATGTTCAGGAGGTCAAAGGGGGACCTCTGTATAGCTGATTTATCATCAAAAGGTGTCTATAACTTTCTATAGTTTGAAAAATTTTGAGGACACTTTGACCACAAATAAGTTCAAAAGGTCAGATATGGACATCTATATGGCTTATGAAGCATCAGAAGGAGTCTATGAGTATGTATAGAAAACGCAAGATCGAGGACTCTTTGGCCAGAAATATGTTCAGGAGGTCAAAAGGGGCCCTCTGTATAGCTGATTTATCATAAAAAGGAGTCTATAACTTTCTATAGTTTGAAAAAATGTTAGGACACTTTGACCACAAATAAGTTCAAAAGGTCAGATATGGACATCTATATGGCTTATGAAGCATCAGAAGGAGTCTATGAGTATGTATAGAAAACGCAAGATCGAGGACTCTTTGGCCAGAAATATGTTCAGGAGGTCAAAAGGTTCTCACGTTGTGCATTGATCTAACGTTGTGCATTGAAGAGTAGGCTATGCACTTTTTGCATTGCATTGCACACCTTAACTAACTACTTCCCATGTTCATTAAAGGAATAACAAGTTGCATTGCATTGCATTGCACAAACGATCTAATGTTGTGCACTGAAGAATAACATTTATGCACTTTTTGCATTGCATTGCATTGCACACCAGAACTAACTCCTTCCCATGCTCATTAAAGAGATAACATGTTGCATTGCATTGCACAAACGATCTAACATTGTGCATTGAAGAGTAAAATAGACCATGCACTTTTTGCATTGAATTGCATTGCACACCATAACTAACTCCTTCCCATGTTCATTAAAGAGATAACATTTTGCATTGCATTGCACAATCGATCTAACGTTGTGCATTGAAGAATAACATATGCCATGCACTTTTTGTATTGCATTGCATTGCACACCAGAACTAACTCATTCCCATGTTCATTTAAGAGATAACATGTTGCATTGCTTTACACAAACGTTCTAACGCTGTGCATTGAAGAGTAACATAGGCTAGGCACCTTTTTCCATTGCATTGCATTGCACACCAGAACTAACTCCTTCCAATGTTCATTAAAGGGATAACATTTTGCATTGCATTGCACAAACGATCTAACGTTGTGCACTGAAGAATAACATTTATGCACTTTTTGCATTGCATTGCTCATTAGAACTAACTCCTTCAAATGTTTATTAAAAAGATAACATTTTGCATTGCATTGCACAAACCATCTAACGTTGTGCATTGAAGAGTAACATAGGCCCTGCACTTTTTGCATTGCATTGCACACCAGAACTAACTCCTTCCATGTTCATTAAAGAGATAACATATGTTTTACAACATTGCATTGCTTTGCACAAACGATCTAACGTTGTGCATTTGACAGTAACATAGGCTATGCACTTTTTGCATTGCATTGCACACCAAAACTAACTCCTTCCCTTGTTCAATAAAGATATAACATGTTGCATTGCATTGCACAATCGATCTAACGTTGTGCACTGAAGAGTAAAATAGACCATGCACTTTTTGAATTGCATTGCACTGCACACCAGAACTAACTCCTTCCCATGTTCATTAAAGAGATAACAAGTTGCATTGCATTGCACAAACGATCTAACGTTGTGCATTGAAGAGAAACATAGACCATGCACTTTTTGCATTGCATTGCATTGCACACCATAACTAACTCCTTCCCTTGTTCAATAAAGAGATAACATGTTGCATTGCATTGCACAATCGATCTAACGTTGTGCACTGAAGAATAATATTAATGTACTTTTTGCATTGCATTGCTCATTAGAACTAACTCCTTCAAATGATAAAGAGATAACATTTTGCATTGCATTGCACAAACCATCTAACGTTGTGCATTGAAGAGTAACATAGGCCCTGCACTTTTTGCATTGCATTGCACTGCACACCAGAACTAACTCCTTCCCATGTTCATTAAAGAGATAACATATGTTTTACAACATTGCATTGCTTTGCACAAACGATCTAACGTTGTGCATTGAAGAGTAACATAGGCTATGTACTTTTTGCATTGCATTGCAGAACTAACTCCTTCCCATGCTCATTAAAGAGATAACATGTTGCATTGCATTGCATTGCAGAAACGATCTAACGTTGTGCACTGAATAATAACATTTAGGGTATGCACTTTTTACATTGCATTGCACACCAGAACTAACTCCTTCAAATGTTTATTAACATGATGCATTGCACTGCACAAACGGTCTAACGTAGTGCAATGAATAATATTATTTTAAACTTCTTGCATTGCATTGCATTGCACACCAGAACTAACTCAACTCCATGTTCATTAAATAGATAACGTGTGTTGTTGCATTGCATTGCACAAACGATCTAACGTTGTGCACTGAAGAATAACATATAGGCTATGCACTTCTTGCATTGAATTGCACACCAGAACTAACTCCTTCCCATGTTCATTAAAGAGATAATATATGTGTTGTTGCATTGCATTGCATTGCACACACGATCTAACGTTGTGCATTGAAGAATATATATATATGCACTTGCATTGCATTGCACACCAGAACTAACTCATTCCCAAACTCATTGCGTTGTGCTTTGAGGCAATACAATTTGTGCTGTTGCATTGCATTTCACAGATCAAACTTTGTGCATTGAAGAATAACATATAAGCTATGAGTGCATTGCAAACATACAGCAACTATCCTCATTCCGATGTGCATTGAAAAGATACCATTTTTGGAGTACATTCCACTGCATAAAATATCTGACTGATAAACTTAGATATAATAATACATTATTATTCAACGCTAATTCTTAGATCGTTTGTGCAATGCAACACTCATGTTATCTTTTCATTGCACATGAGGTATGAAGTAGTTTATTCTATGCATTGTGACGCAAGAGGTAAATTCAATAATTTCCCTTAAAAGAAAAAATTAATAAGTTAGCTATTCAGTGCAATGCGATAGCACATATGTTATGTGACAAATCAGGCCTACAGAGGTCCATCTTTGACCTACGGAACATATTTTCTGTCCAAAGAGTTCTTACTATACATACAGACTGACTTCTTGTGATGTTGTATTAGCTGACATATTTGACCTTTTGAACTTATTTGTGGTCAAAGTGTCCTCAACATTTTTCAAACTATATAAAGTTATAGACTCCTTTTGATGATAAATCAGCTATACAGAGGGCCCCTTTGAAACTCCTGAACATATTTCTGGCCAAAGAGTCCTAAAAGATTAATACCGGTACAATACATTCAGATTGATATCTTCGGATGTTATATCATCCTGACAAAAGTCCATATTTGACATACTTGAAGCTTGAAGTGTAAAGCTTGTTCTCATACACAGATATGGCCTATTTATGAATGAAATTCATGCTTTTATTTGTCATTTAAACTGATGCAAACAGGGAAAGAGAGTAGAAAACACTTATTATCCTGTCGCCCCCTCTAGTGGACAGCATTGAGTATTATGGCCTTCATTGCTCAGAGAACGCAAGTCAATGGATTTTTTGGGAAAGTAAGTCTGACCAGTTAGAAAAGATATAAGCGAGTCAGACCAGTCTGAGCTGAGTTTGGTGAAGCATTAAAGGCGGAGTAAATTTCTCATAATAATATTACATAATAATAATGTTTAAATATATGCTTGCTTTCTCAAGCCAAAATAATAAAGAAAACTCAGAGAAACATCGACCAATTCAGTATTTAATAAAATTGTACAAAAAAAACATCATTCGTTCAGTCGGTTTTTTATTTAATATTGAAAGTAGAAAAATGAGAAAACAGTTCCTTTTTTGATTTTTCATTTTTTCCCCAAAAAACCCCCCCAAAAAACAAGAATTCAGCTTGATTTTTCGTTCTGAGGTAGAAAAAATTATAAACAGCTTGAATATTTGATTTCTACACATGGGCGGGAATGAAACGCCCCTTTCCTCTGATTTGTCAGCCGAAGATCTTCCTCAGTTCTGCACTGCAGAATAAGAGTCCTCCGTGGTCCGGGTATCGTTCGTTCATTTGTTTTTGCTTTCACATATGAAAACGAAAAAACGAGAAAACAGCTCCTTTTTCCGTTTTCTCGTTTTTTTAGAAAAACGAAATTATGACTTGATTTTTGGTTTTCCCATTCTTGCACGGAAATCAGAAAAAACACTTGATATTCTGATTTTCCCCTGTGGGTGGTGCTAAATCTGATTGGCAGGAAATGCATTCATTATTTTTTAAATTAAGAGTTTACCCATACTGTATTTGTTAGCCTCTAAAATTAATAGTCTATATGCATGCTATTTGTTACCCAATTATTTGGCTTAACTGACTGAAAAAATCTATTGAAATAGCCTAAATGTAAACATGTTCAGGCATTGACAGTGGTCAGGGTGGTTATCAGACAAAAGGCAGAATGAGAGAAGGCCCTACTTAGTGGGCCGTGTACTTTTTCGTTCATTCATTATTCTATTTCGGAATGAAAGATGAAATTTAACAAAAGGGTGCAGCTTGGTTTTTTGTTTAAAAGAAAAAAGCAGAAATGGCTGTATTTTGTTTTCCAAATGTTGTTGTCATCAAATAATAGTAGCCTAGCCTATTAGAAAAATGGACGACATTTCCGATCGTTTTTAATTTGTAATATTTATTTGTACGTTTATTGTATTTCATTTGACTGATCCTATCTTTACCCGGAAGTAAATTACACCGTCGTGCGAAGTCTTAATGTGTAATTAAACGTTGCATTCATATTCTGTGCTCATCTGATTTTTTGTACATAGCATAGCCTACTTTGTTATGATTTTAGTATCATAATGATTAACGAGAATGTACATTTCCTGAAGAAAATGTGAAGTGGTGCTTGCAGTGGCAAAACTCGCCACTCGGTTGCTAGGGTGTTGTACATGATTGCATACAAGCTAACAACCATGTCTGTACGATGCTGTGGAGCTGAAATATGGCTTCTATATGTTGCAATATGGTTGCTAGGTGGCTCTAAACAGTTGCTAGGGTGTGAATGCACAGTTACCATGGTGATATTTACGGAATGTTTCCCAACCGAAACAAAAGAGCCAACCCCCATCTCTATACGATGTTCTGATGCAGAGACATGGGTCTTGATAAAGGGTTGCTAGGGTACTCTGTTTGGTTGCTATGGAGTTGCTTTGCAGCTGCCAATGATGAAACTGCAAAGGCTTCTTGTCATTATGAATGATATAAACCAACTCCCATGCTTCTGTGACATTCAGAATGGAAGATATCCCTCTTTGGATGTTGGTTGCTATGGTACTCTGTTTGGTTGCTATTGAGTTGTTAGGCAGCTGCCAATGATGAAACTCCAAAGGCTTATTGTCATTATGAATGATATAAACCAACTCCCATGCTTCCGTGACATGCAGAATGGAAGATATCCCTCTTTGGATTTTGGTTGCTAGGGTACTCTGTTTGGTTGCTAGGGAGTGGCTTGGCAGCTGCCAATCATGAAACTCAAAGGCTGCTTGTCAGTATGAATGATATAAACCAACTCCCATGCCTCTGTGACATTCAGAAAGGAAGATATCCCTCTTTGGATTTTGGTTGCTAGGGTACTCTGCTTGGTTGCTATGGAGTTGCTTGGCAGCTGCCAATGATGAAACTGCAAAGGCTTCCTGTCATTATAAATTATATAAACCAACTCCCATGCCTCTGTGACATTCAGAATGGAAGATATTCCTCTTTGGATTTTGGTTGGTAGGGTACTCTGTTTGGTTGCTATGGAGTTGCTTGGCAGCTGCTAATGATGAAACTGCAAAGGCTTCTTGTCAGTATGAATGATATAAACCAACTCCCATCTCTATACAATGTTCTGATGCAGAGATATAGGTCTTGCTAAACGGTTGCTAGGGTACTCTGTTTGGTTGCTAGGGAGTGGCTTGGCAGCTGCCAATAATGAAACTTCAAAGGCTGCTTGTCAGTATGAATGATATAAACCAACTCCCATACCTGTGTGACATTCAGAATGGAAGATATCCCTCTTTGGCCTTTGGTTGCTAGGGTACTCTGTTTGGTTGCTAGGGAGTGGCTTGGCAGCTGCCAATCATGAAACTCAAAGGCTGATTGTCACTATAAATGATACAAACCAACTCCCATGCCTCTGTGACATTCAGAATGGAAGATATCCCTCTTTGGATTTTGGTTGCTAGGGTACTCTATTTGGTTGCTAGGGAGTGGCTTGGCAGCTGCCAATGATGAAACTGCAAAGGCTTCTTGTCACTATGAATGATATAAACCAACTCCGATTTCTCTGTGACATTCAGAATGGCAGATATCCCTCTTTGGATTTTGGTTGTTAGGGTACTCTGTTTGGTTGCTATGGAGTGGCTTGGCAGCTGCCAATAATGAAACTATGAAGGCTTCTTGTCACTATGAATGATATAATCCAACTCCCATGCCTCTGTGACATACAGAATGGAAGATATCCCTCTTTGGATTTTGGTTGCTAGGGTACTCTGTTTGGTTGCTAGGAAGTGGCTTGTCAGCTGCCAATCATGAAACTCCAAAGGCTGCTTGTCAGTATGAATGATATAAACCAACTTCCATCTCTATATGATGTTCTGATACAGAGATATTTGTTTTGCTAAACGGTTGTTAGGGTACTCTGTTTGGTTGCTAGGGAGTGGCTTGGCAGCTGCCATTGATGAAACTGCAAAGGCTTCTTGTCACTATGAATGATATAAACCAACTCCCATTTCTCTGTGACATTCAGAATGGCAGATATCCCTCTTTGGATTTTGGTTGCTAGGGTACTCTGTTTGGTTGCTGTGGAGTGGCTTGGCAGCTGCCAATGATGAAACTGCAAAGGCTTCTTGTTAGTATAAATGATATAAACCAACTCCCATCTCTATACGATGTTCTGATACAGAGATATACGTTTTGCTAAACGGTTGCTAGGGTACTCTGTTTGGTTGCTAGGGAGTGGCTTGGCAGCTGCCAATGATGAAACTGCAAAGGCTTCTTGTCACTATGAATTATATAAACCAACTCCCATTTCTCTGTGACATTCAGAATGGAAGATATACCTCTTTGAATTTTGGTTGATAGGGTACTCTGTTTGGTTGCTATGGAGTTGCTTGGCAGCTGCCAATGATGAAACTGAAATGGCTTCTTGTCACTATGAATGATATAAACCAACTCCCATGCCTCTGTGACATTCAGAATGGAGGATATCCCTCTTTGGATTTTGGTTGCTAAGGTGCTCGACAATGGTTGCTAGGGAGGGGCTAGCAAGTGGTGTGGTGTCTCTTGAATGGCTGTTTGCTGCCCTGAGTCAAACTTGTGTTAACCCCATCTCTTTATGATGTTCTAATGCAGAGATATAAGTCTTGCAAAATAGTTGCTAGGGTACTCTGTTTGGTTGCTAGGGAGTGGTTTGGCAGCTGCCAATCATAAAACTCCAAAGGCTGCTTGTCAGTATGAATGATATAAACCAACTCCCATGCCTCTGTGACATTCAGAATGGAAGATATCCCTCTATGGTTTTGGTTGCTAGGGTACTCTGTTTGGTTGCTATGGAGTTGCTTGGCAGCTGCCAATGATGAAACTGCAAAGGCTGCTTGCCACTATAAATTATATAAACCAACTCCCATGCCTCTGTGACATTCAGAATGGAAGATATCCCTCTTTGGATTTTGGTTGCTAGGGTACTCTGTTTGGTTGGTAGGAAGTGGCTTGGCAGCTGCCAATCATGAAACTCCAAAGGCTGCTTGTCAGTATGAATGATATAAACCAACTCCCATCTCTATACGATGTTCTGATACAGAGATATTTGTTTTGCTAAACGGTTGTTAGGGTACTCTGTTTGGTTGCTAGGGAGTGGCTTGGCAGCTGCCAATGATGAAACTGCAAAGGCTTCTTGTCACTATGAATGATATAAACCAACTCCCATTTCTCTGTGACATTCAGAATGGCAGATATCCCTCTTTGGATTTTGGTTGCTAGTGTACTCTGTTTGGTTGCTATGGAGTAGCTTGGCAGACACCAATCATGAAACTCCAAATGCTGCTTGTCAGTATGAATGAAATAAACCAACTCCCATGCCTCTGAGACATTCAGAATGGAAGATATGCCTCTTTGAATTTTGGTTGCTAGCGTAATCTGTTTGGTTGCTATGGAGTTGCTTGACAGCTGCCAATGATGAAACTGCAAAGGCTTCTTGTCACTATGAATGATATAAACAAACTCCCATGCCTCTGTGACATTCAGAATGGAAGATATCCCTCTTTGGATTTTGGTTGCTAAGGTGCTCGATAATGGTTGCTATGGAGGGGCTAGGAGGTGTTGAGGTGATTCATGATTGGCTTTTTGCTGCCCCGAGTCAAATGAGACCACCCTCATGTTTCTATGACAATTCAGTCTGGAGATATCCCTTTGAACTCTTTCAATGAAAGTCTATGGGACTTGTTGCTAAGGTGCTCTAAATTGTTGCTAGGGCGTGGCTTGATAGCTTCGCAATGATCCTGAGAGACTGATTGGTCATCTGAGTAAAATGAGCCCACCCCCTTGTCTCTATGACACTGTGATCCAGAGCTACGTTCAATACAAAATCCCTATGCAATGTGTAGGACGGCCCATTTCATGGGCCGTCCTACACCATTGTAAGTCAATGGGAAACTTTGGGATGCTCATGCACCCCAGGGGTGCAACTTTTACCCCATTGTGAGGTATGTTCCTACAGAGCCTGTCAGCCTCTTCAAATGTGGCAAATCACACGTTTCTGCGAAATCCTCGCTCAGAGCTACGAGTGGTCAAAGTTTGTTGCAATGTTAAGTCAATGGGACTTTTTTGGCCGCTTTTTCGCCCCTGGGGTGAACACCGCACCCCCGATCGCTTATAAAAGTCATAGCACACCTCTCCTCAATGAGCCGATCGATTTGACACCTCACTCAGGGGTCTGAGACAAACGGTGCGGGGCGAGTTACGCACCAAACTTTGTCCAGAATAATAATAATAACTAGAATGTACATTTCCTGAAGAAAATGTGAAATGGTGCTTGCAGTGGCAAAACTCGCCACTCGGTTGCTAGAGTGTGGTACATGATTGCATACGAGCCAACAAACATGTCTGTACGATGTTCTGGTGCTGAGATATGGCTTATTCATGTTGTTCAGGTGGTTGCTAGGGTGTTCTGGGTGGTTGCTAGGCAGTTGCTAGGGTATTCTGGGTGTTTTCTAGGGCATTGCTAGGCAGTTGCGAGGGTGTTCTGGGTGGTTGTTATGGTGTTGCTAGGCGGTTGCTAGGGTATTCTGGGTGGTTGCTAGGGCGTTGCTAGGCAGTTGCTAGGGTGTTCTGGGTGGTTGCTATGGTGTTGCTAGGTGGTTGGTAGGGTATTTTGGGTGGTTGCTAGGGAGTTGCTAGGCAGTTGCTAGGGTGTTCAGGGCGGTTGCTAAGGTATTATGGGTGGTTACTATGGTGTTACTAAGTGGTTGGTAGTTGTCACAGATGATTACTATTGGAGTTCTTAGCATTTTCTTGGCATGATTTAGCACTTACTAATTGCTATTAGCATGTAGCTATTCACAGCTAGCATGTGTAGCATGTTGGAATTCCTCTTTGCTAGCATGAGTCAAAAGATACAACCCCCATCTCTATACGATGTTCTGATGCAGAGAAATAGGTCTTGCAAAATGGTTGCTAAGGTACTTTGTTTGGTTGCTAGGGAGTGGCTTGGCAGCTGCCAATCATGAAACTCTAAAGGCTGCTTGTCAGTATGAATGATATAAACCAACTCCCATTCCTCTGTGACATTCAGAATGAAAGATATCCCTCTATGGATTTTGGTTGCTAGGGTACTCTGTTTGGTTGCTAGGGAGTGGCTTGTCAGCTGCCAATCATGAAACTCCAAAGGCTGCTTGTCAGTATGAATGATATAAACCAACTCCCATGCCTCTGCGACATTCAGAATGGAAGATATCCCTCTTTGGATTTTGGTTGCTAGGGTACTCTGTTTGGTTGCTAGGGAGTGGCTTGTCAGCTGTCAATGATGAAATTCCAAAGGCTTCTTGTCAGTATGAATGATATAATCCAACTCCCATGCCTCTGTGACATTCAGAATGGAAGATATCCCTCTTTGGATTTTGGTTGCTAGGGTACTCTGTTTGGTTGCTAGGGAGTGTCTTGGCAGCTGCCAGTCATGAAACTCAAAGGCTGCTTGTCAAAATGAATGATATAAACCAACTCCCATGCCTCTGTGACATTCAGAACGGAACATATCCCTCTTTGGATTTTGGTTGCTAGGGTACTCTGTTTGGTTGCTATGGAGTTGCTTGACAGCTGCCAATGATGAAACTGCAAAGGCTTCTTGTTATTATGAATGATATAAACCAACTCCCATGCTTCTGTGACATTCAGAATGGAAGATATCCCTCTTTGGATGTTGGTTGCTAGGGTACTCTGGTTGCTAGGGAGTGGCTTGGCAGCTGCCAATCATGAAACTCCAAAGGCTGCTTGTCAGTATGAATGACATAAACCAACTCCCATGTCTCTGTGACATTCAGAATGGAAGATATGCCTCTTTGGATTTTGGTTGCTAGGGTACTCTGTTTGGTTGCTAGGAAGTGGCTTGTCAGCTGCCAATCATGAAACTCCAAAGGCTGCTTGTCAGTATGAATGATATAAACCAACTTCCATCTCTATATGATGTTCTGATACAGAGATATTTGTTTTGCTAAACGGTTGTTAGGGTACTCTGTTTGGTTGCTAGGGAGTGGCTTGGCAGCTGCCATTGATGAAACTGCAAAGGCTTCTTGTCACTATGAATGATATAAACCAACTCCCATTTCTCTGTGACATTCAGAATGGCAGATATCCCTCTTTGGATTTTGGTTGCTAGGGTACTCTGTTTGGTTGCTGTGGAGTGGCTTGGCAGCTGCCAATGATGAAACTGCAAAGGCTTCTTGTTAGTATAAATGATATAAACCAACTCCCATCTCTATACGATGTTCTGATACAGAGATATACGTTTTGCTAAACGGTTGCTAGGGTACTCTGTTTGGTTGCTAGGGAGTGGCTTGGCAGCTGCCAATGATGAAACTGCAAAGGCTTCTTGTCACTATGAATTATATAAACCAACTCCCATTTCTCTGTGACATTCAGAATGGAAGATATACCTCTTTGAATTTTGGTTGATAGGGTACTCTGTTTGGTTGCTATGGAGTTGCTTGGCAGCTGCCAATGATGAAACTGAAATGGCTTCTTGTCACTATGAATGATATAAACCAACTCCCATGCCTCTGTGACATTCAGAATGGAGGATATCCCTCTTTGGATTTTGGTTGCTAAGGTGCTCGACAATGGTTGCTAGGGAGGGGCTAGCAAGTGGTGTGGTGTCTCTTGAATGGCTGTTTGCTGCCCTGAGTCAAACTTGTGTTAACCCCATCTCTTTATGATGTTCTAATGCAGAGATATAAGTCTTGCAAAATAGTTGCTAGGGTACTCTGTTTGGTTGCTAGGGAGTGGTTTGGCAGCTGCCAATCATAAAACTCCAAAGGCTGCTTGTCAGTATGAATGATATAAACCAACTCCCATGCCTCTGTGACATTCAGAATGGAAGATATCCCTCTATGGTTTTGGTTGCTAGGGTACTCTGTTTGGTTGCTATGGAGTTGCTTGGCAGCTGCCAATGATGAAACTGCAAAGGCTTCTTGCCACTATAAATTATATAAACCAACTCCCATGCCTCTGTGACATTCAGAATGGAAGATATCCCTCTTTGGATTTTGGTTGCTAGGGTACTCTGTTTGGTTGGTAGGAAGTGGCTTGGCAGCTGCCAATCATGAAACTCCAAAGGCTGCTTGTCAGTATGAATGATATAAACCAACTCCCATCTCTATACGATGTTCTGATACAGAGATATTTGTTTTGCTAAACGGTTGTTAGGGTACTCTGTTTGGTTGCTAGGGAGTGGCTTGGCAGCTGCCAATGATGAAACTGCAAAGGCTTCTTGTCACTATGAATGATATAAACCAACTCCCATTTCTCTGTGACATTCAGAATGGCAGATATCCCTCTTTGGATTTTGGTTGCTAGTGTACTCTGTTTGGTTGCTATGGAGTAGCTTGGCAGACACCAATCATGAAACTCCAAATGCTGCTTGTCAGTATGAATGAAATAAACCAACTCCCATGCCTCTGAGACATTGAGAATGGAAGATATGCCTCTTTGAATTTTGGTTGCTAGCGTAATCTGTTTGGTTGCTATGGAGTTGCTTGACAGCTGCCAATGATGAAACTGCAAAGGCTTCTTGTCACTATGAATGATATAAACAAACTCCCATGCCTCTGTGACATTCAGAATGGAAGATATCCCTCTTTGGATTTTGGTTGCTAAGGTGCTCGATAATGGTTGCTATGGAGGGGCTAGGAGGTGTTGAGGTGATTCATGATTGGCTTTTTGCTGCCCCGAGTCAAATGAGACCACCCTCATGTTTCTATGACAATTCAGTCTGGAGATATCCCTTTGAACTCTTTCAATGAAAGTCTATGGGACTTGTTGCTAAGGTGCTCTAAATTGTTGCTAGGGCGTGGCTTGATAGCTTCGCAATGATCCTGAGAGACTGATTGGTCATCTGAGTAAAATGAGCCCACCCCCTTGTCTCTATGACACTGTGATCCAGAGCTACGTTCAATACAAAATCCCTACACCATTGTAAGTCAATGGGAAACTTTGGGATGCTCATGCACCCCAGGGGTGCAACTTTTACCCCATTGTGAGGTATGTTCCTACAGAGCCTGTCAGCCTCTTCAAATGTGGCAAATCACACGTTTCTGCGAAATCCTCGCTCAGAGCTACGAGTGGTCAAAGTTTGTTGCAATGTTAAGTCAATGGGACTTTTTTGGCCGCTTTTTCGCCCCTGGGGTGAACACCGCACCCCCGATCGCTTATAAAAGTCATAGCACACCTCTCCTCAATGAGCCGATCGATTTGACACCTCACTCAGGGGTCTGAGACAAACGGTGCGGGGCGAGTTACGCGCCAAACTTTGTCCAGAATAATAATAATAACTAGAATGTACATTTCCTGAAGAAAATGTGAAGTGGTGCTTGCAGTGGCAAAACTCTCCACTCGGTTGCTAGGGTGTTGTACATGATTGCATTCGAGCCAACAACCATGTCTGTACGATGTTGTGGAGCTGAAATATGGCTTCTATATGTTGCAATATGGTTGCTAGGTGTCTCTAAATGGTTGCTAGGGTGTGAATACACAGTTACCATGGTGATATTTACAGACTGTTTTACAACTGAAACTAATGAGCCAACCCCCATCTCTATACAATATTCTGACGCAGAGATGTAGGTCTTGTAAAATGGTTGCTAGGGTACTCTGTTTGGTTGCTATGGAGTTGCTTGGCAGCTACTAATGATGAAACTGCAAAGGCTTCTTGTCAGTATGAATGATATAAACCAACTCCCATCTCTATACGATGTTCTGATGCAGAGATATACATTTTGCTAAACGGTTACTAGGGTACTCTGTTTGGTTGCTATGGAGTGGTTTGGCAGCTGCCAATGATGCATTTCCAAAGGCTTCTTGTCAGTATGAATGATATAAACCAACTCCCATGCCTCTGTGACATTCAGAATGGAAGATATCCCTCTTTGGATTTTGGTTGCTAGGGTACTCTGTTTGGTTGCTAGGGAGTGGCTTATCAGCTGCCAATCATGAAACTCCAAAGGCTGCTTGTCAGTATGAATGATATAAACCAACTCCCATGCCTCTACGACATTCAGAATGGAAGATATGCCTCTTTGGATTTTGGTTGCTAGGGTACTCTGTTTGGTTGCTATGGAGTGGCTTGGCAGCTGCCAATGATGAAACTGCAAAGGCTTCTTGTCACTATGAATGATATAAACCAACTCCCTTGCCTCTGCGACATTCAGAATGGAAGATATCCCTCTTTGGATTTTGGTTGCTACGGTACTCTGTTTGGTTGCTAGGGAGTGGCTTGTCAGCTGCCAATCATGAAACTCCAAAGGCTTCTTGTCAGTATGAATGATATAAATCAACTCCCATGCCTCTGTGACATTCAGAATGGAAGATATCCCTCTTTGGATTTTGGTTGCTAGGGTACTCTGTTTGGTTGCTAGGGAGTTGCTTGTCAGCTGCCAATCATGAAACTCCAAAGGCTGCTTGTCAGTATTAATGATATAAACCAACTCCCATGCCTCTGTGACATTCAGAATGGAAGATATCCCTCTTTGGATTTTGGTTGCTAGGGTACTCTGTTTGGTTGCTAGGGAGTGGCTTGTCAGCTGCCAATCATGAAACTCCAAAGGCTTCTTGTCACTATGAATGATATAAACCAACTCCCATGCCTCTGTGACATTCAGAATGGAAGATATCCCTCTTTGGATTTTGGTTGCTAGGGTACTCTGTTTGGTTTCTATGGAGTGGCTTGGCAGCTGCCAAAGATGCAATTCCAAAGGCTGCTTGTCACTATGAATGATATAAACCAACTCCCATGCCTCTGCGACATTCAGAATGGAAGATATGCCTCTTTGGATTTTGGTTGCTAGGGTACTCTGTTTGGTTGCTAGGGAGTGGCTTGTCAGCTGCCAATGATGAAATTCCAAAGGCTTCTTGTCAGTATGAATGATATAATCCAACTCCCATGCCTCTGTGACATTCAGAATGGAAGATATGCCTCTTTGGATTTTGGTTGCTATGGTACTCTGTTTGGTTGCTATGGAGTTACTTGGCAGCTGCCAATGATGCAATTCCAAAGGCTTCTTGTCACTATGAATGATATAAACCAACTCCCATGCCTCTGTGACATTCAGAATGGAAGATATCCCTCTTTGGATTTTGGTTGCTAGGGTACTCTGTTTGGTTGCTAGGGAGTGTCTTGGCAGCTGCCAATCATGAAACTCAAAGGCTGCTTGTCAGTATGAATGATATAAACCAACTCCCATGCCTCTGCGACATTCAGAATGGAAGATATCCGTCTTTGGATTTTGGTTGCTAGGGTAATCTGTTTGGTTGCTAGGGAGTGGCTTGTCAGCTGCCAATCATGAAACTCCAAAGGCTTCTTGTCACTACGAATGATATAAACCAACTCCCATGCCTCTGCATTATTCAGAATGGGAGATATCCTTCTTTGGATTTTGGTTGCTAGGGTACTCTGTTTGGTTGCTATGGAGTGACTTGGCAGCTGCCATTTATGAAACTGCAAAGGCTTCTTGTCACTATGAATGATATAAACCAACTCCCATTTATCTGTGACATTCAGAATGGAAGATATCCCTCTTTGAATTTTGGTTGCTAGGGTACTCTGTTTGGTTGCTAGGGAGTGGCTTGTCAGCTGCCAATCATGAAACTCCAAAGGCTTCTTGTCACTATGAATGATATAAACCAACTCCCATGCCTCTGTGACATTCAGAATGGAAGATATCCCTCTTTGTATTTTGGTTGCTAAGGTGCTCGACAATGGTTGCTAGGGCGGGGCTTGGAAGTGTTGAGGTGATTCATGATTGGCTGTTTGCTGCCCCGAGTCAAATGAGACCACCCCCACGTTTCTATGACAATTCAGTCTGGAGATATCTCTTTGAACTCTTTCAATGGAAGTCTATGGAACTTGTTGCTAAGGGGCTCTAAATGGTTGCTAGGGCGTGGCTTGATAGCTTCACAATGATCCTGAGAGACTGATTGGTCGTCTGAGTAAAATGAGGCCTCCCCCTTGTCTCTATGACACTGTGATCCAGAGCTACGTTCAATACAAAGTCCCTATGCAATTTACCATAGTAGGAAAAGCATGTGTGTTTCATGGGACGTTCCTTCCCCATAGTAAGTCAATGGGGCAACTTTGGGCATCTCCTGCCCCCCAGGGGTGCAACTTTTACCCCATTGTGAGGTATGTTCTTACAGAGCCTGTTAGCCTCTTCAAATGTGGCAAATCACACGTTTCTGCGAAATCCTCGCTCAGAGCTACGTGTGGTCAAAGTTCGTCTCAATGTTAAGTCAATGGGACTTTTTTGGCCGCTTTTTCGCCCCTGGGGCGAACACCGCACCCCCGATCGCTTATAAAAGTCATAGCACACCTCTCCTTAATGAGCCGGTTGATTTGACACCTCACTCAGGGGTCTGTGACAAACGGTGCGGGGCGAGTTACGCGCCAAACTTTTGTCCAGAATAATAAAAAGAACTAGAATGTACATTTCCTGAAGAAAATGTGAAGTGGTGCTTGCAGTGGCAAAACTCTCCACTCGGTTGCTAGGGTGTTGTACATGATTGCATTCGAGCCAACAACCATGTCTGTACGATGTTGTGGAGCTGAAATATGGCTTCTATATGTTGCAATATGGTTGCTAGGTGTCTCTAAATGGTTGCTAGGGTGTGAATACACAGTTACCATGGTGATATTTACAGACTGTTTTACAACTGAAACTAATGAGCCAACCCCCATCTCTATACAATATTCTGACGCAGAGATGTAGGTCTTGTAAAATGGTTGCTAGGGTACTCTGTTTGGTTGCTATGGAGTTGCTTGGCAGCTACTAATGATGAAACTGCAAAGGCTTCTTGTCAGTATGAATGATATAAACCAACTCCCATCTCTATACGATGTTCTGATGCAGAGATATACATTTTGCTAAACGGTTACTAGGGTACTCTGTTTGGTTGCTATGGAGTGGTTTGGCAGCTGCCAATGATGCATTTCCAAAGGCTTCTTGTCAGTATGAATGATATAAACCAACTCCCATGCCTCTGTGACATTCAGAATGGAAGATATCCCTCTTTGGATTTTGGTTGCTAGGGTACTCTGTTTGGTTGCTAGGGAGTGGCTTATCAGCTGCCAATCATGAAACTCCAAAGGCTGCTTGTCAGTATGAATGATATAAACCAACTCCCATGCCTCTACGACATTCAGAATGGAAGATATGCCTCTTTGGATTTTGGTTGCTAGGGTACTCTGTTTGGTTGCTATGGAGTGGCTTGGCAGCTGCCAATGATGAAACTGCAAAGGCTTCTTGTCACTATGAATGATATAAACCAACTCCCTTGCCTCTGCGACATTCAGAATGGAAGATATCCCTCTTTGGATTTTGGTTGCTACGGTACTCTGTTTGGTTGCTAGGGAGTGGCTTGTCAGCTGCCAATCATGAAACTCCAAAGGCTTCTTGTCAGTATGAATGATATAAATCAACTCCCATGCCTCTGTGACATTCAGAATGGAAGATATCCCTCTTTGGATTTTGGTTGCTAGGGTACTCTGTTTGGTTGCTAGGGAGTTGCTTGTCAGCTGCCAATCATGAAACTCCAAAGGCTGCTTGTCAGTATTAATGATATAAACCAACTCCCATGCCTCTGTGACATTCAGAATGGAAGATATCCCTCTTTGGATTTTGGTTGCTAGGGTACTCTGTTTGGTTGCTAGGGAGTGGCTTGTCAGCTGCCAATCATGAAACTCCAAAGGCTTCTTGTCACTATGAATGATATAAACCAACTCCCATGCCTCTGTGACATTCAGAATGGAAGATATCCCTCTTTGGATTTTGGTTGCTAGGGTACTCTGTTTGGTTTCTATGGAGTGGCTTGGCAGCTGCCAAAGATGCAATTCCAAAGGCTGCTTGTCACTATGAATGATATAAACCAACTCCCATGCCTCTGCGACATTCAGAATGGAAGATATGCCTCTTTGGATTTTGGTTGCTAGGGTACTCTGTTTGGTTGCTAGGGAGTGGCTTGTCAGCTGCCAATGATGAAATTCCAAAGGCTTCTTGTCAGTATGAATGATATAATCCAACTCCCATGCCTCTGTGACATTCAGAATGGAAGATATGCCTCTTTGGATTTTGGTTGCTATGGTACTCTGTTTGGTTGCTATGGAGTTACTTGGCAGCTGCCAATGATGCAATTCCAAAGGCTTCTTGTCACTATGAATGATATAAACCAACTCCCATGCCTCTGTGACATTCAGAATGGAAGATATCCCTCTTTGGATTTTGGTTGCTAGGGTACTCTGTTTGGTTGCTAGGGAGTGTCTTGGCAGCTGCCAATCATGAAACTCAAAGGCTGCTTGTCAGTATGAATGATATAAACCAACTCCCATGCCTCTGCGACATTCAGAATGGAAGATATCCGTCTTTGGATTTTGGTTGCTAGGGTAATCTGTTTGGTTGCTAGGGAGTGGCTTGTCAGCTGCCAATCATGAAACTCCAAAGGCTTCTTGTCACTACGAATGATATAAACCAACTCCCATGCCTCTGCATTATTCAGAATGGGAGATATCCTTCTTTGGATTTTGGTTGCTAGGGTACTCTGTTTGGTTGCTATGGAGTGACTTGGCAGCTGCCATTTATGAAACTGCAAAGGCTTCTTGTCACTATGAATGATATAAACCAACTCCCATTTATCTGTGACATTCAGAATGGAAGATATCCCTCTTTGAATTTTGGTTGCTAGGGTACTCTGTTTGGTTGCTAGGGAGTGGCTTGTCAGCTGCCAATCATGAAACTCCAAAGGCTTCTTGTCACTATGAATGATATAAACCAACTCCCATGCCTCTGTGACATTCAGAATGGAAGATATCCCTCTTTGTATTTTGGTTGCTAAGGTGCTCGACAATGGTTGCTAGGGCGGGGCTTGGAAGTGTTGAGGTGATTCATGATTGGCTGTTTGCTGCCCCGAGTCAAATGAGACCACCCCCACGTTTCTATGACAATTCAGTCTGGAGATATCTCTTTGAACTCTTTCAATGGAAGTCTATGGAACTTGTTGCTAAGGGGCTCTAAATGGTTGCTAGGGCGTGGCTTGATAGCTTCACAATGATCCTGAGAGACTGATTGGTCGTCTGAGTAAAATGAGGCCTCCCCCTTGTCTCTATGACACTGTGATCCAGAGCTACGTTCAATACAAAGTCCCTATGCAATTTACCATAGTAGGAAAAGCATGTGTGTTTCATGGGACGTTCCTTCCCCATAGTAAGTCAATGGGGCAACTTTGGGCATCTCCTGCCCCCCAGGGGTGCAACTTTTACCCCATTGTGAGGTATGTTCTTACAGAGCCTGTTAGCCTCTTCAAATGTGGCAAATCACACGTTTCTGCGAAATCCTCGCTCAGAGCTACGTGTGGTCAAAGTTCGTCTCAATGGGACTTTTTTGGCCGCTTTTTCGCCCCTGGGGCGAACACCGCACCCCCGATCGCTTATAAAAGTCATAGCACACCTCTCCTTAATGAGCCGGTTGATTTGACACCTCACTCAGGGGTCTGTGACAAACGGTGCGGGGCGAGTTACGCGCCAAACTTTTGTCCAGAATAATAAAAAGAACTAGAATGTACATTTCCTGAAGAAAATGTGAAGTGGTGCTTGCAGTGGCAAAACTCTCCACTCGGTTGCTAGGGTGTTGTACATGATTGCATTCGAGCCAACAACCATGTCTGTACGATGTTGTGGAGCTGAAATATGGCTTCTATATGTTGCAATATGGTTGCTAGGTGTCTCTAAATGGTTGCTAGGGTGTGAATACACAGTTACCATGGTGATATTTACAGACTGTTTTACAACTGAAACTAATGAGCCAACCCCCATCTCTATACAATATTCTGACGCAGAGATGTAGGTCTTGTAAAATGGTTGCTAGGGTACTCTGTTTGGTTGCTATGGAGTTGCTTGGCAGCTACTAATGATGAAACTGCAAAGGCTTCTTGTCAGTATGAATGATATAAACCAACTCCCATCTCTATACGATGTTCTGATGCAGAGATATACATTTTGCTAAACGGTTACTAGGGTACTCTGTTTGGTTGCTATGGAGTGGTTTGGCAGCTGCCAATGATGCATTTCCAAAGGCTTCTTGTCAGTATGAATGATATAAACCAACTCCCATGCCTCTGTGACATTCAGAATGGAAGATATCCCTCTTTGGATTTTGGTTGCTAGGGTACTCTGTTTGGTTGCTAGGGAGTGGCTTATCAGCTGCCAATCATGAAACTCCAAAGGCTGCTTGTCAGTATGAATGATATAAACCAACTCCCATGCCTCTACGACATTCAGAATGGAAGATATGCCTCTTTGGATTTTGGTTGCTAGGGTACTCTGTTTGGTTGCTATGGAGTGGCTTGGCAGCTGCCAATGATGAAACTGCAAAGGCTTCTTGTCACTATGAATGATATAAACCAACTCCCTTGCCTCTGCGACATTCAGAATGGAAGATATCCCTCTTTGGATTTTGGTTGCTACGGTACTCTGTTTGGTTGCTAGGGAGTGGCTTGTCAGCTGCCAATCATGAAACTCCAAAGGCTTCTTGTCAGTATGAATGATATAAATCAACTCCCATGCCTCTGTGACATTCAGAATGGAAGATATCCCTCTTTGGATTTTGGTTGCTAGGGTACTCTGTTTGGTTGCTAGGGAGTTGCTTGTCAGCTGCCAATCATGAAACTCCAAAGGCTGCTTGTCAGTATTAATGATATAAACCAACTCCCATGCCTCTGTGACATTCAGAATGGAAGATATCCCTCTTTGGATTTTGGTTGCTAGGGTACTCTGTTTGGTTGCTAGGGAGTGGCTTGTCAGCTGCCAATCATGAAACTCCAAAGGCTTCTTGTCACTATGAATGATATAAACCAACTCCCATGCCTCTGTGACATTCAGAATGGAAGATATCCCTCTTTGGATTTTGGTTGCTAGGGTACTCTGTTTGGTTTCTATGGAGTGGCTTGGCAGCTGCCAAAGATGCAATTCCAAAGGCTGCTTGTCACTATGAATGATATAAACCAACTCCCATGCCTCTGCGACATTCAGAATGGAAGATATGCCTCTTTGGATTTTGGTTGCTAGGGTACTCTGTTTGGTTGCTAGGGAGTGGCTTGTCAGCTGCCAATGATGAAATTCCAAAGGCTTCTTGTCAGTATGAATGATATAATCCAACTCCCATGCCTCTGTGACATTCAGAATGGAAGATATGCCTCTTTGGATTTTGGTTGCTATGGTACTCTGTTTGGTTGCTATGGAGTTACTTGGCAGCTGCCAATGATGCAATTCCAAAGGCTTCTTGTCACTATGAATGATATAAACCAACTCCCATGCCTCTGTGACATTCAGAATGGAAGATATCCCTCTTTGGATTTTGGTTGCTAGGGTACTCTGTTTGGTTGCTAGGGAGTGTCTTGGCAGCTGCCAATCATGAAACTCAAAGGCTGCTTGTCAGTATGAATGATATAAACCAACTCCCATGCCTCTGCGACATTCAGAATGGAAGATATCCGTCTTTGGATTTTGGTTGCTAGGGTAATCTGTTTGGTTGCTAGGGAGTGGCTTGTCAGCTGCCAATCATGAAACTCCAAAGGCTTCTTGTCACTACGAATGATATAAACCAACTCCCATGCCTCTGCATTATTCAGAATGGGAGATATCCTTCTTTGGATTTTGGTTGCTAGGGTACTCTGTTTGGTTGCTATGGAGTGACTTGGCAGCTGCCATTTATGAAACTGCAAAGGCTTCTTGTCACTATGAATGATATAAACCAACTCCCATTTATCTGTGACATTCAGAATGGAAGATATCCCTCTTTGAATTTTGGTTGCTAGGGTACTCTGTTTGGTTGCTAGGGAGTGGCTTGTCAGCTGCCAATCATGAAACTCCAAAGGCTTCTTGTCACTATGAATGATATAAACCAACTCCCATGCCTCTGTGACATTCAGAATGGAAGATATCCCTCTTTGTATTTTGGTTGCTAAGGTGCTCGACAATGGTTGCTAGGGCGGGGCTTGGAAGTGTTGAGGTGATTCATGATTGGCTGTTTGCTGCCCCGAGTCAAATGAGACCACCCCCACGTTTCTATGACAATTCAGTCTGGAGATATCTCTTTGAACTCTTTCAATGGAAGTCTATGGAACTTGTTGCTAAGGGGCTCTAAATGGTTGCTAGGGCGTGGCTTGATAGCTTCACAATGATCCTGAGAGACTGATTGGTCGTCTGAGTAAAATGAGGCCTCCCCCTTGTCTCTATGACACTGTGATCCAGAGCTACGTTCAATACAAAGTCCCTATGCAATTTACCATAGTAGGAAAAGCATGTGTGTTTCATGGGACGTTCCTTCCCCATAGTAAGTCAATGGGGCAACTTTGGGCATCTCCTGCCCCCCAGGGGTGCAACTTTTACCCCATTGTGAGGTATGTTCTTACAGAGCCTGTTAGCCTCTTCAAATGTGGCAAATCACACGTTTCTGCGAAATCCTCGCTCAGAGCTACGTGTGGTCAAAGTTCGTCTCAATGTTAAGTCAATGGGACTTTTTTGGCCGCTTTTTCGCCCCTGGGGCGAACACCGCACCCCCGATCGCTTATAAAAGTCATAGCACACCTCTCCTTAATGAGCCGGTTGATTTGACACCTCACTCAGGGGTCTGTGACAAACGGTGCGGGGCGAGTTACGCGCCAAACTTTTGTCCAGAATAATAAAAAGAACTAGAATGTACATTTCCTGAAGAAAATGTGAAGTGGTGCTTGCAGTGGCAAAACTCGCCACTCAGTTGCTAAAGTGTGGTACATGATTGCATACGAGCCAACAAACATGTTTGTACGATGTTCTGGTGCTGAGATATGGCTTATTCATGTTGTTCAGGTGGTTGCTAGGGTGTTCTGTGTGGTTGCTAGGGCTTTGCTAGGTGGTTGCTAGGGTGTTCTGGGTGGTTGCTATGGTGTTCTGGGTGGTTGCTATGGCGTTGCTAGGCGGTTGCTAGGGTATTATGGGTGGTTGCTAGGGTGTTGCTAGGCAGTTGCTAGGGTATTCTGGATTGCTATGGCGTTGCTAGGCAGTTGCTAGGGTATTCTGGGTGGTTGCTAGGGCGTCGCTAGGCAGTTGCTAGGGTGTTCTGGGTGGTTGCTATGGTGTTGCTAGGCGGTTGCTAGGGTATTCTGGGTGGTTGCTAGGACGTTGCTAGGCGGTTGCTAGGGTATTCTGGGTGGTTGGTAGGCGGTTGCTAGGGTATTCTTGGTGGTTGCTATGGTGTTGCTAGGCGGTTGCTAGGATATTCTGGGTGGTTGCTAGGCGGTTGCTAGGGTATTCTTGGTGGTTGCTAGGGCGTTGCTAGGTGGTTGCTAGGCTGTTCTGGGTGGTTGCTATGGTGTTGCTAGGCGGTTGCTAGGGTATTCTGGGTGGTTGCTAGGGCGTTGCTAGGTGGTTGCTAGGGTATTCTGGGTAGTTGCTATGGTGTTGCTAGGGTATTCTGGGTGGTTGCTAGGTGGTTGCTAGGGTATTCTTGGTGGTTGCTAGGGCGTTGCTAGGTGGTTGCTAGGGTGTTCTGGGTGGTTGCTATGGTGTTGCTAGGCAGTTGCTATGGTATTTTGGGTGGATGCTAGGGCGTTGCTAGGCAGTTGCTAGGGTGTTCTGGGTGGTTGCTATGCAGTTGCTAGGTGTTCTGGGGGGTTGCTAGACAGTTGCTAGGGTGTTCTGGGTAGTTGCTACGGTATTTTTGGTGGTTACTAGAGCGTTTCTCGACGTTGCTAGGGTGTTCAGGATGGTTGCTAAGGTATTTTTTTTTAGTTGCTATGGTGTTACTAGGTGGTTGGTAGTTGTCAAAGATGGTTACTATGGAGTTTTTATAGAGTTATTAAAATCTTTAATAACGAGTGCCTTCAGTACGGCACTCGGCCTGCGGCCTCGTGCCTATGGCCGAATAGGCACAAGCATGGAGCGATATCGCAAGGCCACGAGAGTAAAATTGCTTTAAAAAATAAAAAAAATAAAAAAAAAATTTTTTTTTTGGTTTAGGGTGGTTGCTAGGGAGCTCTTAGTGGTTGCTAGGGTGCTGAAACTGGTTGCTAGGGTGTGGCTATGAAGATTTTAGGCCATTACTTATTGGTTGCTTGATAATATAAATCCTCTGAGGGAGAGAGAGAGGGAGAGATGCAGGGGTGTCAGGCCCTTTGGAGTCTGTGTGTGTGAAAACGTCGGTTGGGATTCAAATATTTTTAGAACTCCCAATGTAAAGTCAATGGGACTTTTTTGGCCGCTTTTTCGTCCGCTGTGCGAACATCGTACACCCGATCGCTTAGAAAAGTCATAGCACACCTCTCCTCAATGAGCCGGTCGATTTGACACCTCACTCAGGAGTCTGTGACAAACGGTGCGGGGCGAGTTACGCGCCAAACTTTGTCCAGAATAATAATAAAAAAAAGAATAATAATAAGTATGAGCAATAACAATAGTGATGCCTTGCTTTCAGCAAGCACCACTAATAATAATAAGTATGAGCAATAACAATAGTGATGCCTTGCTTTCAGCAAGCACCACTAATAATCCCCACGTTTCTATGACAATTCAGTCTGGAGATATCTCTTTGAACTCTTTCAATGGAAGTCTATGGAACTTGTTGCTAAGGGGCTCTAAATGGTTGCTAGGGCGTGGCTTGATAGCTTCACAATGATCCTGAGAGACTGATTGGTCGTCTGAGTAAAATGAGGCCTCCCCCTTGTCTCTATGACACTGTGATCCAGAGCTACGTTCAATACAAAGTCCCTATGCAATTTACCATAGTAGGAAAAGCATGTGTGTTTCATGGGACGTTCCTTCCCCATAGTAAGTCAATGGGGCAACTTTGGGCATCTCCTGCCCCCCAGGGGTGCAACTTTTACCCCATTGTGAGGTATGTTCTTACAGAGCCTGTTAGCCTCTTCAAATGTGGCAAATCACACGTTTCTGCGAAATCCTCGCTCAGAGCTACGTGTGGTCAAAGTTCGTCTCAATGTTAAGTCAATGGGACTTTTTTGGCCGCTTTTTCGCCCCTGGGGCGAACACCGCACCCCCGATCGCTTATAAAAGTCATAGCACACCTCTCCTTAATGAGCCGGTTGATTTGACACCTCACTCAGGGGTCTGTGACAAACGGTGCGGGGCGAGTTACGCGCCAAACTTTTGTCCAGAATAATAAAAAGAATAATAATAAGTATGAGCAATAACAATAGTGATGCCTTGCTTTCAGCAAGCACCACTAATAATAAGTTTAAATAGGATTTCAATATGTTGGCTCTCTCAAGCCAACTTAATAATAATAAGTTTAAATAGGATTTCAATATGTTGGCTCTCTCAAGCCAACTTAATAAGTTTAAATAGGATTTCAATATGTTGGCTCTCTCAAGCCAACTTAATAAGTATGAGCAATAACAATAGTGATGCTTTTAAAAAAGCACCACTAATAATAATAAGTATGCAAGAGAACAATAGTGATGCCTTGCTTTCAGCAAGCACCACTAATAAGTATGAGCAATAACAATAGTGATGCCTTGCTTTCAGCAAGCACCACTAATAATAATAAGTATGAGCAATAACAATAGTGATGCCTTGCTTTCAGCAAGCACCACTAATAAGTATGAGCAATAACAATAGTGATGCTTTCAAAAAAGCACCACTAATAATAATAAGTATGAGCAATAACAATAGTGATGCCTTGCTTTCAGCAAGCACCACTAATAATAAGTATGAGCAATAACAATAGTGTTGCTTCGCCTTTGGCAAGCACCACTAATAAGTATGAGCAATAACAATAGTGTTGCTTCGCCTTTGGCAAGCACCACTAATAAGTATGAGCAATAACAATAGTGATGCCTTGCTTTCAGCAAGCACCACTAATAATAATAAGTATGAGCAATAACAATAGTGATGCCTTGCTTTCAGCAAGCACCACTAATAATAATAAGTATGAGCAATAACAATAGTGATGCTTTCAAAAAAGCACCACTAATAATAAGTATGAGCAATAACAATAGTGATGCTTTCAAAAAAGCACCACTAATAATAAGTATGAGCAATAACAATAGTGATGCCTTGCTTTCAGCAAGCACCACTAATAATAAGTATGAGCAATAACAATAGTGATGCCTTGCTTTCAGCAAGCACCACTAATAAATGCGCACAATTATCCGTGAACTTGATTTGAACAAATGCCTTTCAACTTGTGTGTGCAAAATTCAGAATTAAATGAATGTGCAGCAATTTGTACAAATAGAGAGTCTGTAGGCCTACTATACTGTTGTAGCCATTAAATAGGTAAGCGCATTTAGTTTCATATTTGTTTAAATATTAATGTTATTTTTTTTTCCATTTATGTTGATTTATGAAAATTGAACAGCACCAGTAAGATAGGATGCACAATATATATCGAGAGACATGGAGCGAGTCAGACATGATTTTGACCACTTCGTTACGTTTTGTTTTGTAGAAAGCCTTTCTTTAAAGTGAATTTCGTTTTGTATAAATTGTATCTTAATTTTAATACATTTTTCATCAACCAATTTCCTGGATTTAATTAATAAGAAGCAAATATAACAGACAATAATAATCATGGAGGCGCCTGCGCGGTCAATTGCATTGCAAGTGAACCGGAGCGCATCTCATCATACATCCTGAGCGAAACTCAGTGTATGCCTCACACAGACATGAGAAATACATCAAATAGCCTACACAAAGCTTGAAATGTCTTTAAACGAAATAATTCAAAACGAAAAGAAAAAGGCTACTCTCTGATTATGTAATCCATTATGTGCATTTCTCTCTAGGCTATAGGCGCGTTCACTACGAATATGGCGATCGTCAACTTCATCTTTGCAGCCGAGTCCACACTGTCAGAGAAAACACTTGTTTATTAATAAAAATCAATACACGCATCACCGGATTTACAAATCACATCTTGCTTGTTGCACGCACAAATAGGCTATTATGTCGAAATAACGAGATATTATGTTGAAATAACATTATTAATAATAATACATCTTTTAGATTATTTGATTGAATGCTGATTGAACGCTTGTTCAATTTAATAAAATTAAAACTTTAATTGTGATCATTAAAATTATTTAATTTATTAAATATTAATTATTTAGTGGCCAAGTTTTGCTAATTTATATATATATATATATATATATATATATATACTAGTAGCGATAGTTCATTCTAAGTTTACTCAAGTGGAAGAATGTGACTAATAAACTTAGGCCTACTAGCACTATGCATTATATTTTGAAAAATAATTAGATTAACTTAATATCAAAACCTTAAATTTTCTCTGGACTCAATGATAAATACATGTCTGACCGTTGGAACGAACCAAAAAAACTAGGTGATATTATTTCCGTTAGACCTTAGCCTACATTGACGCTGATGCATTAAAGAGGAGGGGCTCCCCTGTTCCAAGATGGCGGCTCTATTGACGCATTCGTTCCAATGAACTGCCGTAGCCAAGGCGACATCTAAGCTGTGTCCCAATGTGAAGACTGCATCCTTCGAAGGCTGCGGACTTCAAACGATGCAGCCTATGCGTCCTCCGAACGACGCTCCATGTAGCCTTCGTAGGATTTCCTAATTGTGCAGCCAGGTGTTCCCGATTACCGCTCCAGGCGCCAAGCAACGGTGCGAGAGTAGCCTATGCTGCCATCCTGATAATTCATTTGATATAATTGAGTAAACAGCTATGGAGCCAGAATTGGCTATTGTAATTTTTATGTTTTATATTTTACTGGAGGACATGGTATTAAGGATGTTTCAGGTCATGTACTTTCGGCTTAGCCGAAGATTCAAATGTTCATTTATATCTTACCTTGATGCGATTTTGTAGGCTAGTGTATTCTTTTTATTATGCACATAAATGGACCATGGTAAATATATTTACACAGGTTTTCAACCCTATTTGAATATAAAACTCAGTTGAATATAAAAAGTCTAGTGCGAATGCTCTTCATCGGCAGCTGTCAGTCACTGTTGCTAGGCGACAAGAACAATCCGAGCGCTTCAGATGCGCCCTTTGAAATGGGACGGAGCTGTAGTTAGCAACAATTTGTTAATATTGTGACAATAGGCCTACATTTACTTTCATTTTCAAAATAACCAGTGGTGGTATGTAAGGAACTACATCGTTAATACTCGAAGTGATTTTCCCACACAGGACAGCAACACTACAAAATTATGTTATTTTACAATATGCATTGTTTTACAATAAACTACACAAAAGTATATAGTTTAAATGTATCAAGTCAACCTTGAAAATATTCAGAAGTAAAATGCAACATATGCAGTAATATAAAAGCAGAACCATCATACAAACCCTGACAAGGTTTTTTTCCTGCAGAATTCCTTTACTTTTACTCTTGATACCTTAAGTACATTAGAGTATGCAAGATAATTTTGCTTAACTAAGGTTTGAAATATATGACTAGTAGTTTTTCCCCAATGCGGTATTAGTGGTTATTAAAAGTACTTTAGTGTAATAAAGTATCTCAATATTTATTCCATGAGTCAGCCCTGCAAACCTGTTGGTAGACAACTTAGTGGATAGTGGAAATATGCAGTCAAACACTCTGAAGACCGTCCCAGATGATGTCCAACCAGCAGGAGGCCTTACCAGGGTCTCTATTGTGGAGCCCATCCCGGTCCAGCAGCACACCAGGGTCTCCCACTCAGCTGAATAAAAGTCTACATCATTTTTTCTTATTTTATGTATTGTAAATTGAAATGTTTATGTTGATTTTGATATGTTTAACGTATGTTGTAAATAGTTTGGGGAAAAACGTTATAGAAGAATTTGTTTCATGTAGAAATTATGACTGTCATTACAAAAATAAACAATGTCCAGAGCAATGAATTCTCTTTTATTTACACATTTAAAGTTGCATAAATTTTTTTTCCTTTTAAAAAAATAAGTGAAAAAAGTTAAAGAATATATATATATATATATATATATATATATATATATATATATATATATATATATATATATTCTTAATCATTCTTTCAAGAAGAGAAAACAGCCTGTCCATTCTCTCCTGTGCTCTCCTCGCCTCTGCAGTCCCATGTCTTCTCTAATCAAGTCCAAAAACTCGTCCTCTCTGTCTCGCCTTCATCGTGGTGCTGGTGCTGCTGCTGGTGCTGGTGCTGGTGCTGGTGCTCGTGCTGCTGCTGCCCCTGGCTCCCCCCCTTCTTGGTCACACACTGCTGAACTCGGCCCTGGTGTGTCCTCAGGGATTGAGGCAATGAGGGTGCAATGCCTCTGTCCCAACATCTCATCCATGAAGACAAACCAGGGCCAAGTTGCAGCAGTGGGTTTCCCACTCACACCATCACCTGTCCCAGGACACATCCTAAGGCAGAGCAAATTAACCATGGCTTGTTAACAACAACAGCACAATACATTTCAGCAAAGATGTGATCTCAACTTTCTTACTTTGTATTTTTAAAATCATATTCATGTTCAGAAATCATATTCATGAATACTCAAATTTGGTTAAAACCTTTGTAGACATAGCTTGCATGACAGCACTACAAAAACACATACAAGTGAAACCCCATTGCCTTATCTACTGCTTTTCTTATTGTTGTGGGCTTTATAGGGTGAGTGATATTTCTTATTTACACAAGTTAGACAGACTAGTGCCAATATTACAATAAAACTTAATTTAATTTATTTATTTATTTTAAATTGCAGTTTAATAAATTGAGCTGTCTGCTCCTTGCTCCCTGAAACAATTATTAAACTATTAGCTCAAGTTTTGCCTCAGACCTCCTGACAAATGAAGCCATGCAATGGTGAAGAAGGAGTTAAGGTGAAGTTTATAAGAAAGAAAAACTTGTGGCTTTTAACTCAGGTTTCACTAGCTATTTGAGAAAATGAAAACATAATACTTACATTTAAATGTGAATTTGCTGTCCACCAGCGAACTCTCGGCCGTCATTAGGCTTGTTTGAGATGCGCCTAGCCTCGCCTGAAATGTGTGCGAGAGTAGGCGGCTGCAGTGAGGGGAGGAGTGAAAAAAGCGCAGGCAAGACGGACAGTTCTCTCTTCTCGCAATGGATCTGACACCTGTGAGATCAAAGATGGATATCGCGGGATTCACGATATTCACGCTCGTGCACGGTGTTGCTAATAAACTGGATGTAATTTAAGTTCTGTTGCTTTTATATTAAAATAAATAAAATGAACAAGACACCCAAAGTACTTGTTATTTAATTCCATTCCAAATACATGTTTATCAATATTTTTTTCTTTAATACAGACATATGTGTTTTTATTTATTTTATTTTTTTATAAAAATTCAATTGCATAACCCAAAGAGATCGCACTGTCAGATAGTTTGGGAATATTCACACATAAAATATACACATAAAACATGATATTAGAGTTTTAAATTCAAACATTTTAAAAGAGAACAATACATCACAGTTGTTTAAACCAATGAGCATTAAGCTGTGTCGTCAGCAAGTCGTTTCCCATCATGCTTTTGATCAGCGCAGTCAGTGGAGAGCAACTGCGCTCGGCTGCAGAATCCGACACATCCGCCTTGCGATCGCGAGAGATTTTTGACATACGTCAGCATGACATCAGAGCAAGGCGGACCGCACTCGGACACATTTCTAACCGGCATGCATCTCGCGCTGATCACCGGTGATCGATTCTGCGCAGATTTTGCTCATCTCAAACAAGCCTATTTATTTATTTATGTTTTAATAAAAATGCTGTCGTCACCGCCGCGCGATGAATTATGGGGTAGGATAGTCCGCAAAGTGTCCATTTATGTATCCTTCCTTTTACGGGGAAACGAAGGGTGCATTTGGCGTCGCTTTAGCCTTCGTCGCGCCGCGATGACGCAACCGGCCTTCGAATACGGCCTTCGGAGGATGCAGAATTGAATTGGGACAGCCTTCATAGCGCCGCGGTGACGCAATCGGCCTTCAAATGCGACCTCCGAAGTGTGCAGACTTGGAATGGCCAGTTTGTCAATATTTCATGGAAGAAAGTGTGGACTTTGTCATCTAAATATTTAATAACCAATAAGGTTAAGGATGTGTCTTACAAATTACTTCATCTTTTTTATCCTGTGAAGCTTTACTTAAAAAAGATGTTTCCTGATATTGACACTTTATGTTCTTTTTGTGGTGCTGAACACGAATCCATTTCTCATCTCTTCTGGGAATGCACATATACAAGTCTGTTCTGGAAGGATTTTTGTATCTTTGTTCGCACATTTTCATCACAGAGCTTCTCTTTGTTATACAAAGATGTTTTATTTGGTCAGCACAACTTTGATAAAGATGTAAAGGACCAATATTTTTTGATAAACCTATTTATTTTTCTAGCAAAATTCTTTTTACACAAATGTAAATGTCAGGATGCTAAGCCCTACTTTTTTATTTTCTATAAGGAACTTAAATCCTACCTGGACACTCTCAGTACATCCAGCAATTCCAAAGCCCTTAAAACTGTCTCACTGTGTCATTTGCATAATATTCTCCAGAATATATAATTTGTAGCTGTACTCGCAATTGTATTTACCCCTGGCATTGATTTTGTATGTTCTTCGCAATTCAATAAAAAAAAAAAAAAGACAAAAAAAAAAAAAAAAAAAAAAAAAAAAAGAAGTGTGCAGACTTTGAATTGGGACATCCTTCGTCGCTCCGCTGTGACGTTTCGTCGCGCCGCTGTGAGGCAATCGGTCTTCAAATACGGCCTTCGGAGGATGCAGACTTCACATTGGGACACAGCTCTAGTGTACATATCTATGACTTCGCACGACGGTGTAATTTACTTCCGGGTAAAGATAGGATCAGTCAAATGAAATACAATAAACGTACAAATAAATCTTACAAATTAAAAAACGATCGGAAATGTCGTCCAATTTTCTAATACTATTATTTGATGATAACAATACATCTGGAAAACAAAATACAGCCATTTCTGATTTTTTTCTTTTAAACAAAAAACCAAGCTGCACCCTTTTTTAAATTTCATCTTCATTCCGAAAAAGAATAATGAATGAACGAAAAAGTACACGGACCCTTAGTGCATTCCTTCGCAATATAGGTTTCTTTTGCCTTCCCTTGCCAATAGATTTTGCTATCCCTTTATATCTTCCCGATATACTCTTGCTCAGGCCATCCTTAAAAATATTTTGGTTTGCTGTAACAACCAAAAAAAAAAAAAAAAAAAAAGGCGTCGGTATATATATTTTTTTTCAAGATTCAATGTAAAAAAAAAAAGTACAAATTTGGTCAAGGTGATTACGTAGGTATGAATTTAAACAAATTTGCATATCGGGACTTCACTGACAGTTTTCCAGAACTTCGTGCAAGTTAAAGAGGTGTCGAGAGAAAAAAAAGAAGATTTTGATTAAAAAAAATATATATATATATAGATAGATATATATATATATCTCGAATATAGAACTGGGAAAATGAATGATTATAGCAAGGAGGCATTTCATTTGTATATTAATAAACAAGTGTTTTTTTGTGTCACATTTGGCTGCAAAGATGAATTTGACGAACTTGACGCCATCTTTGCAGTAGTGAACTTGCCAGAGAGAAATGCACATTTCATAGGGTCGGATTACATAAGCAGAGAGCAGTCTGTTTTTTTTTTCTTTTTGAATTGTTTTGTTTAAAAGTAGCCTACTCATTCCAAGCTTTTTATAGATATAGTTCTCAGGTCTGTGAGGCAAGTAGCTTATACGCTGAGTTTCGGTTTATTTAAGAGAGCTCCAGTTCACGCGCCGGCGCCTCTGTGTCCTGATTATTGCC
The DNA here is from genome assembly GCF_963993115.1 of Abramis brama. NCBI lineage: Eukaryota > Metazoa > Chordata > Actinopteri > Cypriniformes > Leuciscidae > Abramis > Abramis brama. Next base: position 46,062,994 of record NC_139965.1, on the reverse strand, counting down.
TGCTATATTTACCTCTTATTTAATAAACCCAGGAAATTGGTTGATGAAACATTGATTTAAATTAAGATACAATTAATACAAAACGAAATACACTTTAAAGAAAGACTTTCTACAAAAACAAACTTAATGAAGTGGGCAAAATCATGTCTGCCCACTCCATTTGTCTCCCGATATTTTCGGGATCATCTTATCTTATTCATGCTTTTCACTTTTCATATAATCAAGATGAAATTTAAAAAGAAATATGTTACCTATTTTATTAAACCATGAATATGAAACTAAATCGTTTTTAATGAATAGTTGTAGCCTATTAAAAACGATTTAGTTTCATATTCACGTTTTAATAAAATATATATTTATTTAAATATATTATTTAAACAGGCCTAGCCTACAGTACAGAGAAATTTAATGTCGGAGCGTCTTTCCGGTGAGCATGTGTGGGGGGAGAGATACGATTTTCGATCAATAATCGAATATTATTTTGCTTGATATGCCAATCATTAATATTTGGTGTTTTAAATGCCTGTTTGAGGTCTCTGTGAAAGTTTTAAAGCAGTATTTTAGTACGTCCGTAACATTGTTTCTTTCTCATAAATGCGAACACGAAAAATATAATAAAATGAATATATTATATCATGTTTTGTGGAGAGTCGACCCTTCTTCATCCGGTGGGTATACTTTTGGTTTGCGCAAAATTCGAATTACTAAAACCATTATTTTACCACCTAAAAGTTTAAGTTTTTTTGTGTCACGTCCGGACCGTAACGCAAGTGTATTTCCCTCATATTAAATATAAAACGCATGTGTAGACTGATATTTTTCTAACGTCTGGACTCCTTTATTAAGGGAGTATGGATATAGACGTTTCAATATATTAGTATTAAACGAATTTTCTGATCATTTATATTTCAAGTGTTGACTGCTAATGGCACGTCCATAACGCTGGAACTGCAATAGCAAAATTTGGCTTAGGCTACTTCAGTGATAAAGATCAAATGCTGTACACACCTTATTAATAAACCATACTATCCTACAGAAAAGCATATGAACGCAACGCATTTATAACGAAACGTTAAGCGTTTTCCTCCCATTATAGAAACACTTTATTACAAAGCAAATAAAGGTGGCTCTTAACGTGAGGATGACAGGATTTTGAGGATGGCATTGCGGTACACAGCAAATCCTTTAAATGGTAGCCTATTCAATGCAAAACAAAAATGAAAAATATAAGTAGCCAAACAAATTATTGTGGCATTAATTAGCCCACAAACAATATTTATTTTAAAGTCTAAACGAATTTATTTAAAGAAAAACGCCAGCGTTGGGCGTTTATCTGTATAGGCTAAGTGTTTCAGCCGCCCTTTTCAAACTGGCGCAAGAAAATGCAACAGAATTTGATTTGTTAAACATGAAAAGGACTTTTCCGTCTGGCATGGCCGCTCGCTCTAACGTTAACCTAGATAAATGTTCGCTATTATTAATAAGCGCATATCCGAGTGTTTGTGCGGAGTGTGGAGCGCGCACTGCATGACATGATGGAGGCGCCGGTGCCATCACTCGCATTTTCCTATCAACAGTGGAAACAACTTAAAATACTCCATCATTTCTGGTCGTACAGAAAATAATAATACATCAGTCGCAACTACTTTTATTTGTGTAAACTCACAACAACAAGAAAACGTTGTGCTTTTGTAAAAGAAAAGAAAACGAACAGGGCGCGCTTTCATGATCTCTGTGAATTGGAGCGCGTCTCAAACATTAACTGACAAAGCCTCACAGACATGAGAAATATAGCTATCTATATAAAGCTTATAAAAAATGTCCACCAACGAAAAAAATCCAATCGACAGCAGATACATGTACGGTACCATCTGATTATGTAATCCTGTCCGTATAAAGGCGCATCTAGGCTACATTACAGCGGAGATGTATGGAGATATGTTTGCAGGCAGCCTACACTGATTTAGAAAAGACCTGTTTATTAATAAACAATTAAAATGCTTCGTTTTTTTTTCCAGACACATTTATTATCATTAGCCTACTTTTGCCGGTGCTACTGGGTGCTTTGCGGCAAGTTTTATGCATGCGCTTGAGCGCGGAATATAGGCTATAGCCTACATGCACCCAGGATAGAATATAAACGTGCGATTAGTCCTAATTGCTTAAATAAATGACTACTAGTCTAGAAAAATCTTTAGTCTATGGCAACTCTAATCAATAGCCTAGCCTACATTTAATATTTGGCATTATTTAATTAGTAATTTTATCCAGCTCTTTACATTAAATTAGTTGAGTTAGCATAATTAGTTAATGAACTAATACAATAATAAAATAAAGTTTAAATTAAGAAACTAACCATATATTTCTATATAGCATTGCTTATTCCACCACACAAAGGACTGTTTATTAGGTGACAATCCGTTATACATGTGAAGATTGTAGGGTGTATCTTGAAGATTTTTGTATTGTATTGTATCTTCGGTTATAAAGACAAGATTGACATTTTGTTAATTAAACAAAATAAGAACACAATGTTGTAAAAAATAATCAACTTAGGCTATGTTCTGTTAGATGTGTTTTGACTACTTTTTGTTTAATTATATCTCTAGGTAGGCCTAATGAAGATATAGACTATTAACAAAAATAAATCTTATATATAATATATTATATAAAAAAAACTTATACAATATAAAAATATAAAATATATATATATATTTTTAAAGGCATATTTTGTACATGACGACACATGTTCTTATAAGGCCAAGAAAACATGTCGTTTTAACGACATAACATCTCGTTATTACGAGAAAATATGTCGTTTTAACGACAAAAGATCTCGTTATTACGAAAAAAAACTGAGGGGAAAAAATAATATATAACGTATAGGCCTAGGTGGCAGCAATGCATCACCGTATGGGTAAACTCTTAATTTGAAAAATAATGAATGCATTTCCTGCCAATCAGATTTAGCACCACCCACAGGGGGAAATCGGAATATCAAGTGTTTTTTCTAAAAAAAACGAAAAAACGGAAAAAGGAGAATCAGGGTAAAAAAAATCCGTGTATCATTCGTTCAGTCGTTTTTTTATTTAATATTGAAAGTAGAAAAATGAGAAAACAGTTCATTTTTCGATTTTTCATTTTTTCCCAAAAAACGAAAAACAAGAATTCAGCTTTAGTTTTCGTTTTTCGTTCTGAGGTAGCAAAATTAATAAACAGCTTGATATTCGATTTCTACACATGGGCGGGAATGAAACGCCCCTTTCCTCTGATTTGTCAGCCGAAGATCAAACTGTCCCGTCATCAGTTCTTCCTCAGTTCTGCACTGCAGAATAAGAGTCCTCCGTTGTGCTGATTCTTAACGCTTTTATTGCAACTTTTTAATATTTTTTCCATCAACCAGACTAACGAATGGCTCGACACAACCCGTACTGGGGAATAGACTAGACAGGGCTTTCTTCTTTGTAGACCAGAGTTCTCAAGTGCCAGGGGTTTGCTATTTTCCGAACTGTAAAGTCACGTTTTTTTTATTTATTTTATCATGAACCACGCTGTGTTTTATTCCTAAGTGACTATATAATGCATTTTACTTAAAATAATCTAAATGTTGACTTTCAAAAGTAGGCGCGTCAGAAGGCTATTCACTCTATTTTGGTTCATTTTTGGTGTGCGCCAGAAAGATGTTCAAGGAGTCTGAGACGCAGCGCATCGTGTTGTTTTCTTTATTTTTTAAAGGTCATTTGTAGTCATTTTGAATGTACACAAATAAAAATATAAATTTTACTGCTTCGAATGACAGAGTATTAAAAGACAGAATATTATTCTGTTCCCAGAATATTATTTCCCCTGCTGAGCAACAAATCCAAGTGATGGCGCTGGTGCATTGCTCGCTCACACAACATCTAGGCTATTATCAGTTCACTTCTGGCATTGCTAACTTGACATCGCAGCCTATTCATTATTAAAATAAAACACAGTCAACCAAATATATAAAAATTATTCTGCTTAATTTAATTGGTCTTTTGTACAATATAAAGGCTGTGCTGCACAGTCCTACTTGCTGTTATTCCAAACTCATTTCCCTTGCTGTGAAGATGATGATTTAGCATATACGTGTATATTGGGACTCGACTGAAGTACGAAGCCTTCTTTACATTACTAGTTAGCATCCAAATGTTACATTGCAAATATGGAAACCTTGGACCGAATGAGAGATGCGCGAAACCAATGTCCGTACAGTTTCAGTTTCAATAAAGGACATAATAGGCTATTATTATAAGTTATTAGGTTAGGCTATATTTTTATTATACGGGCTACTTATTTTTCATTCTTGTTGTTTTCTGAATACCATTCATTTAAGGATTTGACAGGCTACAGAAAGGGGAAGTATAATACGCATAGACATATGTTATTAATAGTGTTTATAATGTTAATGTTGTATTTTATTTACGGTCTTTTACACTATTTCTGAATAGGCTAATAATACAATGCGTTTGTTTCCCTCTCAACATGACCGTGCGCTGGGGCTTATTCAGATACAGCACTAGCCTAGAGTACCTTATTGCTTTTTATAAAACTCAAAGCACATCTTTGAGATATAAATTAATACATTTCAGAAGAGTATGTATTTTAATATCTCTGTTGTTCTCTGTTCTCCGGATGTTAGATAGTCAGTCTGAATGACAGTTCATGCGTTTACGTTAAAATAGGCCTATTATATAGTCAATGCATTATTCTTTTCTTTGTGTATTAGTGTTAAAAATATTTAATTTACAACTAATTATATTGATTTATATCTTCATTTATTATTAAAAAAATAAAATAATTACTGGGTGAGGCGACCATGGTAGCCGTCACAGCCGTCATTTACCCTGCATACCCAGCTGATGCAAAGCGTAGGTGAATTTATATCTACACAGAAGAAAGCCCTGTCTAGTCTATTCCCCAGTACGGGTTGTGTCGAACCATTCGTTAGTCTGGTTGTTTGATGAAAAAAAGATTAAATGTAGCCTAGTTGCAATAAACGCGTTAAGAATCTGCACAACGGAGGACTCTTATTCTGCAGTGCAGAACTGAGGAAAATCTTCGGCTGACAAATCAGAGGAAAGGGGCGTTTCATTCCCGCCCATGTGTAGAAATCGAATATTCAAGCTGTTTATTATTTTTTCTACCTCAGAACGAAAAACGAAAAATCAAGCTGAATTCTTGTTTTTCGTTTTTTGGAAAAAATGAAAAATCGAAAAAGGAACTGTTTTCTCATTTTTCTACTTTCAATATTAAATAAAAAACGACTGAACGAATGATACACGGATTAGGGTATCTTCCGTCCATTTCATTTCCTATTTGAAATGAAATAAGCAGAAACGAGAAATGGCGCCTTTATCCGTTTTTTCGTTTTTTCCAAAAAACGAAAAACGAGATTTCGGCTTGATTTTTCGTTTTTTTAGTTCACAGGCAAAAAACGAATAAATTACTTCAGAATTCGTTTTGCACATGTGGACGGTCATGAGGCGCCCCTGTCAGCCGATTGGTCAAGAAAATCTGAGCATGTGACGTCATCGGTAGTTCCCCAGGTTTATTCAACAAAATAATAGTCCTATGGCTCCGCGTACCGCATATTAAACTGTTCAGGGCAGGTCCTGGGCTTACTTATGTGCAACTTAACGCGTTTCAGAGAAATATTTATATATCAGAAATATTAAATCTGCACCCAGACGGTTTTATTAGCTGTGCGGAGTTAAATCTGTCTGGTGCTGCGCTAGGCAAGCAATGTTCAGTCAAGTGTAGCATACGCAGCTGTCATAACTCTTCTTTTAGACAATACGCTCAGTTTTGGACAAGGGGTGGTTATTGCAAATACTGTAGGTCTAATGCAAAACTGCTGATGGTGGTGGGTACCGCGATAATGGTACATAAAATTGTACTGTAACAGTAGCTAATCATAGCCGCGAGAGTGAGACAGCGAGATTATTGACAGGACGATAGCGGAGGAAAAAGCGCAAGATTTTGTTAGTAAAAAAATATTTATTTGTTTAATATAAGTGAGTTTGTCTTTGAAAACAACAACAAAACAGTGAAATAACAGTGTGATCACAAAACTGAGCGTTCGTTTTAAAGGGAAAATTTCCAAATATATTTTATTTATTTGTTATTTATTTGTTAGCCTATGCTGTTGTTATTCCGTCTTAATCGTTTTGTTAATTCAAGTTTAATACTATGCAGGAGTTTTTTTTATTGTAGCCTACTATTTTATTGTTGTTGTGTTTTCATTAAAAAATAACAATGAACCGCATTCGTTTGAAAGGTTAATCCATAGGTCAGGGAACGACAACTGGCGGCCCGCGGCCATGAGATAAGTTGTGTTATCTCATCCGTCTTATTCGCTTTGTTAATAACGAATAGGCTAATGTTAATTAAAATTGTTCAAAGAGTGGAGGAAGATGTTGTCAAACATTAAAAAAAAAATCTAAAATAAGCGCTATATGCTGAACGTACCCTCGTGCACTGTTCGATTTCCTTAGGCTAGGCCTACTTACGGAGCGGGTCAAATTGACAAATTGGTCAAATTGTTTTTTTTCCATTTTTAAAACCGTTTTCTTTTTATAAACAGTATAGGCCTACTGACTTTTTTTGCATAATTTTTTTTTACGTTTTCATTTTTTCTTATACATTTTATGCTTATAACATCATAACTAAACAATTAAATGTAGCTGTATAATGAAAATACTTATTTAAATGTCAATCTTTGGGAGCTCATTTTTCCTGCTGTCTATGCCAAAGTCTTGTGCCACACTAAGCAAAATTGTGGGAAAGCTCATTATTCACTCACATGGGAGTGAGAAACAAAACATAACAAAAACATACATCAAATAAATGTTTTTTATTTATTTATTGGCTCTGTAAAGCTGCCTTTGAAAATCATAAAAGGTTAAAAGCTAGGTATTTCAGATATCTTGAATATAGAAATGAGAGCTTATTTGTCTGACAAAGATTTTCATCTGTAATTTGCAATTAAATTGCAACAACGTGATTTAGCTTTTTCAAGTGTGTTTGGATAGGGTTAGATCACTTTTAGACACTTGCACTTTAGAACTGGAGTTGAAGTGCCCTGTCATACAAACACATGTGTCCATACAGTTGCTTTTGAATAGCTGAGGGACAAATTGACCCGGGCGGGAACATCACAAATGTGTGGTGTGAAAAGGAACCAAAACGCCTGAAAAATGCTACAAAGTATAATTTTTCTCCCTTGGTCCGGAATGAACGGAACTACAGATGTGAAAGCACCCTAAACGGTTCAAATTGACCCGCAACATAACACAAGGGTTAGGGGTGCTGAGGGGGACCTCTGGCGTGGAGTCCGGAAGAAAAAAAAATATGGATGGTAAAAAAGTTTAAACAAACTCGTGTTGTGTTTTGGCTATGCATACATATTACGTGTGTTTGTGGTTGTATTTTACGCTGTAGGCTACAATTACACTGGGTCACGACACCAACATAGCCCAGCACAGTTTTAACTCCCGCATCCGCATAGTATTAAACTTGTAGCATAAAACAACAGCATTAGGCTAACAAATAAATAAAATATATTTGGAAATTTCCCTTTAAAACGAAAGCTCAGTTTTGTGATCACACTGTTATTTCACCGTTTTGTTGTTGTTTTCAAAGACAAACTCACTTTTATATTAAACAAATAAATATTTCTTTACTAACAAAATCTTGCGCTTTTTCCTCCGCTATCGTCCTGTCAATCATCTCGCTGTCTCACTCTCGCGGCTACAGTTACAGTACAATTTTATGTACCATCATCGCGGTACCAACCACCATCAGCACTTTTGCATTACAGTATTTGCAATAATAACCACCCCTTGTCCAAAACTGAGCGTATTGTCTAAAAGAAGAGTTATGACTGCTGCGTATATGCTACACTTGACTGAACATTGTGCAGCACCAGACAGATTTAACTCCGCACAGCTAATAAAACCGTCTGGGTGCAGCAGATTAATATGTAATATTTCTGATATATAAATATTTCTCTGAAACGCGTTAAGTTGCACATAAGTAAGCCCAGGACCTGCCCTGAACAGTTTAATATGCGGTACGCAGAGCCATAGGACTATTATTTTGTTGAATAAACCTAGGGAACTACCGATGACGTCACATGCTCAGATTTTCTTGACCAATCGGCTGACAGGGGTGCCTCATGACCGTCCACATGTGCAAAACGAATTTTGAAGTAATTTATTCGTTTTTTGCCTGTGAACTAAAAAACGAAAAATCAAGCCGAAATCTCGTTTTTTCGTTTTTTGGAAAAAACGAAAAAACGAATAAAGGCGCCGCTTCTCGTTTCTGCTTATTTCATTTCAAATAGGAAATGAAATGGACGGAAGATACCCTGATTCATACCCGGACCACGGAGGACTCTTATTCTGCAGTGCAGAACTGAGGAAGATCTTCGGCTGACAAATCAGAGGAAAGGGGCGTTTCATTCCCGCCCATGTGTAGAAATCAAATATTCAAGCTGTTTATTATTTTTTAATCCGTGTATCATTCGTTCAGTCGTTTTTTTATTTAATATTGAAAGTAGAAAAATGAGAAAACAGTTCCTTTTTCGATTTTTCATTTTTTCCAAAAAAACGAAAAACAAGAATTCAGCTTGATTTTTCGTTTTTCGTTCTGAGGTAGAAAAAATAATAAACAGCTTGAATATTCGATTTCTACACATGGGCGGGAATGAAACGCCCCTTTCCTCTGATTTGTCAGCCGAAGATTTTCCTCAGTTCTGCACTGCAGAATAAGAGTCCTCCGTTGTGCAGATTCTTAACGCGTTTATTGCAACTAGGCTACATTTAATCTTTTTTTCATCAAACAACCAGACTAACGAATGGTTCGACACAACCCGTACTGGGGAATAGACTAGACAGGGCTTTCTTCTGTGTAGATATAAATTCACCTACGCTTTGCATCAGCTGGGCAGGGTAAATGACGGCTGTGACGGCTACCATGGTCGCCTCACCCAGTAATTATTTTATTTTTTTAATAATAAATGAAGATATAAATCAATATAATTAGTTGTAAATTAAATATTTTTAACACTAATACACAAAGAAAAGAATAATGCATTGACTATATAATAGGCCTATTTTAACGTAAACGCATGAACTGTCATTCAGACTGCCTATCTAACAACCGGAGAACAGAGAACAACAGAGATATTAAAATACATACTCTTCTGAAATTTATTAATTTATATCTCAAAGATGTGCTTTGAGTTTTATAAAAAGCAATAAGGTACTCTAGGCTAGTGCTGCATCTGAATAAGCCCCAGCGCACGGTCATGTTGAGAGGGAAACAAACGCATTGTATTATTAGCCTATTCAGAAATAGTGTAAAAGACCGTAAATAAAATACAACATCAACATTATAAACACTATTAATAACATATGTCTATGCGTATTATACTTCCCCTTACTGTAGCCTGTCAAATCCTTAAATGAATGGTATTCAGAAAACAACAAGAATGAAAAATAAGTAGCCCGTATAATAAAAATATATGGAGCTTAAAATATGACAATATGATTTGAATTTGAATTGTGTAAATTTGAATTATTTACAAGTGAAATCTAACAAAACTGAATTTTAGGTGGTAGTTTAAATAGTTCTGAATTTGATTTTTTTAAACGAATATTGAACATTTGAAATTTAACAAATTGAAATGTTTTTATGGCTGAATTTTATAGACCTGTATTTTCAAACAGCTAGTTTTTTTTTGTTCTGAATTCGTATACTGCAAATATTCAGTTTAAAAAAATACAGATTCAAGTTTTCAAGATGAAGAAATTCGGAACTTCAAATTCAGTTTTCTAAAATTCAAGTTCAAAAATTCAAGTTCAAAAATTCAGATCTTACAGAAAGTAGGTCACAGGTCATCCACAGGGAAGAGTAAAGGATCTCAGATAAGTCAAACAGAGCATTTTGGCTGCACTGTTTTCTGCCGCAAACGCGGTGGTGGTTCAAGATAATCCATGTCTTTCGTTCAGTCGTTTTTTTAATTTAATATTAAGAGTAGAAAAATGAGAAAACAGCTTGAGTATTAGATTTCTAATATAATAATAGTCCGCTGCAGCAGTTGCACGGAGCTTGCAAAACGCGTGTATTGCAACTATAGGCTACATTTAATTTTCTCATCAAACAACTAGACTAAGGAATGGCTCGGTACAACAGAAGAGCCTAGTAAGGGCTTTTTCTCTGTGTAGACCAGCAGTTGGTCTGAATTTGCTATAACCTATAGCCTATTTTCTGGACTGTATAGGCTAAGTCACATTTTATCATGAAACGCTGTGATTTATTCCAAAGTGACTCTTTTTAACGTTAAATAATCTAAATCTAATCTAATCTAAGTAGGCGCGCCAAGAAGGCTATTCTTTGTATTTTGGTTCATTTTTGGTGTGCGCCAGAAAGATCTAAAGAGACCGAGACACACTAAAGCAGCGCATCATGTTGTTTTATTTATTTCTGGCGTTACTGCTCATTATCAAAATGAAACACAGTCAACCAAACATATAAAAATTTATTCTGCCTAATTTAATTGGTCTGCTGTACAATATAAAGGGCAAGCTGTGTATGGAGGTAGATTTGTGTCTTTATTATTCAATCAAAAAAAAGGTTGCTTCAATCAAAAAATATATTTTCAATCAAAAAAACCCGTTTCAATCAAAGAAAAAAAGTGTTTGAATGCAAAAATATATTTGAGACTCAAAAAAATGCATTTGAACACTATTTTTTTTTGCTTGAAAATGTTTTTTTTGATAGAAGTGAAGGTTTTTTTGTTTGAAGCAACTTTTTTGATTGAAGTATTGTTGTTTTGTGTTTGGGCCATATTATGGGTAGGACATTTGTGTCTTTATAATTCAATCAAAAAAGAAGTTGCTTCAAACAAACAAAACATATTTTCAATAAAAAAATCACTTCAATCAAAAAATAAACCTTTTCAATCATAGAAAAAATGTTTTTGAATGCAAAAAAATATTTGAGACTCAAAAAATTGCACTTGAACACTTTTTTTTTGATTGAAAATGTTTTCTTTGATTGAAGTAATCTTTTTTGTGTTTGGACCATGTTATGGGTAGGACATTTGTGTCTTAATTATTCAATCCCAAAAAAGTTGCTTCAATCAAAAAAAAAACATTTTCAATCAAAGAAAAAACTGTTTAAATGCAAAAAAAAAAAAAATCATTTGAAGTGTTTTTTTTTTTATTGAACTTTCTTTTTTTTTGAATGAAGTGAAAAAAGTTTTGAAGTCGTTTTTTTTTTAAATCATTTTGACACAAACGTACCGCAGTGGGGGCGGGTGCTTCCCCATTGGTCAGACATGCTTGAGTGACAAGTGTCTACACCAACGACGTCTTTCTGACAAGCAAGTCATGGTCGCCACTCGCCAGCGAGCCAGGAAGCAGTGGTGGAGTTGTTGGTAAGTAGATAAAACCGTATTAAAATGATTGGTGTCACGTTATTAGCCTACTCTGTTTGATATTTCGATTAAACATACAGCTTGCTAACTTAGCTCACGTTGACTAATTTGTGTGATGGTGTTAGATATCTGACGCCTCATATTGTCAGGCAGGCTAGCAGGGTGCGCTAACGGCTAATTGAATTGTTTATTTCACTTAAGTAACGTTACAGAGGCTTGCTATGTGCTAGTGCTATATTGTGTTATAATACGTAACGTCATTAGTGGTCAAACAACAGTCCACAGGCCAACTGTTGCCCACAGCGCTGCCTGTTTAGCAGCAACAGGTCATGCAGAGCCTGAGTCTATCTTCTCACACAGCCCACAGGATTACAGCTATTTGACCGTCCCGCTCTCTCTCTCGCTCACGGGTAGTGGTCTCCCCACCATCACAGTCAAATGCTCGCAGACACAGAGGCAGATGCTGTTATTTTGAGAGCGGGGCTTACATATGCCGTCCCGTACGGAAAATAATGTTGCATACCACCGGTAACATGAATATATATTCCGTTGCTCGGTGCGCAAACTAGCTGTGTCAGGCATTATTTATAAGTAGCCTAATGTCCTGCACAACTCCACATGGAAAACTGGCAGTTCAATGAAGTGATGCTTATTGTCTGACATAGTGTACAAGTAGTTACTAGCTTAAAGTATTGTGCCAATAATGATCCTTCTGGTAAATTTGGCATTCAGTTGAGACACAAAAGCTCTTAGTTTAATGAAAATCTTTGGAAAAGAAGACAAGATGGTTTGTTTAATTAGTATTCATTTATTTAGATTTCTAATATCATATAGTATTGTCCTGTCAACCCATTACAAGTCTTGCCTTATTCAGTGTTGATTTATTGACATGTTTATGTAAGATGTTTTATTAGAAGGTGTGTGAGTGAAAGTTGTCTGAAGTTGTATTTTTCTATTTTATTGCAATGCTGATTGATAATGTAGGACTCTGGTCCTGGCTTGGCCTAAGTTTTGGTGTCTCTAGGTGCTGTGCTCTGTAGGCATGACACATTAATTTCTTTATGTGATACTTTATTTTTTGCATCAAAACTAATTAAAATTAATGTGGACAACTCTGCATCATGCACATTTTCTTTTGTGATGTCCTTCAGTGTCCCGGTCACCAGATACTGGTAACACCACTCTTGAAGAAAGCTTGGAGGCGGTCCACCTTGGCCAAGGCTCACTGCAAATATTTCACCAGCAACTCTGGATATAAGAGGGGGAAATAAAAAAGTGATGCTATGACAAAATTATGTATTGACCTCCCTGTTCATTCACACCATTACCATGGATATATTTTTTTCCTCTATTATCTAAAAACTATGCTAGAGAAAGTTGATTGTTGAAAATACTTCCATGTACGTATATTCCTCCAGCAACAAGAGTCAGTTTGCCATTTAGGCCAACATCCTCTGTTTACCCCATGTGGTGAAGGCTGAAGGAATATAATTTAAATATGAAAGTGAATATTTAGGTTAATTTTGACTAATTTATCAATCCATCCCAAAGATCACATTCTTCAGACTAAAACCACCTTGTGAGATCACAGTGACCTTAACCTTTGAACTCCAAAAGTGGCTGCCTGCTCGTCATACTGGGATGAGAGATTAGATCCTAAGTTAACCACTGTTATCAACAATAACACCATCAATCACTTTAGATGAAGCAGGTAGAGTCTAAAAAGACTAATATATATATATATATTTTTTTAAAAAGATTAAAAAGTGTGAATCCAGTTAACAGCAAGTGGAGTGTAACCTGAGTATGTGATAATCGCCTTGCCATGAAGACATGCACAAGAGGTGATGTGTAGTATTGGTCTTTCTAAATGGGAGGGAGAAAAGATGGCTGTTGTGAAAATGGTTATGACCTACAATACACCGGACACATAAAAAGAGCAAAACCATAAATAAAATCTACCCATCCATTCTTACCTTTATTAAGCAATCCTGTTCCAAAAAGTTTTAGTGGAGTTCTTGGCCTAAAAAAACATAATTTGATCAACAGGAAAAACAATTAGTCCATCTGCTGCCTGGAAAGATGTTGCAGTTAATGTAGGTAGCTATCGTTGTCTGTGTGTGTGTGTGTGTGTGTGTGTGTGTGTGTGTGTTGCTGCAGACAGAGACATGAGACAACTTAATTTCAGCTACTTAAGGCTTTAGCTAGTTAGCTACTTTAAAAAAAAAAAAAAAAAAAATCTGGCTAAATGTACGCTATATATAGCATTAATGCCATTATGCTTAACGGTTACACTAACAAGCCATCAAAATTGATGGCTTGTATAATAAAAGTAACCATACGACACTATTGAGCAGTTATAATTGAGAGTGCAGCAATACCTGTATCGATATCAATACTGCTTATCAATACTTCAAATAATTTGATGCAAAAAATAAAGTATCACATAAAGAAATTAATGTGTCATGCCTACAGAGCACAGCATTTAGAGACACCAAAACTTAGGCCAAGCCAGGACCAGAGTCCTACATTATCAATCAGCATTGCAATAAAATAGAAAAATACAACTTCAGACAACTTTCACTCACACACCTTCTAATAAAACATCTTACATAAACATGTCAATAAATCAACACTGAATAAGGCAAGACTTGTAATGGGTTGACAGGACAATACTATATGATATTAGAAATCTAAATAAATGAATACTAATTAAACAAACCATCTTGTCTTCTTTTCCAAGGATTTTCATTAAACTAAGAGCTTTTGTGTCTCAACTGAATGCCAAATTTACCAGAAGGATCATTATTGGCACAATACTTTAAGCTAGTAACTACTTGTACACTATGTCAGACAATAAGCATCACTTCATTGAACTGCCAGTTTTCCATGTGGAGTTGTGCAGGACATTAGGCTACTTATAAATAATGCCTGACACAGCTAGTTTGCGCACCGAGCAACGGAATATATATTCATGTTACCGGTGGTATGCAACATTATTTTCCGTACGGGACGGCATATGTAAGCCCCGCTCTCAAAATAACAGCATCTGCCTCTGTGTCTGCGAGCATTTGACTGTGATGGTGGGGAGACCACTACCCGTGAGCGAGAGAGAGAGCGGGACGGTCAAATAGCTGTAATCCTGTGGGCTGTGTGAGAAGATAGACTCAGGCTCTGCATGACCTGTTGCTGCTAAACAGGCAGCGCTGTGGGCAACAGTTGGCCTGTGGACTGTTGTTTGACCACTAATGACGTTACGTATTATAACACAATATAGCACAAGCACATAGCAAGCCTCTGTAACGTTACTTAAGTGAAATAAACAATTCAATTAGCCGTTAGCGCACCCTGCTAGCCTGCCTGACAATATGAGGCGTCAGATATCTAACACCATCACACAAATTAGTCAACGTGAGCTAAGTTAGCAAGCTGTATGTTTAATCGAAATATCAAACAGAGTAGGCTAATAACGTGACACCAATCATTTTAATACGGTTTTATCTACTTACCAACAACTCCACCACTGCTTCCTGGCTCGCTGGCGAGTGGCGACCATGACTTGCTTGTCAGAAAGACGTCGTTGGTGTAGACACTTGTCACTCAAACATGTCTGACCAATGGGGAAGCACCCGCCCCCACTGCGGTACGTTTGTGTCAAAATGATTTTAAAAAAAAACGACTTCAAAACTTTTTTCACTTCATTCAAAAAAAAAGAAAGTTCAATAAAAAAAAACACTTCAAATGATTTTTTTTTTTTTTGCATTTAAACAGTTTTTTCTTTGATTGAAAATGTTTTTTTTTTGATTGAAGCAACTTTTTTGGGATTGAATAATTAAGACACAAATGTCCTACCCATAACATGGTCCAAACACAAAAAAGATTACTTCAATCAAAGAAAACATTTTCAATCAAAAAAAAAGTGTTCAAGTGCAATTTTTTGAGTCTCAAATATTTTTTTGCATTCAAAAACATTTTTTCTATGATTGAAAAGGTTTATTTTTTGATTGAAGTGATTTTTTTATTGAAAATATGTTTTGTTTGTTTGAAGCAACTTCTTTTTTGATTGAATTATAAAGACACAAATGTCCTACCCATAATATGGCCCAAACACAAAACAACAATACTTCAATCAAAAAAGTTGCTTCAAACAAAAAAACCTTCACTTCTATCAAAAAAAACATTTTCAAGCAAAAAAAAATAGTGTTCAAATGCATTTTTTTGAGTCTCAAATATATTTTTGCATTCAAACACTTTTTTTCTTTGATTGAAACGGGTTTTTTTGATTGAAAATATATTTTTTGATTGAAGCAACCTTTTTTTTGATTGAATAATAAAGACACAAATCTACCTCCATAGCTGTGCCGCACAGTCCTACTTGTTATTCCAAACATTTCCCTTGCTGTAAATACGCTGATTTAGCCTATAGGCTACGTGTATTTTGGGACTCGACTGAAGTATGACGCCTTTTTATTTGTATTATAATATAATATATTAAAATACATAATCTTCTGAGTTTTATGATGTAGGCCTTGTGTGTTTTATTAAAATGTATTATAATTTACATCTGAAAATGCGCTTTGTGCATTCTCTGACATTATATTTATGTATTTAATTAATATTGAGTATCAATTGATGTTAAACAAAACGGTGTGTTATTTTCTCTGGCAACTAAACTTCCAAAAAAAAAAAAAAAAAAAACTTCCAAAGCAAAGCCATTGTGCGTTCTCTCCGCGCTCCGCAGCTTTTCCACACAGATTTTGAGAACGGCCAGCTAAAAAAAATAGGCCAAAGAAGTAGACTAACGGCTAGTGTCCGGGAGATGCGAGGTACGTTCATATTTATAAATAAACATAACTGATTTCTACACCTAAATACATTTCCTAATAATAACAGTGATTAAGCCCAAATGTGTGTGGGGGTAATGAACACAATATGTTTGTTTGTTTGTTTGTTTTGCCCGAATGGTCTCCACTCTATGCATTTTGTAATAATACAGCGAAAAAATTTAACTGACCGTATTTGCCAGAAAATAAGTCGCATGCACATGAGTGCAAGTCACACCGGATCATGTTGAGAGAGAAACGCATCATAAAAAAACAAAAACATTTTAATATTCCGCAATAGTGTAAAAGACCTGTAAATAAACAACATTTACATGATAAACACTATTAACATGTAGGCTATGTGTTGCCTATTTTACTTTCCCTTAGTGTATGACAAATGAATGCAGAAAACAACAAGAATGAAAAATAAGTAGCCATGTATAATAAAATAATATAGGCTACATAGACTATAAAAATAGCCTATACTGTGCCCTTTATTACAAACAACATTTAGCCTATTTTAAACGCCAAGCCTAAACAAATTTATTTAAATCGAAACGGTCGCGCATCTCTCATTCAGTCAAAAGTTTTCATATTTGCAACGTAACGTGCTAACTATTAATATAAAGAAGGCTTCATACTTCAGTCGAGTCCCAAAATACACGTATAGGCTAAATCAGCATATTCACAGCAAGGGACATGTTTGGAATAACAAGTAGGACTGTGTGTGGCACAGCTTGCCCTTTATATTGTATGCAGACCAATTAAATTAGGCAGAATAACTTTTTATATGTTTGGTTGACTGTGTTTCATTTTGATAATGAACAGTCTGCGATATGAAGTAACGCCAGAACTGATAGCCTACTATCCCAGATAGCAAAAAATATCTGCACGGCTTCTTTTTGCCGCCGGCCCCAAGCTGTCGGCTATAGGTGCGCCCCGCTGGCGGAGATGAAACGTTTGCCGCCGAATACGTCACTCCCATTTCTTGCGAGATGCCACCGGCGAACAGCCGCCGGGCCGCCGACTTCATTCTCTCTGACGGCTGCCGCCGTCTAAATGAACCGCGGCTGGCTGGCGGCAAGTCGCTTTGAAATCGACCAGCCATGAGTGAAACTGACAGCATTTTAACTACTTTTCACATTTAAAGCGATTATAATTATTATGTGAATTATATCAATTTTTGTTGTTGTTGTTGCTTCAAAGCCATTAGGGGTTAACAGATTTGACTCTGATTCCATGATAAGGTTTAGGAAATTACATTTAAATTACTTTGAAACTCTGAAGCGATAGCAGATATGTAAAATATATAGAATTATTTTATTCACTTAAGGTGACAATTCTTTACATTTCTTATGCACAATTTGAGATGCACCAATAGACCAAAAAGAATTCCTTTTGTAAAACTTACTTGGCAATAAATATCTTTCTGATTCTGATTAGTTTTTAAAATAAATATTTAATTCATGGTATGAACAATTTAGCAGAATAAATGGATGAAGTTAGATTTTTCACCAATGCTTGAAATCAGTGAACAGTGAACGATATCTGCAACTTGGCCAAAATCTTGGGTTTGCTTTATATTTTTTTTTATTAATTTGCAACCATGGTAATGTCTATGAGAAACATGAAAATCCCTGTTTTGACCTGAAGGATAAAGTGAAATATTTAGAAATATTTTGTCTCTCTGTCACTCCAGGAAATTGTGGTTATGTCTTTCATTGTTTTACAAGCTCAATTTTTAATTTATTTTACCTTTTACATGTATAAGGGATTACTTTGCAGTTTGCAATTGCGAGTTTTGCGACCTGTACAAATGTTTAAGAAAGTGTTAAAGCACAAACAGAGAAGTACCTCCACCGGTCGAAAGGGGCAGCACCTAAAAAACTGAAGCAGATTTACTCGTCTCGTCACACGGTTTCAGTACCTTCGTAGTGTTGTGACGTATTTCCAAGTGAAGAGAATTACAGTGATCGCTACCACATGCTGTTTCACCTTTTTTACACACCTTTTTTACACACTGAGTTCAAGCATGTTCTAACGTTTCATGTTGAAATGTATCTAGCTACAGGTAGTACGCCCTCACGCCATTGCTCATGACCGGAAGAGAAGTCATTTCGAGGGGGGAGGGAAGGGTAACGTATTTGATTAAAGATTATAAGGGTACATGAATAAATAAAAAAAGTGCACAGATGAATCATTTACATAAACACTACAATATTACATATAAAAATACAAATAGTAAAATTTGATTTCATGCTGACTTTAAGATGATGAATCCTTTAATCATAATCTGTTTTTCACTAGGACACTTGATGGGATTCGCTGCAGCAGTTTCTGGATGAAAGGTGTTGAGGTGTGTTGTACATTCCATTCTCTTGCACAGTTCAATTATTGTTTCATTACTGAATATGCAATACTCTGCATTGAAATGAAAGCTGTTATGTTTGCTCCCCCAGCTCAAGTACTAAGCTTTACACCCCCGGCAGCAAATTTACCCTTGCAGCATATGGGTGAAAACTATGGAGGTATGTAATACGTTGCGCTTAACTAAGTGTTAAATTTAAGTCCAATTCATTAAATGTATGCAATAACTTCAAACATATTTTTACATGTCAATGATTATCAATAGGAGGGAGAAAGTCATTGATCTATTGTTGGCCCTTGTACTCCAATGACATCTCATGTCAAGCATGAAGTTTTCAGCTGTGAAGGTATATTCTAGCCCTATGTCTTAATGTCCAGTGTTTTAACAGTATTGAAAATAGTGCCTTTAGTTGTTTGTTTTATTTTATTTTTTAAATGTAGAACCAAGCCCTGAGGGAAAGCAATGCACGAGCAGGTGAGAACTTGCCCTGTTTCTTAAATTGTACTTTTTTGTGTGTGATGTAAGTCCAAAATTACCATATGCCTTTCATTTTGTAGCTTCGGATGACAGCGGCTTACTTCAAGAGTAGGTGAAGCAAGTTCAACAAACAATGTTGAAGACGTTTGCTTGCACTGGGCAATCAGGTTCAACTTGCAAACAGCACCTGTGGTTGTTGGTTTAATTCCCACTGGGGCTACCTGTACATGTAGTAGACCTAGATATAAATGTCATAGTTTAGTAGTTGAGGGACCAGGACTGACTATTTTATTCTGGGAAACCCTGTAGGTGCAGATCAGACCCTTATGCTGTGACGTCTTGCAGAGTTTGGCGATGTTGTGTCTGTTGGAGTTACTCCTGTCAGGGGATCTGTTACTCCCCCTACACACCCAGGAAGATTTGCCGGTTCTTGACAACAGTTTGAAGCAGGATAAAAAGCTCCAGGAACAACTTGTAAGTTTGCTGATTATAACGCCGTAGAGTAATCTAAAAAGTAAAATTTAAGATTGTATACTGCATATATTACAGTCTGAATCCTTAGCCTTTCACATTTTTAATTTATTTATGAGAAGCTTCAGAGAAATGTAATTTGTAACACTTTTTTGGATTTTCAGCTTGGTGTAGGGGATAAAGCATGTTTTAGAGACATGTTCCTTTAGACCATTGTTCAAAGTAAGTTGAATATTTTTTTAATTATATTTTAAGTAGATGTGTATGGCCTCATGCAATTCAAATGAAATGACAGATCTGTATTTTCTAAATTAGCCATCCGGATGAACTCAGCAACCCAGGATGCCACTGATGCGGTCTAGGTTAATGTTTCACGTTACCTGAAAGGAGCATCTGACCGTGAAGGCAGAAAAAGGCACCGCACAGCTGAGAGGGACCCACAGCCGACCACTTGGGCTGACTACTGAAACCCCAGAATCACTGACAACTGGAATCCTTTCTTTATCTTGCAGTCAGTAACATCAAGACCCCTAAAGAAGTCAGAAGTGTCACACTATACTCACTCACTGTGGAAATTACTTTCTTTTTTTTCTTTTTTCAAATAATGCTTGTAAGTCCTTGTGCCACAGGTCAGCATTGCAGTTATAATGGTCTATTCTACTCCAGAGCTTTACTATAAATTACTACCACTTATCCTATTGTTAGAAATGGCTTGTAAATGTGATGTCATACTTTGATTTATTTGGTATCCTGCACATTATTTGGTATCAAGTATTCTCTTTAATTGTCATAATGTTTACTGGTAATTTGTTTCACCCTAGAGCTGTCCTCTTTATATGAACAATTATTGTAAGAGTTGTAATTTGCTTCTAAGGCTGATTTTATTTTTTATTTTTAACCAAAATTTAATTAGAAACCTGCATGTTAGTATATTGATTTATATATTTTTCTGTTATGTTTCAGTGATCTGACA
The DNA here is from genome assembly GCF_963993115.1 of Abramis brama. Lineage (NCBI taxonomy): Eukaryota > Metazoa > Chordata > Actinopteri > Cypriniformes > Leuciscidae > Abramis > Abramis brama. The sequence continues at coordinate 46,042,412 of NC_139965.1, read as the reverse complement.
CATCTTGTTTAAAATACAGTTACTGTACTTTGAAGTGGAATAAAAATGGCAAATGGATATTTGTCTGGTTTGAGCAATCATTATTCTTGATAAACTGCATGCTATATATATATATAGCCAGAATAAGCGGCGGCTGATCGCTCGAAAATAGCGCTTGCCTCCGGCGGGCCGCGGAAGGGCCGCCTGCAATATAAAGGCGGCGGAACGGTGGTTGGCCCGCGGGCCGGCCGCGGAACGAAGGCGGTAGGAAGGCGGCTGCCGCTTTTAAAAAGCGGCTGCCGCCGGCAGTGCGCCGTCCAACGTGTTTGCGATGTCGCCATTCTGCCGCTTATACTGCCGCCGGAGCACCGACGGTGGTCCGCCGACTCATTGCTATCTGGGATGTTGTGTGAGAGCGCGATGCACGAGCGCCATCTCTTGGATTTGTTCCACTGCTGGGAAATAACTTAATACTCTGTTATTTATAGTCATACAGATAATATGACATCATTCGAAACAGTAAAATGTATATTTTTATTTGTGTATTCAAAATGACTACAAAATATCATGTCATTGAAAAATAAATAAAACAACATGATGTGCTGCTTTAGTGTGTCTCAGTCTCTTTAGATCTTTCTGGCACACACCAAAAATGAACCAAAATACAGAGAATAGCCTTCTTGGCGCGCCTACTTTTGAAAGTCAACATTTAGATTATTTAACGTTAAATGCCTGAGTCACTTTGGAATAAATCACAGCGTTTCATGATAAAACGTGACTTTAGCCTATACAGTCCAGAAAATAGGCTATAGGTTATAGCAAATTCAGACCAACTGCTGGTCTACACAGAGAAAAAGCCCTTTCTAGGCTCTTCTGTTGTACCGAGCCATTCGTTAGTCTAGTTGTTTGATGAGAAAATTAAATGTAGCCTATAGTTGCAATACAGGCGTTTTGTAAGCTCCGTGCAACTGCTGCAGCGGACTATTATTATATTAGAAATCTAATACTCAAGCTGTTTTCTCATTTTTCTACTCTTAATATTAAATAAAAAAACGACTGAACGAAAGATACATGGATTATCTTGAACCACCACCGCGTTTGCGGCAGAAAACAGTGCAGCCAAAATGCTCTGTTTGACTTATCTGAGATCCTTTACTCTTCCCTGTGGATGACCTGTGACCTACTTTCTGTAAGATCTGAATTTTTGAACTTGAATTTTTGAACTTGAATTTTAGAAAACTGAATTTGAAGTTCCAAATTTCTTCATCTTGAAAACTTGAATCTGTATTTTTTTAAACTGAATATTTGCAGTATACGAATTCAGAACAAAAAAAAACTAGCTGTTTGAAAATACAGGTCTATAAAATTCAGCCATAAAAACATTTCAATTTGTTAAATTTCAAATGTTAAATATTCGTTTAAAAAAAATCAAATTCAGAACTATTTAAACTACCACCTAAAATTCAGTTTTGTTAGATTTCACTTGTAAATAATTCAAATTTACACAATTCAAATTCAAATCATATTGTCATATTTTAAGCTCCATAAAAATATAGCCTAACCTAATAACTTATAATAATAGCCTATTATGTCCTTTATTGAAACTGAAACTGTACAGACATTGGTTTCGCGCATCTCTCATTCGGTCCAAGGTTTCCATTTGCAATGTAACATTTGGATGCTAACTAGTAATGTAAAGAAGGCTTCGTACTTCAGTCAAGTCCCAATATACACGTATATGCTAAAATCATCATCTTCACAGCAAGGGAAATGAGTTTGGAATAATAGCAAGTAGGACTGTGCAGCACAGCCTTTATATTGTACAAAAGACCAATTAAATTAAGCAGAATAATTTTTATATATTTGGTTGACTGTGTTTTATTTTAATAATGAATAGGCTGCGATGTCAAGTTAGCAATGCCAGAAGTGAACTGATAATAGCCTAGATGTTGTGTGGGCGAGCAATGCGCCAGCGCCATCACTTGGATTTGTTGCTCAGCAGGGGAAATAACTTAATATTCTGTCTTTTAATACTCTGTCATTCGAAGCAGTAAAATTTATATTTTTATTTGTCTACATTCAAAATGACTACAAATGACCTTTAAAAAATAAAGAAAACAACACGATGCGCTGCGTCTCAGACTCCTTGAACATCTTTCTGGCGCACACCAAAAATGAACCAAAATAGAGTGAATAGCCTTCTGACGCGCCTACTTTTGAAAGTCAACATTTAGATTATTTTAAGTAAAATGCATTATATAGTCACTTAGGAATAAAACACAGCGTGGTTCATGATAAAAAAAACAAAAAAACGTGACTTTACAGTTCGGAAAATAGCAAACCCCTGGCACTTGAGAACTCTGGTCTACAAAGCAGAAAGCCCTGTCTAGTCTATTCCCCAGTACGGGTTGTGTCGAGCCATTCGTTAGTCTGGTTGATCGAAAAAATATGAAAAAGTTGCAATAAAAGCGTTAAGAATCAGCACAACGGAGGACTCTTATTCTGCAGTGCAGAACTGAGGAAGAACTGATGACGGGACAGTTTGATCTTCGGCTGACAAATCAGAGGAAAGGGGCGTTTCATTCCCGCCCATGTGTAGAAATCGAATATCAAGCTGTTTATTAATTTTGCTACCTCAGAACGAAAAACGAAAACTAAAGCTGAATTCTTGTTTTTCGTTTTTTGGGAAAAAATGAAAAATCGAAAAATGAACTGTTTTCTCATTTTTCTACTTTCAATATTAAATAAAAAAACGACTGAACGAATGATACACGGATTTTTTTTCTTCCTCAGAACGAAAAATCAAGCTGAATTCTTGTTTTTCGGGGGGGTTTTTTGGAAAAAATGAAAAATCAAAAAAGGAACTGTTTTCTCATTTTTCTACTTTCAATATTAAATAAAAAACCGACTGAACGAATGATGTTTTTTGATGATTTTATTAAATACTGAATTGGTCGATGTTTCTCTGAGTTTTCTTTATTATTTTGGCTTGAGAAAGCAAGCATATATTTAAACATTATTATTATGTAATATTATTATGAGAAATTTACTCCGCCTTTAATGCTTCACCAAACTCAGCTCAGACTGGTCTGACTCGCTTATATCTTTTCTAACTGGTCAGACTTACTTTCCCAAAAAATCCATTGACTTGCGTTCTCTGAGCAATGAAGGCCGTAATACTCAATGCTGTCCACTAGAGGGGGCGACAGGATAATAAGTGTTTTCTACTCTCTTTCCCTGTTTGCATCAGTTTAAATGACAAATAAAAGCATGAATTTCATTCATAAATAGGCCATATCTGTGTATGAGAACAAGCTTTACACTTCAAGCTTCAAGTATGTCAAATATGGACTTTTGTCAGGATGATATAACATCCGAAGATATTGTACCGGTATTAATCTTTTAGGACTCTTTGGCCAGAAATATGTTCAGGAGTTCCAAAGGGGCCCTCTGTATAGCTGATTTATCATCAAAAGGAGTCTATAACTTTATATAGTTTGAAAAATGTTGAGGACACTTTGACCACAAATAAGTTCAAAAGGTCAAATATGTCAGCTAATACAACATCACAAGAAGTCAGTCTGTATGTATAGTAAGAACTCTTTGGACAGAAAATATGTCCGTAGGTCAAAGATGGACCTCTGTAGGCCTGATTTGTCACATAACATATGTGCTATCGCATTGCACTGAATAGCTAACTTATTCATTTTTGCTTTGAAGGGAAATTATTGAATTTACCTCTTGCGTCACAATGCATAGAATAAACTACTTCATACCTCATGTGCAATGAAAAGATAACATGAGTGTTGCATTGCACAAACGATCTAAGAATTAGCGTTGAATAATAATGTATTATTATATCTAAGTTTATCAGTCAGATCTTTTATGCAGTGGAATGTACTCCAAAAATGGTATCTTTTCAATGCACATCGGAATGAGGATAGTTGCTGTATGTTTGCAATGCACTCATAGCTTATTCTTCAATGCACAAAGTTTGATCTGTGAAATGCAATGCAACAGCACAAATTGTATTGCCTCAAAGCACAACGCAATGAGTTTGGGAATGAGTTAGTTCTGGTGTGCAATGCAATGCAAGTGCATATATATATTCTTCAGTGCACAACGTTAGATTGTTTGTGCAATGCAATGCAACAACACACGTTATCTATTTAATGAACATGGAGTTGAGTTAGTTCTGGTGTGCAATGCAATGCAATGCAAGAAGTTTAAAATAATTATTATTCATTGCACTACGTTAGATCGTTTGTGCAGTGCAATGCATCATGTTAATAAACATTTGAAGGAGTTAGTTCTGGTGTGCAATGCAATGCAATGTAAAAAGTGCATACCCTAAATGTTATTATTCAGTGCACAACGTTAGATCGTTTCTGCAATGCAATGCAATGCAACATGTTATCTCTTTAATGAACATGTGAAGGAGTTAGTTCTGCAATGCAATGCAAAAAGTGCATAGCCTATATGTTATTCTTCAATGCACAACGTTAGATCGATTGTGCAATGCAATGCAACATGTTATCTCTTTATTGAACAAGGGAAGGAGTTAGTTATGGTGTACAATGCAATGCAAAGCAAAAAGTGCATGGTCTATGTTACTCTTCAATGCACAACGTTAGATCGTTTCTGCAATGCAATGCAATGTTGTAAAACATATGTTATCTCTTTAATGAACATTTGAAGGAGTTAGTTCTAGTGTACAATGCAATGCAAAAAGTGCATGAATGTTATCTCTTTAATGAACACGGAAAGGAGTTAGTTCTGGTGTGCAGTGCAATGCATAGCCTATATGTTATTCTTTAATGCACAACGTTAGATCGTTTGTGCAATGCAATGCAACATGTTATCTCTTTATTGAACAAGGGAAGGAGTTAGTTATGGTGTACAATGCAATGCAAAGCAAAAAGTGCATGGTCTATGTTACTCTTCAATGCACAACGTTAGATCGTTTCTGCAATGCAATGCAATGTTGTAAAACATATGTTATCTCTTTAATGAACATTTGAAGGAGTTAGTTCTGGTGTACAATGCAATGCAAAAAGTGCATGAATGTTATCTCTTTAATGAACACGGAAAGGAGTTAGTTCTGGTGTGCAGTGCAATGCATAGCCTATATGTTATTCTTTAATGCACAACGTTAGATCGTTTGTGCAATGCAATGCAACATGTTATCTCTTTATTGAGCATGGGAAGGAGTTAGTTCTGGTGTGCAATGCAATGCTATGCAAAAAGTGCATTGCCTATATGCCTTATCTGTGGTCAAACTGTACTCAAAATTTTTCAAACTTTATAAAGTTAGAGACTCCTTTTGATGATAAATCAGCTATACAGAGGTCCCCTTTTGACCTGAACATATTTCTGGCCAAAGAGTCCTTGATCTTGGGCGTTCTATACATACTCATAGACTCCTTCTGATGCTTCATAAGCCATATAGATGTCCATATCTGACCTTTTGAACATATTTGTGGTCAAAGTGTCCTAAAAAATTTTCAAACTATATAAAGTTATAGAGTACTTTCTAACGTTGTGCATTGAAGAATAACATATAGTCTGTGCACTACTTGCATTGCATTGCACACCAGAACTAATTCATTCCCATGTTCATTAAAGATATAACATATGTGTTGTTGCAATTGCATTGCACAAAGGATGTAAGGTTGTGCACTGAAGAATAACTTATAGGTTATGCATATTTCGCATTGCATTGCACACCAGAACTAAATCATTCCCATGTTCATTAGATGATATGTGTGTTGATGCATTGCATTGCATTGCATTGTATTGCATAGCATTGCATTGCATTGCATTGCATTGCATTGCATTACATTGATTTGCTTTGCTTTGCACTAACGATCTAACTTTGTGCACTGAAGAATAACATATGTTATGCACTTTTCGCATTGCATTGCATTGCACACCAGAACTAAATCATTCCCATGTTCATTAAAGACATAACGTGTGTTGTTGCATTGCATTGCATTGCATTGTATTGCATTGCATTGCATTGCATTGCATTGCATTGCATTGCATTGCATTGCATTGCATTGCATTGCATTACATTGATTTGCTTTGCTTTGCACTAACGATCTAACTTTGTGCACTGAAGAATAACATATGTTATGCACTTTTCGCATTGCATTGCATTGCACACCAGAACTAACTCATTCCCATGTTCATTAAAGAGATAACATATGTGTTGTTGCAATTGCATTGCACAAACGATCTAACGTTGTGCACTGAAGAAATGCAGTGCGTTGTGCACTGCATTTGCATTGCATTGCACACCAGAACAAAATCATTCCCATGTTCATTATAGAGATGATATGTGTGTTGTTGCATTGCATTGCATTGCATTGCATTGCATTGCTTTGCTTTGCTTTGCTTTGCATTTACATTGCACTAACGATCTAACGTTGTGCACTGAAGAATAACATATAGGTATGCACTTTTTGCACTGCATTGCATTGCACACCAGAACTACCTCATTCCCATGTTGATTAAAGACATAACGTGTGTTGTTGCATTGCATTGCATTGCATTGATTTGCAATGCTTTGCACTGCATTGCATTGCATTGCACTAACGATCTAACTTTGTGCACTGAAGAATAACATATAGGTTATGCACTTTTTGCATTTCATTGCATTGCACACCAGAACTAAATCATTCCCATGTTGATTAAAGACATAACGTGTGTTGTTGCATTGCATTGGATTGCATTGCACAAACTATCTAACGTTGTGCACTGAAGAAAAACATATAGGTTATGCACTTTTTGCATTGCACACCAGAACTAATCATTCCCATGTTCATTAAAGACATAACGTGTGTCGTTGCATTGCATTGCATTGTATTGCATTGCATTGCATTGCATTGCATTGCATTGCATTGCATTGCATTGATTTCCTTTGCTTTGCACTAACGATCTAACTTTGTGCACTGAAGAATAACATATGTTATGCACTTTTCGCATTGCATTGGATTGCACGTCAGAACTAACTCATTCCCATGTTCATTAAAGAGATAACATATGTGTTGTTGCAATTGCATTGCACAAACGATCTAATGTTGTGCACTGAAGAATAACATATACGTTATGCACTTTTCGCATTTGCATTGTACAACAGAACAAAATCATTCCCATGTTCATTATAGAGATGATATGTGTGTTGTTGCATTGCATTGCATTGATTGCTTTGATTTGCTTTGCTTTGCATTGCATTGCATTGCATTTACATTGCACTAACGATCTAACGTTGTGCACTGAAGAATAACATATAGGTTATGCACTTTTTGCATTGCATTGCATTGCACACCAGAACTAAATCATTCTAATGTTCATTAAAGAGATAACGTGTGTTGTTGCATTGCATTGCATTGCATTGCACAAACTATCTAACGTTGTGCACTGAAGAAAAACATATAGGTTATGCACTTTTTGCATTGCATTGCATTGCACGCCAGAACTAAATCATTCCCATGTTCATTAAAGAGATAATGTGTGTTGTTGCATTGCATTGTATTGCATTGCATTGATTAGAATAACATATAGGTTATGCACTTTTCGCATTGCATTGCACACCAGAACTACCTCATTCCCATGTTGATTAAAGACATAACCAGTGTTTTTGCATTGCATTGTATTGCATTGCATTGATCTGCATTGCTTTGCATTGCATTGATTTGCATTGCTTTGCACTGCATTGCATTGCATTGCATTGCACTAACGATCTAACTTTGTGCACTGAAGAATAATATATAGGTTATTCACTTTTTGCATTTCGTTGCATTGCAGTCCAGAACTAAATCATTCCCATGTTTATTAAAGAGATAACGTTTGTTGTTGCATTGCATTGTATTGCATTGCATTGATTTGCATTGCTTTGCACTGCATTGCATTGCATTGCATTGCATTGCATTGCACTAACGATCTAACACTGTGCACTGAAGAATAACATATAGGTTATGCACTTTTCGCATTGCATTGAACTAACGATCTAACGTTGTGCACTGTAGAATGTAGAGGTTATGCACTTTTCTCATTTGCATTGCATTGGACACCAGAACAAAATCATTCCCATGTTCATTATAGAGATGATATGTGTGTTGTTGCATTGCATTGCATTGCATTGATTTGTAGTGCTTTGCACTGCATTGCATTGCATTGCACTGCACTAACGATCTAACGTTGTGCACTGAAGAATAACATATAGTTTATGCTCATTCGCTTTGCATTACACACCAGAACTAAATCATTCCCAAGTTCATTATAGAGATGATATGTGTGTTGTTGCATTGCATTGCATTGCATTAAATTGAATTGCATTGCACTAACGATCTAACGTTGTGCACTGAAGAATAGCATATAGGTTATGCACTTTTTGCATTGCATTGCACACCAGAACTACCTCATTCCCATGTTGATTAAAGACATAACGTGTGTTGTTGCATTGCATTGTATTGCATTGCATTGCATTGATTTGCACTGCATTGCATTGCATTGCATTGCACACCAGAACTAAATCATTCCCATGTTCATTAAAGAGATAATGTGTGTTGTTGCATTGCATTGTATTGCATTGCATTGCATTGTTTTGCACTGCATTGCATTGCTTTGCACTGCATTGCTTTGCACTGCTTTGCACTGCTTTGCACTGCTTTGCCTTGCATTGCATTGCACTAACGATCTAACGTTGTGCACTGAAGAATAACATATAGGTATGCACTTTTTGCATTGCATACCAGAACTACCTCATTCCCATGTTGATTAAAGACATAACGTGTGTTGTTGCATTGCATTGGATTGCATTGCACAAACTATCTAACGTTGTGCACTGAAGAATAACATATAGGTTATGCACTTTTTGCATTGCACACCAGAACTAATCATTCCCATGTTCATTAAAGACATAACGTGTGTCGTTGCATTGCATTGCATTGTATTGCATTGCATTGCATTGCATTGCATTGCATTGCATTGCATTGATTTCCTTTGCTTTGCACTAACGATCTAACTTTGTGCACTGAAGAATAACATATGTTATGCACTTTTCGCATTGCATTGCATTGCACGTCAGAACTAACTCATTCCCATGTTCATTAAAGAGATAACATATGTGTTGTTGCAATTGCATTGCACAAACGATCTAATGTTGTGCACTGAAGAATAACATATACGTTATGCACTTTTCGCATTTGCATTGTACAACAGAACAAAATCATTCCCATGTTCATTATAGAGATTATATGTGTGTTGTTGCATTGCATTGCATTGATTGCTTTGATTTGCTTTGCTTTGCATTGCATTGCATTGCATTGCATTTACATTGCACTAACGATCTAACGTTGTGCACTGAAGAATAACATATAGGTTATGCACTTTTTGCATTGCATTGCATTGCACACCAGAACTAAATCATTCTAATGTTCATTAAAGAGATAACGTGTGTTGTTGCATTGCATTGCATTGCATTGCACAAACTATCTAACGTTGTGCACTGAAGAAAAACATATAGGTTATGCACTTTTTGCATTGCATTGCATTGCACGCCAGAACTACATCATTCCCATGTTCATTAAAGAGATAATGTGTGTTGTTGCATTGCATTGTATTGCATTGCATTGATTAGAATAACATATAGGTTATGCACTTTTCGCATTGCATTGCACACCAGAACTACCTCATTCCCATGTTGATTAAAGACATAACCAGTGTTTTTGCATTGCATTGTATTGCATTGCATTGATCTGCATTGCTTTGCATTGCATTGATTTGCATTGCTTTGCACTGCATTGCATTGCATTGCATTGCACTAACGATCTAACTTTGTGCACTGAAGAATAATATATAGGTTATTCACTTTTTGCATTTCGTTGCATTGCAGTCCAGAACTAAATCATTCCCATGTTTATTAAAGAGATAACGTTTGTTGGTGCATTGCATTACATTGCATTGCATTGCACAAACGATCTAACGTTGTGCACTGTAGAATAACATATGGTTATGCACTTTTTGCATTGCATTGCATTGCACACCAGAACTAAATCATTCCCATGTTCATTAAAGACATAACGTGTGTTGTTGCATTGCATTGTATTGCATTGCATTGATTTGCATTGCTTTGCACTGCATTGCATTGCATTGCATTGCATTGCATTGCACTAACGATCTAACACTGTGCACTGAAGAATAACATATAGGTTATGCACTTTTCGCATTGCATTGAACTAACGATCTAACGTTGTGCACTGTAGAATGTAGAGGTTATGCACTTTTCTCATTTGCATTGCATTGGACACCAGAACAAAATCATTCCCATGTTCATTATAGAGATGATATGTGTGTTGTTGCATTGCATTGCATTGCATTGATTTGTAGTGCTTTGCACTGCATTGCATTGCATTGCACTGCACTAACGATCTAACGTTGTGCACTGAAGAATAACATATAGGTTATGCTCATTCGCTTTGCATTACACACCAGAACTAAATCATTCCCAAGTTCATTATAGAGATGATATGTGTGTTGTTGCATTGCATTGCATTGCATTAAATTGAATTGCATTGCACTAACGATCTAACGTTGTGCACTGAAGAATAGCATATAGGTTATGCACTTTTTGCATTGCATTGCACACCAGAACTACCTCATTCCCATGTTGATTAAAGACATAACGTGTGTTGTTGCATTGCATTGTATTGCATTGCATTGCATTGATTTGCACTGCATTGCATTGCATTGCACACCAGAACTAAATCATTCCCATGTTCATTAAAGAGATAATGTGTGTTGTTGCATTGCATTGTATTGCATTGCATTGCATTGTTTTGCACTGCATTGCATTGCTTTGCACTGCATTGCTTTGCACTGCTTTGCACTGCTTTGCACTGCTTTGCACTGCTTTGCCTTGCATTGCATTGCACTAACGATCTAACGTTGTGCACTGAAGAATAACATATAGGTATGCACTTTTTGCATTGCATACCAGAACTACCTCATTCCCATGTTGATTAAAGACATAACGTGTGTTGTTGCATTGCATTGGATTGCATTGCACAAACTATCTAACGATGTGCACTGAAGAATAACATATAGGTTATGCACTTTTTGCATTGCACACCAGAACTAATCATTCCCATGTTCATTAAAGACATAACGTGTGTCGTTGCATTGCATTGCATTGTATTGCATTGCATTGCATTGCATTGCATTGATTTCCTTTGCTTTGCACTAACGATCTAACTTTGTGCACTGAAGAATAACATATGTTATGCACTTTTCGCATTGCATTGCATTGCACGTCAGAACTAACTCATTCCCATGTTCATTAAAGAGATAACATATGTGTTGTTGCAATTGCATTGCACAAACGATCTAATGTTGTGCACTGAAGAATAACATATACGTTATGCACTTTTCGCATTTGCATTGTACAACAGAACAAAATCATTCCCATGTTCATTATAGAGATGATATGTGTGTTGTTGCATTGCATTGCATTGATTGCTTTGATTTGCTTTGCTTTGCATTGCATTGCATTGCATTGCATTTACATTGCACTAACGATCTAACGTTGTGCACTGAAGAATAACATATAGGTTATGCACTTTTTGCATTGCATTGCATTGCACACCAGAACTAAATCATTCTAATGTTCATTAAAGAGATAACGTGTGTTGTTGCATTGCATTGCATTGCATTGCACAAACTATCTAACGTTGTGCACTGAAGAAAAACATATAGGTTATGCACTTTTTGCATTGCATTGCATTGCACGCCAGAACTACATCATTCCCATGTTCATTAAAGAGATAATGTGTGTTGTTGCATTGCATTGTATTGCATTGCATTGATTAGAATAACATATAGGTTATGCACTTTTCGCATTGCATTGCACACCAGAACTACCTCATTCCCATGTTGATTAAAGACATAACCAGTGTTTTTGCATTGCATTGTATTGCATTGCATTGATCTGCATTGCTTTGCATTGCATTGATTTGCATTGCTTTGCACTGCATTGCATTGCATTGCATTGCACTAACGATCTAACTTTGTGCACTGAAGAATAATATATAGGTTATTCACTTTTTGCATTTCGTTGCATTGCAGTCCAGAACTAAATCATTCCCATGTTTATTAAAGAGATAACGTTTGTTGGTGCATTGCATTACATTGCATTGCATTGCACAAACGATCTAACGTTGTGCACTGTAGAATAACATATGGTTATGCACTTTTTGCATTGCATTGCATTGCACACCAGAACTAAATCATTCCCATGTTCATTAAAGACATAACGTGTGTTGTTGCATTGCATTGTATTGCATTGCATTGATTTGCATTGCTTTGCACTGCATTGCATTGCATTGCATTGCATTGCATTGCACTAACGATCTAACACTGTGCACTGAAGAATAACATATAGGTTATGCACTTTTCGCATTGCATTGAACTAACGATCTAACGTTGTGCACTGTAGAATGTAGAGGTTATGCACTTTTCTCATTTGCATTGCATTGGACACCAGAACAAAATCATTCCCATGTTCATTATAGAGATGATATGTGTGTTGTTGCATTGCATTGCATTGCATTGATTTGTAGTGCTTTGCACTGCATTGCATTGCATTGCACTGCACTAACGATCTAACGTTGTGCACTGAAGAATAACATATAGGTTATGCTCATTCGCTTTGCATTACACACCAGAACTAAATCATTCCCAAGTTCATTATAGAGATGATATGTGTGTTGTTGCATTGCATTGCATTGCATTAAATTGAATTGCATTGCACTAACGATCTAACGTTGTGCACTGAAGAATAGCATATAGGTTATGCACTTTTTGCATTGCATTGCACACCAGAACTACCTCATTCCCATGTTGATTAAAGACATAACGTGTGTTGTTGCATTGCATTGTATTGCATTGCATTGCATTGATTTGCACTGCATTGCATTGCATTGCATTGCACACCAGAACTAAATCATTCCCATGTTCATTAAAGAGATAATGTGTGTTGTTGCATTGCATTGTATTGCATTGCATTGCATTGTTTTGCACTGCATTGCATTGCTTTGCACTGCATTGCTTTGCACTGCTTTGCACTGCTTTGCACTGCTTTGCCTTGCATTGCATTGCACTAACGATCTAACGTTGTGCACTGAAGAATAACATATAGGTATGCACTTTTTGCATTGCATACCAGAACTACCTCATTCCCATGTTGATTAAAGACATAACGTGTGTTGTTGCATTGCATTGGATTGCATTGCACAAACTATCTAACGTTGTGCACTGAAGAATAACATATAGGTTATGCACTTTTTGCATTGCACACCAGAACTAATCATTCCCATGTTCATTAAAGACATAACGTGTGTCGTTGCATTGCATTGCATTGTATTGCATTGCATTGCATTGCATTGCATTGATTTCCTTTGCTTTGCACTAACGATCTAACTTTGTGCACTGAAGAATAACATATGTTATGCACTTTTCGCATTGCATTGCATTGCACGTCAGAACTAACTCATTCCCATGTTCATTAAAGAGATAACATATGTGTTGTTGCAATTGCATTGCACAAACGATCTAATGTTGTGCACTGAAGAATAACATATACGTTATGCACTTTTCGCATTTGCATTGTACAACAGAACAAAATCATTCCCATGTTCATTATAGAGATGATATGTGTGTTGTTGCATTGCATTGCATTGATTGCTTTGATTTGCTTTGCTTTGCATTGCATTGCATTGCATTGCATTTACATTGCACTAACGATCTAACGTTGTGCACTGAAGAATAACATATAGGTTATGCACTTTTTGCATTGCATTGCATTGCACACCAGAACTAAATCATTCTAATGTTCATTAAAGAGATAACGTGTGTTGTTGCATTGCATTGCATTGCATTGCACAAACTATCTAACGTTGTGCACTGAAGAAAAACATATAGGTTATGCACTTTTTGCATTGCATTGCATTGCACGCCAGAACTACATCATTCCCATGTTCATTAAAGAGATAATGTGTGTTGTTGCATTGCATTGTATTGCATTGCATTGATTAGAATAACATATAGGTTATGCACTTTTCGCATTGCATTGCACACCAGAACTACCTCATTCCCATGTTGATTAAAGACATAACCAGTGTTTTTGCATTGCATTGTATTGCATTGCATTGATCTGCATTGCTTTGCATTGCATTGATTTGCATTGCTTTGCACTGCATTGCATTGCATTGCATTGCACTAACGATCTAACTTTGTGCACTGAAGAATAATATATAGGTTATTCACTTTTTGCATTTCGTTGCATTGCAGTCCAGAACTAAATCATTCCCATGTTTATTAAAGAGATAACGTTTGTTGGTGCATTGCATTACATTGCATTGCATTGCACAAACGATCTAACGTTGTGCACTGTAGAATAACATATGGTTATGCACTTTTTGCATTGCATTGCATTGCACACCAGAACTAAATCATTCCCATGTTCATTAAAGACATAACGTGTGTTGTTGCATTGCATTGTATTGCATTGCATTGATTTGCATTGCTTTGCACTGCATTGCATTGCATTGCATTGCATTGCATTGCACTAACGATCTAACACTGTGCACTGAAGAATAACATATAGGTTATGCACTTTTCGCATTGCATTGAACTAACGATCTAACGTTGTGCACTGTAGAATGTAGAGGTTATGCACTTTTCTCATTTGCATTGCATTGGACACCAGAACAAAATCATTCCCATGTTCATTATAGAGATGATATGTGTGTTGTTGCATTGCATTGCATTGCATTGATTTGTAGTGCTTTGCACTGCATTGCATTGCATTGCACTGCACTAACGATCTAACGTTGTGCACTGAAGAATAGCATATAGGTTATGCACTTTTTGCATTGCATTGCACACCAGAACTACCTCATTCCCATGTTGATTAAAGACATAACGTGTGTTGTTGCATTGCATTGTATTGCATTGCATTGCATTGATTTGCACTGCATTGCATTGCATTGCATTGCACACCAGAACTAAATCATTCCCATGTTCATTAAAGAGATAATGTGTGTTGTTGCATTGCATTGTATTGCATTGCATTGCATTGTTTTGCACTGCATTGCATTGCTTTGCACTGCATTGCTTTGCACTGCTTTGCACTGCTTTGCACTGCTTTGCCTTGCATTGCATTGCACTAACGATCTAACGTTGTGCACTGAAGAATAACATATAGGTATGCACTTTTTGCATTGCATACCAGAACTACCTCATTCCCATGTTGATTAAAGACATAACGTGTGTTGTTGCATTGCATTGGATTGCATTGCACAAACTATCTAACGTTGTGCACTGAAGAATAACATATAGGTTATGCACTTTTTGCATTGCACACCAGAACTAATCATTCCCATGTTCATTAAAGACATAACGTGTGTCGTTGCATTGCATTGCATTGTATTGCATTGCATTGCATTGCATTGCATTGCATTGCATTGATTTCCTTTGCTTTGCACTAACGATCTAACTTTGTGCACTGAAGAATAACATATGTTATGCACTTTTCGCATTGCATTGCATTGCACGTCAGAACTAACTCATTCCCATGTTCATTAAAGAGATAACATATGTGTTGTTGCAATTGCATTGCACAAACGATCTAATGTTGTGCACTGAAGAATAACATATACGTTATGCACTTTTCGCATTTGCATTGTACAACAGAACAAAATCATTCCCATGTTCATTATAGAGATGATATGTGTGTTGTTGCATTGCATTGCATTGATTGCTTTGATTTGCTTTGCTTTGCATTGCATTGCATTGCATTGCATTTACATTGCACTAACGATCTAACGTTGTGCACTGAAGAATAACATATAGGTTATGCACTTTTTGCATTGCATTGCATTGCACACCAGAACTAAATCATTCTAATGTTCATTAAAGAGATAACGTGTGTTGTTGCATTGCATTGCATTGCATTGCACAAACTATCTAACGTTGTGCACTGAAGAAAAACATATAGGTTATGCACTTTTTGCATTGCACGCCAGAACTACATCATTCCCATGTTCATTAAAGAGATAATGTGTGTTGTTGCATTGCATTGTATTGCATTGCATTGATTAGAATAACATATAGGTTATGCACTTTTCGCATTGCATTGCACACCAGAACTACCTCATTCCCATGTTGATTAAAGACATAACCAGTGTTTTTGCATTGCATTGTATTGCATTGCATTGATCTGCATTGCTTTGCATTGCATTGATTTGCATTGCTTTGCACTGCATTGCATTGCATTGCATTGCACTAACGATCTAACTTTGTGCACTGAAGAATAATATATAGGTTATTCACTTTTTGCATTTCGTTGCATTGCAGTCCAGAACTAAATCATTCCCATGTTTATTAAAGAGATAACGTTTGTTGGTGCATTGCATTACATTGCATTGCATTGCACAAACGATCTAACGTTGTGCACTGTAGAATAACATATGGTTATGCACTTTTTGCATTGCATTGCATTGCACACCAGAACTAAATCATTCCCATGTTCATTAAAGACATAACGTGTGTTGTTGCATTGCATTGTATTGCATTGCATTGATTTGCATTGCTTTGCACTGCATTGCATTGCATTGCATTGCATTGCACTAACGATCTAACACTGTGCACTGAAGAATAACATATAGGTTATGCACTTTTCGCATTGCATTGAACTAACGATCTAACGTTGTGCACTGTAGAATGTAGAGGTTATGCACTTTTCTCATTTGCATTGCATTGGACACCAGAACAAAATCATTCCCATGTTCATTATAGAGATGATATGTGTGTTGTTGCATTGCATTGCATTGCATTGATTTGTAGTGCTTTGCACTGCATTGCATTGCATTGCACTGCACTAACGATCTAACGTTGTGCACTGAAGAATAACATATAGGTTATGCTCATTCGCTTTGCATTACACACCAGAACTAAATCATTCCCAAGTTCATTATAGAGATGATATGTGTGTTGTTGCATTGCATTGCATTGCATTAAATTGAATTGCATTGCACTAACGATCTAACGTTGTGCACTGAAGAATAGCATATAGGTTATGCACTTTTTGCATTGCATTGCACACCAGAACTACCTCATTCCCATGTTGATTAAAGACATAACGTGTGTTGTTGCATTGCATTGTATTGCATTGCATTGCATTGATTTGCACTGCATTGCATTGCATTGCATTGCACACCAGAACTAAATCATTCCCATGTTCATTAAAGAGATAATGTGTGTTGTTGCATTGCATTGTATTGCATTGCATTGCATTGCATTGTTTTGCACTGCATTGCATTGCTTTGCACTGCATTGCTTTGCACTGCTTTGCACTGCTTTGCCTTGCATTGCATTGCACTAACGATCTAACGTTGTGCACTGAAGAATAATATATAGGTATGCACTTTTTGCATTGCATACCAGAACTACCTCATTCCCATGTTGATTAAAGACATAACGTGTGTTGTTGCATTGCATTGGATTGCATTGCACAAACTATCTAACGTTGTGCACTGAAGAATAACATATAGGTTATGCACTTTTTGCATTGCACACCAGAACTAATCATTCCCATGTTCATTAAAGACATAACGTGTGTCGTTGCATTGGATTGCATTGTATTGCATTGCATTGCATTGCATTGCATTGCATTGCATTGCATTGCATTGATTTCCTTTGCTTTGCACTAACGATCTAACTTTGTGCACTGAAGAATAACATATGTTATGCACTTTTCGCATTGCATTGCATTGCACGTCAGAACTAACTCATTCCCATGTTCATTAAAGAGATAACATATGTGTTGTTGCAATTGCATTGCACAAACGATCTAATGTTGTGCACTGAAGAATAACATATACGTTATGCACTTTTCGCATTTGCATTGTACAACAGAACAAAATCATTCCCATGTTCATTATAGAGATGATATGTGTGTTGTTGCATTGCATTGCATTGATTGCTTTGATTTGCTTTGCTTTGCATTGCATTGCATTGCATTGCATTTACATTGCACTAACGATCTAACGTTGTGCACTGAAGAATAACATATAGGTTATGCACTTTTTGCATTGCATTGCATTGCACACCAGAACTAAATCATTCTAATGTTCATTAAAGAGATAACGTGTATTGTTGCATTGCATTGCATTGCATTGCACAAACTATCTAACGTTGTGCACTGAAGAAAAACATATAGGTTATGCACTTTTTGCATTGCATTGCATTGCACGCCAGAACTACATCATTCCCATGTTCATTAAAGAGATAATGTGTGTTGTTGCATTGCATTGTATTGCATTGCATTGATTAGAATAACATATAGGTTATGCACTTTTCGCATTGCATTGCACACCAGAACTACCTCATTCCCATGTTGATTAAAGACATAACCAGTGTTTTTGCATTGCATTGTATTGCATTGCATTGATCTGCATTGCTTTGCATTGCATTGATTTGCATTGCTTTGCACTGCATTGCATTGCATTGCATTGCACTAACGATCTAACTTTGTGCACTGAAGAATAATATATAGGTTATTCACTTTTTGCATTTCGTTGCATTGCAGTCCAGAACTAAATCATTCCCATGTTTATTAAAGAGATAACGTTTGTTGGTGCATTGCATTACATTGCATTGCATTGCACAAACGATCTAACGTTGTGCACTGTAGAATAACATATGGTTATGCACTTTTTGCATTGCATTGCATTGCACACCAGAACTAAATCATTCCCATGTTCATTAAAGACATAACGTGTGTTGTTGCATTGCATTGTATTGCATTGCATTGATTTGCATTGCTTTGCACTGCATTGCATTGCATTGCATTGCATTGCATTGCACTAACGATCTAACACTGTGCACTGAAGAATAACATATAGGTTATGCACTTTTCGCATTGCATTGAACTAACGATCTAACGTTGTGCACTGTAGAATGTAGAGGTTATGCACTTTTCTCATTTGCATTGCATTGGACACCAGAACAAAATCATTCCCATGTTCATTATAGAGATGATATGTGTGTTGTTGCATTGCATTGCATTGCATTGATTTGTAGTGCTTTGCACTGCATTGCATTGCATTGCACTGCACTAACGATCTAACGTTGTGCACTGAAGAATAACATATAGGTTATGCTCATTCGCTTTGCATTACACACCAGAACTAAATCATTCCCAAGTTCATTATAGAGATGATATGTGTGTTGTTGCATTGCATTGCATTGCATTAAATTGAATTGCATTGCACTAACGATCTAACGTTGTGCACTGAAGAATAGCATATAGGTTATGCACTTTTTGCATTGCATTGCACACCAGAACTACCTCATTCCCATGTTGATTAAAGACATAACGTGTGTTGTTGCATTGCATTGTATTGCATTGCATTGCATTGCATTGCATTGATTTGCACTGCATTGCATTGCATTGCATTGCACACCAGAACTAAATCATTCCCATGTTCATTAAAGAGATAATGTGTGTTGTTGCATTGCATTGTATTGCATTGCATTGCATTGTTTTGCACTGCATTGCATTGCTTTGCTTTGCACTGCATTGCTTTGCACTGCTTTGCACTGCTTTGCCTTGCATTGCATTGCACTAACGATCTAACGTTGTGCACTGAAGAATAACATATAGGTATGCACTTTTTGCATTGCATACCAGAACTACCTCATTCCCATGTTGATTAAAGACATAACGTGTGTTGTTGCATTGCATTGCATTGCATTGCATTGCATTGCATTGCACAAACGATCTAATGTTGTGCACTGAAGAATAACATATAGGTTATTCTCTTTTCGCATTGCATTGCACACCAGAACAAAATCATTCCCAAGTTCATTATAGAGATGATATGTGTGTTGTTTCATTGCATTGCATTGCATTGCATTGCATTGCATTGCATTGAATTGAATTGAATTGAATTGCATTGCACTAACGATCTAACGATCTAACGTTGTGCACTGTAGAATAACATATAGGTTATGCACTTTTTGCATTGCATTGCATTGCACACCAGAACTAAATCATTCCCATGTTCATTAAAGAGATAATGTGTGTTGTTGCATTGCACGTATTGCATTGCATTGAGTTGCATTGCTTTGCACTGCATTGCATTGCATTGCATTGCACTAACGATCTAACATTGTGCACTGAAGAATAACATATAGGTTATGCACTTTTCGCATTGCATTGCACACCAGAACTACCTCATTCCCATGTTGATTAAAGACATAACGAGTAATTTTGCATTGCATTGTATTGCATTATATTGATTTGCATTGCTTTGCACTGCATTGTTTTGCACTGCACTAACGATCTAACTTTGTGCACTGAAGAATAACATATAGGGTATGCACTTTTTGCACTGCATTGCATTGCACACCAGAACTAAATCTTTCCCATGTTCATTAAAGAGATAAAGTTTGTTGGTGCATTGCATTACATTGATTTGCTTTGAACTGCATTGCATTGCATTGCATTACACTAACGATGTAACGTTGTGCACTGAAGAATAACATATAAGTTATGCACTTTTCGCATTGCATTGCATTGCATACCAGAACTAAATCATTCCCATGTTCATTAAAGAGATAACGTGTGTTGTTGCATTGCATTGCATTGCACTAACGATCTAACGTTGTGCACTGAAGAATAACATATAGGTATGCACTTTTTGCACTGCATTGCATTGCACACCAGAACTACCTCATTCCCATGTTGATTGCATTGATTGCATTGTTCAGGTTATGCACTTTTCTCATTTGAATTGCATTGCACACCAGAACAAAATCATTCCCATGTTCATTATAGAGATGATATGTGTTGTTGCATTGCATTGCATTGCATTGCATTGATTTGTAATGCTTTGCACTGCATTGCATTGCATTGCACTAACGATCTAACTTTGTGCACTGAAGAATAACATATAGGTTATGCACTTTTTGCATTTCATTGCATTGCACACCAGAACTAAATCATTCCCATGTTCATTAAAGAGATAACGTTTGTTGGTGCATTGCATTATATTGCATTGCATTGCACAAATGATCAAATGTTGTGCACTGAAGAATAACATATAGGTTATGCTCTTTTCGCATTGCATTGCACACCAGAACAAAATCATTCCCAAGTTCATTATAGAGATGATATGTGTGTTGTTGCATTGCATTGTATTGCATTGCTTTGCATTGCTTTGCATTGCTTTTTGCATTGCTTTGCATTGCCTTTTGCATTGCCTTTTGCATTGCTTTGCATTGCTTTTTGCATTGCTTTGCATTGCTTTGAATCGCTTTGCATCGCTTTGCACTGCATTGCATTTGCATTGCTTTGCATTGCTTTTTGCATTGCTTTGCATTGCCTTTTGCATTGCCTTTTGCATTGCTTTGCATTGCTTTTTGCATTGCTTTTTGCATTGCTTTGCATTGCAATGCATCGCTTTGCATCGCTTTGCATCGCATTGCATTGCATTGCATTGCATTGCATTGCACTAACGATCTAACGTTGTGCACTGTAGAATAACATATAGGTTATGCACTTTTTTGCATTGCATTGCATTTAACACCAGAACTAAATCATTCTCATTGTTCATTATAGACATAACGAGTGTTTTTGCATTGCATTGAATTGCATTATATTGATTTGCATTGCTTTGCACTGCATTGCATTGCACTAACGATCTAACGTTGTGCACTGAAGAATATCATATAGGTTATGCACTTTTCGCATTGCATTGCACACCAGAACTAAATCATTCCCATGTTCATTGAAGAGATAACGTTTGTTGGTGCATTGCATTGCATTGCACAAACGATCTAATGTTGTGCACTGAAGAAAAACATATAGGTTATGCTCTTTTCGCTTTGCATTGCACACCAGAGCTAAATCATTCCCAAGTTCATTATAGAGATGATATGTGTGTTGTTGCATTGCATTGCATTGCATTGCATTAAATTGAATTGCACTGCACTAACGATCTAACGTTGTGCACTGAAGAATAACAAATAGGTTATGCACTTTTTGCATTGCATTGCATTGCACACCAGAACTACCTCATTCCCATGTTGATTAAAGACATAACGTGTGCTGTTGCATTGCATTGTATTGCATTGCATTGCATTGCATTGCATTGATTTGCATTGCTTTGCACTGCATTGCACTGCATTGCATTGCATTGCACACCAGAACTAAATCATTCTCATGTTCATTAAAGAGATAACGTGTATTTTTGCATTGCATTGCATTGCACACTAGAACATATTTTCTGTCCAAAGAGTTCTTACTGACTTCTTACTTACTGACTTCTTGTGATGTTGTATTAGCAAGACAGTAGTCCATGTTTGGTCAAACATATTTCACATATTGCACATATGTCTGACCCAAGAGTAATCGATCTTAAACTTTCTATACATTCTCGTAGAATCTTTCTGATGTTACATCAGCCATACAGAAGTCCATTTTTGACCTACTGAACACATTTCTGGATAAAGAGTCCTTGAACATTAACTTACTAAACATACAAGACTGACTTCTTGTGATGTTATATAAGCCAGACAGCAGTCCATATTTGACTGATTGAACATATTTTTGGCAAAAGAGTCCTCGATCTTGGGCTTTCTATAAATACTCAGACCAACTCCTGATGCTTCATAAGCCATATAAATATCCATATCTGACCTTTTGAACTTATTTGTGGTAAAAGTGTCCTCAAAATTTTTCAAACTATAGAAAGTTATAGACTCCTTTTGATGATAAATCAGCTATACAGAGGTCCCCTTTTGACCTCCTGAACATGTTTCTGGCCAAAGAGTCCTAGATCTTGGGCTTTCTATACATACTCATAGACTCCTTCTGGTGCTTCATAAGCCACCAGAAGGAGTCTATGAGTCCATATCTGACCTTTTGAACTTATTTGTGGTCAAAGTGTCCTAACATTTTTTCAAACTATAGAAAGTTATAGACTCCTTTTTATGATAAATCAGCTATACAGAGGGCCCCTTTTGACCTCCTGAACATATTTCTGGCCAAAGAGTCCTCGATCTTGCGTTTTCTATACATACTCATAGACTCCTTCTGATGCTTCATAAGCCATATAGATGTCCATATCTGACCTGTTGAACTTATTTGTGGTCAAAGTGTCCTCAATAATTTTCAAACTATATAAAGTTATAGACTCATTTTGATGATAAATCAGCTATACAGAGGTTCCCTTTTGACCTCTTGAACATATTTCTGGCTAAAGAGAACTCGATCTTGGGCTTTCTATACATACTCAGACTCCTTCTGATG
Organism: Abramis brama; assembly: GCF_963993115.1. Taxonomy (NCBI): domain Eukaryota; kingdom Metazoa; phylum Chordata; class Actinopteri; order Cypriniformes; family Leuciscidae; genus Abramis; species Abramis brama. The sequence goes on along the minus strand of NC_139965.1, from coordinate 46,019,056 downwards.
CTTCATAAGCCATATAGATGACCATATCTGACCTTTTGAACTTATTTGTGGTCAAAGTGTCCTCAAAATTTTTCAAACTATATAAAGTATAGAGTCCTTTTGATGATAAATCAGCTATACAGAGGGCCCCTTTGGACCTCCTTAACATATTTCTGGCCAAAGAATCCTCGATCTTGGTCTTTCTATACATACTCATAGACACCTTCATATGCTTCATAAGCCATATAGATGTCCATATCTGACCTTTTGAACTTATTTGTGGTCAAAGTGTCCTCAAAAATTTTCAAACTATATAAAGTTATAGACTCATTTTGATGAAAATTCAGCTATACAGAGGTTCCCTTTTGACCTCCTGAACATATTTCTGCCCAGAGTCCTCGATCTTGGGCTTTCTATACATACTCAGACTCCTTCTGATGCTTCATAAGCCATATAGATGTCCATATCTGACCTTTTGAACTTATTTGTGGTCAAAGTGTACTCAAAATTTTTCAAACTATATAAAGTTATAGAGTCCTTTTGATGATAAATCAGCTATACAGAGGTCCCCTTTTGACCTCCTGAACATATTTCTGGCCAAAGAGTCCTCGATCTTATGCTTTCTATACATACTCGTAGACTCCTTCTGATGCTTCATAAGCCATATAGATGTCCATATCTGACCTTTTGAACTTTAAATGGTCAAAGTGTCCTAACATTTTTTCAAACTATAGAAAGTTATAGACTCCTTTTGATGATAAATCAGCTATACAGAGGTGCCCTTTTGACCTCCAGAACATATTTCTGGCCAAAGAGTCCTCGATCTTATGCTTTCTATACATACTCATAGACTCCTTCTGATGCTTCATAAGCCATATAGATGTCCATATCTGACCTTTTGAACTTATTTGTGGTCAAAGTGTCCTCAAAATTTTTCAAACTGTAGAAAGTTATAGACTCCTTTTGATGATAAATCAGCTATAAAGAGGGTCCCTTTTGACCTAGTGAACATATTTCTGGCCAAAGAGTCCTCGATCTTGGGCTTTCTATACATACTCATAGATTCCTTCTGATGCTTCATAAGGCCATATAGATGTCCATATCTGACCTTTTGAACTTATTTGTGGTCAAAGTGTCCTCAAAAGTTTTCAAACTATAGAAAATTATAGACTCCTTTTGATGATAAATCAGCTATACAGAGGGCCCCCTTTGACCTCCTGAACATATTTCTGGCCAAAGAGTCCTCGATCTTGGGCTTTCTATACATAATCATAGACTCCTTCTGATGCTTCATAAGCCATATAGATGTCCATATCTGACCTTTTGAACTTATTTGTGGTCAAAGTGTCCTAAAAATTTTTCAAACCAAATAAATTTGTAGACTCCTTTTGATGATAAATCAGCTATAAAGAGGTCCCCTTTTGACCTCCTGAACATGTTTCTGGCCAACGAGTCCTCAATCTTGGGCTTTCTATACATACTCATAGACTCCTTCTGATGCTTCATAAGCCATATATATGTCCATATCTGACCTTTTGAACTTATTTGTGGTCAAAGTGTCCTAACATTTTTTCAAACTATATAAAGTTATAGACTCCTTTTGATGATAAATCAGCTATACAGAGCTCCCCTTTTGACCTCCTGAACATATTTCTGGCCAAAGAGTCCTTGATCTTGGGCTTTCTATACATACTCATAGACTCCTTTTGATGCTTCATAAGCCATATAGATGTCCATATCTGACCTTTTGAACTTATTTGTGGTCAAAGTGTCCTAACATTTTTTCAAACTATAGAAAGTTATAGACTCCTTTTTATGATAAATCAGCTATACAGAGGGCCCCTTTTGACCTCCTGAACATATTTCTGGCCAAAGAGTCCTCGATCTTGGGCTTTCTATACATTCTCTTAGACTCCTTCTGATGCTTCATTAGCCATATATATGTCCTTATCTGACCTGTTGAACTTATTTGTGGTCAAAGTGTCCTAAAATTTTCAAACTATATAAAGTTATAGACTCCTTTTGATGATAAATCAGCTATACAGAGGTCCCCCTTTGACCTCCTGAACATATTTCTGGCCAAACAGTCCTCGATCTTGGGCTTTCTATACATACTCATAGATTCCTTCTGATGCTTCATAAGCCATATAGATGTCCATATCTGACCTTTGGAACTTATTTGTGGTCAAAGTGTCCTCAAAATTTTTCAAACTATAGAAAGTTATAGACTCATTTTGATGATAAATCAGATATACAGAGGTCCCCTTTTGACCTCCTGAACATATTTGTGGCCAAAGAGTCCTCGATCTTGGGCTTTCTATGCATACTCATAGACTCCTTCTGATGCTTCATAAGCCATATAGATGTCCATATCTGACATTTTGAACTTATTTGTGGTCAAACTGTACTCAAAATTTTTCAAACTATGTAAAGTTATAGACTCCTTTTGATGATAAGTCAGCTATACAGAGGTCCCCTATTGACCTCCTGAACATATTTCTGGCCAAAGAGACCTCGATCTTGGGCTTTCTATACATACTCACAGACTCCTTCTGATGCTTCATAAGCCATATAGATGTCCATATCTGACCTTTTGAACTCATTTGTGGTCAAAGTGTCCTCAAAAATTTTCAAACTATATAAAGTTATAGACTCATTTTGATGAAAATTCAGCTATACAGAGGTTCCCTTTTGACCTCTTGAACATATTTCTGCCCAGAGTCCTCAATCTTGGGCTTTCTATACATACTCAGACTCCTTCTGATGCTTCATAAGCCATATAGATGACCATATCTGACCTTTTGAACTTATTTGTGGTCAAAGTGTCCTCAAAATTTTTCAAACTATATAAAGTTATAGAGTCCTTTTGATGATAAATCAGCTATACAGAGGGCCCCTTTGGACCTCCTTAACATATTTCTGCCCAGAGTCCTCGATCTTGGGCTTTCTATACATACTCACAGACTCCTTCTGATGCTTCATAAGCCATATAGATGTCCATATCTGACCTTTTGAACTCATTTGTGGTCAAAGTGTCCTCAAAAATTTTCAAACTATATAAAGTTATAGACTCATTTTGATGAAAATTCAGCTATACAGAGGTTCCCTTTTGACCTCTTGAACATATTTCTGCCCAGAGTCCTCGATCTTTGGCTTTCTATACATACTCAGACTCCTTCTGATGCTTCATAAGCCATATAGATGACCATATCTGACCTTTTGAACTTATTTGTGGTCAAAGTGTCCTCAAAATTTTTCAAACTATATAAAGTATAGAGTCCTTTTGATGATAAATCAGCTATACAGAGGGCCCCTTTGGACCTCCTTAACATATTTCTGGCCAAAGAATCCTCGATCTTGGTCTTTCTATACATACTCATAGACACCTTCATATGCTTCATAAGCCATATAGATGTCCATATCTGACCTTTTGAACTTATTTGTGGTCAAAGTGTACTCAAAAATTTTCAAACTATATAAAGTTATAGAGTCCTTTTGATGATAAATCAGCTATACAGAGGTCCCCTTTTGACCTCCTGAACATATTTCTGGCCAAAGAGAACTCGATCTTGGGCTTTCTATACATACTCATAGACTCCTTCTGATGCTTCATAAGCCATATAGATGTCCATATCTGACCTTTTGAACTCATTTGTGGTCAAAGTGTCCTCAAAAATTTTCAAACTATATAAAGTTATAGACTCATTTTGATGATAAATCAGCTATACAGAGGTTCCCTTTTGACCTCTTGAACATATTTCTGCCCAGAGTCCTCGATCTTGGGCTTTCTATACATACTCAGACTCCTTCTGATGCTTCATAAGCCATATAGATGTCCATATCTGACCTTTTGAACTTATTTGTGGTCAAAGTGTCCTCAAAATTTTTAAAAGTATATAAAGTTATAGAGTCCTTCTGATGATAAATCAGCTATACAGAGGGCCCCTTTGGACCTCCTGAACATATTTCTGGCCAAAGAGTCCTCGATCTTGGGCTTTCTATACATACTCATAGACTCCTTCATATGCTTCATAAGCCATATAGATGTCCATATCTGACCTTTTGAACTTATTTGTGGTCAAAGTGTCCTCAAATTTTTTCAAACTATATAAAGTTATAGACTCCTTTTGATAATAAATTAGCTATACAGAGGGCCCCTTTTGACCTCCTGAACATATTTATTTTCAAAGGGTTTCTTATTATGTTAATTCATTCACATTTTTGGCCAAAGACTCTTTGAACATTAACTTTCTCTGTTTATTGACTTCTCTTAATAATACATCAGCCATTCAAAAGCCCATATTTGACCCATTGAATATATTTCTGATCACAGAGTCCTCGATCTTGAACTTTCTAAACATACTCATAGACTGCTTCCGATGTATCTTCTATCCGATCTGCTATCCGATGTATTTGAACAGTAGTTCAAATTTGATATTTTGAACATATTTCTGGACATGAGACCTTGAACTTTAAATTTCTAGACTAATTTCTTTTACAATCCTTCTGATGTTTCATCAGCCATACAGTTGTTCAAATTTGACCTATTGAACATTTCTATAACCAAAGTGTCCTCGATCTTGATCATTCTATACATACTCATAGGCTTGTTCTGATGTTTCATCATTGAGACAGAAGTCCATTATTGACCTACTGAACATATTTCTGGCAAAATAATTATCAAAGTTTAACACTAGACTGTTTTTGATTTTTTTATATCCACCATACAGTACTCCATATTTGACCAAGAGAACATATTTCTGGCCAAAGAGACCTTGATCTTATTCTGTCTATACATGCTCATTGACTCCTTCTGATGTTTCATCAGCCAGATAATTGTCCACAATTGACCTACTGAACATATTTCTGCCCGAAGAGTCTATGAACTTGAACTTTTTATACATAATCATTTACTTCTTCTGATGTTTCTTCAGCCATACAGTACTTCATGTTTGACATATTGAACATATTTCTGACCGAAGAGTCCTTGATCTTGAACTTTCTATTTATACTTATCATAGACTCTTTCAGATAGTACATCGGCCAGACAATTGTCCATAGTGACTATTGAAAAAAATTTCTGGCCAACGAGTCTATGTACTTGAACTTTCTATGTATGCTCACTGACTCCTTTTAGTGTTTCATCAGCCAGATAGTCCATAATTTACCTACTGAAAATATTTCTGGTAAGAGTCCTCGATTTTGAACTTTCTATACAAGCTCATTGACTCCTTCTAGTGTTTCATCAGCCAGATAATTGTCCACAATTGACCTACTTAACATATTTCTGCCCGAAGAGTTTATGAACTTTTTATACATAATCATTTACTTCTCCTGATGTTTCTTTGGCCATATAGTACTTCATGTTTGACATATTGAACATATTTCTGACCGAAGAGTCCTTGATCTTGAACTTTCTATTTATACTTATTATAGACTCTTTCAGATAGTACATCGGCCAGACAATTGTCCATAGTGACTATTGAAAAAAAATTCTGGCCAACGAGTCAATGTACTTGAACTTTCTATGTATGCTCACTGACTCCTTTTAGTGTTTCATCAGCCAGATAGTCCATAATTTACCTACTGAAAATATTTCTGGTAAGAGTCCTCGATTTTGAACTTTCTATACAAGCTCATTGACTCCTTATGATGATTCATCAGAGAGACAATTGTCCATAATTGACCCACTGAACATATTTCTACCCGAAGAGTCTAAGAACTTGAACTTTCTTAATCGTTGACTTCTGATGTTTCATCAGCCAGACAGCAGTCCATATTTGACATGAACATATTTCTGGCAAAAGAGTCCTCGATCTTGAACATTTTAAACATACTCATAGACTCTTTCTGGTGTTTCATCAGCCATGCTGTAGTTCTGATTTGACATAATGAACATATTTCTGACCGAAGAGTCCTCGATCTTGAACTTTTTAAACATACTCATATTTCAGATATGACATCGGTCAGACAATTGTCCATAATGACATTTAAAAAAAAAAAATTCTGGCCAACGAGTGTATGTACTCACGCGGTTGTATGTACTCATGCGAGTGTATGACTCATGCGAGTAGTTCAGATTTGACATATTGAACATATTTCTGACTGAAGAGCCCTTGATCTTGAACTTTCTATTCATACTTACAGACTCTTTCAGATAATACATCGGCCAGACAATTGTCCATACTGACTGTTGAACATATTTCTGGCCAACGAGTCTATGAACTTGAACTTTCTACACATGCTCATTGACTTTTTCAAGAGTTTCATCAGCCAGACAGTAGTCCATAATTGACCCGCTCAAAATATTTCTGTTAAAAGAGTCCTCGATCTTGAACTTTCTATACATGATAATTGACTCCTTATGATGATTCATCGGCCAGACAATTGTCCATAATTGACCTACTGAACATATTTCTACCCAAAGAGTCCATAAATTTGAACTTTTTATATAAAATCATTAACTTCTTGTGATGTTTAATCAGCCAGACAGCAGTCCATAAATGACCTACTGGACATTTTTCTGGCAAAAGAGTCCTCGATCGTGAACTTTCTATACATACTCATAGACTCCTTCTGATGCTTCATAAGCCATATAAAAGTCCAAATCTGACCTATTGAACTTATTTGTGGTCAAAGTGTCCTAAAAAAAAATTCTTGTCAATGGGTCCTCAAAAGGTTTTAAACTATATAAACTTATAGGTAACACTCTCTTTTGATGGTCCCTTTTGAACATTCTGTTGACTATAAGTAGCTTTGCAACTACATGTCAACTAACTTTCATTAGAGTATTAGTAGAGTGTCTGCTTAATATCTACTAACTCTTTATTGTGATGCTCCTCCAACAGACATTCTACTGACTATAAGTAACTTTGCAACTACATGTCAACTTATTCTAACCCTAACCCTACCAGTCTACTAATACTCTACTAAAACTCTAATGAGAGTTAGTAGACATGTAGGTGTGACGCTACTTATAGTCAACAGAATGTGTTAAAGGGACCATCAAAATAAAGTGAAACCAACTTATAGACTCCTTCTGATGTTAAATCAGCCAGACAGAGATCCCTTTTTGAACTACTGAACATATTTCATGCCTATGGGTACTCGAAACTTGAACTTTCTATAAATAATCGTTGACCCCATCTGATGTAACATCAGCCATACAGAAGTCCATAATTGACCCAAGGAACATATTTCTGGCCAGAAATATGTTCCAGAAATATGTTCAGTATGTCATGAAAATGAAAAATGAAAAATGTTGAGGACAATTTGACCACAAATAAGTTCAAAAGGTCAGATATGGACATCTGTATGGCTTATGAAGCATCAGAAGTATGAAGCACTATGAGTATGTATAGAAAGCCCAAGATCGAGGACTCTTTGGCCAGAAATCTGTATAGCTGATTTATCATCAAAAGGAGTCTCTAACTTTATATAGTTTGAAAAATTTTGAGGACACTTTGACCACAAATAAGTTCAAAAGGTCAGATATGGACATCTGTATGGCTTATGAAGCATCAGAAGGAGTCTATGAGTATGTGTAGAAAGTCCAAGATCGAGGACTCTTTGGCCAGAAATGTATTCCTTGGGTCAAATATGGACTTCTGTATGGTTGACGTAACATCAGAAAGAGTCAACGAGTATATATGGAAAGGGCAAGTTTCAAGAACTCCTTGGTCTAGAAAAAAGTTTAGTATGTCAAATATGGACTTTTGTCAGGATGATATAACATCCGAAGATATCAGTCTGAATGTATTGTATTAATCTTTTAGGACTCTTTGGCCAGAAATATGTTCAGGAGGTCAAAAGGGGCCCTCTGTATAGCTGATTTATCATCAAAAGGAGTCTATAACTTTATATAGTTTGAAAAATTTTCAGGACACTTTGACCACAAATAAGTTCAAAAGGTCAGATATGGACATCTATATGGCTTATGAAGCATCAGAAGGAATCTATGAGTATGTATAGAAAGCCCAAGATTGAGGACTCTTTGGCCAGAAACATGTTCAGGAGGTCAAAAGGGGACCTTTTTATAGCTGATTTATCATCAAAAGGAGTCTATAACTTTATATAGTTTGAATTTTTTTTAGGACACTTTGACCACAAATAAGTTCAAAAGGTCACCTATGGACATCTATATGGCTTATGAAGCATCAGAAGGAGTCTATGAGTATGTATAGAAAGCATAAGATCGAGGAATCTTTGGCCAGAAATATGTTCTGGAGGTCAAAAGGGGCCCTCTGTATAGCTGATTTATCATCAAAAGGAGTCTATAACTTTCTATAGTTTGAAAAAATGTTAGGACACTTTGACCACAAATAAGTTCAAAAGGTCAGATATGGACATCTATATGGCTTATGAAGCATCAGAAGGAGTCTATGAGTATGTATAGAAAGCCCAAGATCGAGGACTCTTTGGCCAGAAATATGTTCAGGAGGTCAAAAGGGGACCTCTGTATAGCTGACTTATCATCAAAAGGAGTCTATAACTTTATATAGTTAGAATTGTTTTTTAGGACACTTTGACCACAAATAAGTTCGAAATGTCAGATATGGAAATCTATATGGCTTATGAAGCACCAGAAGGAGTCTATGAGTATGTATAGAAAGCCCAAGATCGAGGACTCTTTGGCCAGAAATATGTTCAGGAGGTCAAAAGGGGACCTCTGTATAGCTGACTTATCATCAAAAGGAGTCTATAACTTTATATAGTTAGAATTGTTTTTTAGGACACTTTGACCACAAATAAGTTCGAAATGTCAGATATGGAAATCTATATGGCTTATGAAGCACCAGAAGGAGTCTATGAGTATGTATAGAAAGCCCAAGATCGAGGACTCTTTGGCCAGAAATATGTTCAGGAGGTCAAAAGGGGACCTCTGTATAGCTGATTTATCATCAAAAGGAATCTATAACTTTCTATAGTTTGAAAACTTTTGAGGACACTTTGACCACAAATAAGTTCAAAAGGTCAGATAATGGACATCTATATGGCTTATGAAGCATCAGAAGGAGTCTATAACTTTATATAGTTTGAAAAAATGTTAGGACACTTTGACCACAAATAAGTTCAAAAGGTCAGATATGGACATCTATATGGCTTATGAAGCATCAGAAGGAGTCTATATGTATAGAAAGCCCAAGATTGAGGACTCTTTGGCCAGAAATATGTTCAGTATGTCAAAAGGGGCCCTCTGTATAGCTGATTTATCATCAAAAGGAGTCTATAACTTTATAGTTTGAAAAAATGTTAGGACACTTTGACCACAAATAAGTTCAAAAGGTCAGATATAGACATCTATATGGCTTATGAAGCATCACAAGGAGTCTATGAGTATGTATAGAAAGCCCAAGATTGAGGACTCTTTGGCCAAAAACATGTTCAGGAGGTCAAAAGGGGACCTCTGTATAGCTGACTTATCATCAAAAGGAGTCTATAACTTTATATAGTTTGAATTTTTTTTAGGACACTTTGAACACAAATAAGTTCAAAAGGTCAGATATGGACATCTATATGGCTTATGAAGCATCAGAAGGAGTCTATGAGTATGTATAGAAAGCCCAAGATCGAGGACTCTTTGGCCAGAAATATGTTCAGGAGGTCAAAAGGGGACCTCTGTATAGCTGACTTATCATCAAAAGGAGTCTATAACTATATATAGTTAGAATTGTTTTTTAGGACACTTTGACCACAAATAAGTTCAAAATGTCAGATATGGAAATCTATATGGCTTATGAAGCACCAGAAGGAGTCTATGAGTATGTATAGAAAGCCCAAGATCGAGGACTCTTTGGCCAGATATATGTTCAGGAGGTCAGAAAGGGACCTCTTTATAGCTGATTTATCATCAAAAGGAGTCTATAACTTTCTAATAGTTTGAAAACTTTTGAGGACACTTTGACCACAAATAAGTTCAAAAGGTCACATATGGACATCTATATGGCTTATGAAGCATCAGAAGGAGTCTATAACTTTATATAGTTTGAAAAAATGTTAGGACACTTTGACCACAAATAAGTTCAAAAGGTCAGATATGGACATCTATATGGCTTATGAAGCATCAGAAGGAGTCTATGAGTATGTATAGAAAACGCTAGATCGAGGACTCTTTGGCCAGAAATATGTTCAGAAGGTCAAAAGGGGACCTCTGTATAGCTGACTTATCATCAAAAGGAGTCTATAACTTTATATAGTTTGAATTTTTTTTAGGACACTTTGACCACAAATAAGTTCAAAAGATCAGATATAGACATCTATATGGCTTATGAAGCATCAGAAGGAGTCTATGAGTATGTATAGAAAGCCCAAGATCGAGGACTCTTTGGCCAGAAATATGTTCAGGAGGTCAAAAGGGGACCTCTGTATAGCTGACTTATCATCAAAAGGAGTCTATAACTTTATATAGTTTGAATTTTTTTTAGGACACTTTGACCACAAATAAGTTCAAAAGGTCAGCTATAGACATCTATATGGCTTATGAAGCATCAGAAGGAGTCTATGAGTATGTATAGAAAGCATGAGATTGAGGACTCTTTGGCCAGAAATATGTTCTGGAGGTCAAAAGGGGCCCTCTGTATAGCTGATTTATCATCAAAAGTAGTCTATAACTTTCTATAGTTTGAAAAAATGTTAGGACAATTTGACCACAAATAAGTTCAAAAGGTCAGATATGGACATCATATGGCTTATGAAGCATCAGAAGGAGTCTATGAGTATGTATAGAAAGCCCAAGGTCGAGGACTCTTTGGCCAGAAATATGTTCAGGAGGTCAAAAGGGGACCTCTGTATAGCTGATTTATCATCAAAAGGAATCTATAACTTTCTATAGTTTGAAAACTTTTGAGGACACTTTGACCACAAAAAAGTTCAAAAGGTCAGATATGGACATCTATATGGCTTATGAAGCATCAGAAGGAGTCTATAACTTTATATAGTTTGAAAAAATGTTAGGACACTTTGACCACAAATAAGTTCAAAAGGTCAGATATGGACATCTATATGGCTTATGAAGCATCAGAAGGAGTCTATATGTATAGAAAGCCCAAGATTGAGGACTCTTTGGCCAGAAATATGTTCAGTATGTCAAAAGGGGCCCTCTGTATAGCTGATTTATCATCAAAAGGAGTCTATAACTTTATAGTTTGAAAAAATGTTAGGACACTTTGACCACAAATAAGTTCAAAAGGTCAGATATAGACATCTATATGGCTTATGAAGCATCAGAAGGAGTCTATGAGTATGTATAGAAAGCCCAAGATTGAGGACTCTTTGGCCAAAAACATGTTCAGGAGGTCAAAAGGGGACCTCTGTATAGCTGACTTATCATCAAAAGGAGTCTATAACTTTATATAGTTTGAATTTTTTTTAGGACACTTTGACCACAAATAAGTTCAAAAGGTCAGATATGGACATCTATATGGCTTATGAAGCATCAGAAGGAGTCTATGAGTATATATAGAAAGCCCAAGATCGAGGACTCTTTGGCCAGAAATATGTTCAGGAGGTCAAAAGGGGACCTCTGTATAGCTGACTTATCATCAAAAGGAGTCTATAACTATATATAGTTAGAATTGTTTTTTAGGACACTTTGACCATAAATAAGTTCAAAATGTCAGATATGGAAATCTATATGGCTTATGAAGCACCAGAAGGAGTCTATGAGTATGTATAGAAAGCCCAAGATCGAGGACTCTTTGGCCAGAAATATGTTCAGGAGGTCAGAAAGGGACCTCTTTATAGCTGATTTATCATCAAAAGGAGTCTATAACTTTCTAATAGTTTGAAAACTTTTGAGGACACTTTGACCACAAATAAGTTCAAAAGGTCACATATGGACATCTATATGGCTTATGAAGCATCAGAAGGAGTCTATAACTTTATATAGTTTGAAAAAATGTTAGGACACTTTGACCACAAATAAGTTCAAAAGGTCAGATATGGACATCTATATGGCTTATGAAGCATCAGAAGGAGTCTATGAGTATGTATAGAAAACGCAAGATCGAGGACTCTTTGGCCAGAAATATGTTCAGAAGGTCAAAAGGGGACCTCTGTATAGCTGACTTATCATCAAAAGGAGTCTATAACTATATATAGTTAGAATTGTTTTTTAGGACACTTTGACCACAAATAAGTTCGAAATGTCAGATATGGAAATCTATATGGCTTATGAAGCACCAGAAGGAGTCTATGAGTATGTATAGAAAGCCCAAGATCGAGGACTCTTTGGCCAGAAAAATGTTCAGGAGGTCAAAAGGGGACCTCTGTATAGCTGATTTATCATCAAAAGGAATCTATAACTTTCTATAGTTTGAAAACTTTTGAGGACACTTTGACCACAAATAAGTTCAAAAGGTCAGATATGGACATCTATATGGCTTATGAAGCATCAGAAGGAGTCTATAACTTTATATAGTTTGAAAAAATGTTAGGACACTTTGACCACAAATAAGTTCAAAAGGTCAGATATGGACATCTATATGGCTTATGAAGCATCAGAAGGAGTCTATATGTATAGAAAGCCCAAGATTGAGGACTCTTTGGCCAGAAATATGTTCAGTATGTCAAAAGGGGCCCTCTGTATAGGTGATTTATCATCAAAAGGAGTCTATAACTTTCTACAGTTTGAAAAAATGTTAGGACACTTTGACCACAAATAAGTTCAAAAGGTCAGATATGGACATCTATATGGCTTATGAAAACTATGAAAGACATTGCATTGCATTGCATTGCATTGCATTGCATTGCATTGCATTGCACTAACGATCTAACTTTGTGCACTGAAGAATAACATATAGGTTATGCACTTTTTGCATTTCATTGCATTGCACACCAGAACTAACTCATTCCCATGTTCATTAAAGAGATAACATATGTGTTGTTGCAATTGCATTGCACAAACGATCTAACGTTGTGCACTGAAGAATAACATATAAGTTATGCACTTTTTGCATTGCATTGCATTGCACACCAGAACTAAATCATTCCCATGTTCATTAAAGAGATAATGTGTGTTGTTGCATTGCATTGTATTGCATTACATTGCATTGCTTTGCACTGCTTTGCACTGCTTTGCACTGCTTTGCACTGCTTTGCCACTGCTTTGCACTGCTTTGCATTGCATTGCATTGCATTGCACACCAGAACTACCTCATTCCCACGTTGATTAAAGACATAACGAGTGATTTTGCATTGCATTGTATTGCATTATATTGATTTGCATTGCTTTGCACTGCATTGCACTAACGATCTAACGTTGTGCACTGAAGAATAACATATAGGTTATGCACTTTTCGCTTTGCATTACACACCAGAACTAAATCATTCCCATGTTGATTAAAGACATAACGTGTGTTGTTGCATTGCATTGCATTGCATTGCACACCAGAACTAAATCATTCCCATGTTCATTAAAGAGATAATGTGTGTTGTTGCATTGCATTGTATTGCATTGCATTGCATTGCATTGCATTGCATTGCATTGCTTTGCACTGCATTGCATTGCTTTGCATTGCTTTGCATTGCTTTGCATTGCTTTGCACTGCATTGCTTTGCACTACTTTGCCTTGCATTGCATTGCACTAACGATCTAACGTTGTGCACTGAAGAATAACATATAGGTATGCACTTTTTGCATTGCATACCAGAACTACCTCATTCCCATGTTGATTAAAGACATAACGTGTGTTGTTGCATTGCATTGCATTGCATTGCATTGCACAAACGATCTAATGTTGTGCACTGAAGAATAACATATAGGTTATTCTCTTTTCGCATTGCATTGCACACCAGAACAAAATCATTCCCAAGTTCATTATAGAGATGATATGTGTGTTGTTTCATTGCATTGCATTGCATTGCATTGCATTGAATTGAATTGAATTGCATTGCACTAACGATCTAACGATCTAACGTTGTGCACTGTAGAATAACATATAGGTTATGCACTTTTTTCATTGCATTGCATTGCACACCAGAACTAAATCATTCCCATGTTCATTAAAGACATAACGTGTGTTGTTGCATTGCATTGTATTGCATTGCATTGATTTGCAATTGCTTTGCACTGCATTTTGCATTGCATTGCATTGCATTGCACTAACGATCTAACGTTGTGCACTGTAGAATAACATATAGGTTATGCACTTTTTGCATTGCATTGCACACCAGAACTAAATTATTCCCATGTTCATTAAAGAGATAATGTGTGTTGTTGCATTGCATTGCATTGTATTGCATTGCATTGATTTGCATTGCTTTGCACTGCATTGCATTGCATTGCATTGCATTGCATTGCACTAACGATCTAACATTGTGCACTGAAGAATAACGTATAGGTTATGCACTTTTCGAATTGCATTGAACTAACGATCTAACGTTGTGCACTGTAGAATGTAAAGGTTATGCACTTTTTCTCATTTTCATTGAATTGCACACCAGAACAAAATCATTCCCATGTTCATTATAGAGATGATATGTGTGTTGTTGCATTGCATTGCATTGCATTGCATTGATTTGTAGTGCTTTTCACTGCATTGCATTGCACTAACGATCTAACGTTGTGCACTGAAGAATAACATATAGGTTATGCTCTTTTCGCTTTGCATTACACACCAGAACTAAATCATTCCCATGTTGATTAAAGACATAACGTGTGTTGTTGCATTGCATTGTATTGCATTGCATTGCATTGATTTGCACTGCATTGCATTGCACACCAGAACTAAATCATTCCCATGTTCATTAAAGAGATAATGTGTGTTGTTGCATTGCATTGTATTGCATTGCATTGCATTGCATTGCATTGCATTGCATTGCTTTGCATTGCATTGCATTGCTTTGCACTGCATTGCTTTGCACTGCTTTGCCTTGCATTGCATTGCACAAACGATCTAACGTTGTGCACTGTAGAATGTAAAGGTTATGCACTTTTCTCATTTTCATTGCATTGCACACCAGAACAAAATCATTCCCAAGTTCATTATAGAGATGATATGTGTGTTGTTTCATTGCATTGCATTGCATTGCATTGAATTGAATTGAATTGAATTGAATTGAATTGCATTGCACTAACGATCTAACGATCTAACGTTGTGCACTGTAGAATAACATATAGGTTATGCACTTTTTGCATTGCATTGCATTGCACACCAGAACTAAATCATTCTCATGTTTATTAAAGAGATATAACGTGTGTTGTTGCATTGCATTGCATTGCATTGCACAAACTATCTAACGTTGTGCACTGAAGAATAACATATAGGTTATGCACTTTTTGCATTTCATTGCATTGCACACCAGAACTACCTCATTCCCATGTTGATTAAAGACATAACGTGTGTTGTTGCATTTGCATTGCATTGCATTGCATTGATTTGCATTGCTTTGCACTGCATTGCATTGCATTGCACTAACGATCTAACGTTGTGCACTGTAGAATAACATATAGGTTATGCACTTTTTGCATTGCATTGCATTGCACACCAGAACTAAATCATTCCCATGTCCATTAAAAAGATAATGTGTGTTGTTGCATTGCACGTATTGCATTGCATTGATTTGCACTAACGATCTAACATTGTGCACTGAAGAATAACATATAGGTTATGCACTTTTCGCATTGCATTGCACACCAGAACTACCTCATTCCCATGTTGATTAAAGACATAACGAGTGATTTTGCATTGCATTATATTGCATTATATTGATTTGCATTGCTTTGCACTGCATTGCATTGCATTGCATTGCACTAACGATCTAACGTTGTTCACTGTAGAATAACATATAGGTTATGCACTTTTTGCACTGCATTGCATTGCACACCAGAACTAAATCATTCCCATGTTCATTAAAGAGATAACGTGTGTTGTTGCGTTGCATTGTATTGCATTGCATTGATTTGCATTGCTTTGCACTGTATTTTGCATTGCATTGCATTGCACTAACGATCTAACGTTGTGCACTGAAGAATAACATATAGGTTATGCACTTTTTGCATTGCATTGCATTGCACACCAGAACTACCTCATTCCCATGTTGATTAAAGACATAACGTGGGTTGTTGCATTGCATTTTATTGCATTGCATTTCATTGCATTGCATTGCATTGATTTGCATTGCTTTGCATTGCATTGCATTGCATTGCATTACATTGCACTAACGATCTAACGTTGTGCACTGTAGAATAACATATAGGTTATGCACTTCTTGCATTGCATTGCATTACACACCAGAACTAAATAATTCCCATGTTCATTAAAGAGATAATGTGTGTTGTTGCATTGTATTGCATTGCATTGATTTGCATTGCTTTGCACTGCATTGCATTGCATTGCATTGCATTGCATTGCACACCAGAACTAAATCATTCCCATGTTCATTAAAGAGATAACGTTTGTTGGTGCATTGCATTGCATTGCACAAACGATCTAACGTTGTGCACTGAAGAATAACGTATAGGTTATGCACTTTTCGCATTGCATTGAACTAACGATCTAACGTTGTGCACTGTAGAATGTAAAGGTTATGCACTTTTCTCATTTTCATTGCATTGCACACCAGAACAAAATCATTCCCATGTTCATTATAGAGATGACGTGTGTTGTTGCATTGCATTGCATTGCATTGATTTGTAGTGCTTTGCACTGCATTGCATTGCATTGCACTAACGATCTAACGTTGTGCACTGAAGAATAACATATAGGTTATGCTCTTTTCACTTTGCATTACACACCAGAACTAAATCATTCCCATGTTGATTAAAGACATAACGTGTGTTGTTGCATTGCATTGCATTGATTTGCACTGCATTGCATTGCATTGCATTGCATTGCACACCAGAACTAAATCATTCCCATGTTCATTAAAGAGATAACGTTTGTTGGTGCATTGCATTGCATTGCATTGAACTAACGATCTAACGTTGTGCACTGTAGAATAACATATAGGTTATGTACTTTTTGCACTGCATTGCATTGCACACCAGAACTAAATCATTCCCATGTTCATTAAAGAGATAACGTTTGTTGGTGCATTGCACTGCATTGCACAAACGATCTAACGTTGTGCACTGAAGAATAACATATAGGTTATGCACTTTTTGCATTGCATTGCATTGCACACCAGAACTAAATAATTCCCATGTTCATTAAAGAGATAATGTGTGTTGTTGCATTGTATTGCATTGCATTGATTTGCATTGCTTTGCACTGCATTGCATTGCATTGCATTGCACTAACGATCTAACGTTGTGCACTGAAGAATAACATATAGGTTATGCACTTTTCGCATTGCATTGCACACCAGAACTACCTCATTCCCATGTTGATTAAAGACATATCGAGTGTTTTTGCATTGCATTGCAATGCATTACATTGATTTGCATTGCTTTGCACTGCATTGCATTGCACTAACGATCTAACGTTGTGCACTGAAGAATAACATATAGGTTATGCACTTTTTGCATTGCATTGCACACCAGAACTACCTCATTCCCATGTTGATTAAAGACATATCGAGTGTTTTTGCATTGCATTGTATTGCATTGCATTGATTTGCATTACTTTGCACTGCATTGCATTGCATTGCACTAACGATCTAACATTGTGCACTGAAGAATAACGTATAGGTTATGCACTTTTCGCATTGCATTGAACTAACGATCTAACGTTGTGCACTGTAGAATGTAAAGGTTATGCACTTTTCTCATTTTCATTGCATTGCACACCAGAACAAAATCATTCCCATGTTCATTATAGAGATGACGTGTGTTGTTGCATTGCATTGCATTGCATTGATTTGTAGTGCTTTGCACTGCATTGCATTGCATTGCACTAACGATCTAACGTTGTGCACTGAAGAATAACATATAGGTTATGCTCTTTTCGCTTTGCATTACACACCAGAACTAAATCATTCCCATGTTGATTAAAGACATAACGTGTGTTGTTGCATTGCATTGCATTGATTTGCACTGCATTGCATTGCATTGCATTGCACACCAGAACTAAATCATTCCCATGTTCATTAAAGAGATAACGTTTGTTGGTGCATTGCATTGCATTTCATTGCATTGAACTAACGATCTAACGTTGTGCACTGTAGAATAACATATAGGTTATGTACTTTTTGCACTGCATTGCATTGCACACCAGAACTAAATCAATCCCATGTTCATTAAAGAGATAACGTTTGTTGGTGCATTGCACTGCATTGCACAAACGATCTAACGTTGTGCACTGAAGAATAACATATAGGTTATGCACTTTTTGCATTGCATTGCATTGCACACTAGAACTAAATCAATCCCATGTTCATTAAAGACATAACGTGTGTTGTTGCATTGCATTGTATTGCATTGCATTGATTTGCATTGTTTTGCACTGCATTTTGCATTGCATTGCATTGCATTGCATTGCACTAACGATCTAACGTTGTGCACTGAAGAATAACATATAGGTTATGCACTTTTCGCATTGCATTGCACACCAGAACTACCTCATTCCCATGTTGATTAAAGACATAACGAGTGTTTTTGCATTGCATTGCAATGCATTACATTGATTTGCATTGCTTTGCACTGCATTGCATTGCACTAACGATCTAACGTTGTGCACTGAAGAATAACATATAGGTTATGCACTTTTTGCATTGCATTGCATTGCACACCAGAACTACCTCATTCCCATGTTGATTAAAGACATAACGTGTGTTGTTGCATTGCATTGTATTGCATTGCATTGATTTGCATTACTTTGCACTGCATTGCATTGCATTGCATTGCACTAACGATCTAACATTGTGCACTGAAGAATAACGTATAGGTTATGCACTTTTCGCATTGCATTGAACTAACGATCTAACGTTGTGCACTGTAGAATGTAAAGGTTATGCACTTTTCTCATTTTCATTGCATTGCACACCAGAACAAAATCATTCCCATGTTCATTATAGAGATGACGTGTGTTGTTGCATTGCTTTGCATTGCATTGATTTGTAGTGCTTTGCACTGCATTGCATTGCATTGCACTAACGATCTAACGTTGTGCACTGAAGAATAACATATAGGTTATGCTCTTTTCGCTTTGCATTACACACCAGAACTAAATCATTCCCATGTTGATTAAAGACATAACGTGTGTTGTTGCATTGCATTGCATTGATTTGCACTGCATTGCATTGCATTGCATTGCATTGCACACCAGAACTAAATCATTCCCATGTTCATTAAAGAGATAACGTTTGTTGGTGCATTGCATTGCATTGCATTGAACTAACGATCTAACGTTGTGCACTGTAGTATAACATATAGGTTATGTACTTTTTGCACTGCATTGCATTGCACACCAGAACTAAATCATTCCCATGTTCATTAAAGAGATAACGTTTGTTGGTGCATTGCTCTGCATTGCACAAACGATCTAACGTTGTGCACTGAAGAATAACATATAGGTTATGCACTTTTTGCATTGCATTGCATTGCACACCAGAACTAAATAATTCCCATGTTCATTAAAGAGATAATGTGTGTTGTTGCATTGTATTGCATTGCATTGATTTGCATTGCTTTGCACTGCATTGCATTGCATTGCATTGCACTAACGATCTAACGTTGTGCACTGAAGAATAACATATAGGTTATGCACTTTTCGCATTGCATTGCACACCAGAACTACCTCTTTCCCATGTTGATTAAAGACATAACGAGTGTTTTTGCATTGCATTGCAATGCATTACATTGATTTGCATTGCTTTGCACTGCATTGCATTGCACTAACGATCTAACGTTGTGCACTGAAGAATAACATATAGGTTATACACTTTTTGCATTGCATTGCATTGCACACCAGAACTACCTCATTCCCATGTTGATTAAAGACATAACGTGTGTTGTTGCATTGCATTGTATTGCATTGCATTGATTTGCATTACTTTGCACTGCATTGCATTGCATTGCACTAACGATCTAACATTGTGCACTGAAGAATAACGTATAGGTTATGCACTTTTCGCATTGCATTGAACTAACGATCTAACGTTGTGCACTGTAGAATGTAAAGGTTATGCACTTTTCTCATTTTCATTGCATTGCACACCAGAACAAAATCATTCCCATGTTCATTATAGAGATGACGTGTGTTGTTGCATTGCATTGCATTGCATTGATTTGTAGTGCTTTGCACTGCATTGCATTGCATTGCACTAACGATCTAACGTTGTGCACTGAAGAATAACATATAGGTTATGCTCTTTTCGCTTTGCATTACACACCAGAACTAAATCATTCCCATGTTGATTAAAGACATAACGTGTGTTGTTGCATTGCATTGCATTGATTTGCACTGCATTGCATTGCATTGCATTGCATTGCACACCAGAACTAAATCATTCCCATGTTCATTAAAGAGATAACGTTTGTTGGTGCATTGCATTGCATTTCATTGCATTGAACTAACGATCTAACGTTGTGCACTGTAGAATAACATATAGGTTATGTACTTTTTGCACTGCATTGCATTGCACACCAGAACTAAATCAATCCCATGTTCATTAAAGAGATAACGTTTGTTGGTGCATTGCACTGCATTGCACAAACGATCTAACGTTGTGCACTGAAGAATAACATATAGGTTATGCACTTTTTGCATTGCATTGCATTGCACACCAGAACTAAATCAATCCCATGTTCATTAAAGACATAACGTGTGTTGTTGCATTGCATTGTATTGCATTGCATTGATTTGCATTGCTTTGCACTGCATTTTGCATTGCATTGCATTGCATTGCATTGCATTGCATTGCACTAACGATCTAACGTTGTGCACTGAAGAATAACATATAGGTTATGCACTTTTCGCATTGCATTGCACACCAGAACTACCTCATTCCAATGTTGATTAAAGACATAACGAGTGTTTTTGCATTGCATTGCAATGCATTACATTGATTTGCATTGCTTTGCACTGCATTGCATTGCACTAACGATCTAACGTTGTGCACTGAAGAATAACATATAGGTTATGCACTTTTTGCATTGCATTGCATTGCACACCAGAACTACCTCATTCCCATGTTGATTAAAGACATAACGTGTGTTGTTGCATTGCATTGTATTGCATTGCATTGATTTGCATTACTTTGCACTGCATTGCATTGCATTGCATTGCACTAACGATCTAACATTGTGCACTGAAGAATAACGTATAGGTTATGCACTTTTCGCATTGCATTGAACTAACGATCTAACGTTGTGCACTGTAGAATGTAAAGGTTATGCACTTTTCTCATTTTCATTGCATTGCACACCAGAACAAAATCATTCCCATGTTCATTATAGAGATGACGTGTGTTGTTGCATTGCATTGCATTGCATTGATTTGTAGTGCTTTGCACTGCATTGCATTGCATTGCACTAACGATCTAACGTTGTGCACTGAAGAATAACATATAGGTTATGCTCTTTTCGCTTTGCATTACACACCAGAACTAAATCATTCCCATGTTGATTAAAGACATAACGTGTGTTGTTGCATTGCATTGCATTGATTTGCACGGCATTGCATTGCATTGCATTGCATTGCATTGCACACCAGAACTAAATCATTCCCATGTTCATTAAAGAGATAATGTGTGTTGTTGCATTGCATTGCATTGTATTGCATTGCATTGCTTTGCACTGCATTGCATTGTTTTGCATTGGTTTGCACTGCATTGCTTTGCACTGCTTTGCCTTGCATTGCATTGCACTAACGATCTAATGTTGTGCACTGAAGAATAACATATAGGTTATTCTCTTTTCGCATTGCATTGCACACCAGAACAAAATCATTCCCAAGTTCATTATAGAGATAACGTTTGTTGGTGCAATGCATTGCATTGCACAAACGATCTAACATTTTGCAATGAAGAAAAACATATAGGTTATGCACTTTTTGCATTGCATTGCATTGCACACCACAACTAAATCACTCCCATGTTCATTAAAGAGATAATGTGTGTTGTTGCATTGCATTGTATTGCATTACATTGCATTGCTTTGCACTGCTTTGCACTGCTTTGCACTGCTTTGCACTGCTTTGCACTGCTTTGCCACTGCTTTGCACTGCTTTGCACTGCTTTGCATTGCATTGCATTGCACACCAGAACTACCTCATTCCCATGTTGATTAAAGACATAACTTGTGTTGTTGCATTGCATTTTATTGCATTTCATTGCATTGCATTGATTTGCATTGCTTTGCATTGCATTGCATTGATTTGCATTGCTTTGCATTGCATTGCATTGCATTGCACTAACGATCTAACGTTGTGCACTGTAGAATAACATATAGATTATGCACTTTTCGCATTGCATTGCACACCAGAACTACCTCATTCCCATGTTGATTAAAGACATAACGAGTGATTTTGCATTGCATTGTATTGCATTATATTGATTTGCATTGCTTTGCACTGCATTGCACTAACGATCTAACGTTGGGCACTGAAGAATAACATATAGGTTATGCACTTTTCGCATTGCATTGCATTGCATACCAGAACTAAATAATTCCCATGTTCATTAAAGAGATAACGTGTGCTGCTGCATTGCATTGCATTGAATTGAATTGAATTGCATTGCACTAACGATCTAACAATCTAACGTTGTTTACTGTAGAATAACATATAGGTTATGCACTTTTTGCATTGCATTGCATTGCACACCAGAACTAAATCATTCTCATGTTCATTAAAGAGATATAACGTGTGTTGTTGCATTGCATTGCATTGCATTGCACAAACTATCTAACGTTGTGCACTGAAGAATAACATATAGGTTATGCACTTATTGCATTTCATTGCATTGCACACCAGAACTACCTCATTCCCATGTCGATTAAAGACATAACGAGTGATTTTGCATTGCATTATATTGCATTATATTGATTTGCATTGCTTTGCACTGCATTGCATTGCATTGTATTGCACTAACGATCTAACGTTGTGCACTGAAGAATAACATATAGGTTATGCACTTTTCGCATTGCATTGCACACCAGAACTACCTCATTCCCATATTGATTAAAGACATAACGAGTGTTTTTGCATTGCATTGCAATGCATTACATCGATTTGCATTGCTTTGCACTGCATTGCATTGCACTAACGATCTAACGTTGTGCACTGAAGAATAACATATAGGTTATGCACTTTTTGCATTGCATTGCATTGCACACCAGCACTACCTCATTCCCATGTTGATTAAAGACATAACGTGGGTTGTTGCATTGCATTTTATTGCATTGCATTTCATTGCATTGCATTGCATTGATTTGCATTGCTTTGCATTGCATTGCATTACATTGCATTACATTGCACTAACGATCTAACGTTGTGCACTGTAGAATAACA
This sequence comes from Abramis brama, assembly GCF_963993115.1. Lineage (NCBI taxonomy): Eukaryota > Metazoa > Chordata > Actinopteri > Cypriniformes > Leuciscidae > Abramis > Abramis brama. The sequence goes on along the minus strand of NC_139965.1, from coordinate 45,995,687 downwards.
TATAGGTTACATTGCATTACATTGCACAATCACTTCTTGCATTGCATTGCACACCAGAACTAAATAATTCCCATGTTCATTAAAGAGATAATGTGTGTTGTTGCATTGTATTGCATTGCATTGATTTGCATTGCTTTGCATTGCATTGCATTGCATTGCATTGCACTAACGATCTAACATTGTGCACTGAAGAATAACATATAGGTTATGCACTTTTCGCATTGCATTGCACACCAGAACTACCTCATTCCCATGTTGATTAAAGACATAACTAGTGATTTTGCATTGCATTGTATTGCATTATATTGATTTGCATTGCTTTGCACTGCATTGCACTAACGATCTAACGTTGTGCACTGAAGAATAACATATAGGTTATGCACTTTTCGCATTGCATTGCACACCAGAACTACCTCATTCCCATGATCATTAAAGACTTCATTGCATTGCATTACATTGATTTGCTTTGCTTTGCACTGCATTGCATTGCATTACACTAACGATCTAACGTTGTGCACTGAAGAAAAACAAATATGTTATGCACATTTCGCATTGCATTGCATTGCATACCAGAACTAAATAATTCCCATGTACATTAAAGAGATAACATGTGTAATTGCATTGCATTGCACAAACGATCTAACGTTATGCACTGAAGAAAAACATATAGGTTATGCACTTTTTGCATTGCATTGCATTGCACTAACGCTCTAACTTTGTGCACTGAAGAATAACATATAGGGTATGCACTTTTTGCATTTCATTGCATTGCACACCAGAACTACCTCATTCCCATGTTGATTAAAGACATAACGTGTGCTGTTGCATTGCATTGCATTGCATTGATTTGTAGTGCTTTGCACTGCATTGCATTGCATTGCACTGTACTAACGATCTAACGTTGTGCACTGAAGAATAACATATAGGTTATGCTCATTCGCTTTGCATTACACACCAGAACTAAATCATTCCCATGTTCATTATAGAGATGATATGTGTGTTGTTGCATTGCATTGCATTGCATTGCATTGATTTGTAGTGCTTTTCACTGCATTGCATTGCACTAACGATCAAACGTTGTGCACTGAAGAATAACATATAGGTTATGCACTTTTTGCATTGCATTGCATTGCACACCAGAACTAAATCATTTCCATGTTCATTAAAGAGATAATGTGTGTTGTTGCATTGCATTGCATTGCATTTTATTGCATTGCATTGCATTGCACTAACGATCTAACGTTGTGCACTGAAGAATAACATATAGGTTACACACATTTCGCATTGCATTGCACACCAGAACTAAATCATTCTCATGTTCATTAAAGAGATAACGTGTATTTTTGCCTTGCATTGCATTGCACTAGCGATCTAACGTTGTGCACTGAAGAATAACATTTAGGTTATGCACTTTTTGCTTTGCATTGCACACCAGAACTAACTCAATCCCATGTTCATTAAAGAGATAACATGTGTGCTGTTGCATTGCATTGCACTAACGATCTAACGTTGTGCATTGAAGAAGAATATATAGGCTATGCACTTCTTGCATTGCATTACACACCAGAAGTAACTCATTCCCAAACTCCATTGCGTTTTGCTTTGAGGAACTAAAATGTGCTATTGCATTGCATTTCACACAAGATCAAACTTTGTGCATTGAAGAATAACATATAAGCTATGAAGTGCATCACAAACATACAATAACTATCTCATTCCGATGTGTATTGAAGAGATACCATTTTTGGAGTTACATTCCACTGCATAAAAGATCTAACTGTTAGATATAATAATAATACATTATTATTCAACGCTAATTCTTCGATCGTTTGTGCAATGCAACACTCATGTTATGTTTTCATTGCACATGAGGTATGAAGTAGTTTATTCTATGCATTGTAACGCAAGAGGTAAATGCAATAATTTCCCTTAAAAGAAAAAATGAATAAGTTAGTTATTGTGCAGTGCCAATGCACATATGTCATGTGTCAAATCAGGCCTACAGAGGTCCCTCTTTGACCTACAGAACATATTTTCTGTCCAAAGAGTTCTTACTGACTTCTTACTTACTGACTTCTTGTGATGTTGTATTAGCAAGACAGTAGTCCATGTTTGGTCAAACATATTTGCATATTGCACATATTGTCTGACCCAAGAGTAATCGATCTTAAACTTTCTATACATTCTCGTAGAATCTTTCTGATGTTACATCAGCCATACAGAAGTCCATTTTTGACCTACTGAACACATTTCTGGATAAAGAGTCCTTGAACATTAACTTACTAAACATACAAGACTGACTTCTTGTGATGTTATATAAGCCAGACAGCAGTCCATATTTGACTGATTGAACATATTTATGGCAAAAGAGTCCTCGATCTTGGGCTTTCTATAAATACTCAGTCCAACTCCTGATGCTTCATAAGCCATATAAATGTCCATATCTGACATTTTGAACTTATTTGTGGTAAAAGTGTCCTCAAAATTTTTCAAACTATAGAAAGTTATAGACTCCTTTTTATGATAAATCAGCTATACAGAGGGCCCCTTTTGACCTCCTGAACATATTTCTGGCCAAAGAGTCCTCGATCTTGGGCTTTCTATACATACTCATAGACTCCTTCTGGTGCTTCATAAGCCATATAGATTTCCATATCTGACATTTTGAACTTATTTGTAGTCAAAGTGTCCTAAAAAAAATTCAAACTATATAAAGTTATAGACTCCTTTTGATGATGAGTCAGCTATACAGAGGGTCCCTTTTGACCTCCTGAACATATTTCTGGCCAAAGAGTCCTCGATCTTGGGCTTTCTATACATACTCATAGACTCCTTCTGATGCTTCATAAGCCATATAGATGTCCATATCTGACCTTTTGAACTTATTTGTGGTCAAAGTGTCCTAACATTTTTTCAAACTATAGACAGTTATAGACTCCTTTTTATGATAAATCAGCTATACAGAGGTCCCCTTTTGACCTCATGAACATATTTCTGGCCAAAGAGTCCTTGATCTTGGGCTTTCTATACATACTCATAGACTCCTTCTGATGCTTCATAAGCCATATAGATGTCCATATCTGACCTTTTGAACTTATTTGTGGTCAAGGTGTCCTAACATTTTTTCAAACTATAGAAAGTTATAGACTCCTTTTTATGATAAATCAGCTATACAGAGGGCCCCTTTTGACCTCCTGAACATATTCCTGGCCAAAGAGTCCTCGATCTTGCGTTTTCTATACATACTCATAGACTCCTTCTGATGCTTCATAAGCCATATAGATGTCCATATCTGACCTTTTGAACTTATTTGTGGTCAAAGTGTCCTCAAAATTCTTCAAACTATAGAAAGTTATAGACTCCTTTTTATGATAAATCAGCTATACAGAGGTCCCCTTTTGACCTCCTGAACATATTTCTGGCAAAAGAGTCCTCGATCTTGGGCTTTCTATACATACTCATAGAGTCCTTCTGATGCTTCATAAGCCATATAGATGTCCATATCTGACCTTTTGAACTTATTTGTGGTCAAAGTGTCCTCAAAATTCTTCAAACTATATAAAGTTATAGACTCCTTTTGATGATAAAAAGAGGTCCCCTTTTGACCTCCTGAACATTTTTCTGGCAAAAGAGTCCTCGATCTTGGGCTTTCTATACATACTCATAGACTCCTTCTGGTGCTTCATAAGCCATATAGATGTCCATATCTGACCTTTTGAACTTATTTGTGGTCACAATGTCTCCTCACAATTTTTCAAACTATAGAAAGTTATAGACTCCTTTTTATGATAAATCAGCTATACAGAGGGCCCCTTTTGACCTCCTGAACATATTTCTGGCCAAAGAGTCCTCGATCTTGGGCTTTCTATACATACTCATAGACTCCTTCTGGTGCTTCATAAGCCATATAGATTTCCATATCTGACATTTTGAACTTATTTGTAGTCAAAGTGTCCTAAAAAAAATTCAAACTATATAAAGTTATAGACTCCTTTTGATGATGAGTCAGCTATACAGAGGGTCCCTTTTGACCTCCTGAACATATTTCTGGCCAAAGAGTCCTCGATCTTGGGCTTTCTATACATACTCATAGACTCCTTCTGATGCTTCATAAGCCATATAGATGTCCATATCTGACCTTTTGAACTTATTTGTGGTCAAAGTGTCCTAACATTTTTTCAAACTATAGACAGTTATAGACTCCTTTTTATGATAAATCAGCTATACAGAGGTCCCCTTTTGACCTCATGAACATATTTCTGGCCAAAGAGTCCTTGATCTTGGGCTTTCTATACATACTCATAGACTCCTTCTGATGCTTCATAAGCCATATAGATGTCCATATCTGACCTTTTGAACTTATTTGTGGTCAAGGTGTCCTAACATTTTTTCAAACTATAGAAAGTTATAGACTCCTTTTTATGATAAATCAGCTATACAGAGGGCCCCTTTTGACCTCCTGAACATATTCCTGGCCAAAGAGTCCTCGATCTTGCGTTTTCTATACATACTCATAGACTCCTTCTGATGCTTCATAAGCCATATAGATGTCCATATCTGACCTTTTGAACTTATTTGTGGTCAAAGTGTCCTCAAAATTCTTCAAACTATAGAAAGTTATAGACTCCTTTTGATGATAAATCAGCTATACAGAGGTCCCCTTTTGACCTCCTGAACATATTTCTGGCAAAAGAGTCCTCGATCTTGGGCTTTCTATACATACTCATAGACTCCTTCTGATGCTTCATAAGCCATATAGATGTCCATATCTGACCTGTTGAACTTATTTGTGGTCAAAGTGTCCTAAAATTTTTCAAACTACATAAAGTTATAGACTCCTTTTGATGATAAATCAGCTATACAGAGGGCCCCTTTTGACCTAATGAACATATTTCTGGCCAAAGAGTCCTCGATCTTGGGCTTTCTATACATACTCATATACTCCTTCTGATGCTTCATAAGCCATATAGATGTCCATATCTGACCTTTTGAACTTATTTGTGGTCAAAGTGTCCTGAAAAAAAATTCAAACTATATAAAGTTATAGACTCCTTTTGATGATAAATCAGCTATACAGAGGGCCCCTTTTGACCCCCAGAACATATTTCTGGCCAAAGAGTCCTCAATATTGGGCTTTCTATACATACTCATAGATTCCTTCTGATGCTTCATAAGCCATATAGATGTCCATATCTGACCTTTTGAACTTATTTGTGGTCAAAGTGTCCTCAAAATTTTTCAAACTGTAGAAAGTTATAGACTCCTTTTGATGATAAATCAGCTATAAAGAGGTCCCCTTTTGACCTCCTGAACATGTTTCTGGCCAAAGAGTCCTCAATCTTGGGCTTTCTATACATACTCATAGATTCCTTCTGATGCTTCATAAGCCATATAGATGTCCATATCTGACCTTTTGAACTTATTTGTGGTCAAAGTGTCCTAAAAATTTTTCAAACCAAATAAATTTGTAGACTCCTTTTGATGATAAATCAGCTATAAAGAGTTCCCCTTTTGACCTCCTGAACATGTTTCTGGCCAAAGAGTTCTCAATGTTGGGTTTTCTATACATACTCATAGATTCCTTCTGAGGCTTCATAAGCCATATAGACTCCTTCTGATGCTTCATAAGCCATATAGATGTCCATATCTGACCTTTTGAACTTATTTGTGGTCAAAGTGTCCTAACATTTTTTTCAAACTATAGAAAGTTATAGACTCCTTTTGATGATAAATCAGCTATACAGAGGGCCCCTTTTGACCTCCTGAACATATTTCTGGCCAAAGAGTCCTCGATCTTATGCTTTCTATACATACTCTTAGACTCCTTCTGATGCTTCATAAGCCATATAGATGTCCATATCTGACCTTTTGAACTTATTTGTGGTCAAAGTGTCCTAAAAATTTTTCAAACCAAATAAATTTGTAGACTCCTTTTTATGATAAATCAGCTTTAAAGTGGTCCCCTTTTGACCTCCTGAACATGTTTCTGGCCAACGAGTCCTCAATCTTGGGCTTTCTATACATACTCATAGATTACTTCTGATGCTTCATAAGCCATATAGATGTCCATATCTGACCTTTTGAACTTATTTGTGGTCAAAGTGTCCTCAAAATTCTTCAAACTATAGAAAGTTATAGACTCCTTTTTATGATAAATCAGCTATACAGAGGTCCCCTTTTGACCTCCTGAACATATTTCTGGCAAAAGAGTCCTCGATCTTGGGCTTTCTATACATACTCATAGATTCCTTCTGATGCTTCATAAGCCATATAGATGTCCATATCTGACCTTTTGAACTTATTTGTGGTCAAAGTGTCCTCAAAAATTTTCAAACCAAATAAATTTGTAGACTCCTTTTGATGATAAATCAGCTATAAAGAGTTCCCCTTTTGACCTCCTGAACATGTTTCTGGCCAAAGAGTTCTCAATGTTGGGTTTTCTATACATACTCATAGATTCCTTCTGAGGCTTCATAAGCCATATAGATGTCCATATCTGACCTTTTGAACTTATTTGTGGTCAAAGTGTCCTAACATTTTTTTCAAACTATAGAAAGTTATAGACTCCTTTTGATGATAAATCAGCTATACAGAGGTCCCCTTTTGACCTCCAGAACATATTTCTGGCCAAAGAGTCCTCGATCTTGGGCTTTCTATACATACTCATAGACTCCTTCTGATGCTTCATAAGCCATATAGATGTCCATATCTGACCTTTTGAACTTATTTGTGGTCAAAGTGTCCTAACATTTTTTCAAACTATAGAAAGTTATAGACTCCTTTTGATGATAAATCAGCTATACAGAGGTCCCCTTTTGACCTCCAGAACATATTTCTGGCCAAAGAGTCCTCGATCTTGGGCTTTCTATACATACTCATAGACTCCTTCTGATGCTTCATAAGCCATACAGATGTCCATATCTGACCTTTTGAACTTATTTGTGGTCAGTGTCCTAAAAAAATTTCAAACTATATAAAGTTATAGACTCCTTCTGATGCTTCATAAGCCATATAGATGTCCATATCTGAACTTTTGAACTTATTAGTGGTCAAAGTGTCCTAACATTTTTTCAAACTATATAAAGTTATAGACTCCTTTTGATGATAAATCAGCTATACAGAGGGCCCCTTTTGACCTACTGAACATATTTCTGGCCAAAGAGTCCTCGATCTTGGGCTTTCTATACATACTCATAGACTCCTTCTGATGCTTCATAAGCCATATAGATGTCCATATCTGACCTTTTGAACTTATTTGTGGTCAAAGTGTCCTAAAAAAATTTCAAACTATATAAAGTTATAGACTCCTTCTGATGCTTCATAAGCCATATAGATGTCCATATCTGACCTTTTGAACTTATTTGTGGTCAAAATGTCCTAAAATTTTTTCAAACCAAATAAAGTTATATACTACTTTTGATGATAAATCAGCTATAAAGAGGTCCCCTTTTGACCTCCTGAACATGTTTCTGGCCAAAGAGTCCTCAATCTTGGGCTTTCTATACATACTCATAGATTCCTTCTGATGCTTCATAAGCCATATAGATGTCCATATCTGACCTTTTAAATTTATTTGTGGTCAAAGTATCCTCAAAAGTTTTCAAACTATAGAAAGTTTTAGACTCCTTTTGATGATAAATCAGCTAAAAAGAGGTCCCCTTTTGACCTCCTGAACATGTTTCTGGCCAAAGAGTCCTCCATCTTCGGCTTTCTATACATACTCATAGATTCCTTCTGATGCTTCATAAGCCATATAGATGTCCATATCTGACCTTTTGAACTTATTTGTGGTCAAAGTGTCCTAACATTTTTTCAAACTTATAGAAAGTTATAGACTCCTTTTGATGATAAATCAGCTATACAGAGGGCCCCTTTTGACCTCCAGAACTTATTTCTGGCCGAAGAGTCCTCGATCTTGGGCTTTCTATACATACTCATAGACTCCTTCTGATGCTTCATAAGCAATATAGATGTCCATATCTGACCTTTTGAACTTATTTGTGGTCAAAGTGTCCTCAAAAGTTTTCAAACTATAGAAAGTTATAGACTCCTTTTGATGATAAATCAGCTATACAGAGGTCCCCTTTTGACCTCATGAACATATTTCTGGCCAAAGAGTCCTTGATCTTGGGCTTTCTATACATACTCATAGACTCCTTCTGATGCTTCATAAGCCATATAGATGTCCATATCTGACCTTTTGAACTTATTTGTGGTCAAAGTATCCTCAAAAGTTTTCAAACTATAGAAAGTTTTCCTTTTTTTTTTGTGACTTATTTTTTTTTTTTTTTATTAACAATTATTTTTTGTGTACAACATTCCCAAGAACCGCCCAAGATAACAAATATACATATATTTTAAAAGATAAAGGTATGTTCATGTAAGAAAAAATAAAAAATAAAAAAATAAAAATAAAAAAAAAACACTCTGGAAAACAATAAATCAAAATCCTTAATATAGCTGTTTTAGTTGTCTGATAGATTAGCAATGAAGTCCATCCAAAACTGTATCGTTTTCCCAGGGGCACCAAGAATCCTTGCAGTAGTACATTCCAGACGAGTAATGTCCAACAGATAAGATCTCCATATGCACCTAACCGGTATGGATGGTTCCATCCATAACTTTAGGATTACTTTTTTAGCCGCAGTAAGGGCAGCGGTCAAAATCCTCCTTTGACTGAGAGACAATGACAACCTCGAATCGTCCAGCAACAGGAAAAGCAATGGTTCCTTCTGAATCTCAGTGTTCATTAAGACCGACAGCTCTGTCTGCACCAGTGACCAAAACGATGTAACCCGAGGACAAAACCAAAACATATGTATATACGTGCCATGATTAGAACTCTCACATAGGTGGCAAAATGGATTTTGCCTTCTTTTCATTTTAAACAATAGGCATGGAGTCGTATATGCCTTATGAATGAGTTTGAAATGAATCATTTGGTGAGCTGGATTTCTAGAGCAGGCAAAACAATTTTTCCAAACAGTGTCCCAATCAATTGTCATGTTGAGTTCCTTTTCCCAGAAGTTCTCAATCGGCATTTTTGAATATTGGTGTACCACAATCTGTTCAATAATCCTACTAACACTTCCTTTAGAGCCCATACTGGAGTCTATCCATTTTAACATAGGATGAGGAGTCAATTTAGCCGACCAAGGCACACCAAAGGTTTTCAATGCAGATCTTAAACCTAAGTATAATGAGAATGAGGATCTTGGAACAGAAAACTCATCTTGTAGGACCTGAAAGGACTTAAGCCCATCAGCATTGTATAAATCCTTAAGGGTGAATATGCCGGAATCCGTCCAGGGCTTAAAGATAAATGTCTTTTTTGCCATACAAAGATTAGTATTATGCCAAATAGGGGTGGATTTGCAATATTTAACTGAAGCTCCCATACTCTTTTCTGCTGCTTTCCAAATTTTGATAGATTGCCTAATAATTGGGCCAAATCGTGACATCATTGACCTAGATAATCCTGTAAAGGGTAAATCCTGTAGGCGCAGTGGATATATGATATTATTTTCTATTGCTCGCCAAGGTACATGTGATTCTGTATCCACCCATGTCCTAAGTGGTCTCATCTGATATGCTAAATAATAGGATTGAAAATCTGGTAAAGATAGTCCACCATGTGGTTTTAATCGGTGCATAAATTTCAGTCGAATTCTAGGACGTTTTGTTATTCCATATAAATTTTGTCACTATCGAATTAAGTACTTTAAAATAGTCAGTAGGAGGCGCCAGAGGCAAGGTTGAAAATAAAAAGCCTAGTCTTGGGAGTATATTCATTTTAACTGTAGCAATACGGCCATGGACAGCCAAACAGAGAGGGGTCCAACATTGAAGATCCTTTTTTATGTTATCCAGAAGGGACTGATAATTCCATTTAGCAATGCGAGGTAACGATGGAAAGATTTTAATTCCAAGATATGTAAACTGGTCAGCAATTGGAATTAAGGTATCAAGAGTCTGAATCTCTAATTTAGCTGTTGTATTAAGGGGCATAAAGACAGACTTATTCCAATTAATTTTATAGCCGGATAATTTTCCAAAAGTATAGAATAGATGTAGGCATTCCTTGATTGACTCTTTAATATTTGACATATATAGTAAACTATCATCTGCATAAAGTGAAATTTTATGAGAGGTGTTCACACAGGTAATTGGAGATATTAAAGCACATTGTCTGATTGCTTGAGCCAGAGGCTCTAATGATAAATTAAAAAGCAGAGGTGATAATGGACAACCTTGTCGAGTACCTCTACCAAGATAAAACGGAGCGGAGATAAGAGAACCGGTGAGAATTTTAGCTGAACATTCCGAATAGATGGTTTTAACGGCTCGTTGAAAGAAAGGGCCAAAACCGAAATGCTCCAAAACTGACCATAAAAAATTCCACTCAATTCGATCGAAGGCTTTCTCTGCATCCAGAGAAAGGATTGCAGAGGAAGTCGGGTAATTGTCAGATTGTTCAATGACATGAAGCAGTCTACGTATGTTATCTGCTGCAAATCTCCCCATCATAAAACCGGTTTGATCACCCCCAATCAAATCTCCAACACACCTGTTTAATCTTAGAGCTAGTACTTTTGCCATCAATTTCGAGTCGGTGGATAGAAGACTAATTGGTCTATAACTGGAACATTCTAGTGGGTCCTTCTCCTTCTTCAGTATTAAAGTTATTAAAGCTGTGGTTTGGTCTCTGTGCAAAGCTCCCTTCTCTAAGGCAAAATTGAATGAGTCAAGAATTAAGGGTGCAACTAAATCCCAAATTGATTTCAATAATTCTGGGGGAATTCCATCTAGTCCCGGAGCCTTATTATTGTTTAAAGAATCTAGAGCGGATTTTAATTCCTCAATTGTCAGAGGACTGTCTAATATTTCCCGCTGAGTGTCATTTAGTTTGGGGAGAGTTATTGAATTAAGGAATGAGTTTATATGTATTGGTGTGGATCTGGATTCTGAAGTATATAGCTGTTTGTAGTATTGTTCAAATACACTGTTCACCTTTTCAGGTTGGGTGTATACCGAGCCTTCTTGTCTAATAGCTGATATGTTGGCCTTAGCTTCGTTCCCTTTCAACCTCCAGGCCAACAATTTTGACGAACGTTCTCCGTGGAAATAATAAGATTGTCTGGTACGGTGTATGATAAATTCAGCTCTGTGAGAATAAATAGATTGTAATTCCGTTTTGTAAGCTTTAAGTTCTTTAGCTCTAGACTCACAAAACCTTTCCTTTAATTCTTTCTCTATCAGATCAATTTGTTTTTCCAGTTCAGTTTTGCGATTCTCTCTACATTTTTTTATATAGGCAGAAAAGCTTATACATCTACCCCTTATAAAACATTTAGTGGTTTCCCACAGTATTTGAGGATTTGAGGCTGAATCTCTATTTATTTGTAGGAAATTCACCAGGGAGTTACGTAGATCAGTCACAAATGCATCATTTTGTAACAGAGAAGTGTTAAATCTCCATCGATTGTTTGTGGCTCTCAGTGAAATTGGGGTTAGTGATGTCACTAAAGGAGAATGATCTGATATGATAATAGGGAGAATATCAACTTTCGCTATATGAGGTGTAAGAGATGGAGATGTAAGGATATAATCGATTCTAGAATAACTTTTGTGACGTGCTGAGAAAAATGTATAATCCTTGGTGCCATCATTTTGTAGCCGCCAGACATCATTTAAATTAGCCTGAAGCAAAAAGTCCTTAAAGTATTGAGAGATCGGTGCATCGTATTTAGAAAAGTGGGATCTATCCAATTGAGTATCTAGCACAGTATTGAAGTCTCCTCCAATCACCAATTGACATTCTTCCAAACTCATTACCAAACTTAATAGTTCCTGAAAGAAAGAGGTATCCCATTCTGTAGGAGCGTATACAGACATAAAGGCATATTTAACATTGTTTAGGGTCCCAACTGCATAAGCAATTCGGCCTGCAGAGTCTCCTCCCGAGCTTAAAATTTTAAAAGTCGTATTGCGCCTGGAAACAATCAATACCCCTTTGTAAGATTGCTGTAGTTTTCAGAGAAACTCTTTCAGCGGAATACAGTTCAGTGATGAATTTCTCAATCTCCTCTGGCGTCTGGAAGAGGGATGACTTTCCTCCGTGATTAACTTTAACCGTCGCAGGGTAAAGCAGGAAGGATGATATCCCTTTTTGGGTCAGTTTCTTTCTCGCCGAGGTCATTTCTCTTCTTTTAGTCGCCGTGTGTGTACTGTAGTCCGGAAAAAAAAGCAGTGGTGTTCCTTAATGAAGAATTTGACCAACTCCCCGAGCTCCGTTAAGAATAGCATTTCGATCTTGATAACGAAGCATCTTGAAGATGATCGTGCGATGAGATGACTTTGTATGTGTTCCGTTGTAAATACGATGAGCTCTCTCAATCTCCAATTCCTTACCAGCAAGAGAAGGGATCCATTTTGGTAGATGGTTTTGAATGAATCTTACAGGGTCATCTCCTTCCATGCCTTCTTTTAGACCCACCAAGCGGATGTTTGACTGACGATTTTTGTCCTCCAGTTTAGCCAATTTCTCTTGTAAATCGCCGACTGCCATCTTAACCTCACTCGTCTCTTTTTTCGCGTGACGGAGAGCGGTTTGCATGTGGTCAAATTGATTCCTTATTCGACGAACGTCCTCTTCCAAAGTGCCGAGTCTGTCGATAATAGGCGCGAGTTCTTCCTTAAACAACTCTCTGATAAGTCCGAATTGTGTCTTCAATTCCTCGACAACAATGGCGCGGATATCTTCCCCCTGCTCGTCCCTGAGGTCCTTAATTCGCTTTTTCTCAGGAGAAAACTTCGTCATTTGACGTTTTGACATGTTGTATCACTTCAACGTTGATGATTCGGTTAAAATGCGATCAGATATGGAGAATATCTCTGAGAAATTGTTAAATAACGGATGTCGAGTCGGAGAGCAGACGAACTACACCGCCATTACCTTCAGTGGGTCACGTGCCTCCCCGAAAGTTTTCCTTTTGATGATTTCCTTTTGTTATCATCCTTTTGATGATAAATCAGCTATACAGAGGGCCCCCTTTGACCTCCTGAACATATTTCTGGCCAAAGAGTCCTCGATCTTGGGGTTTCTATACATACTCATAGACTCCTTCTGATGCTTCATAAGCCATATAGATTTCCATATCTGACATTTTGAACTTATTTGTGGTCAAAGTGTCCTAAAATTTTTCAAACTATATAAAGTTATAGACTCCTTTTAAAGATAAATCAGCTATACAGAGGGCCCCTTTTGACCTACTGAACATATTTCTGACCAAAGAGTCCTCGATCTTGGGCTTTCTATACATATTCATAGGTTCCTTCTGATGCTTCATAAGCCATATAGATGTCCATATCTGACCTTTTGAACTTATTTGTGGTCAAAGTATCCTAAAAAAAATTCAAACTATATAAAGTTATAGACTCCTTTTGATGATGTCAGCTATACAGAGGTCCCCTTTTGACCTCCTGAACATGTTTCTGGCCAAAGAGTCCTCAATATTGGGCTTTCTATACATACTCATAGATTCCTTCTGATGCTTCATAAGCCATATAGATGTCCATATCTGACCTTTTGAACTTATTTGTGGTCAAAGTGTCCTAACATTTTTTCAAACTATATAAAGTTATAGACTCCTTTTGATGATAAGTCAGCTATACAGAGGTCCCCTTTTGACCTCCTGAACATGTTTCTGGCCAAGGAGTCCTCGATCTTGCGTTTTCTATACATACTCATAGACTCCTTCTGATGCTTCATAAGCCATCTAGATGTCCATATCTGACCTGTTGAACTTATTTGTGGTCAAAGTGTCCTAAAAAAATTCAAACTATATAAAGTTATAGACTCCTTCTGATAAAAAAGAGTCCTCAATCTTGAACTTTGCATTCTCACTCCTAGACTACTTCTGGTGGTTCATAAGCCACATATAGAATTCCATATTTGACCTATTGAACTTATTTCTGGTCAAATGGTCCTCAAAGGGTTTCTTATTATGTTAATTTAGCCATACAGAGGTTCCTATTTGAACTACTGAACACATTTTTGGCCAAAGAGTCTTTGAACATTAACTTTCTCTGCTTATTGACTTCTCTTAATAATACATTAGCCATACAAAAGTCCATATTTAACCTACTAACATATTTCTGGTCAAAGAGTCCCTGATCTTGACCTTTCTGTACATGCTCATTGACAGCTTCCGATGTTTCATCAGCCTGAAAGATGTCCATACTTGACCCATTAAATATATTTCTGACCATAGAGTCCTCGATCTTGAACTTTCTAAACATACTTGTAGACTTTATGTATCTTCTATCCGATCAGTAGTTCAAATTTTATATTTTTAACATATTTCTAGACATGAGACCTTGAACTTTAAATTTCTAGACTAATTGCTCTTACAATCCTTCTGATGTTTCATCAGCCATACAGTATAGTTCAAATTTGACCTATTGAACATTTCTATAACCAAAGTGTCCTCGATCTTGATCGTTCTATACATAATCATAGGCTTGTTCTGATGTTTCATCATTGAGACAGAAGTCAATTATTGACCTACTGAACATATTTCTGGCAAAAGAATCATCAAAGTTTAACTAACTGTTCCTTCTCCTATACTATTTTGGATTTTACATCCACCATACAGTAGTCCATATTTGACCAAGAGAACATATTTCTGTTGATCTTGATCTTTCTATACATACTCATAGACGCTTTCAGATAGTACTTCAGCCAAAAAATGATCCATAATTGACTACTAAACTCATTTCTGAGCGATGGGTTTATAATCTTGATTTCTCTATACATTGACTCCTTCTGATGTTACAATAGCAAAACATTATTGTATTGTATTGTATCAATATGACCTATTAAACCTATTTCTGACCAATGAGTCTAACATTTTTCAATACATACTCAATGACTCCTGATTTTACAACAGCAATATAGTATTTCAAAATTTGATCAATTGAACATATTTCTGGCCAAAGAGACCTTGATCTTTCTATACATACTCCTTCTAATGTTTCATCAGCCAGATAATTGTCCACAATTGACCTACTGAACATTTTTCTGCCCGAAGAGTCTATGAACTTGAACTTTCTATACATAATCATTTAATTCTGATGTTTCTTCAGCCATACAGAAGTCCAGATTTGACATGTTTAACATATTTCTGACCAAAGAGTCTTTGATCTTGAACTTTCTATTCATAATTATAGACTCTTTCAGAAAGTACATCGGACAGACAATTGTCCATATTAATTATTAAACATATTTCTGGCCAACAAGTCCATGAACTTGAACTAATACATGCTAATTGACTCCTTTTAGTGTTTCATCAGCCAGACATTAGTCCATAATTGACCTACTGAACATATTGCTGCCCGAGGAGTCTTGAACTTGAACTTTCTATATAGGCTCATTGACTCCTTCTGATGTTTCACAAGCAGACAATAGTCCATAATTGACCCTCTGAACATATTTATAGTAAAAGAGTCCTCTGTCTTGAACTTTCTATAGATTCTCAGTGACTCCATATAGATAATTGACCCACTGAACATATTTCTACCTGAAGAGTCTTTGAACTTGAACTTTCTATTCATAATCTTCTTCCTCAATCTTCATTGACTTCTGATTCATCAGCCAGACAGCAGTCCATATTTGACCCACTAAACATATTTCTGGCAAAAGAGTCCTCGATCTTGAACCTTTTAAACATACTCATAGACTCTTTCTGGTGTTTCATCAGCCATGCAGTAGTTCTGATTTGACATAATGAACATATTTCTGACCGAAGAGTCCTCGATCTTGAACTTTCTATTCATACTTATAGACTCTTTCAGATAGTACATCGGCCAGACAATTGTAAATATTGACTATTGAAGTAAAAGAGTTCTCGATCTTGACCTTTCTATACATTCTCAGTGATTCCTTATTTTGTTTCTTTAGCCATACAGAAGTCCAGATTTGACATGTTGAACATATTTCTGACTTGAAAATTTTGTACATGCTAATTGACTCCTTTTAGTGTTTCATCAGCCAGACAGTAGTCAATAATGGACCTACTGAAAATATTTCTGGTAAAAGAGTCCTCGATTTTGAACTTTCTATACATTCTCAGTGACGCCTTATTTTGTTTCTTTAGCCATAAAGTAGTTCAGATTTAACATGTTGAACATATTTCTGACTGAAGAGTCCTTGATCTTGAACTTTCTATTCACACTTATAGACTCCTTCAGATAGTACATCGGCCAGACAACTGTCCGTAATGACTTTTTTTTTCTTTTCTGGCCAACGAGTCTATGTACTTGAACTTTCTATACATGCTCATTGACTCCTTTTAGTGCTTCATCAGCCAGAGAGTACTCCATAATTTACCTACTGAAAATATTTCTGGTAAAAGAGTCCTCGATTTTGAACTTTCTTTACAAGCTCATTGACTCCTTCTGATGTTTCATCAGCCAGACAATTGTTCATAACTGACCTACTGAACATATTTCTAGTAAAAGAGTCCTCGATCTTGAACATTCTATACATGCTCATTGACTCCTTATGCTGTTTCTTTCTATACATACTCGTTTACTCCATCTGATGTTACATCAGCCATAAAGAAGTCCATAATTGACCCAAGGGACATATTTGTGGCCAATCTTGAACTTTCTATACATACTTGTACATGTACATACATGTAAAATTATAGACTCCATCTGATGATAAATCAGACCAAAAGAGGTCAAATTTTGACTCTTGAGTCAATATGTATAGAGAGTTAATGTTCAATGATTCTTTGGCCAAAAATATATTCAGAGGGTCACATACCTGTTAAAGTGATGTATCATCAGAAGAAGTCTATGAGTATTTAGTAAGTTAACTTGTGAGGACCTTTTTGCCAAAAATATTTTCTATTCGCCAGATATGGACATCTATATAGCTAATGAAGAATCAGAAAAAGTCAACGAGGTATATATGGAAAGGTTAAGTTTCGAGTACTCCTTGGCCAGAAAAAAATTCAGTATGTCAAATATGGACTTTTGTCAGGATGATATAACATCCGAAGATATCAATCTGAATGTATAGTGTTAATCATTTAGGACTCTTTGGTCAGAAATATGTTCAGTAGGTCAAAAGGGGACCTCTGAATAGCTGATTTATCATCAGAAAGAGTCTATAACTTTATATAGTTTAAAAACTTTTGATGACCAGAAATAAGTTCAAAAGGTCAGATATGGACATCTATTTGGCTTATGTAACATTAGAAGGAGTCTATGAGTATGTATAGAAAGGTCAAGATCGAGAACTCTATGGCCATAAATATATTCCTTGGGTCAAATATGGACTTCTGTATGGCTGATTTAACATCAGAAGGAGTCTATGAGTTTCTAAGAGTAAAAAGCATTTTGAGGATTCTTTGGCCAATAACATGTTAAATCAGTCAAATATGGCTACAGTCTGGCTGATGCAACATCACGAGAAGTCTTTATGGTAGGAGAAATATAAATAGTAAGGTAAATGTTCAAGGTCTCTGGCTAGAAATATATTCAGAAGGTCAAATATGGACTTCTGTATGGCTGATTTAACATCAGAAGGAGTCTATAGATTTATGATAGACAAAATCCTTTTGAGAACTCTTTGGTCAATTTTTTTTTCAATCAGTCAAATATGGACTACTGTCTGCCTGATTTTACATTACGAGAAGTCAGTCTATATGTAGAGTGAGTTTATGTTCACGGACTCTGGCCAGAAATATGTTCAGTAGGTCAAAAATAGACTACTGGCTGGTTAATATAACATCACAAGAAGTCAATCTGTAGTATAGCAAGATAATGTTCAAGAACTCTTTGGCCAGAAATATGTTCAGTAGGTCAAAAGGGACCCTCTTTATAGCTGATTTATCTTCAAAAGGAGTCTATAACTTTATATAGTTTGAAAAATTTTGAGGCCACTTTGACCACAAATAAGTTCAAAAGGTCAGATATGGACATCTATGTGGCTTATGAAGCATCAGAAGGAGTCTATGAGTATGTATAGAAAGCATAAGATCAGGACTCTTTGGCCAGAAATATGTTCAGGAGGTCAAAGGGGACCTCTGTATAGCTGATTTATCATCAAAAGGAGTCTATAACTTTATATAGTTTGAATTTTTTTTAGGACACTTTGACCACAAATAAGTTCAAAAGGTCAGATATGGACATCTATGTGGCTTATGAAGCATCAGAAGGAATCTATGAGTATGTATAGAAAGCCCAAGATTGAGGACTCTTTGGCCAGAAATATGTTCAGGAGGTCAAAAGGGGACCTCTGTATAGCTGATTTATCATCAAAAGGAGTCTATAACTTTATATAGTTTGAATTTTTTTTAGGACACTTTGACCACAAATAAGTTCAAAAGGTCAGATATGGACATCTATGTGGCTTATGAAGCATCAGAAGGAATCTATGAGTATGTATAGAAAGCCCAAGATTGAGGACTCTTTGGCCAGAAACATGTTCACGAGGTCAAAAGGGGACCTCTTTATAGCTGATTTATCATCAAAAGGAGTCTATGACTTTCTACAGTTTGAAAAATTTTGAGGACACTTTGACCACAAATAAGTTCAAAAGGTCAGATATGGACATCTATATGGCTTATGAAGCATCAGAAGGAGTCTATGAGTATGTATAGAAAGCATAAGATCAGGACTCTTTGGCCAGAAATATGTTCTGGAGGTCAAAAGGGGCCCTCTGTATAGCTGATTTATCATCAAAAGGAGTCTATAACTTTATATAGTTAGAATTTTTTTTAGGACACTTTGACCACAAATAAGTTCAAAAGGTCAGATATGGACATCTATATGGCTTATGAAGCATCAGAAGGAGTCTATGAGTATGTATAGAAAGCATAAGATCGAGGACTCTTTGGCCAGAAATATGTTCTGGAGGTCAAAAGGGGCCCTCTGTATAGCTGATTTATCATCAAAAGGAGTCTATAACCTTATGTAGTTTGAAAAATTTTAGGACACTTTGACCACAAATAAGTTCAACAGGTCAGATATGGACATCTATATGGCTTATGAAGCATCAGAAGGAGTCTATGAGTATGTATAGAAAGCCCAAGATCAAGGACTCTTTTGCCAGTAAAATGTTCAGGAGGTCAAAAGGGGAACTCTGTATAGCTGATTTATCATCAAAAGGAGTCTATAACTTTATATAGTTTGAAGAATTTTGAGGACACTTTGACCACAAATGAGTTCAAAAGGTCAGATATGGACATCTATATGGCTTATGAAGCATCAGAAGGAGTCTATGAGTATGTATAGAAAACGCAAGATCGAGGACTTCTTGGCCAGAAATATGTTCAGGAGGTCAAAAGGGGCCCTCTGTATAGCTGATTTATCATAAAAAGAAGTCTATAACTTTCTATAGTTTGAAAAAATGTTAGGACACTTTGACCACAAATAAGTTCAAAAGGTCAGATATGGACATCTATATGGCTTATGAAGCATCAAAAGGAGTCTATGAGTATGTATAGAAAGCCCAAGATCAAGGACTCTTTGGCCAGAAATATGTTCAGGAGGTCAAAAGGGGACCTCTGTATAGCTGATTTATCATCAAAAGGAGTCTATAACTTTATATGGTTTGAAAAAATGTTAGGACACTTTGACCACAAATAAGTTCAAAAGGTCAGATATGGACATCTATATGGCTTATGAAGCATCAGAAGGAGTCTATGAGTATGTATAGAAAGCCCAAGAACGAGGACTCTTTGGCCAGAAATATGTTCAGGAGGTCAAAAGGGGCCCTCTGTATAGCTGATTTATCATCAAAAGGAGTCTATAACTTTATATAGTTTGATTTTTTTTAGGACACTTTGACCACAAATAAGTACAAAAGGTCAGATATGGACATCTATATGGCTTATGAAGCATCAGAAGGAGTCTATGAGTATGTATAGAAAGCCCAAGATCGAGGACTCTTTGGCCAGAAATATGTTCAGGAGGTCAAAAGGGGACCTCTGTATAGCTGACTTATCATCAAAAGGAGTCTATAACTTTATATAGTTTGAAAAATTTTAGGACACTTTGACCACAAATAAGTTCAACAGGTCAGATATGGACATCTATATGGCTTATGAAGCATCAGAAGGAGTCTATGAGTATGTATAGAAAGCATAAGATCGAGGACTCTTTGGCCAGAAATATGTTCTGGAGGTCAAAAGGGACCCTCTGTATAGCTGATTTATCATCAAAAGGAGTCTATAACTTTCTACAGTTTGAAAAATTTTGAGGCCACTTTGACCACAAATAAGTTCAAAAGGTCAGATATGGACATCTATATGGCTTATGAAGCATCAGAAGGAATATATGAGTATGTATAGAAAGCCCAAGATTGAGGACTCGTTGGCCAGAAACATGTTCTGGAGGTCAAAAGGTGACCTCTTTATAGCTGATTTATCATCAAAAGGAGTCTATAACTTTAGTTGGTTTGAAAAATGTTTAGGACACTTTGACCACAAATGAGTTCAAAAGGTCAGATATGGACATCTATATGGCTTATGAAGCATCAGAAGGAGTCTATGAGTATGTATAGAAAGCCCAAGATCAAGGACTCTTTTGCCAGTAAAATGTTCAGGAGGTCAAAAGGGGAACTCTGTATAGCTGATTTATCATCAAAAGGAGTCTATAACTTTATATAGTTTGAAGAATTTTGAGGACACTTTGACCACAAATAAGTTCAAAAGGTCAGATATGGACATCTATATGGCTTATGAAGCATCAGAAGGAGTCTATGAGTATGTATAGAAAACGCAAGATCGAGGACTTCTTGGCCAGAAATATGTTCAGGAGGTCAAAAGGGGCCCTCTGTATAGCTGATTTATCATAAAAAGAAGTCTATAACTTTCTATAGTTTGAAAAAATGTTAGGACACTTTGACCACAAATAAGTTCAAAAGGTCAGATATGGACATCTATATGGCTTATGAAGCATCAAAAGGAGTCTATGAGTATGTATAGAAAGCCCAAGATCAAGGACTCTTTGGCCAGAAATATGTTCAGGAGGTCAAAAGGGGACCTCTGTATAGCTGATTTATCATCAAAAGGAGTCTATAACTTTATATAGTTTGAAAAAATGTTAGGACACTTTGACCACAAATAAGTTCAAAAGGTCAGATATGGACATCTATATGGCTTATGAAGCATCAGAAGGAGTCTATGAGTATGTATAGAAAGCCCAAGAACGAGGACTCTTTGGCCAGAAATATGTTCAGGAGGTCAAAAGGGGCCCTCTGTATAGCTGATTTATCATCAAAAGGAGTCTATAACTTTATATAGTTAGATTTTTTTTTAGGACACTTTGACCACAAATAAGTACAAAAGGTCAGAAATGGACATCTATATGGCTTATGAAGCATCAGAAGGAGTCTATGAGTATGTATAGAAAGCCCAAGATCGAGGACTCTTTGGCCAGAAATATGTTCAGGAGGTCAAAAGGGGACCTCTGTATAGCTGACTTATCATCAAAAGGAGTCTATAACTTTATATAGTTTGAAAAATTTTAGGACACTTTGACCACAAATAAGTTCAACAGGTCAGAAATGGACATCTATATGGCTTATGAAGCATCAGAAGGAGTCTATGAGTATGTATAGAAAGCATAAGATCGAGGACTCTTTGGCCAGAAATATGTTCTGGAGGTCAAAAGGGACCCTCTGTATAGCTGATTTATCATCAAAAGGAGTCTATAACTTTCTACAGTTTGAAAAATTTTGAGGCCACTTTGACCACAAATAAGTTCAACAGGTCAGATATGGACATCTATATGGCTTATGAAGCATCAGAAGGAGTCTATGAGTATGTATAGAAAGCCCAAGATCAAGGACTCTTTTGCCAGTAAAATGTTCAGGAGGTCAAAAGGGGAACTCTGTATAGCTGATTTATCATCAAAAGGAGTCTATAACTTTATATAGTTTGAAGAATTTTGAGGACACTTTGACCACAAATGAGTTCAAAAGGTCAGATATGGACATCTATATGGCTTATGAAGCATCAGAAGGAGTCTATGAGTATGTATAGAAAACGCAAGATCGAGGACTTCTTGGCCAGAAATATGTTCAGGAGGTCAAAAGGGGCCCTCTGTATAGCTGATTTATCATAAAAAGAAGTCTATAACTTTCTATAGTTTGAAAAAATGTTAGGACACTTTGACCACAAATAAGTTCAAAAGGTCAGATATGGACATCTATATGGCTTATGAAGCATCAAAAGGAGTCTATGAGTATGTATAGAAAGCCCAAGATCAAGGACTCTTTGGCCAGAAATATGTTCAGGAGGTCAAAAGGGGACCTCTGTATAGCTGATTTATCATCAAAAGGAGTCTATAACTTTATATGGTTTGAAAAAATGTTAGGACACTTTGACCACAAATAAGTTCAAAAGGTCAGATATGGACATCTATATGGCTTATGAAGCATCAGAAGGAGTCTATGAGTATGTATAGAAAGCCCAAGAACGAGGACTCTTTGGCCAGAAATATGTTCAGGAGGTCAAAAGGGGCCCTCTGTATAGCTGATTTATCATCAAAAGGAGTCTATAACTTTATATAGTTTGATTTTTTTTAGGACACTTTGACCACAAATAAGTACAAAAGGTCAGATATGGACATCTATATGGCTTATGAAGCATCAGAAGGAGTCTATGAGTATGTATAGAAAGCCCAAGATCGAGGACTCTTTGGCCAGAAATATGTTCAGGAGGTCAAAAGGGGACCTCTGTATAGCTGACTTATCATCAAAAGGAGTCTATAACTTTATATAGTTTGAAAAATTTTAGGACACTTTGACCACAAATAAGTTCAACAGGTCAGATATGGACATCTATATGGCTTATGAAGCATCAGAAGGAGTCTATGAGTATGTATAGAAAGCATAAGATCGAGGACTCTTTGGCCAGAAATATGTTCTGGAGGTCAAAAGGGGCACTCTGTATAGCTGATTTATCATCAAAAGGAGTCTATAATTTTATATAGTTTGAATTTTTTTTAGGACACTTTGACCACAAATAAGTTCAAAAGGTCAGATTTGGACATCTATATGGCTTATGAAGCATCAGAAGGAGTCTATGAGTATGTATAGAAAGTCCAAGATCGAGGACTCTTTGGCCAGAAATATGTTCAGGAGGTCAAAAGGGAACCTCTGTATAGCTGATTTATCATCAAAAGGAGTTTATAACTTTCTATAGTTTGAAAAAATGTTAGGACACTTTGACCACAAATAAGTTCAAAAGGTCAGATATGGACATCTATATGGCTTATGAAGCATCATAAGGAGTCTATGAGTATGTATAGAAAACGCAAGATCGAGGACTCTTTGGCCAGAAATATGTTCAGGAGGTCAAAAGGGGCCCTCTGTATAGCTGATTTATCATAAAAAGGAGTCTATAACTTTCTATAGTTTGAAAAAATGTTAGGACACTTTGACCACAAACAAGTTCAAAAGGTCAGATATGGACATCTATATGGCTTATGAAGCATCAGAAGGAGTCTATGAGTATGTATAGAAAGCATAAGATCGAGGACTCTTTGGCCAGAAATATGTTCTGGAGGTCAAAAGGGACCCTCTGTATAGCTGATTTATCATCAAAAGGAGTCTATAACTTTCTATAGTTTGAAAAATTTTGAGGACACTTTGACCACAAATAAGTTCAAAAGGTCAGATATGGACATCTATATGGCTTATGAAGCATCAGAAGGAATATATGAGTATGTATAGAAAGCCCAAGATTGAGGACTCGTTGGCCAGAAACATGTTCTGGAGGTCAAAAGGTGACCTCTTTATAGCTGATTTATCATCAAAAGGAGTCTATAACTTTAGTTGGTTTGAAAAATGTTTAGGACACTTTGACCACAAATGAGTTCAAAAGGTCAGATATGGACATCTATATGGCTTATGAAGCATCAGAAGGAGTCTATGAGTATGTATAGAAAGCCCAAGATCAAGGACTCTTTTGCCAGTAAAATGTTCAGGAGGTCAAAAGGGGAACTCTGTATAGCTGATTTATCATCAAAAGGAGTCTATAACTTTATATAGTATGAAGAATTTTGAGGACACTTTGACCACAAATAAGTTCAAAAGGTCAGATATGGACATCTATATGGCTTATGAAGCATCAGAAGGAGTCTATGAGTATGTATAGAAAGCCCAAGAACGAGGACTCTTTGGCCAGAAATATGTTCAGGAGGTCAAAAGGGGCCCTCTGTATAGCTGATTTATCATCAAAAGGAGTCTATAACTTTATATAGTTTGATTTTTTTTTAGGACACTTTGACCACAAATAAGTACAAAAGGTCAGATATGGACATCTATATGGCTTATGAAGCATCAGAAGGAGTCTATGAGTATGTATAGAAAGCCCAAGATCGAGGACTCTTTGGCCAGAAATATGTTCAGGAGGTCAAAAGGGGACCTCTGTATAGCTGACTTATCATCAAAAGGAGTCTATAACTTTATATAGTTTGAAAAATTTTAGGACACTTTGACCACAAATAAGTTCAACAGGTCAGAAATGGACATCTATATGGCTTATGAAGCATCAGAAGGAGTCTATGAGTATGTATAGAAAGCATAAGATCGAGGACTCTTTGGCCAGAAATATGTTCTGGAGGTCAAAAGGGACCCTCTGTATAGCTGATTTATCATCAAAAGGAGTCTATAACTTTCTACAGTTTGAAAAATTTTGAGGCCACTTTGACCACAAATAAGTTCAAAAGGTCAGATATGGACATCTATATGGCTTATGAAGCATCAGAAGGAATATATGAGTATATATAGAAATCCCAAGATCGAGGACTCTTTGGCCAGAAATATGTTCAGGAGGTCAAAAGGGGACCTCTGTATAGCTGATTTATCATCAAAAGGAGTCTATAACTTTATATAATTTGAATTTTTTTTAGGACACTTTGATCACAAATAAGTTCAAAAGGTCAGATATGGACATCTATATGGCTTATGAAGCATCAGAAGGAATCTATGAGTATGTATAGAAAGCCCAAGATTGAGGACTCTTTGGCCAGAAACATGTTCACGAGGTCAAAAGGGGACCTCTTTATAGCTGATTTATCATCAAAAGGAGTCTATGACTTTCTACAGTTTGAAAAATTTTGAGGACACTTTGACCACAAATAAGTTCAAAAGGTCAGATATCGACATCTATATGGCTTATGAAGCATCAGAAGGAGTCTATGAGTATGTATAGAAAGCATAAGATCGAGGACTCTTTGGCCAGAAATATGTTCTGGAGGTCAAAAGGGGCCCTCTGTATAGCTGATTTATCATCAAAAGGAGTCTATAACTTTATATAGTTTGAATTTTTTTTAGGACACTTTGACCACAAATAAGTTCAAAAGGTCAGATATGGACATCTATATGGCTTATGAAGCATCAGAAGGAGTCTATGAGTATGTATAGAAAGCATAAGATCGAGGACTCTTTGGCCAGAAATATGTTCTGGAGGTCAAAAGGGGCCCTCTGTATAGCTGATTTATCATCAAAAGGAGTCTATAACCTTATGTAGTTTGAAAAATTTTAGGACACTTTGACCACAAATAAGTTCAACAGGTCAGATATGGACATCTATATGGCTTATGAAGCATCAGAAGGAGTCTATGAGTATGTATAGAAAGCCCAAGATCAAGGACTCTTTTGCCAGTAAAATGTTCAGGAGGTCAAAAGGGGAACTCTGTATAGCTGATTTATCATCAAAAGGAGTCTATAACTTTATATAGTTTGAAGAATTTTGAGGACACTTTGACCACAAATGAGTTCAAAAGGTCAGATATGGACATCTATATGGCTTATGAAGCATCAGAAGGAGTCTATGAGTATGTATAGAAAACGCAAGATCGAGGACTTCTTGGCCAGAAATATGTTCAGGAGGTCAAAAGGGGAACTCTGTATAGCTGATTTATCATAAAAAGAAGTCTATAACTTTATATAGTTTGATTTTTTTTTAGGACACTTTGACCACAAATAAGTACAAAAGGTCAGATATGGACATCTATATGGCTTATGAAGCATCAGAAGGAGTCTATGAGTATGTATAGAAAGCCCAAGATCGAGGACTCTTTGGCCAGAAATATGTTCAGGAGGTCAAAAGGGGACCTCTGTATAGCTGACTTATCATCAAAAGGAGTCTATAACTTTATATAGTTTGAAAAATTTTAGGACATTTTGACCACAAATAAGTTCAACAGGTCAGAAATGGACATCTATATGGCTTATGAAGCATCAGAAGGAGTCTATGAGTATGTATAGAAAGCATAAGATCGAGGACTCTTTGGCCAGAAATATGTTCTGGAGGTCAAAAGGGAACCTCTGTATAGCTGATTTATCATCAAAAGGAGTTTATAACTTTCTATAGTTTGAAAAAATGTTAGGACACTTTGACCACAAATAAGTTCAACAGGTCAGATATGGACATCTATATGGCTTATGAAGCATCAGAAGGAGTCTATGAGTATGTATAGAAAGCCCAAGATCAAGGACTCTTTTGCCAGTAAAATGTTCAGGAGGTCAAAAGGGGAACTCTGTATAGCTGATTTATCATCAAAAGGAGTCTATAACTTTATATAGTTTGAAGAATTTTGAGGACACTTTGACCACAAATGAGTTCAAAAGGTCAGATATGGACATCTATATGGCTTATGAAGCATCAGAAGGAGTCTATGAGTATGTATAGAAAACGCAAGATCGAGGACTTCTTGGCCAGAAATATGTTCAGGAGGTCAAAAGGGGAACTCTGTATAGCTGATTTATCATAAAAAGAAGTCTATAACTTTATATAGTTTGATTTTTTTTTAGGACACTTTGACCACAAATAAGTACAAAAGGTCAGATATGGACATCTATATGGCTTATGAAGCATCAGAAGGAGTCTATGAGTATGTATAGAAAGCCCAAGATCGAGGACTCTTTGGCCAGAAATATGTTCAGGAGGTCAAAAGGGGACCTCTGTATAGCTGACTTATCATCAAAAGGAGTCTATAACTTTATATAGTTTGAAAAATTTTAGGACATTTTGACCACAAATAAGTTCAACAGGTCAGAAATGGACATCTATATGGCTTATGAAGCATCAGAAGGAGTCTATGAGTATGTATAGAAAGCATAAGATCGAGGACTCTTTGGCCAGAAATATGTTCTGGAGGCCAAAAGGGACCTCTGTATAGCTGATTTATCATCAAAAGGAGTCTATAACCTTATGTAGTTTGAAAAATTTTAGGACACTTTGACCACAAATAAGTTCAACAGGTCAGATATGGACATCTATATGGCTTATGAAGCATCAGAAGGAGTCTATGAGTATGTATAGAAAGCCCAAGATCAAGGACTCTTTTGCCAGTAAAATGTTCAGGAGGTCAAAAGGGGAACTCTGTATAGCTGATTTATCATCAAAAGGAGTCTATAACTTTATATGGTTTGAAGAATTTTGAGGACACTTTGACCACAAATGAGTTCAAAAGGTCAGATATGGACATCTATATGGCTTATGAAGCATCAGAAGGAGTCTATGAGTATGTATAGAAAGCATAAGATCGAGGACTCTTTGGCCAGAAATATGTTCTGGAGGTCAAAAGGGGCACTCTGTATAGCTGATTTATCATCAAAAGGAGTCTATAATTTTATATAGTTTGAATTTTTTTTAGGACACTTTGACCACAAATAAGTTCAAAAGGTCAGATTTGGACATCTATATGGCTTATGAAGCATCAGAAGGAGTCTATGAGTATGTATAGAAAGTCCAAGATCGAGGACTCTTTGGCCAGAAATATGTTCAGGAGGTCAAAAGGGAACCTCTGTATAGCTGATTTATCATCAAAAGGAGTTTATAACTTTCTATAGTTTGAAAAAATGTTAGGACACTTTGACCACAAATAAGTTCAAAAGGTCAGATATGGACATCTATATGGCTTATGAAGCATCATAAGGAGTCTATGAGTATGTATAGAAAACGCAAGATCGAGGACTCTTTGGCCAGAAATATGTTCAGGAGGTCAAAAGGGGCCCTCTGTATAGCTGATTTATCATAAAAAGGAGTCTATAACTTTCTATAGTTTGAAAAAATGTTAGGACACTTTGACCACAAACAAGTTCAAAAGGTCAGATATGGACATCTATATGGCTTATGAAGCATCAGAAGGAGTCTATGAGTATGTATAGAAAGCATAAGATCGAGGACTCTTTGGCCAGAAATATGTTCTGGAGGTCAAAAGGGACCCTCTGTATAGCTGATTTATCATCAAAAGGAGTCTATAACTTTCTATAGTTTGAAAAATTTTGAGGACACTTTGACCACAAATAAGTTCAAAAGGTCAGATATGGACATCTATATTGCTTATGAAGCATCAGAAGGAATCTATGAGTATGTATAGAAAGCCCAAGATTGAGGACTCGTTGGCCAGAAACATGTTCAGGAGGTCAAAAGGGGACCACTTTATAGCTGATTTATCATCAAAAGGAGTCTACAAATTTATTTGGTTTGAAAATTTTTTAGGACACTTTGACCACAAATAAGTTCAAAAGGTCAGATATGGACATCTATATGGCTTATGAAGCATCAGAAGGAGTCTATGAGTATGTATAGAAAGCATAAGATCGAGGACTCTTTGGTTCAGGAGGTCAAAAGGGGACCTCTGTATAGCTGATTTATCATCAAAAGGAGTCTATAACTTTATGTAGTTTGAAAAATTTTAGGACACTTTGACCACAAATAAGTTCAACAGGTCAGATATGGACATCTATATGGCTTATGAAGCATCAGAAGGAGTCTATGAGTATGTATAGAAAGCCCAAGATCGAGGACTCTTTTGCCAGAAAAATGTTCAGGAGGTCAAAAGGGGCCCTCTGTATAGCTGATTTATCATCAAAAGGAGTCTATAACTTTATATAGTTTGAAGAATTTTGAGGACACTTTGACCACAAATAAGTTCAAAAGGTCAGATATGGACATCTATATGGCTTATGAAGCATCAGAAGGAGTCTATGAGTATGTATAGAAAGCCCAAGATCGAGGACTCTTTGGTCAGAAATATGTTCAGGAGGTCAAAAGGGGCCCTCTGTGTAGCTGATTTATCATCAAAAGGAGTCTATAACTTTATATAGTTTGATTTTTTTTTAGGACACTTTGACCACAAATAAGTTCAAAAGGACAGATATGGACATCTATATGGCTTATGAAGCATCAGAAGGAGTCTATGAGTATGTATAGAAAGCATAAGATCGAGGACTCTTTGGCCAGAAATATGTTCTGGAGGCCAAAAGGGACCTCTGTATAGCTGATTTATCATCAAAAGGAGTCTATAACCTTATGTAGTTTGAAAAATTTTAGGACACTTTGACCACAAATAAGTTCAACAGGTCAGATATGGACATCTATATGGCTTATGAAGCATCAGAAGGAGTCTATGAGTATGTATAGAAAGCCCAAGATCAAGGACTCTTTTGCCAGTAAAATGTTCAGGAGGTCAAAAGGGGAACTCTGTATAGCTGATTTATCATCAAAAGGAGTCTATAACTTTATATGGTTTGAAGAATTTTGAGGACACTTTGACCACAAATGAGTTCAAAAGGTCAGATATGGACATCTATATGGCTTATGAAGCATCAGAAGGAGTCTATGAGTATGTATAGAAAGCATAAGATCGAGGACTCTTTGGCCAGAAATATGTTCTGGAGGTCAAAAGGGGCACTCTGTATAGCTGATTTATCATCAAAAGGAGTCTATAATTTTATATAGTTTGAATTTTTTTTAGGACACTTTGACCACAAATAAGTTCAAAAGGTCAGATTTGGACATCTATATGGCTTATGAAGCATCAGAAGGAGTCTATGAGTATGTATAGAAAGTCCAAGATCGAGGACTCTTTGGCCAGAAATATGTTCAGGAGGTCAAAAGGGAACCTCTGTATAGCTGATTTATCATCAAAAGGAGTTTATAACTTTCTATAGTTTGAAAAAATGTTAGGACACTTTGACCACAAATAAGTTCAACAGGTCAGATATGGACATCTATATGGCTTATGAAGCATCAGAAGGAGTCTATGAGTATGTATAGAAAGCCCAAGATCAAGGACTCTTTTGCCAGTAAAATGTTCAGGAGGTCAAAAGGGGAACTCTGTATAGCTGATTTATCATCAAAAGGAGTCTATAACTTTATATAGTTTGAAGAATTTTGAGGACACTTTGACCACAAATGAGTTCAAAAGGTCAGATATGGACATCTATATGGCTTATGAAGCATCAGAAGGAGTCTATGAGTATGTATAGAAAACGCAAGATCGAGGACTTCTTGGCCAGAAATATGTTCAGGAGGTCAAAAGGGGAACTCTGTATAGCTGATTTATCATAAAAAGAAGTCTATAACTTTATATAGTTTGATTTTTTTTTAGGACACTTTGACCACAAATAAGTACAAAAGGTCAGATATGGACATCTATATGGCTTATGAAGCATCAGAAGGAGTCTATGAGTATGTATAGAAAGCCCAAGATCGAGGACTCTTTGGCCAGAAATATGTTCAGGAGGTCAAAAGGGGACCTCTGTATAGCTGACTTATCATCAAAAGGAGTCTATAACTTTATATAGTTTGAAAAATTTTAGGACATTTTGACCACAAATAAGTTCAACAGGTCAGAAATGGACATCTATATGGCTTATGAAGCATCAGAAGGAGTCTATGAGTATGTATAGAAAGCATAAGATCGAGGACTCTTTGGCCAGAAATATGTTCTGGAGGCCAAAAGGGACCTCTGTATAGCTGATTTATCATCAAAAGGAGTCTATAACCTTATGTAGTTTGAAAAATTTTAGGACACTTTGACCACAAATAAGTTCAACAGGTCAGATATGGACATCTATATGGCTTATGAAGCATCAGAAGGAGTCTATGAGTATGTATAGAAAGCCCAAGATCAAGGACTCTTTTGCCAGTAAAATGTTCAGGAGGTCAAAAGGGGAACTCTGTATAGCTGATTTATCATCAAAAGGAGTCTATAACTTTATATGGTTTGAAGAATTTTGAGGACACTTTGACCACAAATGAGTTCAAAAGGTCAGATATGGACATCTATATGGCTTATGAAGCATCAGAAGGAGTCTATGAGTATGTATAGAAAGCATAAGATCGAGGACTCTTTGGCCAGAAATATGTTCTGGAGGTCAAAAGGGGCACTCTGTATAGCTGATTTATCATCAAAAGGAGTCTATAATTTTATATAGTTTGAATTTTTTTTAGGACACTTTGACCACAAATAAGTTCAAAAGGTCAGATTTGGACATCTATATGGCTTATGAAGCATCAGAAGGAGTCTATGAGTATGTATAGAAAGTCCAAGATCGAGGACTCTTTGGCCAGAAATATGTTCAGGAGGTCAAAAGGGAACCTCTGTATAGCTGATTTATCATCAAAAGGAGTTTATAACTTTCTATAGTTTGAAAAAATGTTAGGACACTTTGACCACAAATAAGTTCAAAAGGTCAGATATGGACATCTATATGGCTTATGAAGCATCATAAGGAGTCTATGAGTATGTATAGAAAACGCAAGATCGAGGACTCTTTGGCCAGAAATATGTTCAGGAGGTCAAAAGGGGCCCTCTGTATAGCTGATTTATCATAAAAAGGAGTCTATAACTTTCTATAGTTTGAAAAAATGTTAGGACACTTTGACCACAAACAAGTTCAAAAGGTCAGATATGGACATCTATATGGCTTATGAAGCATCAGAAGGAGTCTATGAGTATGTATAGAAAGCATAAGATCGAGGACTCTTTGGCCAGAAATATGTTCTGGAGGTCAAAAGGGACCCTCTGTATAGCTGATTTATCATCAAAAGGAGTCTATAACTTTCTATAGTTTGAAAAATTTTGAGGACACTTTGACCACAAATAAGTTCAAAAGGTCAGATATGGACATCTATATTGCTTATGAAGCATCAGAAGGAATCTATGAGTATGTATAGAAAGCCCAAGATTGAGGACTCGTTGGCCAGAAACATGTTCAGGAGGTCAAAAGGGGACCACTTTATAGCTGATTTATCATCAAAAGGAGTCTACAAATTTATTTGGTTTGAAAATTTTTTAGGACACTTTGACCACAAATAAGTTCAAAAGGTCAGATATGGACATCTATATGGCTTATGAAGCATCAGAAGGAGTCTATGAGTATGTATAGAAAGCATAAGATCGAGGACTCTTTGGTTCAGGAGGTCAAAAGGGGACCTCTGTATAGCTGATTTATCATCAAAAGGAGTCTATAACTTTATGTAGTTTGAAAAATTTTAGGACACTTTGACCACAAATAAGTTCAACAGGTCAGATATGGACATCTATATGGCTTATGAAGCATCAGAAGGAGTCTATGAGTATGTATAGAAAGCCCAAGATCGAGGACTCTTTTGCCAGAAAAATGTTCAGGAGGTCAAAAGGGGCCCTCTGTATAGCTGATTTATCATCAAAAGGAGTCTATAACTTTATATAGTTTGAAGAATTTTGAGGACACTTTGACCACAAATAAGTTCAAAAGGTCAGATATGGACATCTATATGGCTTATGAAGCATCAGAAGGAGTCTATGAGTATGTATAGAAAGCCCAAGATCGAGGACTCTTTGGTCAGAAATATGTTCAGGAGGTCAAAAGGGGCCCTCTGTGTAGCTGATTTATCATCAAAAGGAGTCTATAACTTTATATAGTTTGATTTTTTTTTAGGACACTTTGACCACAAATAAGTTCAAAAGGACAGATATGGACATCTATATGGCTTATGAAGCATCAGAAGGAGTCTATGAGTATGTATAGAAAGCCCAAGATCGAGGACTCTTTGGCCAGAAATATGTTCAGGAGGTCAAAAGGGGACCTCTGTATAGCTGATTTATCATCAAAAGGAGTCTATAACTTTCTATAGTTTGAAAAAATGTTAGGACACTTTGACCACAAATAAGTTCAAAAGGTCAGATATGGACATCTATATGGCTTATGAAGCATCAGAAGGAGTCTATGAGTATGTATAGAAAGCCCAAGATCGAGGACTCTTTGGCCAGAAATATGTTCAGGAGGTCAAAAGGGAACCTCTGTATAGCTGACTTATCATCAAAAGGAGTCTATAACTTTATATAGTTTGAAAAATTTTAGGATACTTTGACCACAAATAAGTTCAACAGGTCAGATATGGACATCTATATGGCTTATGAAGCATCAGAAGGAGTCTATGAGTATGTATAGAAAGCATAAGATCGAGGACTCTTTGGCCAGAAATATGTTCTGGAGGTCAAAAGGGACCCTCTGTATAGCTGATTTATCATCAAAAGGAGTCTATAACTTTCTATAGTTTGAAAAATTTTGAGGCCACTTTGACCACAAATAAGTTCAAAAGGTCAGATATGGACATCTATATGGCTTATGAAGCATCAGAAGGAATCTATGAGTATGTATAGAAAGCCCAAGATTGAGGACTCGTTGGCCAGAAACATGTTCAGGAGGTCAAAAGGGGACCTCTGTGTAGCTGATTTATCATCAAAAGGAGTCTATAACTTTATATAGTTTGATTTTTTTTTAGGACACTTTGACCACAAATAAGTTCAAAAGGACAGATATGGACATCTATATGGCTTATGAAGCATCAGAAGGAGTCTATGAGTATGTATAGAAAGCCCAAGATCGAGGACTCTTTGGCCAGAAATATGTTCAGGAGGTCAAAACGGGACCTCTGTATAGCTGATTTATCATCAAAAGGAGTCTATAACTTTCTATATTTTGAAAAAATGTTAGGACACTTTGACCACAAATAAGTTCAAAAGGTCAGATATGGACATCTATATGGCTTATGAAGCATCAGAAGGAGTCTATGAGTATGTATAGAAAGCCCAAGATCGAGGACTCTTTGGCCAGAAATATGTTCAGGAGGTCAAAAGGGGACCTCTGTATAGCTGACTTATCATCAAAAGGAGTCTATAACTTTATATAGTTTGAAAAATTTTAGGATACTTTGACCACAAATATGTTCAACAGGTCAGATATGGACATCTATATGGCTTATGAAGCATCAGAAGGAGTCTATGAGTATGTATAGAAAGCCCAAGATTGAGGACTCTTTGGCCAGAAATATGTTCTGGAGGTCAAAAGGGACCCTCTGTATAGCTGATTTATCATCAAAAGGAGTCTATAACTTTCTATAGTTTGAAAAATTTTGAGGCCACTTTGACCACAAATAAGTTCAAAAGGTCAGATATGGACATCTATATGGCTTATGAAGCATCAGAAGGAATATATGAGTATGTATAGAAAGCCCAAGATTGAGGACTCGTTGGCCAGAAACATGTTCTGGAGGTCAAAAGGGGACCTCTTTATAGCTGATTTATCATCAAAAGGAGTCTATAACTTTCTATAGTTTGAAAAAATGTTAGGACACTTTGACCACAAATAAGTTCAAAAGGTCAGATATGGACATCTATATGGCTTATGAAGCATCAGAAGGAGTCTATGAGTATGTATAGAAAGCCCAAGATCGAGGACTCTTTGGCCAGAAATATGTTCAGGAGGTCAAAAGGGACCCTCTGTATAGCTGATTTATCATCAAAAGGAGTCTATAACTTTCTATAGTTTGAAAAATTTTAGGACACTTTGACCACAAATAAGTTCAACAGGTCAGATATGGACATCTATATGGCTTATGAAGCATCAGAAGGAGTCTATGAGTATGTATAGAAAACATAAGATCGAGGACTCTTTGGCCAGAAATATGTTCTGGAGGTCAAAAGGGACCCTCTGTATAGCTGATTTATCATCAAAAGGAGTCTATAACTTTCTATAGTTTGAAAAATTTTGAGGCCACTTTGACCACTAATAAGTTCAAAAGGTCAGATATGGACATCTATATGGCTTATGAAGCATCAGAAGGAGTCTATGAGTATGTATAGAAAGCCCAAGATCGAGGACTCTTTTACCAGAAAAATGTTTAGGAGGTCAAAAGGGGACCTCTGTATAGCTGATTTATCATCAAAAGGAGTCTATAACTTTATATAGTTTGAAGAATTTTGAGGACACTTTGACCACAAATAAGTTCAAAAGGTCAGATATGGACATCTATATGGCTTATGAAGCATCAGGAGGAGTCTATGAGTATGTATAGAAAGCCCAAGATCGAGGACTCTTTGGCCAGAAATATGTTCAGGAGGTCAAAAGGGGACCTCTGTATAGCTGATTTATCATCAAAAGGAGTCTATAACTTTCTATAGTTTGAAAAAATGTTATGACACTTTGACCACAAATAAGTTCAAAAGGTCAGATATGGACATCTATATGGCTTATGAAGCATCAGAAGGAGTCTATGAGTATGTATAGAAAACGCAAGATCGGGGACTCTTTGGCCAGAAATATGTTCAGGAGGTCAAAAGGGGACCTCTGTATAGCTGATTTATCATCAAAAAGAGTCTATAACTTTCTATAGTTTGAAAAATTTTGAGGACACTTTGACCACAAATAAGTTCAAAAGGTCAGATATGGACATCTATATGGCTTATGAAGCATCAGAAGGAGTCTATGAGTATGTATAGAAAGTCCAAGATCGAGGACTCTTTTGCCAGAAAAATGTTCAGGAGGTCAAAAGGGGACCTCTGTATAGCTGATTTATCATCAAAAGGAGTCTATAACTTTATATAGTTTGAAGAATTTTGAGGACACTTTGACCACAAATAAGTTCAAAAGGTCAGATATGGACATCTATATGGCTTATGAAGCATCAGAAGGAGTCTATGAGTATGTATAGAAAGCCCAAGATCGAGGACTCTTTGGCCAGAAATATGTTCTGGAGGTCAAAAGGGACCCTCTGTATAGCTGATTTATCATCAAAAGGAGTCTATAACTTTCTATAGTTTGAAAAATTTTGAGGCCACTTTGACCACAAATAAGTTCAAAAGGTCAGATATGGACATCTATATGGCTTATGAAGCATCAGAAGGAATCTATGAGTATGTATAGAAAGCCCAAGATTGAGGACTCGTTGGCCAGAAACATGTTCAGGAGGTCAAAACGGGACCTCTGTATAGCTGATTTATCATCAAAAGGAGTCTATAACTTTATGTAGTTTGAAAAATTTTAGGACACTTTGACCACAAATAAGTTCAACAGGTCAGATATGGACATCTATATGGCTTATGAAGCATCAGAAGGAGTATATGAGTATGTATAGAAAGCCCAAGATCGAGGACTCTTTGGCCAGAAATATGTTCACTAGGTCAAAAGGGGCCCTCTGTATAGCTGATTTATCATCAAAAGGAGTCTATAACTTTCTATAGTTTGAAAACTTTTGAGGACACTTTGACCACAAATAAGTTCAAAAGGTCAGATATGGACGTCTATATGGCTTATGAAGCATCAAGATCGAGGACTCTTTGGCCAGAAATATGTTCAGGAGGTCAAAAGGGGACCTCTGTATAGCTGACTTATCATCAAAAGGAGTCTATAACTTTCTATATTTTGAAAAAATGTTAGGATACTTTGACCACAAATAAGTTCAAAAGGTCAGATATGGACATCTATATGGCTTATGAAGCATCAGAAGGAGTCTATGAGTATGTATAGAAAGCCCAAGATCGAGGACTCTTTGGCCAGAAATATTTTCAGGAGGTCAAAAGGGGACCTCTGTATAGCTGATTTATCATAAAAAGGAGTCTATAACTTTCTATAGTTTGAAAAAATGTTAGGACACTTTGACCACAAATAAGTTCAAAAGGTCAGATATGGACATCTATATGGCTTATGAAGCATCAGAAGGAATCTATGAGTATGTATAGAAAGTCCAAGATCGAGGACTCTTTTGCCAGAAAAATGTTCAGGAGGTCAAAAGGGGACCTCTGTATAGCTGATTTATCATCAAAAGGAGTCTATAACTTTATATAGTTTGAAGAATTTTGAGGACACTTTGACCACAAATAAGTTCAAAAGGTCAGATATGGACATCTATATGGCTTATGAAGCATCAGAAGGAGTCTATGAGTATGTATAGAAAGCCCAAGATCGAGGACTCTTTGGCCAGAAATATGTTCTGGAGGTCAAAAGGGACCCTCTGTATAGCTGATTTATCATCAAAAGGAGTCTATAACTTTCTATAGTTTGAAAAATTTTGAGGCCACTTTGACCACAAATAAGTTCAAAAGGTCAGATATGGACATCTATATGGCTTATGAAGCATCAGAAGGAATCTATGAGTATGTATAGAAAGCCCAAGATTGAGGACTCGTTGGCCAGAAACATGTTCAGGAGGTCAAAACGGGACCTCTGTATAGCTGATTTATCATCAAAAGGAGTCTATAACTTTATGTAGTTTGAAAAATTTTAGGACACTTTGACCACAAATAAGTTCAACAGGTCAGATATGGACATCTATATGGCTTATGAAGCATCAGAAGGAGTATATGAGTATGTATAGAAAGCCCAAGATCGAGGACTCTTTGGCCAGAAATATGTTCACTAGGTCAAAAGGGGCCCTCTGTATAGCTGATTTATCATCAAAAGGAGTCTATAACTTTCTATAGTTTGAAAACTTTTGAGGACACTTTGACCACAAATAAGTTCAAAAGGTCAGATATGGACGTCTATATGGCTTATGAAGCATCAAGATCGAGGACTCTTTGGCCAGAAATATGTTCAGGAGGTCAAAAGGGGACCTCTGTATAGCTGACTTATCATCAAAAGGAGTCTATAACTTTCTATATTTTGAAAAAATGTTAGGATACTTTGACCACAAATAAGTTCAAAAGGTCAGATATGGACATCTATATGGCTTATGAAGCATCAGAAGGAGTCTATGAGTATGTATAGAAAGCCCAAGATCGAGGACTCTTTGGCCAGAAATATTTTCAGGAGGTCAAAAGGGGACCTCTGTATAGCTGATTTATCATAAAAAGGAGTCTATAACTTTCTATAGTTTGAAAAAATGTTAGGACACTTTGACCACAAATAAGTTCAAAAGGTCAGATATGGACATCTATATGGCTTATGAAGCATCAGAAGGAGTCTATGAGTATGTATAGAAAGCCCAAGATCAAGGACTCTTTGGCCAGAAATATGTTCAGGAGGTCAAAAGGGACCCTCTGTATAGCTGATTTATCATCAAAAGGAGTCTATAACTTTAGTTGGTTTGAACATTTTTTAGGACACTTTGATCACAAATTAGTTCAAAAGGTCAGATATGGACATCTATATGGCTTATGAAGCATGAGAAGGTGTCTATGAGTATGTATAGAAAGCCCAAGATCGAGGACTCTTTGGCCAGAAATATGTTCAGGAGGTTAAAGGGGGCCCTCTGTATAGCTGATTTATCATCAAAAGGAGTCTATAACTTTCTATAGTTTGAAAACTTTTGAGGACACTTTGACCACAAATAAGTTCAAAAGGTCAGATATGGATGTCTATATGGCTTATGAAGCATCAAGATCGAGGACTCTTTGGCCAGAAATATGTTCAGGAGGTCAAAAGGGGACCTCTGTATAGCTGACTTATCATCAAAAGGAGTCTATAACTTTATGTAGTTTGAAAAATTTTAGGACACTTTGACCACAAATAAGTTCAACAGGTCAGATATGGACATCTATATGGCTTATGAAGCATCAGAAGGAGTCTATGAGTATGTATAGAAAGTCCAAGATCGAGGACTCTTTGGCCAGAAATATGTTCAGGAGGTCAAAAGGGGCCCTCTGTATAGCTGATTTATCATCAAAAGGAGTCTATAACTTTCTATAGTTTGAAAAAATGTTAGGACACTTTGACCACAAATAAGTTCAAAAGGTCAGATATGAACATCTATATGGCTTATGAAGCATCAGAAGGAGTCTATGAGTATGTATAGAAAGCCCAAGATCAAGGACTCTTTGGCCAGAAATATGTTCAGGAGGTCAAAAGGGACCCTCTGTATAGCTGACTCATCATCAAAAGGAGTCTATAACTTTATATAGTTTGAATTTTTTTTAGGACTCTTTGACTACAAATAAGTTCAAAATGTCAGATATGGAAATCTATATGGCTTATGAAGCACCAGAAGGAGTCTATGAGTATGTATAGAAAGCCCAAGATCGAGGACTCTTTGGTCAGAAATATGTTCAGGAGGTCAAAAGGGGACCTCTGTATAGCTGATTTATCATCAAAAGGAGTCTATAAATTTAGTTGGTTTGAACATTTTTTAGGACACTTTGATCACAAATTAGTTCAAAAGGTCAGATATGGACATCTATATGGCTTATGAAGCATCAGAAGGAGTCTATGAGTATGTATAGAAAGCCCAAGATCGGGGACTCTTTGGCCAGAATTATGTTCAGGAGGTCAAAAGGGGACCTCTTTATAGCTGATTTATCATCAAAAGGAGTCTATAAATTTATTTGGATTGAAAATGTTTTAGGACACTTTGACCACAAATAAGTTCAAAAGGTCAGATATGGACATCTATATGGCTTATGAAGCATGAGAAGGAGTCTATGTGTATGTATAGAAAGCCCAAGATCGAGGACTCTTTGGCCAGAAATATGTTCACTAGGTCAAAAGGGGCCCTCTGTATAGCTGATTTATCATCAAAAGGAGTCTATAACTTTCTATAGTTTGAAAACTTTTGAGGACACTTTGACCACAAATAAGTTCAACAGGTCAGATATGGACATCTATATGGCTTATGAAGCATCAGAAGGAATATATGAGTATGTATAGAAAGCCCAAGATTGAGGACTCGTTGGCCAGAAACATGTTCTGGAGGTCAAAAGGGGACCTCTTTATAGCTGATTTATCATCAAAAGGAGTCTATAACTTTAGTTGGTTTGAAAAAATGTTAAGACACTTTGACCACAAATAAGTTCAAAAGGTCAGATATGGACATCTATATGGCTTATGAAGCATCAGAAGGAGTCTATGAGTATTTATAGAAAGCCCAAGATCGAGGACTCTTTGGCCAGAATTATGTTCAGGAGGTCAAAAGGGGCCCTCTGTATAGTTGATTTATCATCAAAAGGAGTCTATAACTTTCTATAGTTTGAAAAATTTTGAGGACACTTTGACCACAAATAAGTTCAAAAGGTCAGATATGGACATCTATATGGCTTATGAAGCCTCAGAAGGAATCTATGAGTATGTATAGAAAACCCAACATTGAGAACTCTTTGGCCAGAAACATGTTCAGGAGGTCAAAAGGGGACCTCTTTATAGCTGATTTATCATCAAAAGGAGTCTACAAATTTATTTGCTTTAAAAACATTTTAGGACACTTTGACCACAAATAAGTTCAAAAGGTCAGATATGGACATCTATATGGCTTATGAAGCATCAGAAGGAGTCTATGAGTATGTATAGAAAGCCCAAGATCGAGGACTCTTTGGCCAGAAATATGTTCAGGAGGTCAAACGGGGCCCTCTGTATAGCTGATTTATCATCAAAAGGAGTCTATAACTTTCTATAGTTTGAAAACTTTTGAGGACACTTTGACCACAAATAAGTTCAAAAGGTCAGATATGGACATCTATATGGCTTATGAAGCATCAGAAGGAGTCTATGAGTATGTATAGAAAGCATAAGATCGAGGACTCTTTGGCCAGAAATATGTTCTGGAGGTCAAAAGGGACCCTCTGTATAGCTGATTTATCATCAAAAGGAGTCTATAATTTTCTATAGTTTGAAAAATTTTGAGGCCACTTTGACCACAAATAAGTTCAAAAGGTCAGATATGGACATCTATATGGCTTATGAAGCATCAGAAGGAATATATGAGTATGTATAGAAAGCCCAAGATTGAGGACTCGTTGGCCAGAAACATGTTCTGGAGGTCAAAAGGGGACCTCTTTATATCTGATTTATCATCAAAAGGAGTCTATAACTTTAGTTGTTTTGAAAAAATGTTAGAACACTTTGACCACAAATAAGTTCAAAAGGTCAGATATGGACATCTATATGGCTTATGAAGCATCAGAAGGAGTCTATGAGTATGTATAGAAAGCCCAAGATCGACGACTCTTTGGCCAGAAATATGTTCTGTAGGTCAAAAGGGCACCTCTGTATAGCTGATTTATCATCAAAAGGAGTCTATAACTTTCTATAGTTTGAAAAAATGTTAGGACACTTTGACCACAAATAAGTTCAAAAGGTCAGATATGGAAATCTATATTGCTTATGAAGCATCAGAAGGAGTCTATGAGTATGTATAGAAAGCCCAAGATCGAGGACTCTTTGGCCAGAAATATGTTCTGGAGGTCAAAAGGGGACCTCTGTATAGCTGATTTATCATCAAAAGGAGTCTATAACTTTATATAGTTTGAAAAAATGTCAGGACACTTTGACCACAAATAAGTTCAAAAGGTCAGATATGGACATCTATATGGCTTATGAAGCATCAGAAGGAGTCTATGAGTATGTATAGAAAGCCCAAGATCAAGGACTCTTTGGCCAGAAATATGTACAGGAGGTCAAAAGGGGACCTCTGTATAGCTGATTTATCATAAAAAGGAGTCTATAACTTTCTATAGTTTGAAAAAATGTTAGGACACTTTGACCACAAATAAGTTCAAAAGGTCAGATATGGACATCTATATGGCTTATGAAGCATCATAAGGAGTCTATGAGTATGTATAGAAAGCCCAAGATCAAGGACTCTTTGGCCAGAAATATGTACAGGAGGTCAAAAGGGACCCTTTGTATAGCTGATTTATCATCAAAAGGAGTCTATAACTTTAGTTGGTTTGAACATTTTTTAGGACACTTTGATCACAAATTAGTTCAAAAGGTCAGATATGGACATCTATATGGCTTATGAAGCATCAGAAGGAGTCTATGAGTATGTATAGAAAGCCCAAGATCGGGGACTCTTTGGCCAGAATTATGTTCAGGAGGTCAAAAGGGGACCTCTTTATAGCTAATTTATCATCAAAAGGAGTCTATAAATTTATTTGGATTGAAAATGTTTTAGGACAGTTTGACCACAAATAAGTTCAAAAGGTCAGATATGGACATATATATGGCTTATGAAGCATGAGAAGGAGTCTATGAGTATGTATAGAAAGCCCAAGATCGAGGACTCTTTGGCCAGAAATATGTTCAGGAGGTCAAAGGGGGCCCTCTGTATAGCTGATTTATCATCAAAAGGAGTCTATAACTTTCTATAGTATGAAAACTTTTGAGGACACTTTGACCACAAATAAGTTCAAAAGGTCAGATATGGATGTCTATATGGCTTATGAAGCATCAAGATCGAGGACTCTTTGGCCAGAAATATGTTCAGGAGGTCAAAAGGGGACCTCTGTATAGCTGACTTATCATCAAAAGGAGTCTATAACTTTATGTAGTTTGAAAAATTTTAGGACACTTTGACCACAAATAAGTTCAACAGGTCAGATATGGACATCTATATGGCTTATGAAGCATCAGAAGGAGTCTATGAGTATGTATAGAAAGCATAAGATCGAGGACTCTTTGGCCAGAAATATGTTCTGCAGGTCAAAAGGGGCATTCTGTATAGCTGATTTATCATCAAAAGGAGTCTATAATTTTATATAGTTTGAATTTTTTTTTGGACATCTATATGGCTTATGAAGCATCAGAAGGAGTCTATGAGTATGTATAGAAAGTCCAAGATCGAGGACTCTTTGGCCAGAAATATGTTCAGGAGGTCAAAAGGGAACCTCTGTATAGCTGATTTATCATCAAAAGGAGTTTATAACTTTCTATAGTTTGAAAAAATGTAAGGACACTTTGACCACAAATAAGTTCAAAAGGTCAGATATGGACATCTATATGGCTTATGAAGCATCATAAGGAGTCTATGAGTATGTATAGAAAACGCAAGTTCGAGGACTCTTTGGCCAGAAATATGTTCAGGAGGTCAAAAGGGGCCCTCTGTATAGCTGATTTATCATCAAAAGGAGTCTATAACTTTATATAGTTTGAATTTTTTTTAGGACACTTTGACCACAAATAAGTTCAAAAGGTCAGATATGGACATCTATATGGCTTATGAAGCATCAGAAGGAGTATATGAGTATGTATAGAAAGCCCAAGATCGAGGACTCTTTGGCCAGAAATATGTTCACTAGGTCAAAAGGGGCCCTCTGTATAGCTGATTTATCATCAAAAGGAGTCTATAACTTTATGTAGTTTGAAAAATTTTAGGACACTTTGACCACAAATAAGTTCAACAGGTCAGATATGCACATCTATATGGCTTATGAAGCATCAGAAGGAGTCTATGAGTATGTATAGAAAGCCCAAGATCGAGGACTCTTTTGCCAGAAATATGTTCAGGAGGTCAAAAGGGGACCTCTGTATAGCTGATTTATCATCAAAAGGAGTCTATAACTTTATATAGTTTGAAGAATTTTGAGGACACTTTGACCACAAATAAGTTCAAAAGGTCAGATATGGATATCTATATGGCTTATGAAGCATCAGAAGGAGTCTATGAGTATGTATAGAAAGCCCAAGATCGAGGACTCTTTGGCCAGGAATATGTTCAGGAGGTCAAAAGGGGCCCTCTGTATAGCTGATTTATCATAAAAAGGAGTCTATAACTTTCTATAGTTTGAAAAAATGTTAGGACACTTTGACCACAAATAAGTTCAAAAGGTCAGATATGGACATCTATATGGCTTATGAAGCATCAGAAGGAGTATATGAGTATGTATAGAAAGCCCAACATCAAGGACTCTTTGGCCAGAAATATGTTCATGAGGTCAAAAGGGGACCTCCGTATAGCTGATTTATCATAAAAAGGAGTCTATAACTTTCTATAGTTTGAAAAAATGTTAGGACACTTTGACCACAAATAAGTTCAAAAGGTCAGATATGGACATCTATATGGCTTATGAAGCATCAGAAGGAGTCTATGAGTATGTATAGAAAGCCCAAGATCAAGGACTCTTTGGCCAGAAATATGTTCATGAGGTCAAAAGGGGACCTCCGTATAGCTGATTTATCATAAAAAGGAGTCTATAACTTTCTATAGTTTGAAAAAATGTTAGGACACTTTGACCACAAATAAGTTCAAAAGGTCAGATATGGACATCTATATGGCTTATGAAGCATCAGAAGGAGTCTATGAGTATGTATAGAAAGCCCAAGATCAAGGACTCTTTGGCCAGAAATATGTTCAGGAGGTCAAAAGGGACCCTCTGTATTGCTGACTCATCATCAAAAGGAGTCTATAACTTTATATAGTTTGAATATTTTTTAGGACACTTTGACTACAAATAAGTTCAAAAGGTCAGATATGGACATCTATATGGCTTATGAAGCACCAGAAGGAGTCTATGAGTATGTATAGAAAGCCCAAGATCGAGGACTCTTTGGCCAGAAATATGTTCAGGAGGTCAAAAGGGGACCTCTGTATAGCTGATTTATCATCAAAAGGAGTCTATAACTTTAGTTGGTTTGAACATTTTTTAGGACACTT
Organism: Abramis brama; assembly: GCF_963993115.1. Lineage (NCBI taxonomy): Eukaryota > Metazoa > Chordata > Actinopteri > Cypriniformes > Leuciscidae > Abramis > Abramis brama. Next base: position 45,951,237 of record NC_139965.1, on the reverse strand, counting down.
TGATCACAAATTAGTTCAAAAGGTCAGATATGGACATCTATATGGCTTATGAAGCATCAGAAGGAGTCTATGAGTATGTATAGAAAGCCCAAGATCGGGGACTCTTTGGCCAGAATTATGTTCAGGGGGTCAAAAGGGGACCTCTTTATAGCTGATTTATCATCAAAAGGAGTCTATAAATTTATTTGGATTGAAAATGTTTTAGGACACTTTGACCACAAATAAGTTCAAAAGGTCAGATATGGACATCTATATGGCTTATGAAGCATCAGAAGGAGTCTATGAGTATGTATAGAAAGCCCAAGATCGAGGACTCTTTGGCCAGAAATATGTTCAGGAGGTCAAAAGGGGCCCTCTGTGTAGCTGATTTATCATCAAAAGGAGTCTATAACTTAATATAGTTTGATTTTTTTTTAGGACACTTTGACCACAAATAAGTTCAAAAGGTCAGATATGGACATCTATATGGCTTATGAAGCATCAGAAGGAGTCTATGAGTATGTATAGAAAGCCCAAGAAAGAGGACTCTTTGGCAAGAAATATTTTCCTTGTGTCAAATATGGAAATCTGTATGTCTGACGTAACATCAGAAAGAGTCAACAAGTATATATGGAAAGGTCAAGTTTCGAGTACTCACTCCTTGGCCAGAAAAAAATTCGGTAGGTCAAATATGGACTTTTGTCAGGATGATATAACATCCGAAGATATCAGTCATCAGTAGTGTTAATCATTTAGGACTCTTTGGCCAGAAATATGTTCAGAAGGTCAAAAGGGGACCTCTGTATAGCTGATTTATCATCAGAAGGAGACTATAAGTTTATATAGTTTGAAAAATTTTGAGGACACTTTGACTAGAAATAAGTTCAAAAGGTCAGATATGGACATCTATATGGCTTATGAAGCATCAGAAGGAGTCTATGAGTATGTATAGAAAGCCCAAGAAAGAGGACTCTTTGGCCAAAAATATGTTCCTTGGGTCAAATATGGACTTCTGTATGGCTGACGTAACATCAGAAAAAGTCAACGAGTATAAATGGAAATGTCAAGTTTCGAGTACTCCTTGGCCAGAAAAAAATTCAGTATGTCAAATGTGGACCTTTGTCAGGATGATATAACATCTTTAAGGACTCTTTGGCCAGAAATATGTTCAGTAGGTCAAAAGCAAAATGTATATCTCATTGTTATAATATTATGTGCTTTGCACAACCGATCTAACGTTGAGCATCATTAAAGAAACATAGGTTATGCAATTGCATTGCATTACACACCAAAACTAACTCAATGCCATGTTCATTAGAGAGAATCTGAAACACAGAACAATCTGTGTTGTTGCTTTGCACAAACTGTCTAACGTTGTGCATTGAAGAATAACATATAGTCTGTGCAGTACTTGCATTGCACAAAAGAACTTACTCGATCCCATGTTCATTAAAAAGATAACATGTGTGTTGTTGCATTGCATTGCATTGCACACACGATCTAACGTTGTGCATTGAAGAATAGCATAGGCTATGCACTTCTTGCATTGCATTGCATTGCACACCAGAACTAACTCATTCCCATGTTCATTAAAGAGATAACATATGTGTTGTTACAATTGCATTGCATTGCATTGCATTGCATTGCTTTGCTTTGCATTACATTGCACTAACGATCTAACGTTGTGCACTAAAGAATAACTTATAGGTTATGCATATTTCGTATTGCATTGCATTGCACACCAGAACTAAATCCTTCCCATGTTCATTATAGAGATGATATGTGTGTTGATGCATTGCATTGCACTGAATTGCATTGCACTAACGATCTAACGTTGTGCACTGAAGAATAACATATAGGTTATGCACTTTTTGCATTGCATTGTACAACTGAACTACCTCATTCCCATGTTGATTAAAGACATAACGAGTGATTTTGCATTGCATTGTATTGCATTATATTGATTTGCATTGCTTTGCGCTGCATTGGATTCCATTGCATTGCACTAACGAACTAATGTTGTGCACTGAAGAATAACATATAGGTTATGCACTTTTTGCATTGCATTGCATTGCACACCAGAACTAAATCAGTCCCATGTTCATTGAAGACATAACGTGTGTTGTTGCATTGCATTGTATTGCATTGCATTGCATTGCATTGCATTGCATTGCATTGCATTGCATTGCATTGCAATGCATTGCATTGCATTACATTGATTTGCATTGCTTTGCCCTGCATTGCATTGCATTGCATTGCACTAACGATCTAACGTTGTGCACTGAAGAATAACATATAGGCTATGCACTTTTCGCATTGCATTGCATTGCATACCAGAACTAAATCATTCCCATGTTCATTAAAGAGATAACGTGTGTTGTTGCATTGCATTGCACAAACGATTGAACGTTGTGCACTGAAGAAAAACATATAGGTTATGCACTTTTTGCATTGCATTGCATTGCACACCACAACTAAATCATTCCCATGTTCATTAAAGAGATAATGTGTGTTGTTGCATTGCATTGTATTGCATTACAATGCATTGCTTTGCACTGCTTTGCATTGCATTGCATTGCACACCAGAACTACCTCATTCCCATGTTGATGTTGACATAACGTGTGTTGTTGCATTGCATTGCATTGCATTGCATTGCATTGCATTGCATTGCATTGCATTGAATTGCATTGAATTGCATTGATTTGCATTGCTTTGCCCTGCATTGCATTGCATTGCACTAACGATCTAACGTTGTGCACTGAAGAATAAAATATAGGTTATGCACTTTTTGCATTGCATTGCACACCAGAACTAAATCATTCTCATGTTCATTAAAGAGATAACGTGTGTTGTTGCATTGCATTGCATTGCACCAACGATCTAACGTTGTACACTAAAGAAAAACATATAGTTTATGCACTTTTTGCATTGCATTGCACACCAGAACTACCTCATTCCCATGCTGATTAAAGACATAACGAGTGTTTTTGCATTGCATTGTATTGCATTATATTGATTTGCATTGCTTTGCACTGCATTGCATTGTATTGCACTAACGAACTAACGTTGTGCACTGAAGAATAACGTATAGGTTATGCACTTTTCGCATTGCATTGCACACCAGAACTAAATCATTCCCATGTTCATTAAAGAGATAATGTGTGTTGTTGCATTGCATTGTATTGCATTGCATTGATTTGCATTGCTTTGCACTGCATTGCATTGCATTGCATTGCATTGCATTGCATTGCATTGCATTGCACTAACGATCTAACGTTGTGCACTGAAGAATAACATATAGGTTATGCACTTTTCGCATTGCATTGCACACCAGAACTACCTCATTCCCATGCTGATTAAAGACATAACGAGTGTTTTTGCATTGCATTGCATACCAGAACTAAATCATTCCCATTTTCATTAAAGAGATAACGTGTGTTGTTGCATTGCATTGTATTGCATTGCATTGCATTGCTTTGCACTGCTTTGCACTGCTTTGCACTGCTTTGCACTGCTTTGCACTGCATTGCATTGCACTAACGATCTAACTTTGTGCACTGAAGAATAACATATAGGTTATGCACTTTTTGCATTTCACTGCATTACACAACAGAACTAAATCATTCCCATGTTCATTAAAGAGATAACGTTTGTTGGTGCATTGCATTGTATTGCATTGCATTGCACAAACTATCTAATGTTGTGCACTGAAGAATAACATATAGGTTATGCTCTTTTCGCCTTGCATTGCACACCAGAACAAAATCATTCCCAAGTTCATTATAGAGATGATATGTGCGTTGTTGCATTGCATTGCATTGCCATTGCATTGCATTGCATTGCATTACACTAACGATCTAACTTTGTGCACTGAAGAATAACATATAGGTTATGCACTTTTTGCATTGCATTGCATTGCACACCAGAACTAAATCATTCCCATGTTCATTAAAGAGATAATGTGTGTTGTTGCATTGCATTGCAATAACGATCTAACGTTGTACATTGAAGAATAACGTATAGGCTATGCACTTCTTGCATTGCATTACACACCAGAAGTTACTCATTCCCAAATTCCATTGCGTTTTGCTTTGAGGAAATGCAATATGTGCTATTGCATTGCATTTCACACAAGATCAAACTTTGTGCATTGAAGAATAACATATAAGCTATGAGTGCATCACAAACATACAATAACTATCTCATTCCGATGTGCATTGAAGAGATACCATTTTTGGAGTTACATTCCACTGCATAAAAGATCTAACTGATATAGTTAGATATAATAATAATACATTATTATTCAACGCTAATTCTTCGATCGTTTGTGCAATGCAACACTCATGTTATGTTTTCATTGCACATGAGGTATGAAGTAGTTTATTCTATGCATTGTAACGCAAGAGGTAAATGCAATAATTTCCCTTAAAAGAAAAAATGAATAAGTTAGTTATTGTGCAATGCCAATGCACATATGTCATGTGTCAAATCAGGCCTACAGAGGTCCCTCTTTGACCTACAGAACATATTTTCTGTCCAAAGAGTTCTTACTGACTTCTTACTTAAAGAATGATGTTACTTACTTACTTCTTGTGATGTTGTATTAGCAAGACAGTAGTCCATGTTTGGTCAAACATATTTCACATATTGCACATATTTCTGACCCAAGAGTAATTGATCTTAAACTTTCTATACATTCTCGTAGAATCTTTCTGATGTTACATCAGCCATACAGAAGTCCATTTTTGAACTACTGAACACATTTCTGGATAAAGAGTCCTTGAACATTAACTTACTAAACATACAAGACTGATTTCTTGTGATGTTATATAAGCCAGACAGTAGTCCATATTTAACTGATTGGACATAATTTTGGCAAACGAGTCCTCGATCTTGGGCTTTCTATAAACACTCATAGTCCAACTCCTTCTGATGCTTCATAAGCCATATAGATGTCCATATCTGACATTTTGAACTTATTTGTGGTCAAAGTGTCCTCAAAATTTTTCAAACTATTGAAAGTTTTATTGAAAGTTTGATGATTTATCATCAAAAGGAGTCTATAACTTTATATAGTTTCAAATTTTTTTAGGACACTTTGACCACAAATAAGTTCAAAAGGTCAGATATTGACATCTATATGGCTTATGAAGCATCAGAAGGAGTCTATGAGTATGTATAGAAAACGCTAGATCGAGGACTCTTTGGCCAGAAACATGTTCAGGAGGTCAAAAGGGGACCTCTGTATAGCTGATTTATCATCAAAAGGAGTCTATAACTTTATATAGTTTGAATTTTTTTTAGGACATTTTGACCACAAATAAGTTCAAAAGGTCAGATATGGACATCTATATGGCTTATGAAGCATCAAAAGGAGTCTATGAGTATGTATAGAAAGCCCAAGATCAAGGACTCGTTTGCCAAAAATATGTTCAATCAGTTAAATATGGACTACTGTCTGGCTTATATAACATCACAAGAAATCAGTCTTGTATGTTTAGTAAGTTAATGTTATTCTTCAGTGCACAACGTTAGTTCGTTAGTGCAATGCAATGCAATGCAATGCAAAGCAATGCAAATCAATATAATGCAATACAATGCAATGCAAATGCAATGCAATGCAATGCAGTGCAGTGCAATGCAAATCAATGCAATGCAATACAATGCTATCCAACAACACACATTATCTCTTTAATGAACATGAGAATGATTTAGTTCTGGTGTGCAATGCAATACAATGCAAAAAGTGCATAAACCTATATGTTTTTCTTCAGTGCACAACGTTAGATCGTTAGTGCAATGCAATGCAATGCAGTGCAGTGCAGTGCAATGCAAATCAATGCAATGCAATGCAATGCAACAACACACGTTATCTCTTTAATGAACATGAGAATGATTTAGTTCTGGTGTGCAATGCAATGCAAAAAGTGCATAACCTTCTACAGTTATTCTACAGTTATTAAAGTTATTCTACAGTGCACAACGTTAGATCGTTAGTGCAATGCAATGCAAATCAATGCAATGCAATGCAATGCAATGCAATACAATGCAATGCAACAACACACGTTATGTCTTTAATCAACATGGGAATGAGGTAGTTCTGGTGTGGTAGTTTTGGTGTGGTAGTTTTCTGGTGAGGTAGTTTTGCAATGCAATGCAAAAAGTGCATAACCTATATGTTATTCTTCAGTGCACAACGTTAGATCGTTAGTGCAATGCAATGCAATGCAGTGCAGTGCAGTGCAATGCAAATCAATGCAATGCAATGCAATGCAATGCAACAACACACGTTATCTCTTTAATGAACATGAGAATGATTTAGTTCTGGTGTGCAATGCAATGCAAAAAGTGCATAACCTTCTACAGTTATTCTACAGTTATTAAAGTTATTCTACAGTGCACAACGTTAGATCGTTAGTGCAATGCAATGCAATGCAGTGAAAAGCAATGCAATGCAATGTAATGCAACAACACACGTTATGTCTTTAATCAACATGGGAATGAGGTAGTTCTGGTGTGCAATGCAATGCAATGCAAAAAGTGCATAACCTATATGTTATTATTCAGTGCACAACGTTAGATCGTTAGTGCAATGCAATGCAGTGCAAAGCAATGCAAATCAATATAATGCAATACAATGCAATTGCAAAAACACTCGTTATGTCTTTAATCAACATGGGAATGAGGTAGTTCTGGTGTGCAATGCAATGCAGTGCAAAAAGTGCATACCTATTTGTTATTCTTCAGTGCACAACGTTAGATCGTTAGTGCAATGCAATGCAATGCAAAGCAGTGCAAAGCAGTGCAAAGCAGTGCAAAGCAGTGCAAAGCAGTGCAAAGCAGTGCAAAGCAGTGCAATGCAATGCAATGCAATGCAATGCAATGCAATGCAATGTAATGCAATGTAATGCAATGTAATGCAATGTAATGCAATGTAATGCAACAACACACGTTATGTCTTTAATCAACATGGGAATGAGGTAGTTCTGGTGTGAAATGCAATGCGAAAAGTGCATAACCTATATGTTATTCTTCAGTGCACAACGTTACAATGCAATGCAAAAAGTGCATACCTATATGTTATTCTTCAGTGCACAACGTTAGATCGTTAGTGCAATGCAATGCAGTGTAAAGCAATGCAAATCAATATAATGCAATGCAATGCAATGCAACAACACACATTAACTCTTTAATGAACATGGGAATGATTTAGTTCTGGTGTGCAATGCAATGCAATGCAAAAAGTGCATAACCTATATGTTTTTCTTCAGTGCACAACGTTAGATCGTTTGTGCAATGCAATGCAATGCAATGCAACAACACACGTTATCTCTTTAATGAACATGGGAATGATTTAGTTCTGGTATGCAATGCAATGCAATGCGAAAAGTGCATAACCTATACGTTATTTTTCAGTGCACAACGTTAGTTCGTTAGTGTAATGCAATGCAATGCAATGCAATGCAATGCATTGCAATGCAATGCAGTGCAAAGCAATGCAAATCAATATAATGCAATACAATGCAATGCAAAAACACTCGTTATGTCTTTAATCAGCACGGGAATGAGGTAGTTCTGGTGTGCAATGCAATGCAAAAAGTGCATAACCTATATGTTTTTCTTCAGTGCACAACGTTAGATCGTTGGTTCAATGCAATGCAACAACACACGTTATGTCTTTAATGAACATGAGAATGATTTAGTTCTGGTGTGCAATGCATTGCAAAAAGTGCATAACCTATATGTTATTCTACAGTGCACAACGTTAGATCGTTAGATCAATGCAATGCAATGCAATGCAATGCAATGCAATGCAATGCAATGCAGTGCAGTGCAAAGCAATGCAAAGCAATGCAAATCAATGCAATGCAATGCAATGCATTACAATGCAGTGCAATGCATTACAATGCAATGCAATGCAATGCAATACAATGCAATGCAACAACACACGTTATGTCTTTAATCAACATGGGAATGAGGTAGTTCTGGTGTGCAATGCAATGCAATGCAAAAAGTGCATAACATATATGTTATTCTTCAGTACACAACGTTAGATCGTTAGTGCAATGCAATGCAGTGCAAAGCAGTGCAAAGCAGTGCAAAGCATTATGCAAAGCAATGCAATGTAATGCAATACAATGCAATGCAACAACACACGTTATCTCTTTAATGAACATGGGAATGAGGTAGTTCTGGTGTGGTAGTTTTGGTGTGGTAGTTTTCTGGTGAGGTAGTTTTGCAATGCAATGCAATGCAATGCAATGCAATGCAATGCAATGCAATGCAATACAATGCAATGCAACAACACATGTTATGTCTTTAATCAACATGGGAATGAGGTAGTTCTGGTGTGCAATGCAATGCAATGCAAAAAGTGCATAACCTATATGTTATTCTTCAGTGCACAACGTTAGATCGTTAGTGCAATGCAATGCAATGCAATACAATGCAATGCAACAACACACGTTATGTCTTCAATGAACATGGGAATGATTTAGTTCTGATGTGCAATGGCAATGCAATGCAAAAAGTGCAAAGCAATGCAAATCAATATAATGCAATACAATGCAATGCAAAAACACTCGTTATGTCTTTAATCAACATGGGAATGAGGTAGTTCTGGTGTGCAATGCAATGCGAAAAGTGCATAACTTATATGTTATTCTTCAGTGCACAACGTTAGATCGTTAGTGCAATGCAATGCAATGCAATGCAATGCAGTGCAAAGCAGTGCAAAGCAGTGCAAATCAATGCAAGGCAATACAATGCAATGCAACAACACACATTATCTCTTTAATCAACATGGGAATGAGGTAGTTCTGGTGTGCAATACAATGCAAAAAGTGCATAACCTATATGTTATTCTTCAGTGCACAACGTTAGATCGTTTGTGCAATGCAATGCAATGCAACAACACACGTTATCTCTTTAATGAACATGAGAATGAATTAGTACTGGTGTGCAATGCAATGCAATGCAAAAAGTGCATAACCTATATGTTATTCTTCAGTGCACAACGTTAGATCGTTAGTGCAATGCAATGCAATGCAATGCAGTGAAAAGCAATGCAATGCAATGCAATGCAATGCAATGTAATGCAATGTAATGCAACAACACACGTTATGTCTTTAATCAACATGGGAATGAGGTAGTTCAGTTGTACAATGCAATGCAAAAAGTGCATAACCTATATGTTATTATTCAGTGCACAACGTTAGATCGTTAGTGCAATGCAATGCAATGCAAAGCAGTGCAAAGCATTGCAAAGCAGTGCAAAGCAGTGCAAAGCAGTGCAAAGCAATGCAAAGCAATGCAATGTAATGCAATACAATGCAATGCAACAACACACTCTTTAATGAACATGGGAATGATTTAGTTCTGGTATGCAATACAATGCAATGCGAAAAGTGCATAGCCTATAGCCTATGTTATTCTTCAGTGCACAACGTTAGATCGTTAGTGCAATGCAATGCAATGCAATGAAGGGCAAAGCAATGCAAATCAATGTAATGCAATGCAATGCATTGCAATGCAATGTAATGCAATGTAATGCATTGCAATGCAATGTAATGCAATGCAATGCAATACAATGCAATGCAACAACACACGTTATGTCTTCAATGAACATGGGAATGATTTAGTTCTAGTGTGCAATACAATGCAATGCAAAAACACTCGTTATGTCTTTAATCAACATGGGAATGAGGTAGTTCTGGTGTGTAATGCAATGCGAAAAGTGCATAACCTATATGTTATTCTTCAGTGCACAACGTTAGATCGTTAGTGCAATTCAATGCAATGCAAAGCAGTGCAAAGCAGTGCAAAGCAGTGCAAAGCAGTGCAAAGCAGTGCAAATCTATGCAATGCAATACAATGCAATGCAACAACACACATTATCTCTTTAATGAACATGGGAATGAGGTAGTTCTGGTGTGCAATGCAAAAAGTGCATAACCTATATTTTTTTCTTCAGTGCACAACGTTAGATCGTTAGTGCAATGCAATGCAATGCAGTGCAAAGCAATGCAAATCAATATAATGCAATACAATGCAATGCAAAAACAGTCGTTATGTCTTTAATCAACATGGGAATGAGGTAGTTCTGGTGTGCAATGCAATGCGAAAAGTGCATAACCTATATGTTATTCTTCAGTGCACAACGTTAGATCGTTAGTGCAATGCAATGCAACGCAGTGCAAAGCAATGCAAATCAATGCAATGCAATACAATGCAACAACACACGTTATGTCTTTAATGAACATGGGAATGATTTAGTTCTGGTGTGCAATGCAATGCAATGCAAAAAGTGCATAACCTATATGTTATTCTTCAGTGCACAACGTTAGATCGTTTGTGCAATGCAATGCAATGCAATGCAATTTAATGCAACAACACACGTTATGTCTTTAATCAACATGGGAATGAGGTAGTTCAGTTGTACAATGCAATGCAAAAAGTGCATAACCTATATGTTATTATTCAGTTCACAACGTTAGATCGTTAGTGCAATGCAATTCAATGCAATGCAATGCATCAACACACATATCATCTCTATAATGAACATGGGAAGGATTTAGTTCTGGTGTGCAATGCAATGCAATGCAAAATATGCATAACCTATAAGTTATTCTTCAGTTCACAACGTTAGATCGTTAGTGCAATGTAATGCAAAGCAAAGCAAAGCAATGGAATGCAATGCAATGCAATGCAATTGTAACAACACATGTTATCTCTTTAATAAACATGGGAATGAGTTAGTTCTGGTGTGCAATGCAATGCAATGCAAGAAGTGCATAGCCTATGTTATTCTTCTATGCACAACGTTAGATCGTGTGTGCAATGCAATGCAATGCAACAACACACGTTATCTCTTTAATGAACATGGGATCGAGTAAGTTCTGTTGTGCAATGCAAGTAGTGCACAGACTATATGTTATTCTTCAATGCACAACGTTAGACAGTTTGTGCAAAGCAACAACACAGATTGTTCTGTGTTTCAGATTCTCTCTAATGAACATGGCATTGAGTTAGTTTTGGTGTGCAATGCAATGCACGAAGTGCATAACCTATGTTTCTTTAATGACATTAGATCGGTTTTGCAAAGCACATAATGTTATAACAATGAGCTATACATTTTGCTTTTGACCTACTGAAAATATTTCTGGCCAAAGAGTCCTTACAGATGTTATATCATCCTGACAAAGGTCCACATTTGACATACTGAATTTTTTTCTGGTCAAGGAGTACTCGAAACTTGACCTTTCCATTTATACTCGTTGACTTTTTCTGATGTCCTCGATCTTCGGCTTTCTATTCATATAGTCCAACTCCTTCTGATGCTTCATAAGCCATATAGATGTCCATATCTGACCTTTTGAACTTATTTCTGGTCAAAGTGTCCTCAAAATTTTCCAAACTATATAAAGTTATAGTCTCCTTCTGATGATAAATCAGCTATACAGAGGTCCCCTTTTGACCTACTGAACATATTTCTGGCCAAAGAGTCCTAAATGATTAACACTACTGATGACTGATATCTTTGGATGTTATATCATCCTGACAAAAGTCCATATTTGACCTACCGAATTTTTTTCTGGCCAAGGAGTGAGTACTCGAAACTTGACTTTTCCATATATACTTGTTGACTCTTTCTGATGTTACGTCAGACATACAGAATTCCATATTTGACACAAGGAAAATATTTCTTGCCAAAGAGTCCTCTTTCTTGGGCTTTCTATACATACTCATAGACTCCTTCTGATGCTTCATAAGCCATATAGATGTCCATATCTGACCTTTTGAACTTATTTGTGGTCAAAGTGTCCTAAAAAAATGTCAAACTATAGAAAGTTATAGACTCCTTTTGATGATAAATCAGCTATACAGCTGTCCCCTTTTGACCTCCAGAACATATTTCTGGCCAAAGAGTCCTCGATCTTGGGCTTTCTATACATACTCATAGACTTCTTCTGATGATTCATAAGCCATATAGATGTCCATATCTGACCTTTTGAACTTATTTGTGGTCAAAGTGTCCTCAAAATTCTTCAAACTATATAAAGTTATAGACTCCTTTTGATGATAAATCAGCTATACAGAGGTCCCCTTTTGACCTCCTGAACATTTTTCTGGCAAAAGAGTCCTCGATCTTGGGCTTTCTATACATACTCATAGACTCCTTCTGATGCTTCATAAGCCATATAGATGTCCATATCTGACCTTTTGAACTTATTTGTGGTCAAAGTGTCCTAACATTTTTTCAAACTATATAAAGTTATAGACTCCTTTTGATGATAAATTAGCTATACAGAGGTCCCCTTTTGACCTCCTGAACATTTTTCTGGCAAAAGAGTCCTCGATCTTGGGCTTTCTATACATACTCATAGACTCCTTCTGATGCTTCATAAGCCATATAGATGTCCATATCTGACCTTTTGAACTTATTTGTGGTCAAAGTGTCCTAACATTTTTTCAAACTATAGAAAGTTATAGACTCCTTTTTATGATAAATCAGCTATACAGAGGTCCCCTTTTGACCTCAGCTATACAGAGGTCCCCCTTTTGACCTTCTGATGCTTCATAAGCCATATAGATGTCCATATCTGACCTTTTGAACTTATTTGTGGTCAAAGTATCCTAACATTTTTTCAAACTATAGAAAGTTATAGACTCCTTTTGATGATAAATCAGCTATACAGAGGTCCCCTTTTGACCTCCTGAACATATTTCGGGCCAAAGAGTCCTCGATTTTGGGCTTTCTATACATACTCATATACTCCTTCTGATGCTTCATAAGCCATATAGATGTCCATATCTGACCTTTTGAACTTATTTGTGGTCAAAGTGTCCTAAAAAATATGCAAACTATAGAAAGTTATAGACTCCTTTTGATGATAAATCAGCTATACAGCTGTCACCTTTTGACCTCCAGAACATATTTCTGGCCAAAGAGTCCTCGATCATGGGCTTTCTATACATACTCATATACTCCTTCTGATGCTTCATAAGCCATATAGATGTCCATATCTGACCTTTTGAACTTATTTGTGGTCAAAGTGTCCTAAAAAATATGCAAACTATAGAAAGTTATAGACTCCTTTTGATGATAAATCAGCTATACAGCTGTCACCTTTTGACCTCCAGAACATATTTCTGGCCAAAGAGTCCTCGATCTTGGGCTTTCTATACATACTCATAGACTTCTTCTGATGATTCATAAGCCATATAGATGTCCATATCTGACCTTTTGAACTTATTTGTGGTCAAAGTGTCCTCAAAATTCTTCAAACCATATAAAGTTATAGACTCCTTTTGATGATAAATCAGCTATACAGAGGTCCCCTTTTGACCTCCTGAACATTTTTCTGACAAAAGAGTCCTCGATCTTGGGCTTTCTATACATACTCATAGACTCCTTCTGATGCTTCATAAGCCATATAGATTTCCATATCTGACCTTTTGAACTTATTTGTGGTCAAAGTGTCCTAACATTTTTTCAAACTATATAAAGTTATAGACTCCTTTTGATGATAAATCAGTTATACAGAGGTCCCCTTTTGACCTCCTGAACATATTTCTGGCCAAAGAGTCCTTGATCTTGGGCTTTCTATACATACTCATAGACTCCTTTTGATGCTTCATAAGCCATATAGATGTCCATATCTGACCTTTTGAACTTACTTGTGGTCAAAGTGTCCTAACATTTTTTCAAACTATAGAAAGTTATAGACTCCTTTTTATGATAAATCAGCTATACGGAGGGCCCCTTTTGACCTCATGAACATATTTCTGGCCAAAGAGTCCTTGATCTTGGGCTTTCTATACATACTCCTAGACTCCTTCTGATGCTTCATAAGCCATATAGATGTCCATATCTGACCTTTTGAACTTATTTGTGGTCAAAGTATCCTAACATTTTTTCAAACTATAGAAAGTTATAGACTCCTTTTGATGATAAATCAGCTATACAGAGGTCCCCTTTTGACCTCCTGAATATATTTCGGGCCAAAGAGTCCTCGATTTTGGGCTTTCTATACATACTCATAGACTCCTTCTGATGCTTCATAAGCCATATAGATGTCCATATCTGACCTTTTGAACTTATTTGTGGTCAAAGTGTCCTAAAAAATATGCAAACTATATAAAGTTATAGACTCCTTTTGATGATAAATCAGCTATACAAAGGGCCCCTTTTGACCTCCAGAACATATTTCTGGCCAAAGAGTCCTCGATCTTATGCTTTCTATACATACTCATAGACTCCTTCTGATGTTTCATAAGCCATATAGATGTCCATATCTGACCTTTTGAACTTATTTGTGGTCAAAGTGTCCTAACAATTTTTTCAAACTATAGAAAGTTATAGACTCCTTTTGATGATAAATCAGCTATACAGAGGGCTCCTTCTGACCTCCAGAACATATTTCTGGCCAAAGAGTCCTTGATCTTGAGCATTCTACACATACTCATAGACTACTTCTGATGCTTCATAAGCCATATAGATGTCCATATCTGACCTTTTGAACTCATTTGTGGTCAAAGTGTCCTAAAAAATATGCAAACTATAGAAAGTTATAGACTCCTTTTGATGATAAATCAGCTATACAGCTGTCACCTTTTGACCTCCAGAACATATTTCTGGCCAAAGAGTCCTCGATCTTGGGCTTTCTATACATACTCATAGACTTCTTCTGATGATTCATAAGCCATATAGATGTCCATATCTGACCTTTTGAACTTATTTGTGGTCAAAGTGTCCTAAAAAATATGCAAACTATAGAAAGTTATAGACTCCTTTTGATGATAAATCAGCTATACAGCTGTCACCTTTTGACCTCCAGAACATATTTCTGGCCAAAGAGTCGTCGATATTGGGCTTTCTATACATACTCCTAGACTCCTTATGATGCTTCATAAGCCATATAGATGTCCATATCTGACCTTTTGAACTTATTTGTGGTCAAAGTGTCCTAACATTTTTTCAAACTATATAAAGTTATAGACTCCTTTTGATGATAAATCAGTTATACAGAGGTCCCCTTTTGACCTCCTGAACATATTTCTGGCCAAAGAGTCCTTGATCTTGGGCTTTCTATACATACTCATAGACTCCTTTTGATGCTTCATAAGCCATATAGATGTCCATATCTGACCTTTTGAACTTACTTGTGGTCAAAGTGTCCTAACATTTTTTCAAACTATAGAAAGTTATAGACTCCTTTTTATGATAAATCAGCTATACGGAGGTCCCCTTTTGACCTCATGAACATATTTCTGGCCAAAGAGTCCTTGATCTTGGGCTTTCTATACATACTCCTAGACTCCTTCTGATGCTTCATAAGCCATATAGATGTCCATATCTGACCTTTTGAACTTATTTGTGGTCAAAGTATCCTAACATTTTTTCAAACTATAGAAAGTTATAGACTCCTTTTGATGATAAATCAGCTATACAGAGGTCCCCTTTTGACCTCCTGAACATATTTCGGGCCAAAGAGTCCTCGATTTTGGGCTTTCTATACATACTCATATACTCCTTCTGATGCTTCATAAGCCATATAGATGTCCATATCTGACCTTTTGAACTTATTTGTGGTCAAAGTGTCCTAAAAAATATGCAAACTATATAAAGTTATAGACTCCTTTTGATGATAAATCAGCTATACAAAGGGCCCCTTTTGACCTCCAGAACATATTTCTGGCCAAAGAGTCCTCGATCTTATGCTTTCTATACATACTCATAGACTCCTTCTGATGTTTCATAAGCCATATAGATGTCCATATCTGACCTTTTGAACTTATTTGTGGTCAAAGTGTCCTAACATTTTTTCAAACTATATAAAGTTATAGACTCCTTTTGATGATAAATCAGCTATACAGAGGGCTCCTTCTGACCTCCAGAACATATTTCTGGCCAAAGAGTCCTTGATCTTGAGCTTTCTATACATACTCATAGACTACTTCTGATGCTTCATAAGCCATATAGATGTCCATATCTGACCTTTTTAACTCATTTGTGGTCAAAGTGTCCTAAAAAATATGCAAACTATAGAAAGTTATAGACTCCTTTTGATGATAAATCAGCTATACAGCTGTCACCTTTTGACCTCCAGAACATATTTCTGGCCAAAGAGTCCTCGATCTTGGGCTTTCTATACATACTCATAGACTTCTTCTGATGATTCATAAGCCATATAGATGTCCATATCTGACCTTTTGAACTTATTTGTGGTCAAAGTGTCCTAAAAAATATGCAAACTATAGAAAGTTATAGACTCCTTTTGATGATAAATCAGCTATACAGCTGTCACCTTTTGACCTCCAGAACATATTTCTGGCCAAAGAGTCCTCGATCTTGGGCTTTCTATACATACTCATAGACTTCTTCTGATGCTTCATAAGCCATATAGATGTCCATATCTGACCTTTTGAACTTATTTGTGGTCAAAGTGTCCTAACATTTTTTCAAACTATATAAAGTTATAGACTCCTTTTGATGATAAATCAGCTATACAGAGGTCCCCTTTTGACCTCCTGAACATTTTTCTGACAAAAGAGTCCTCGAACTTGGGCTTTCTATACATACTCATAGACTCCTTCTGATGCTTCATAAGCCATATAGATGTCCATATCTGACCTTTTGAACTTATTTGTGGTCAAAGTGTCCTAACATTTTTTCAAACTATATAAAGTTATAGACTCCTTTTGATGATAAATCAGTTATACAGAGGTCCCCTTCTGACCTCCTGAACATATTTCTGGCCAAAGAGTCCTTGATCTTGAGCTTTCTATACATACTCATAGACTACTTCTGATGCTTCATAAGCCATATAGATGTCCATATCTGACCTTTTGAACTCATTTGTGGTCAAAGTGTCCTAAACATTTTTCAAACCAACTAAAGTTATAGACTCCTTTTGATGATAAATCAGCTAAAAAGAGGTCCCCTTTTGACCTCCAGAACATATTTCTGGCCAAAGAGTCCTCGATCTTGGGCTTTCTATACATACTCATAGACTCCTTCTGATGTTTCATAAGCCATATAGATGTCCATATCTGACCTTTTGAACTTATTTGTGGTCAAAGTGGCCTCAAAATTTTTCAAACTATAGAAAGTTATAGACTCCTTTTGATGATAAATCAGCTATACAGACGGTCCCTTTTGACCTCCAGAACATATTTCTGGCCAAAGAGTCCTCGATCTTATGCTTTCTATACATACTCATAGACTCCTTCTGATGCTTCATAAGCCATATAGATGTCCATATCTGACCTTTTGAACTTATTTGTGGTCAAAGTATCCAAACATTTTTTCAAACTATAGAAAGTTATAGACTCCTTTTGATGATAAATCAGCTATACAGAGGTCCCCTTTTGACCTCCTGAACATATTTCTGGCCAAAGAGTCCTCAATCTTGGGCTTTCTATACATACTCATATACTCCTTCTGATGCTTCATAAGCCATATAGATGTCCATATCTGACCTTTTGAACTTATTTGTGGTCAAAGTGTCCTCAAAATTCTTCAAACTATATAAAGTTATAGACTCCTTTTGATGATAAAAAGAGGTCCCCTTTTGACCTCCTGAACATTTTTCTGGCAAAAGAGTCCTCGATCTTGGGCTTTCTATACATACTCATAGACTCCTTCTGGTGCTTCATAAGCCATATAGATGTCCATATCTGACCTTTTGAACTTATTTGTGGTCACAATGTCTCCTCACAATTTTTCAAACTATAGAAAGTTATAGACTCCTTTTTATGATAAATCAGCTATACAGAGGGCCCCTTTTGACCTCCTGAACATATTTCTGGCCAAAGAGTCCTCGATCTTGGGCTTTCTATACATACTCATAGACTCCTTCTGGTGCTTCATAAGCCATATAGATTTCCATATCTGACATTTTGAACTTATTTGTAGTCAAAGTGTCCTAAAAAAAATTCAAACTATATAAAGTTATAGACTCCTTTTGATGATGAGTCAGCTATACAGAGGGTCCCTTTTGACCTCCTGAACATATTTCTGGCCAAAGAGTCCTTGATCTTGGGCTTTCTATACATACTCATAGACTCCTTCTGATGCTTCATAAGCCATATAGATGTCCATATCTGACCTTTTGAACTTATTTGTGGTCAAAGTGTCCTAACATTTTTTCAAACTATAGAAAGTTATAGACTCCTTTTTATGATAAATCAGCTATACAGAGGTCCCCTTTTGACCTCATGAACATATTTCTGGCCAAAGAGTCCTTGATCTTGGGCTTTCTATACATACTCATAGACTCCTTCTGATGCTTCATAAGCCATATAGATGTCCATATCTGACCTTTTGAACTTATTTGTGGTCAAAGTGTCCTAACATTTTTTCAAACTATAGAAAGTTATAGACTCCTTTTTATGATAAATCAGCTATACAGAGGGCCCCTTTTGACCTCCTGAACATATTCCTGGCCAAAGAGTCCTCGATCTTGCGTTTTCTATACATACTCATAGACTCCTTCTGATGCTTCATAAGCCATATAGATGTCCATATCTGACCTTTTGAACTTATTAGTGGTCAAAGTGTCCTCAAAATTCTTCAAACTATAGAAAGTTATAGACTCCTTTTGATGATAAATCAGCTATACAGAGGTCCCCTTTTGACCTCCTGAACATATTTCTGGCAAAAGAGTCCTCGATCTTGGGCTTTCTATACATACTCATAGACTCCTTCTGATGCTTCATAAGCCATATAGATGTCCATATCTGACCTGTTGAACTTAATTGTGGTCAAAGTGTCCTAAAATTTTTCAAACTACATAAAGTTATAGACTCCTTTTGATGATAAATCAGCTATACAGAGGGCCCCTTTTGACCTAGTGAACATATTTCTGGCCAAAGAGTCCTCGATCTTGGGCTTTCTATACATACTCATATACTCCTTCTGATGCTTCATAAGCCATATAGATGTCCATATCTGACCTTTTGAACTTATTTGTGGTCAAAGTGTCCTAAAAAAAATTCAAACTATATAAACTTATAGACTCCTTTTGATGATAAATCAGCTATACAGAGGGCCCCTTTTGACCTCCAGAACATATTTCTGGCCAAAGAGTCCTCGATCTTGGGCTTTCTATACATACTCATAGACTCCTTCTGGTGCTTCATAAGCCATATAGATTTCCATATCTGACATTTTGAACTTATTTGTAGTCAAAGTGTCCTAAAAAAAATTCAAACTATATAAAGTTATAGACTCCTTTTGATGATAAATCAGCTATAAAGAGGTCCCCTTTTGACCTCCTGAACATGTTTCTGGCCAAAGAGTCCTCAATCTTGGGCTTTCTATACATACTCATAGATTCCTTCTGATGCTTCATAAGCCATATAGATGTCCATATCTGACCTTTTGAACTTATTTGTGGTCAAAGTGTCCTAAAAATTTTTCAAACCAAATAAATTTGTAGACTCCTTTTGATGATAAATCAGCTATAAAGAGTTCCCCTTTTGACCTCCTGAACATGTTTCTGGCCAAAGAGTTCTCAATGTTGGGTTTTCTATACATACTCATAGATTCCTTCTGAGGCTTCATAAGCCATATAGACTCATTCTGATGCTTCATAAGCCATATAGATGTCCATATCTGACCTTTTGAACTTATTTGTGGTCAAAGTGTCCTAACATTTTTTTCAAACTATAGAAAGTTATAGACTCCTTTTGATGATAAATCAGCTATACAGAGGTCCCCTTTTGACCTCCAGAACATATTTCTGGCCAAAGAGTCCTCGATCTTGGGCTTTCTATGCATACTCATAGACTCCTTATGCTTCATAAGCCATATAGATGTCCATATCTGACCTGTTGAACTTATTTGTGGTCAAAGTGTCCTAAAATTTTTCAAACTACATAAAGTTATAGACTCCTTTTGATGATAAATCAGCTATACAGAGGGCCCCTTTTGACCTAGTGAACATATTTCTGGCTAAAGAGTCCTCGATCTTGGGCTTTCTATACATACTCATATACTCCTTCTGATGCTTCATAAGCCATATAGATGTCCATATCTGACCTTTTGAACTTATTTGTGGTCAAAGTGTCCTAAAAAAAATTCAAACTATATAAAGTTATAGACTCCTTTTGATGATAAATCAGCTATACAGAGGGCCCCTTTTGACCTCCAGAACATATTTCTGGCCAAAGAGTCCTCGATCTTGGGCTTTCTATACATACTCATAGACTCCTTCTGATGCTTCATAAGCCATAGAGATGTCCATATCTGACCTTTTGAACTTATTTGTGGTCAGTGTCCTAAAAAAATTTCAAACTATATAAAGTTATAGACTCCTTCTGATGCTTCATAAGCCATATAGATGTCCATATCTGAACTTTTGAACTTATTTGTGGTCAAAGTGTCCTAACATTTTTTCAAACTATATAAAGTTATAGACTCCTTTTGATGATAAATCAGCTATACAGAGGGCCCCTTTTGACCTACTGAACATATTTCTGGCCAAAGAGTCCTCGATCTTGGGCTTTCTATACATACTCATAGACTCCTTCTGATGCTTCATAAGCCATATAGATGTCCATATCTGACCTTTTCAACTTATTTGTGGTCAAAGTGTCCTAAAAAAATTTCAAACTATATAAAGTTATAGACTCCTTCTGATGCTTCATAAGCCATATAGATGTCCATATCTGACCTTTTGAACTTATTTGTGGTCAAAATGTCCTAAAATTTTTTCAAACCAAATAAAGTTATATACTACTTTTGATGATAAATCAGCTATAAAGAGGTCCCCTTTTGACCTACTGAACATATTTCTGGCCAAAGAGTCCTCGATCTTGGGCTTTCTATACATACTCATAGACTCCTTCTGATGCTTCATAAGCCATATAGATGTCCATATCTGACCTTTTGAACTTATTTGTGGTCAAAATGTCCTAAAATTTTTTCAAACCAAATAAAGTTATATACTACTTTTGATGATAAATCAGCTATAAAGAGGTCCCCTTTTGACCTACTGAACATATTTCTGGCCAAAGAGTCCTCGATCTTGGGCTTTCTATACATACTCATAGACTCCTTCTGATGCTTCATAAGCCATATAGATGTCCATATCTGACCTTTTCAACTTATTTGTGGTCAAAGTGTCCTAAAAAAATTTCAAACTATATAAAGTTATAGACTCCTTCTGATGCTTCATAAGCCATATAGATGTCCATATCTGACCTTTTGAACTTATTTGTGGTCAAAATGTCCTAAAATTTTTTCAAACCAAATAAAGTTATATACTACTTTTGATGATAAATCAGCTATAAAGAGGTCCCCTTTTGACCTCCTGAACATGTTTCTGGCCAAAGAGTCCTCAATCTTGGGCTTTCTATACATACTCATAGATTCCTTCTGATGCTTCATAAGCCATATAGATGTCCATATCTGACCTTTTAAATTTATTTGTGGTCAAAGTATCCTCAAAAGTTTTCAAACTATAGAAAGTTTTAGACTCCTTTTGATGATAAATCAGCTAAAAAGAGGTCCCCTTTTGACCTCCTGAACATGTTTCTGGCCAAAGAGTCCTCAATCTTGGGCTTTCTATACATACTCATAGATTCCTTCTGATGCTTCATAAGCCATATAGATGTCCATATCTGACCTTTTGAACTTATTTGTGGTCAAAGTGTCCTAAAAATTTTTCAAACCAAATAAATTTGTAGACTCCTTTTGATGATAAATCAGCTATAAAGAGTTCCCCTTTTGACCTCCTGAACATGTTTCTGGCCAAAGAGTTCTCAATGTTGGGTTTTCTATACATACTCATAGATTTCTTCTGAGGCTTCATAAGCCATATAGACTCCTTCTGATGCTTCATAAGCCATATAGATGTCCATATCTGACCTTTTGAACTTATTTGTGGTCAAAGTGTCCTAACAATTTTTTCAAACTATAGAAAGTTATAGACTCCTTTTGATGATAAATCAGCTATACAGAGGTCCCCTTTTGACCTCCAGAACATATTTCTGGCCAAAGAGTCCTCGATCTTGGGCTTTCTATGCATACTCATAGACTCCTTATGCTTCATAAGCCATATAGATGTCCATATCTGACCTGTTGAACTTATTTGTGGTCAAAGTGTCCTAAAATTTTTCAAACTACATAAAGTTATAGACTCCTTTTGATGATAAATCAGCTATACAGAGGGCCCCTTTTGACCTAGTGAACATATTTCTGGCCAAAGAGTCCTCGATCTTGGGCTTTCTATACATACTCATATACTCCTTCTGATGCTTCATAAGCCATATAGATGTCCATATCTGACCTTTTGAACTTATTTGTGGTCAAAGTGTCCTAAAAAAAATTCAAACTATATAAAGTTATAGACTCCTTTTGATGATAAATCAGCTATACAGAGGGCCCCTTTTGACCTCCAGAACATATTTCTGGCCAAAGAGTCCTCGATCTTGGGCTTTCTATACATACTCATAGACTCCTTCTGGTGCTTCATAAGCCATATAGATTTCCATATCTGACATTTTGAACTTATTTGTAGTCAAAGTGTCCTAAAAAAAATTCAAACTATATAAAGTTATAGACTCCTTTTGATGATAAATCAGCTATAAAGAGGTCCCCTTTTGACCTCCTGAACATGTTTCTGGCCAAAGAGTCCTCAATCTTGGGCTTTCTATACATACTCATAGATTCCTTCTGATGCTTCATAAGCCATATAGATGTCCATATCTGACCTTTTGAACTTATTTGTGGTCAAAGTGTCCTAAAATTTTTTCAAACCAAATAAATTTGTAGACTCCTTTTGATGATAAATCAGCTATAAAGAGTTCCCCTTTTGACCTCCTGAACATGTTTCTGGCCAAAGAGTTCTCAATGTTGGGTTTTCTATACATACTCATAGATTCCTTCTGAGGCTTCATAAGCCATATAGACTCCTTCTGATGCTTCATAAGCCATATAGATGTCCATATCTGACCTTTTGAACTTATTTGTGGTCAAAGTGTCCTAATATTTTTTTCAAACTATAGAAAGTTATAGACTCCTTTTGATGATGAATCAGCTATACAGAGGTCCCCTTTTGACCTCCAGAACATATTTCTGGCCAAAGAGTCCTCGATCTTGGGCTTTCTATGCATACTCATAGACTCCTTATGCTTCATAAGCCATATAGATGTCCATATCTGACCTGTTGAACTAATTTGTGGTCAAAGTGTCCTAACATTTTTTCAAACTATAGAAAGTTATAGACTCCTTTTTATGATAAATCAGCTATACAGAGGGCCCCTTTTGACCTCCTGAACATATTTCTGGCCAAAGAGTCCTCGATCTTATGCTTTCTATACATACTCTTAGACTCCTTCTGATGCTTCATAAGCCATATAGATGTCCATATCTGACCTTTTGAACTTATTTGTGGTCAAAGTGTCCTAAAAAATTTTCAAACCAAATAAATTTGTAGACTCCTTTTTATGATAAATCAGCTTTAAAGTGGTCCCCTTTTGACCTCCTGAACATGTTTCTGGCCAACGAGTCCTCAATCTTGGGCTTTCTATACATACTCATAGATTACTTCTGATGCTTCATAAGCCATATAGATGTCCATATCTGACCTTTTGAACTTATTTGTGGTCAAAGTGTCCTCAAAATTCTTCAAACTATAGAAAGTTATAGACTCCTTTTTCTGATAAATCAGCTATACAGAGGTCCCCTTTTGACCTCCTGAACATATTTCTGGCAAAAGAGTCCTCGATCTTGGGCTTTCTATACATACTCATAGACTCCTTCTGATGCTTCATAAGCCATATAGATGTCCATATCTGACCTTTTGAACTTATTTGTGGTCAAAGTGTCCTCAAAAATTTTCAAACCAAATAAATTTGTAGACTCCTTTTGATGATAAATCAGCTATAAAGAGTTCCCCTTTTGACCTCCTGAACATGTTTCTGGCCAAAGAGTTCTCAATGTTGGGTTTTCTATACATACTCATAGATTCCTTCTGAGGCTTCATAAGCCATATAGACTCCTTCTGATGCTTCATAAGCCATATAGATGTCCATATCTGACCTTTTGAACTTATTTGTGGTCAAAGTGTCCTAACATTTTTTTCAAACTATAGAAAGTTATAGACTCCTTTTGATGATAAATCAGCTATACAGAGGTCCCCTTTTGACCTCCAGAACATATTTCTGGCCAAAGAGTCCTCGATCTTGAGCTTTCTATACATACTCATAGACTCCTTCTGATGCTTCATAAGCCATATAGATGTCCATATCTGACCTTTTGAACTTATTTGTGGTCAAAGTGTCCTAACATTTTTTCAAACTATAGAAAGTTATAGACTCCTTTTGATGATAAATCAGCTATACAGAGGTCCCCTTTTGACCTCCAGAACATATTTCTGGCCAAAGAGTCCTCGATCTTGGGCTTTCTATACATACTCATAGACTCCTTCTGATGCTTCATAAGCCATAGAGGTGTCCATATCTGACCTTTTGAACTTATTTGTGGTCAGTGTCCTAAAAAAATTTCAAACTATATAAAGTTATAGACTCCTTCTGATGCTTCATAAGCCATATAGATGTCCATATCTGAACTTTTGAACTTATTTGTGGTCAAAGTGTCCTAACATTTTTTCAAACTATATAAAGTTATAGACTCCTTTTGATGATAAATCAGCTATACAGAGGGCCCCTTTTGACCTACTGAACATATTTCTGGCCAAAGAGTCCTCAATCTTGGGCTTTCTATACATACTCATAGATTCCTTCTGATGCTTCATAAGCCATATAGATGTCCATATCTGACCTTTTGAACTTATTTGTGGTCAAAGTGTCCTAAAAAATATTCAAACTATATAAAGTTATAGACTCCTTTTGATGATAAATCAGCTATACAGAGCTATGCCCAGCTATACCCTTTGACCTCCTGAACATATTTCTGGCCAAAGAGTCCTCGATCTTGGGCTTTCTATACATACTCATAGACTCCTTCTGATGCTTCATAAGCCATATAGATGTCCATATCTGACCTTTTGAACTTATTTGTGGTCAAAGTGTCCTAAAAAATATTCAAACTATATAAAGTTATAGACTCCTTTTGATGATAAGTCAGCTATTCAGAGGTCCCCTTTTGACCTCCTGAACATGTTTCTGGCCAAAGAGTCCTCAATATTGGGCTTTCTATACATACTCATAGATTCCTTCTGATGCTTCATAAGCCATATAGATGTCCATATCTGACCTTTTGAACTTATTTGTGGTCAAAGTGTCCTAACATTTTTT
Source organism: Abramis brama (assembly GCF_963993115.1). Classification (NCBI taxonomy): domain Eukaryota; kingdom Metazoa; phylum Chordata; class Actinopteri; order Cypriniformes; family Leuciscidae; genus Abramis; species Abramis brama. The sequence continues at coordinate 45,925,988 of NC_139965.1, read as the reverse complement.
CAAACTATAGAAAGTTATAGACTCCTTTTGATGATAAATCAGCTATACAGAGGGCCCCTTTTGACCTCCAGAACATATTTCTGGCCAAAGAGTCCTCGATCTTGGGTTTTCTATACATACTCATAGACTCCTTCTGATGCTTCATAAGCCATATAGATTTCCATATCTGACATTTTGAACTTATTTGTGGTCAAAGTGTCCTAACATTTTTTCAAACTATAGAAAGTTATAGACTCCTTTTGATGATAAATCAGCTATACAGAGGGCCCCTTTTGACCTACTGAACATATTTCTGGCCAAAGAGTCCTCGATCTTGGGCTTTCTATACATACTCATAGACTCCTTCTGATGCTTCATAAGCCATATAGATGTCCATATCTGACCTTTTGAACTTATTTGTGGTCAAAGTGTCCTAAAAAAATTTCAAACTATATAAAGTTATAGACTCCTTCTGATGCTTCATAAGCCATACAGATGTCCATATCTGACCTTTTGAACTTATTTGTGGTCAAAATGTCCTAAAATTTTTTCAAACCAAATAAAGTTATATACTACTTTTGATGATAAATCAGCTATAAAGAGGTCCCCTTTTGACCTCCTGAACATGTTTCTGGCCAAAGAGTCCTCAATCTTGGGCTTTCTATACATACTCATAGATTCCTTCTGATGCTTCATAAGCCATATAGATGTCCATATCTGACCTTTTAAATTTATTTGTGGTCAAAGTATCCTCAAAAGTTTTCAAACTATAGAAAGTTTTAGACTCCTTTTGATGATAAATCAGCTAAAAAGAGGTCCCCTTTTGACCTCCTGAACATGTTTCTGGCCAAAGAGTCCTCAATCTTGGGCTTTCTATACATACTCATAGATTCCTTCTGATGCTTCATAAGCCATATAGATGTCCATATCTGACCTTTTGAACTTATTTGTGGTCAAAGTGTCCTAAAAATTTTTCAAACCAAATAAATTTGTAGACTCCTTTTGATGATAAATCAGCTATAAAGAGTTCCCCTTTTGACCTCCTGAACATGTTTCTGGCCAAAGAGTTCTCAATGTTGGGTTTTCTATACATACTCATAGATTTCTTCTGAGGCTTCATAAGCCATATTGACTCCTTCTGATGCTTCATAAGCCATATAGATGTCCATATCTGACCTTTTGAACTTATTTGTGGTCAAAGTGTCCTAAAAATTTTTTCAAACTATAGAAAGTTATAGACTCCTTTTGATGATAAATCAGCTATACAGAGGTCCCCTTTTGACCTCCAGAACATATTTCTGGCCAAAGAGTCCTCGATCTTGGGCTTTCTATGCATACTCATAGACTCCTTATGCTTCATAAGCCATATAGATGTCCATATCTGACCTGTTGAACTTATTTGTGGTCAAAGTGTCCTAAAATTTTTCAAACTACATAAAGTTATAGACTCCTTTTGATGATAAATCAGCTATACAGAGGGCCCCTTTTGACCTAGTGAACATATTTCTGGCCAAAGAGTCCTCGATCTTGGGCTTTCTATACATACTCATATACTCCTTCTGATGCTTCATAAGCCATATAGATGTCCATATCTGACCTTTTGAACTTATTTGTGGTCAAAGTGTCCTAAAAAAAATTCAAACTATATAAAGTTATAGACTCCTTTTGATGATAAATCAGCTATACAGAGGGCCCCTTTTGACCTCCAGAACATATTTCTGGCCAAAGAGTCCTCGATCTTGGGCTTTCTATACATACTCATAGACTCCTTCTGGTGCTTCATAAGCCATATAGATTTCCATATCAAACATTTTGAACTTATTTGTAGTCAAAGTGTCCTAAAAAAAATTCAAACTATATAAAGTTATAGACTCCTTTTGATGATAAATCAGCTATAAAGAGGTCCCCTTTTGACCTCCTGAACATGTTTCTGGCCAAAGAGTCCTCAATCTTGGGCTTTCTATACATACTCATAGATTCCTTCTGATGCTTCATAAGCCATATAGATGTCCATATCTGACCTTTTGAACTTATTTGTGGTCAAAGTGTCCTAAAATTTTTTCAAACCAAATAAATTTGTAGACTCCTTTTGATGATAAATCAGCTATAAAGAGTTCCCCTTTTGACCTCCTGAACATGTTTCTGGCCAAAGAGTTCTCAATGTTGGGTTTTCTATACATACTCATAGATTCCTTCTGAGGCTTCATAAGCCATATAGACTCCTTCTGATGCTTCATAAGCCATATAGATGTCCATATCTGACCTTTTGAACTTATTTGTGGTCAAAGTGTCCTAACATTTTTTTCAAACTATAGAAAGTTATAGACTCCTTTTGATGATAAATCAGCTATACAGAGGTCCCCTTTTGACCTCCAGAACATATTTCTGGCCAAAGAGTCCTCGATCTTGGGCTTTCTATACATACTCATAGACTCCTTCTGATGCTTCATAAGCCATATAGATGTCCATATCTGACCTTTTGAACTTATTTGTGGTCAAAGTGTCCTAACATTTTTTCAAACTATAGAAAGTTATAGACTCCTTTTGATGATAAATCAGCTATACAGAGGTCCCCTTTTGACCTCCAGAACATATTTCTGGCCAAAGAGTCCTCGATCTTGGGCTTTCTATACATACTCATAGACTCCTTCTGATGCTTCATAAGCCATAGAGATGTCCATATCTGACCTTTTGAACTTATTTGTGGTCAGTGTTCTAAAAAAATTTCAAACTATATAAAGTTATAGACTCCTTCTGATGCTTCATAAGCCATATAGATGTCCATATCTGAACTTTTGAACTTATTTGTGGTCAAAGTGTCCTAACATTTTTTCAAACTATATAAAGTTATAGACTCCTTTTGATGATAAATCAGCTATACAGAGGGCCCCTTTTGACCTACTGAACATATTTCTGGCCAAAGAGTCCTCGATCTTGGGCTTTCTATACATACTCATAGACTCCTTCTGATGCTTCATAAGCCATATAGATGTCCATATCTGACCTTTTGAACTTATTTGTGGTCAAAGTGTCCTAAAAAAATTTCAAACTATATAAAGTTATAGACTCCTTCTGATGCTTCATAAGCCATATAGATGTCCATATCTGACCTTTTGAACTTATTTGTGGTCCAAATGTCCTAAAATTTTTTCAAACCAAATAAAGTTATATACTACTTTTGATGATAAATCAGCTATAAAGAGGTCCCCTTTTGACCTCCTGAACATGTTTCTGGCCAAAGAGTCCTCAATCTTGGGCTTTCTATACATACTCATAGATTCCTTCTGATGCTTCATAAGCCATATAGATGTCCATATCTGACCTTTTAAATTTATTTGTGGTCAAAGTATCCTCAAAAGTTTTCAAACTATAGAAAGTTTTAGACTCCTTTTGATGATAAATCAGCTAAAAAGAGGTCCCCTTTTGACCTCCTGAACATGTTTCTGGCCAAAGAGTCCTCCATCTTCGGCTTTCTATACATACTCATAGATTCCTTCTGATGCTTCATAAGCCATATAGATGTCCATATCTGACCTTTTGAACTTATTTGTGGTCAAAGTGTCCTAACATTTTTTCAAACTTATAGAAAGTTATAGACTCCTTTTGATGATAAATCAGCTATACAGAGGGCCCCTTTTGACCTCCAGAACTTATTTCTGGCCGAAGAGTCCTCGATCTTGGGCTTTCTATACATACTCATAGACTCCTTCTGATGCTTCATAAGCAATATAGATGTCCATATCTGACCTTTTGAACTTATTTGTGGTCAAAGTGTCCTCAAAAGTTTTCAAACTATAGAAAGTTATAGACTCCTTTTGATGATAAATCAGCTATACAGAGCTATGCCCAGCTATACCCTTTGACCTCCTGAACATATTTCTGGCCAAAGAGTCCGCGATCTTGGGCTTTCTATACATACTCATAGACTCCTTCTGATGCTTCATAAGCCATATAGATGTCCATATCTGACCTTTTGAACTTATTTGTGGTCAAAGTGTCCTAAAAAATATTCAAACTATATAAAGTTATAGACTCCTTTTGATGATAAGTCAGCTATTCAGAGGTCCCCTTTTGACCTCCTGAACATGTTTCTGGCCAAAGAGTCCTCAATATTGGGCTTTCTATACATACTCATAGATTCCTTCTGATGCTTCATAAGCCATATAGATGTCCATATCTGACCTTTTGAACTTATTTGTGGTCAAAGTGTCCTAACATTTTTTCAAACTATAGAAAGTTATAGACTCCTTTTGATGATAAATCAGCTATACAGAGGGCCCCTTTTGACCTCCAGAACATATTTCTGGCCAAAGAGTCCTCGATCTTGGGTTTTCTATACATACTCATAGACTCCTTCTGATGCTTCATAAGCCATATAGATTTCCATATCTGACCTGTTGAACTTATTTGTGGTCAAAGTGTCCTAAAATTTTTCAAACTATATAAAGTTATAGACTCCTTTTAAAGATAAATCAGCTATACAGAGGTCCCCTTTTGACCTCCTGAACATGTTTCTGGCCAAAGAGTCCTCAATATTGGGCTTTCTATACATACTCATAGATTCCTTCTGATGCTTCATAAGCCATATAGATGTCCATATCTGACCTTTTGAACTTATTTGTGGTCAAAGTGTCCTAACATTTTTTCAAACTATATAAAGTTATAGACTCCTTTTGATGATAAATCAGCTATACAGAGGGCCCCTTTTGACCTACTGAACATATTTCTGGCCAAAGAGTCCTCGATCTTGGGCTTTCTATACATACTCATAGACTCCTTCTGATGCTTCATAAGCCATATAGATTTCCATATCTGACCTTTTGAACTTATTTGTGGTCAAAGTGTCCTCAAAAGTTTTCAAACTATAGAAAGGTATAGACTCCTTTTGATGATAAATCAGCTATACAGAGGTTCCCTTTTGACCTCCTGAACATATTTCTGGCCAAAGAGTCCTCGATCTTGGGCTTTCTATACATACTCATAGACTCCTTCTGATGCTTCATAAGCCATATAGATGTCCATATCTGACCTTTTGAACTTATTTGTGGTCAAAGTGTCCTAACATTTTTTCAAACTATATAAAGTTATAGACTCCTTTTGATGATAAATCAGCTATACAGAGGGCCCCTTTTGACCTCCTGAACATATTTCTGGCCAAAGAGTCCTCGATCTTGGGCTTTCTATACATACTCATAGACTCCTTCTGATGCTTCATAAGCCATATAGATTTCCATATCTGACCTTTTGAATTTATTTGTGGTCAAAGTGTCCTCAAAAGTTTTCAAACTATAGAAAGGTATAGACTCCTTTTGATGATAAGTCAGCTATACAGAGGTTCCCTTTTGACCTCCTGAACATATTTCTGGCCAAAGAGTCCTCGATCTTGGGCTTTCTATACATACTCATAGACTCCTTCTGATGCTTCATAAGCCATATAGATGTCCATATCTGACATTTTGAACTTATTTGTGGTCAAAGTGTCCTAAAAAAAATTCAAACTATATAAAGTTATAGACTCCTTCTGATATAAAAAGATTCCTCAATCTTGAACTTTGCATTCTCACTCCTAGACTACTTCTGATGGTTCATAAGCCACATATAGAATTCCATATTTGACCTATTGAACTTATTTCTGGTCAAATGGTCCTCAAAGGGTTTCTTATTATGTTAATTTAGCCATACAGAGGTTCCTATTTGAACTACTGAACACATTTTTGGCCAAAGAGTCTTTGAACATTAACTTTCTATGCTTATTGACTTCTCTTAATAATACATTAGCCAAACAAAAGTCCATATTTAACCTACTAACATATTTCTGGTCAAAGAGTCCCTGATCTTGACCTTTCTGTACATGCTCATTGACAGCTTCCGATGTTTCATCAGCCTGAAAGATGTCCATACTTGACCCATTAAATATATTTCTGACCATAGAGTCCTCGATCTTGAACTTTCTAAACATACTTGTAGACTTGTTCATTTATGTATCTTCTATCCGATCTGCTATCCAATGTATTTGAACAGTAGTTCAAATTTTATATTTTGAACATATTTCTAGACATGAGACCTTGAACTTTAAATTTCTAGACTAATTGCTCTTCTGATGTTTCATCAGCCATACAGTATAGTTCAAATTTGACCTATTGAACATTTCTATAACCAAAGTGTCCTCGATCTTGATCGTTCTATACATAATCATTGGCTTGTTCTGATGTTTCATCATTGAGACAGAAGTCAATTATTGACCTACTGAACATATTTCTGGCAAAAGAATCATCAAAGTTTAACTCACTGTTCCTTCTCCTAGACTATTTTTGATTTTACATCCACCATACAGTAGTCCATATTTGACCAAGAGAACATATTTCTGGCCAAAAGAGTCGTCAAAAGGTATGTTTATATGCATTCTCATCGACTACTTTTGATGTTAAATCAACCATATTGTTAGTCCAAATTTGACCCATTGAACATATATCTGGCCAAAGAGACCTAGAACTTTAATTATCTATACATAATTACTATCTCCTTCTGATTTTTCATCACCCAAGCTATTATCCATATTTGACAATTGAACATATTTCTGGCTGGAAGAGTCCTTGATCTTTCTATACATACTCATAGACGCTTTCAGATAGTACTTCAGCCAAAAAATGATCCATAATTGACTACTAAACTCATTTCTGAGCGATGGGTTTATAATCTTGATTTCTCTATACATTGACTCCTTCTGATGTTACAATAGCAAAACATTATTGTATTGTATTGTATCAATATGACCTATTAAACCTATTTCTGACCAATGAGTCTAACATTTTTCAATACATACTCAATGACTCCTGATTTTACAACAGCAATATAGTATTTCAAAATTTAATCAATTGAACATATTTCTGGCCAAAGAGACCTTGATCTTATTCTTTCTATACATACTCCTTCTGATGTTTCATCAGCCAGATAATTGTCCACAATTGACCTACTGAACATTTTTCTGCCCGAAGAGTCTATGAACTTGAACTTTCTATACATAATCATTTACTTCTGATGTTTCTTCAGCCATACAGAAGTCCAGATTTGACATGTTTAACATATTTCTGACCAAAGAGTCTTTGATCTTGAACTTTCTATTCATAATTATAGACTCTTTCAGAAAGTACATCGGACAGACAATTGTCCATATTAATTATTAAACATATTTCTGGCCAACAAGTCCATGAACTTGAACTAATACATGCTAATTGACTCCTTTTAGTGTTTCATCAGCCAGACATTAGTCCATAATTGACCTACTGAACATATTGCTGCCCGAGGAGTCTTGAACTTGAACTTTCTATATAGGCTCATTGACTCCTTCTGATGTTTCACAAGCAGACAATAGTCCATAATTGACCCTCTGAACATATTTATAGTAAAAGAGTCCTCTGTCTTGAACTTTCTATAGATTCTCAGTGACTCCATATAGATAATTGACCCACTGAACATATTTCTACCTGAAGAGTCTTTGAACTTGAACTTTCTATTCATAATCTTCTTCCTCAATCTTCATTGACTTCTGATTCATCAGCCAGACAGCAGTCCATATTTGACCCACTAAACATATTTCTGGCAAAAGAGTCCTCGATCTTGAACCTTTTAAACATACTCATAGACTCTTTCTGGTGTTTCATCAGCCATGCAGTAGTTCTGATTTGACATAATGAACATATTTCTGACCGAAGAGTCCTCGATCTTGAACTTTCTATTCATACTTATAGACTCTTTCAGATAGTACATCGGCCAGACAATTGTAGATATTGACTATTGAAGTAAAAGAGTTCTCGATCTTGAACTTTCTATACATTCTCAGTGATTCCTTATTTTGTTTCTTTAGCCATACAGAAGTCCAGATTTGACATGTTGAACATATTTCTGACTTGAAAATTTTGTACATGCTAATTGACTCCTTTTAGTGTTTCATCAGCCAGACAGTAGTCAATAATGGACCTACTGAAAATATTTCTGGTAAAAGAGTCCTCGATTTTGAACTTTCTATACATTCTCAGTGACGCCTTATTTTGTTTCTTTAGCCATAAAGTAGTTCAGATTTAACATGTTGAACATATTTCTGACTGAAGAGTCCTTGATCTTGAACTTTCTATTCACACTTATAGACTCCTTCAGATAGTACATCGGCCAGACAACTGTCCGTAATGACTTTTTTTTTCTTTTCTGGCCAACGAGTCTATGTACTTGAACTTTCTATACATGCTCATTGACTCCTTTTAGTGCTTCATCAGCCAGAGAGTACTCCATAATTTACCTACTGAAAATATTTCTGGTAAAAGAGTCCTCGATTTTGAACTTTCTTTACAAGCTCATTGACTCCTTCTGATGTTTCATCAGCCAGACAATTGTTCATAACTGACCTACTGAACATATTTCTAGTAAAAGAGTCCTCGATCTTGAACATTCTATACATGCTCATTGACTCCTTATGCTGTTTCTTTCTATACATACTCATTTACTCCATCTGATGTTACATCAGCCATAAAGAAGTCCATAATTGACCCAAGGGACATATTTGTGGCCAATCTTGAACTTTCTATACATACTTGTACATGTACATACATGTAAAATTATAGACTCCATCTGATGATAAATCAGACCAAAAGAGGTCAAATTTTGACTCTTGAGTCAATATGTATAGAGAGTTAATGTTCAATGATTCTTTGGCCAAAAATATATTCAGAGGGTCACATACCTGTTAAAGTGATGTATCATCAGAAGAAGTCTATGAGTATTTAGTAAGTTAACTTGTGAGGACCTTTTTGCCAAAAATATTTTCTATTCGCCAGATATGGACATCTATATAGCTAATGAAGAATCAGAAAAAGTCAACGAGGTATATATGGAAAGGTTAAGTTTCGAGTACTCCTTGGCCAGAAAAAAATTCAGTATGTCAAATATGGACTTTTGTCAGGATGATATAACATCCGAAGATATCAATCTGAATGTATAGTGTTAATCATTTAGGACTCTTTGGTCAGAAATATGTTCAGTAGGTCAAAAGGGGACCTCTGAATAGCTGATTTATCATCAGAAAGAGTCTATAACTTTATATAGTTTAAAAACTTTTGATGACCAGAAATAAGTTCAAAAGGTCAGATATGGACATCTATTTGGCTTATGTAACATTAGAAGGAGTCTATGAGTATGTATAGAAAGGTCAAGATCGAGAACTCTATGGCCATAAATATATTCCTTGGGTCAAATATGGACTTCTGTATGGCTGATTTAACATCAGAAGGAGTCTATGAGTTTCTAAGAGTAAAAAGCATTTTGAGGATTCTTTGGCCAATAACATGTTAAATCAGTCAAATATGGCTACAGTCTGGCTGATGCAACATCACGAGAAGTCTTTATGGTAGAAGAAATATAAATAGTAAGGTAAATGTTCAAGGTCTCTGGCTAGAAATATATTCAGAAGGTCAAATATGGACTTCTGTATGGCTGATTTAACATCAGAAGGAGTCTATACATTTATGATAGACAAAATCCTTTTGAGAACTCTTTGGTCAATTTTTTTTTCAATCAGTCAAATATGGACTACTGTCTGCCTGATTTTACATTACGAGAAGTCAGTCTATATGTAGAGTGAGTTTATGTTCACGGACTCTGGCCAGAAATATGTTCAGTAGGTCAAAAATAGACTACTGGCTGGTTAATATAACATCACAAGAAGTCAATCTGTAGTATAGCAAGATAATGTTCAAGAACTCTTTGGCCAGAAATATGTTCAGTAGGTCAAAAGGGACCCTCTTTATAGCTGATTTATCTTCAAAAGGAGTCTATAACTTTATATAGTTTGAAAAATTTTGAGGCCACTTTGACCACAAATAAGTTCAAAAGGTCAGATATGGACATCTATGTGGCTTATGAAGCATCAGAAGGAGTCTATGAGTATGTATAGAAAGCATAAGATCAGGACTCTTTGGCCAGAAATATGTTCAGGAGGTCAAAAGGGGACCTCTGTATAGCTGATTTATCATCAAAAGGAGTCTATAACTTTATATAGTTTGAATTTTTTTTAGGACACTTTGACCACAAATAAGTTCAAAAGGTCAGATATGGACATCTATATGGCTTATGAAGCATCAGAAGGAGTCTATGAGTATGTATAGAAAGCATAAGATCAGGACTCTTTGGCCAGAAATATGTTCTGGAGGTCAAAAGGGGCCCTCTGTATAGCTGATTTATCATCAAAAGGAGTCTATAACTTTATATAGTTAGAATTTTTTTTAGGACACTTTGACCACAAATAAGTTCAAAAGGTCAGATATGGACATCTATATGGCTTATGAAGCATCAGAAGGAGTCTATGAGTATGTATAGAAAGCATAAGATCGAGGACTCTTTGGCCAGAAATATGTTCTGGAGGTCAAAAGGGGCCCTCTGTATAGCTGATTTATCATCAAAAGGAGTCTATAACTTTATGTAGTTTGAAAAATTTTAGGACACTTTGACCACAAATAAGTTCAACAGGTCAGATATGGACATCTATATGGCTTATGAAGCATCAGAAGGAGTCTATGAGTATGTATAGAAAGCCCAAGATCGAGGACTCTTTTGCCAGTAAAATGTTCAGGAGGTCAAAAGGGGAACTCTGTATAGCTGATTTATCATCAAAAGGAGTCTATAACTTTATATAGTTTGAAGAATTTTGAGGACACTTTGACCACAAATAAGTTCAAAAGGTCAGATATGGACATCTATATGGCTTATGAAGCATCAGAAGGAGTCTATGAGTATGTATAGAAAACGCAAGATCGAGGACTTCTTGGCCAGAAATATGTTCAGGAGGTCAAAACGGGCCCTCTGTATAGCTGATTTATCATAAAAAGAAGTCTATAACTTTCTATAGTTTGAAAAAATGTTAGGACACTTTGACCACAAATAAGTTCAAAAGGTCAGATATGGACATCTATATGGCTTATGAAGCATCAGAAGGAGTCTATGAGTATGTATAGAAAGCCCAAGAACGAGGACTCTTTGGCCAGAAATATGTTCAGGAGGTCAAAAGGGGCCCTCTGTATAGCTGATTTATCATCAAAAGGAGTCTATAACTTTATATAGTTTGATTTTTTTTAGGACACTTTGACCACAAATAAGTTCAAAAGGTCAGATATGGACATCTATATGGCTTATGAAGCATCAGAAGGAGTCTATGAGTATGTATAGAAAGCCCAAGATCGAGGACTCTTTGGCCAGAAACATGTTCAGGAGGTCAAAAGGGGACCTCTGTATAGCTGACTTATCATCAAAAGGAGTCTATAACTTTATATAGTTTGAAAAATTCTAGGACACTTTGACCACAAATAAGTTCAACAGGTCAGATATGGACATCTATGTGGCTTATGAAGCATCAAAAGGAGTCTATGAGTATGTATAGAAAGCCCAAGATCAAGGACTCTTTGGCCAGAAATATGTTCAGGAGGTCAAAAGGGGACCTCTGTATAGCTGATTTATCATCAAAAGGAGTCTATAACTTTATATAGTTTGAAAAAATGTTAGGACACTTTGACCACAAATAAGTTCAAAAGGTCAGATATGGACATCTATATGGCTTATGAAGCATCAGAAGGAGTCTATGAGTATGTATAGAAAGCCCAAGAACGAGGACTCTTTGGCCAGAAATATGTTCAGGAGGTCAAAAGGGGCCCTCTGTATAGCTGATTTATCATCAAAAGGAGTCTATAACTTTATATAGTTTGATTTTTTTTAGGACACTTTGACCACAAATAAGTTCAAAAGGTCAGATATGGACATCTATATGGCTTATGAAGCATCAGAAGGAGTCTATGAGTATGTATAGAAAGCCCAAGATCGAGGACTCTTTGGCCAGAAATATGTTCAGGAGGTCAAAAGGGGACCTCTGTATAGCTGACTTATCATCAAAAGGAGTCTATAACTTTATATAGTTTGAAAAATTCTAGGACACTTTGACCACAAATAAGTTCAACAGGTCAGATATGGACATCTATATGGCTTATGAAGCATCAGAAGGAGTCTATGAGTATGTATAGAAAGCATAAGATCGAGGACTCTTAGGCCAGAAATATGTTCTGGAGGTCAAAAGGGACCCTCTGTATAGCTGATTTATCATCAAAAGGAGTCTATAACTTTCTGTAGTTTGAAAAATTTTGAGGCCACTTTGACCACAAATAAGTTCAAAAGGTCAGATACGGACATCTATATGGCTTATGAAGCATCAGAAGGAATATATGAGTATGTATAGAAAGCCCAAGATCGAGGACTCGTTGGCCAGAAACATGTTCTGGAGGTCAAAAGGGGACCTCTTTATAGCTGATTTATCATCAAAAGGAGTCTATAACTTTAGTTGGTTTGAAAAATGTTTAGGACACTTTGACCACAAATGAGTTCAAAAGGTCAGATATGGACATCTATATGGCTTATGAAGCATCAGAAGTAGTCTATGAGTATGTATATAAAGCTCAAGATCAAGGACTCTTTGGCCAGAAATATGTTCTGGAGGTCAGAAGGGGCCCTCTGTATAGCTGATTTATCATCAAAAGGAGTCTATAACTTTATATAGTTTGAATTTTTTTTAGGACACTTTGACCACAAATAAGTCCAAAAGGTCAGATATGGACATCTATATGGCTTATGAAGCATCAGAAGGAGTCTATGAGTATGTATAGAAAGCCCAAGATCGAGGACTCTTTGGCCAGAAATATGTTCAGGAGGTCAAAAGGGGACCTCTGTATAGCTGATTTATCATCAAAAGGAGTCTATAACTTTATATAGTTTGAATTTTTTTTAGGACACTTTGACCACAAATAAGTTCAAAAGGTCAGATATGGACATCTATATGGCTTATGAAGCATCAGAAGGAATCTATGAGTATGTATAGAAAGCCCAAGATTGAGGACTCTTTGGCCAGAAACATGTTCACGAGGTCAAAAGGGGACCTCTTTATAGCTGATTTATCATCAAAAGGAGTCTATGACTTTCTACAGTTTGAAAAATTTTGAGGACACTTTGACCAAAAATAAGTTCAAAAGGTCAGATATGGACATCTATATGGCTTATGAAGCATCAGAAGGAGTCTATGAGTATGTATAGAAAGCATAAGATCGAGGACTCTTTGGCCAGAAAAATGTTCTGGAGGTCAAAAGGGGCCCTCTGTATAGCTGATTTATCATCAAAAGGAGTCTATAACCTTATGTAGTTTGAAAAATTTTAGGACACTTTGACCACAAATAAGTTCAACAGGTCAGATATGGACATCTATATGGCTTATGAAGCATCAGAAGGAGTCTATGAGTATGTATAGAAAGCCCAAGATCAAGGACTCTTTTGCCAGTAAAATTTTCAGGAGGTCAAAAGGGGAACTCTGTATAGCTGATTTATCATCAAAAGGAGTCTATAACTTTATATAGTTTGAAGAATTTTGAGGACACTTTGACCACAAATGAGTTCAAAAGGTCAGATATGGACATCTATATGGCTTATGAAGCATCAGAAGGAGTCTATGAGTATGTATAGAAAACGCAAGATCGAGGACTTCTTGGCCAGAAATATGTTCAGGAGGTCAAAAGGGGCCCTCTGTATAGCTGATTTATCATAAAAAGAAGTCTATAACTTTCTATAGTTTGAAAAAATGTTAGGACACTTTGACCACAAATAAGTTCAAAAGGTCAGATATGGACATCTATATGGCTTATGAAGCATCAAAAGGAGTCTATGAGTATGTATAGAAAGCCCAAGATCAAGGACTCTTTGGCCAGAAATATGTTCTGGAGGTCAAAAGGGGACCTCTGTATAGCTGATTTATCATCAAAAGGAGTCTATAACTTTATATAGTTTGAAAAAATGTTAGGACACTTTGACCACAAATAAGTTCAAAAGGTCAGATATGGACATCTATATGGCTTATGAAGCATCAGAAGGAGTCTATGAGTATGTATAGAAAGCCCAAGAACGAGGACTCTTTGGCCAGAAATATGTTCAGGAGGTCAAAAGGGGCCCTCTGTATAGCTGATTTATCATCAAAAGGAGTCTATAACTTTATATAGTTTGATTTTTTTTAGGACACTTTGACCACAAATAAGTACAAAAGGTCAGATATGGACATCTATATGGCTTATGAAGCATCAGAAGGAGTCTATGAGTATGTATAGAAAGCCCAAGATCGAGGACTCTTTGGCCAGAAATATGTTCAGGAGGTCAAAAGGGGACCTCTGTATAGCTGACTTATCATCAAAAGGAGTCTATAACTTTATATAGTTTGAAAAATTTTAGGACACTTTGACCACAAATAAGTTCAACAGGTCAGATATGGACATCTATATGGCTTATGAAGCATCAGAAGGAGTCTATGAGTATGTATAGAAAGCATAAGATCGAGGACTCTTTGGCCAGAAATATGTTCTGGAGGTCAAAAGGGACCCTCTGTATAGCTGATTTATCATCAAAAGGAGTCTATAACTTTCTACAGTTTGAAAAAATTTTAAGCCACTTTGACCACAAATAAGTTCAAAAGGTCAGATATGGACATCTATATGGCTTATGAAGCATCAGAAGGAATATATGAGTATGTATAGAAAGCCCAAGATTGAGGACTCGTTGGCCAGAAACATGTTCTGGAGGTCAAAAGGTGACCTCTTTATAGCTGATTTATCATCAAAAGGAGTCTATAACTTTAGTTGGTTTGAAAAATGTTTAGGACACTTTGACCACAAATGAGTTCAAAAGGTCAGATATGGACATCTATATGGCTTATGAAGCATCAGAAGGAGTCTATGAGTATGTATAGAAAGCCCAAGATCAAGGACTCTTTTGCCAGTGAAATGTTCAGGAGGTCAAAAGGGGAACTCTGTATAGCTGATTTATCATCAAAAGGAGTCTATAACTTTATATAGTTTGAAGAATTTTGAGGACACTTTGACCACAAATAAGTTCAAAAGGTCAGATATGGACATCTATATGGCTTATGAAGCATCAGAAGGAGTCTATGAGTATGTATAGAAAACGCAAGATCGAGGACTTCTTGGCCAGAAATATGTTCAGGAGGTCAAAAGGGGCCCTCTGTATAGCTGATTTATCATAAAAAGAAGTCTATAACTTTCTATAGTTTGAAAAAATGTTAGGACACTTTGACCACAAATAAGTTCAAAAGGTCATATACGGACATCTATATGGCTTATGAAGCATCAAAAGGAGTCTATGAGTATGTATAGAAAGCCCAAGATCAAGGACTCTTTGGCCAGAAATATGTTCAGGAGGTCAAAAGGGGACCTCTGTATAGCTGATTTATCATCAAAAGGAGTCTATAACTTTATATAGTTTGAAAAAATGTTAGGACACTTTGACCACAAATAAGTTCAAAAGGTCAGATATGGACATCTATATGGCTTATGAAGCATCAGAAGGAGTCTATGAGTATGTATAGAAAGCCCAAGAACGAGGACTCTTTGGCCAGAAATATGTTCAGGAGGTCAAAAGGGGCCCTCTGTATAGCTGATTTATCATCAAAAGGAGTCTATAACTTTATTTGGATTGAAAATGTTTTAGGACACTTTGACCACAAATAAGTTCAAAAGGTCAGATATGGACATCTATATGGCTTATGAAGCATGAGAAGGAGTCTATGAGTATGTATAGAAAGCCCAAGATCGTGGACTCTTTGGCCAGAAATATGTTCAGGAGGTCAAAGGGGGCCCTCTGTATAGCTGATTTATCATCAAAAGGAGTCTATAACTTTCTATAGTTTGAAAACTTTTGAGGACACTTTGACCACAAATAAGTTCAAAAGGTCAGATATGGACGTCTATATGGCTTATGAAGCATCAAGATCGAGGACTCTTTGGCCAGAAATATGTTCAGGAGGTCAAAAGGGGACCTCTGTATAGCTGATTTATCATCAAAAGGAGTCTATAAATTTAGTTGGTTTGAACAATTTTTAGGACACTTTGATCACAAATTAGTTCAAAAGGTCAGATATGGACATCTATATGGCTTATGAAGCATCAGAAGGAGTCTATGAGTATGTATAGAAAGCCCAAGATCGGGGACTCTTTGGCCAGAATTATGTTCAGGAGGTCAAAAGGGGACCTCTTTATAGCTGATTTATCATCAAAAGGAGTCTATAAATTTATTTGGATTGAAAATGTTTTAGGACACTTTGACCACAAATAAGTTCAAAAGGTCAGATATGGACATCTATATGGCTTATGAAGCATGAGAAGGAGTCTATGTGTATGTATAGAAAGCCCAAGATCGAGGACTCTTTGGCCAGAAATATGTTCACTAGGTCAAAAGGGGCCCTCTGTATAGCTGATTTATCATCAAAAGGAGTCTATAACTTTATGTAGTTTGAAAAATTTTAGGACACTTTGACCACAAATAAGTTCAAAAGGTCAGATATGGACATCTATATGGCTTATGAAGCATCAGAAGGAGTCTATGAGTATGTATAGAAAGCCCAAGATCGACGACTCTTTAGCCAGAAATATGTTCTGTAGGTCAAAAGGGCACCTCTGTATAGCTGATTTATCATCAAAAGGAGTCTATAACTTTCTATAGTTTGAAAAAATGTTAGGACACTTTGACCACAAATAAGTTCAAAAGGTCAGATATGGAAATCTATATTGCTTATGAAGCATCAGAAGGAGTCTATGAGTATGTATAGAAAGCCCAAGATCGAGGACTCTTTGGCCAGAAATATGTTCTGGAGGTCAAAAGGGGACCTCTGTATAGCTGATTTATCATCAAAAGGAGTCTATAACTTTATATAGTTTGAAAAAATGTCAGGACACTTTGACCACAAATAAGTTCAAAAGGTCAGATATGGACATCTATATGGCTTATGAAGCATCAGAAGGAATCTATGAGTATGTATAGAAAGCCCAAGATCAAGGACTCTTTGGCCAGAAATATGTACAGGATGTCAAAAGGGACCCTCTGTATAGCTGATTTATCATCAAAAGGAGTCTATAACTTTAGTTGGTTTGAACATTTTTTAGGACACTTTGATCACAAATTAGTTCAAAAGGTCAGATATGGACATCTATATGGCTTATGAAGCATCAGAAGGAGTCTATGAGTATGTATAGAAAGCCCAAGATCGGGGACTCTTTGGCCAGAATTATGTTCAGGAGGTCAAAAGGGGACCTCTTTATAGCTAATTTATCATCAAAAGGAGTCTATAAATTTATTTGGATTGAAAATGTTTTAGGACAGTTTGACCACAAATAAGTTCAAAAGGTCAGATATGGACATATATATGGCTTATGAAGCATGAGAAGGAGTCTATGAGTATGTATAGAAAGCCCAAGATCGAGGACTCTTTGGCCAGAAATATGTTCAGGAGGTCAAAGGGGGCCCTCTGTATAGCTGATTTATCATCAAAAGGAGTCTATAACTTTCTATAGTATGAAAACTTTTGAGGACACTTTGACCACAAATAAGTTCAAAAGGTCAGATATGGATGTCTATATGGCTTATGAAGCATCAAGATCGAGGACTCTTTGGCCAGAAATATGTTCAGGAGGTCAAAAGGGGACCTCTGTATAGCTGACTTATCATCAAAAGGAGTCTATAACTTTATGTAGTTTGAAAAATTTTAGGACACTTTGACCACAAATAAGTTCAACAGGTCAGATATGGACATCTATATGGCTTATGAAGCATCAGAAGGAGTCTATGAGTATGTATAGAAAGCATAAGATCGAGGACTCTTTTGCCAGAAATATGTTCTGCAGGTCAAAAGGGGCATTCTGTATAGCTGATTTATCATCAAAAGGAGTCTATAATTTTATATAGTTTGAATTTTTTTTTGGACATCTATATGGCTTATGAAGCATCAGAAGGAGTCTATGAGTATGTATAGAAAGTCCAAGATCGAGGACTCTTTGGCCAGAAATATGTTCAGGAGGTCAAAAGGGAACCTCTGTATAGCTGATTTATCATCAAAAGGAGTTTATAACTTTCTATAGTTTGAAAAAATGTAAGGACACTTTGACCACAAATAAGTTCAAAAGGTCAGATATGGACATCTATATGGCTTATGAAGCATCATAAGGAGTCTATGAGTATGTATAGAAAACGCAAGATCGAGGACTCTTTGGCCAGAAATATGTTCAGGAGGTCAAAAGGGGCCCTCTGTATAGCTGATTTATCATCAAAAGGAGTCTATAACTTTATATAGTTTGAATTTTTTTTAGGACACTTTGACCACAAATAAGTTCAAAAGGTCAGATATGGACATCTATATGGCTTATGAAGCATCAGAAGGAGTATATGAGTATGTATAGAAAGCCCAAGATCGAGGACTCTTTGGCCAGAAATATGTTCACTAGGTCAAAAGGGGCCCTCTGTATAGCTGATTTATCATAAAAAGGAGTCTATAACTTTCTATAGTTTGAAAAAATGTTAGGACACTTTGACCACAAATAAGTTCAAAAGGTCAGATATGGACATCTATATGGCTTATGAAGCATCAAAAGGAGTCTATGAGTATGTATAGAAAGCCCAAGATCAAGGACTCGTTTGCCAAAAATATGTTCAATCAGTTAAATATGGACTACTGTCTGGCTTATATAACATCACAAGAAATCAGTCTTGTATGTTTAGTAAGTTAATGTTATTCTTCAGTGCACAACGTTAGTTCGTTAGTGCAATGCAATGCAATGCAATGCAAAGCAATGCAAATCAATATAATGCAATACAATGCAATGCAAAAACACTCGTTATGTCTTTAATCAGCACGGGAATGAGGTAGTTCTGGTGTGCAATGCAATGCGAAAAGTGCATAACCTATATGTTATTCTTCAGTGCAGTGCAATGCAAATCAATGCAATGCAATACAATGCTATCCAACAACACACATTATCTCTTTAATGAACATGAGAATGATTTAGTTCTGGTGTGCAATGCAATACAATGCAAAAAGTGCATAAACCTATATGTTTTTCTTCAGTGCACAACGTTAGATCGTTAGTGCAATGCAATGCAATGCAATGCAATGCAGTGCAGTGCAGTGCAATGCAAATCAATGCAATGCAATGCAATGCAATGCAACAACACACGTTATCTCTTTAATGAACATGAGAATGATTTAGTTCTGGTGTGCAATGCAATGCAAAAAGTGCATAACCTTCTACAGTTATTCTACAGTTATTAAAGTTATTCTACAGTGCACAACGTTAGATCGTTAGTGCAATGCAATGCAAATCAATGCAATGCAATGCAATGCAATGCAATACAATGCAATGCAACAACACACGTTATGTCTTTAATCAACATGGGAATGAGGTAGTTCTGGTGTGGTAGTTTTGGTGTGGTAGTTTTCTGGTGAGGTAGTTTTGCAATGCAATGCAATGCAGTGCAAAGCAATGCAAATCAATATAATGCAATACAATGCAATTGCAAAAACACTCGTTATGTCTTTAATCAACATGGGAATGAGGCAGTTCTGGTGTGCAATGCAATGAAGTGCAAAAAGTGCATACCTATTTGTTATTCTTCAGTGCACAACGTTAGATCGTTAGTGCAATGCAATGCAATGCAAAGCAGTGCAAAGCAGTGCAAAGCAGTGCAAAGCAGTGCAAAGCAATGCAAAGCAATGCAATGTAATGCAATACAATGCAATGCAACAACACACATTATCTCTTTAATGAACATGGGAATGATTTAGTTGTGGTGTGCAATGCAATGCAATGCAAAAAGTGCATAACCTATATGTTTTTCTTCAGTGCACAACGTTAGATCGTTAGTGCAATGCAGTGCAATGCAACAACACACGTTATCTCTTTAATGAACATGAGAATGATTTAGTACTGGTGTGCAATGCAATGCAATGCAATGCAAAAAGTGCATAACCTATATGTTATTCTTCAGTACACAACGTTAGATCGTTAGTGCAATGCAATGCAATGCAGTGAAAAGCAATGCAATGCAATGTAATGCAACAACACACGTTATGTCTTTAATCAACATGGGAATGAGGTAGTTCTGGTGTGCAATGCAATGCAATGCAAAAAGTGCATAACCTATATGTTATTATTCAGTGCACAACGTTAGATCGTTAGTGCAATGCAATGCAGTGCAAAGCAATGCAAATCAATATAATGCAATACAATGCAATTGCAAAAACACTCGTTATGTCTTTAATCAACATGGGAATGAGGTAGTTCTGGTTTGCAATGCAATGAAGTGCAAAAAGTGTATACCTATTTGTTATTCTTCAGTGCACAACGTTTTTTGCAGGGCAAAGCAATGCAAATCAATGTAATGCAATGCAATGCATTGCAATGCAATGCAATGTAATGCAATGTAATGCAATGCAAAGCAATGCAATGCAATGCAATGCAATGTAATGCATTGCAATGCAATGTAATGCACTGCAATGCAATGTAATGCACTGCAATGCATTGCAATGCAATGCAATACAATGCAATGCAACAACACACGTTATGTCTTCAATGAACATGGGAATGATTTAGTTCTGGTGTGCAATGCAATGCAATGCAAAAATTGCATAATCTATATGTTATTCTTCAGTGCACAACGTTAGATCGTTAGTGCAATGCAATGCAGTGCAAAGCAATGCAAATCAATATAATGCAATACAATGCAATTGCAAAAACACTCGTTATGTCTTTAATCAACATGGGAATGAGGTAGTTCTGGTGTGCAATGCAATGCAGTGCAAAAAGTGCATACCTATTTGTTATTCTTCAGTGCACAACGTTAGATCGTTAGTGCAATGCAATGCAATGCAAAGCAGTGCAAAGCAGTGCAAAGCAGTGCAAAGCAGTGCAAAGCAGTGCAAAGCAGTGCAAAGCAGTGCAAAGCAGTGCAAAGCAGTGCAATGCAAAGCAATGCAATGCAATGTAATGCAATGTAATGCAATGTAATGCAATGTAATGCAATGTAATGCAATGTAATGCAATGTAATGCAATGTAATGCAACAACACACGTTATGTCTTTAATCAACATGGGAATGAGGTAGTTCAGTTGTACAATGCAATGCAAAAAGTGCATAACCTATATGTTATTATTCAGTGCACAACGTTAGATCGTTAGTGCAATGCAATGCAATGCAATGCAATGCAATACAATGCAATGCATCAACACACGTTATGTCTTTAATCAACATGGGAATGAGGTAGTTCTGGTGTGCAATGCAATGCAATGCAAAAAGTGCATAACCTATATGTTATTATTCAGTGCACAACGTTAGATCGTTAGTGCAATGCAATGCAATGCAAAGCAGTGCAAAGCAGTGCAAAGCAGTGCAAAGCAGTGCAAAGCAGTGCAAAGCAGTGCAAAGCAATGCAATGCAAAGCAATGCAATACAATGCAATGCAACAACACACTCTTTAATGAACATGGGAATGATTTAGATCTGGTATGCAATGCAATGCAATGCGAAAAGTGCATAGCCTATATGTTATTCTTCAGTGCACAACGTTAGATCGTTAGTGCAATGCAATGCAGGGCAAAGCAATGCAAATCAATGTAATGTAATGCAATGCAATGCAATGCATTGCTATGCAATGTAATGCAATGTAATGCAATGTAATGCAATGTAATGCAATGCAATGCAATGCAATGCAATGCAATGCAATGCAATGCAACAACACACGTTATGTCTTCAATGAACATGGGAATGATTTAGTTCTGGTGTGCAATGCAATGCAAAAAGTGCATAACCTGTATGTTATTCTTCAGTGCACAACGTTAGATCGTTAGTGCAATGCAATGCAGTGCAAAGCAATGCAAATCAATATAATGCAATACAATGCAATTGCAAAAACACTCGTTATGTCTTTAATCAACATGGGAATGAGGTAGTTCTGGTGTGCAACGCAATGGAAGTGCAACAAGTGCATACCTATTTGTTATTCTTCAGTGCACAACGTTAGATCGTTAGTGCAATGCAATGATATGCAAAGCAGTGCAAAGCAGTGCAAAGCACTGCAAAGCAGTGCAAAGCAGTGCAAAGCAGTGCAAAGCAATGCAAAGCAATGCAAAGCAATGCAATGTAATGCAATACAATGCAATGCAACAACACACATTATCTCTTTAATGAACATGGGAATGATTTAGTTGTGGTGTGCAATGCAATGCAATGCAAAAAGTGCATAACCTATATGTTTTTCTTCAGTGCACAACGTTAGATCGTTTGTGCAATGCAATGCAATGCAATGCAACAACACACATTATCTCTTTAATGAACATGGGAATGGTTTAGTTGTGGTGTGCAATGCAATGCAAAAAGTGCATAACCTGTATGTTTTTCTTCAGTGCACAATGTTAGATCGTTTGTGCAATACAATGCAATGCAACAACACACGTTATGTCTTCAATGAACATGGGAATGATTTAGTTCTGGTGTGCAATGCAATGCAATGCAAAAAGTGCATAACCTATATGTTATTCTTCAGTGCACAACGTTACAATGCAATGCAAAAAGTGCATACCTATATGTTATTCTTCAGTGCACAACGTTAGATCGTTAGTGCAATGCAATGCAGTGTAAAGCAATGCAAATCAATATAATGCAATGCAATGCAATGCAACAACACACATTAACTCTTTAATGAACATGGGAATGATTTAGTTCTGGTGTGCAATGCAATGCAATGCAAAAAGTGCATAACCTATATGTTTTTCTTCAGTGCACAACGTTAGATCGGTGCAATGCAATGCAACAACACACGTTATGTCTTTAATGAACATGAGAATGATTTAGTTCTGGTGTGCAATGCATTGCAAAAAGTGCATAACCTATATGTTATTCTACAGTGCACAACGTTAGATCGTTAGATCAATGCAATGCAATGCAATGCAATGCAATGCAATGCAGTGCAGTGCAAAGCAATGCAAAGCAATGCAAAGCAATGCAAATCAATGCAATGCAATGCAATGCAATGCATTACAATGCAGTGCAATGCATTACAATGCAATGCAATGCAATGCAATACAATGCAATGCAACAACACACGTTATGTCTTTAATCAACATGGGAATGAGGTAGTTCGGGTGTGCAATGCAATGCAATGCAAAAAGTGCATAACATATATGTTATTCTTCAGTACACAACGTTAGATCGTTAGTGCAATGCAATGCAGTGCAAAGCAGTGCAAAGCAGTATGCAAAGCAATGCAATGTAATGCAATACAATGCAATGCAACAACACACGTTATCTCTTTAATGAACATGGGAATGAGGTAGTTCTGGTGTGGTAGTTTTGGTATGGTAGTTTTCTGGTGAGGTAGTTTTGCAATGCAATGCAATGCAATGCAATGCAATGCAATGCAATGCAATGCAATGCAATACAATGCAATGCAACAACACATGTTATGTCTTTAATCAACATGGGAATGAGGTAGTTCTGGTGTGCAATGCAATGCAATGCAAAAAGTGCATAACCTATATGTTATTCTTCAGTGCACAACGTTAGATCGTTAGTGCAATGCAATGCAATGCAATGCAATACAATGCAATGCAACAACACACGTTATGTCTTCAATGAACATGGGAATGATTTAGTTCTGATGTGCAATGGCAATGCAATGCAAAAAGTGCAAAGCAATGCAAATCAATATAATGCAATACAATGCAATGCAAAAACACTCGTTATGTCTTTAATCAACATGGGAATGAGGTAGTTCTGGTGTGCAATGCAATGCGAAAAGTGCATAACTTATATGTTATTCTTCAGTGCACAACGTTAGATCGTTAGTGCAATGCAATGCAATGCAGTGCAAAGCAGTGCAAATCAATGCAAGGCAATACAATGCAATGCAACAACACACATTATCTCTTTAATCAACATGGGAATGAGGTAGTTCTGGTGTGCAATACAATGCTTAAAGTGCATAACCTATATGTTATTCTTCAGTGCACAACGTTAGATCGTTTGTGCAATGCAATGCAATGCAACAACACACGTTATCTCTTTAATGAACATGAGAATGAATTAGTACTGGTGTGCAATGCAATGCAATGCAAAAAGTGCATAACCTATATGTTATTCTTCAGTGCACAACGTTAGATCGTTAGTGCAATGCAATGCAATGCAATGCAGTGAAAAGCAATGCAATGCAATGCAATGCAATGCAATGTAATGCAATGTAATGCAACAACACACGTTATGTCTTTAATCAACATGGGAATGAGGTAGTTCAGTTGTACAATGCAATGCAAAAAGTGCATAACCTATATGTTATTATTCAGTGCACAACGTTAGATCGTTAGTGCAATGCAATGCAATGCAAAGCAGTGCAAAGCATTGCAAAGCAGTGCAAAGCAGTGCAAAGCAGTGCAAAGCAGTGCAAAGCAATGCAAAGCAATGCAATGTAATGCAATACAATGCAATGCAACAACACACTCTTTAATGAACATGGGAATGATTTAGTTCTGGTATGCAATACAATGCAATGCGAAAAGTGCATAGCCTATATGTTATTCTTCAGTGCACAACGTTAGATCGTTAGTGCAATGCAATGCAATGCAATGAAGGGCAAAGCAATACAAATCAATGTAATGCAATGCAATGCATTGCAATGCAATGTAATGCAATGTAATGCATTGCAATGCAATGTAATGCAATGCAATGCAATACAATGCAATGCAACAACACACGTTATGTCTTCAATGAACATGGGAATGATTTAGTTCTAGTGTGCAATACAATGCAATGCAAAAACACTCGTTATGTCTTTAATCAACATGGGCATGAGGTAGTTCTGGTGTGTAATGCAATGCGAAAAGTGCATAACCTATATGTTATTCTTCAGTGCACAACGTTAGATCGTTAGTGCAATTCAATGCAATGCAAAGCAGTGCAAAGCAGTGCAAAGCAGTGCAAATCTATGCAATGCAATACAATGCAATGCAACAACACACATTATCTCTTTAATGAACATGGGAATGAGGTAGTTCTGGTGTGCAATGCAAAAAGTGCATAACCTATATTTTTTTCTTCAGTGCACAACGTTAGATCGTTAGTGCAATGCAATGCAATGCAGTGCAAAGCAATGCAAATCAATATAATGCAATACAATGCAATGCAAAAACAGTCGTTATGTCTTTAATCAACATGGGAATGAGGTAGTTCTGGTGTGCAATGCAATGCGAAAAGTGCATAACCTATATGTTATTCTTCAGTGCACAACGTTAGATCGTTAGTGCAATGCAATGCAACGCAGTGCAAAGCAATGCAAATCAATGCAATGCAATACAATGCAACAACACACGTTATGTCTTTAATCAACATGGGAATGAGTTGGTTCTGGTGTGCAATGCAATGCAATGCAAAAAGTGCATAACCTATATGTTATTCTTCAGTGCACAACGTTAGATCGTTTGTGCAATGCAATGCAACGCAGTGCAAAGCAATGCAAATCAATGCAATGCAATACAATGCAACAACACACGTTATGTCTTTAATGAACATGGGAATGATTTAGTTCTGGTGTGCAATGCAATGCAATGCAAAAAGTGCATAACCTATATGTTATTCTTCAGTGCACAACGTTAGATCGTTTGTGCAATGCAATGCAATGCAATGCAATTTAATGCAACAACACACGTTATGTCTTTAATCAACATGGGAATGAGGTAGTTCAGTTGTACAATGCAAAGCAAAAAGTGCATAACCTATATGTTATTCTTCAGTTCACAACGTTAGATCGTTAGTGCAATGCAATTCAATGCAATGCAATGCATCAACACACATATCATCTCTATAATGAACATGGGAAGGATTTAGTTCTGGTGTGCAATGCAATGCAATGCAAAATATGCATAACCTATAAGTTATTCTTCAGTGCACAACGTTAGATCGTTAGTGCAATGTAATGCAAAGCAAAGCAAAGCAATGGAATGCAATGCAATGCAATGCAATGCAATTGTAACAACACATGTTATCTCTTTAATAAACATGGGAATGAGTTAGTTCTGGTGTGCAATGCAATGCAATGCAAGAAGTGCATAGCCTATGTTATTCTTCTATGCACAACGTTAGATCGTGTGTGGAATGCAATGCAATGCAACAACACACGTTATCTCTTTAATGAACATGGGATCGAGTAAGTTCTGTTGTGCAATGCAAGTAGTGCACAGACTATATGTTATTCTTCAATGCGTTAGATCGGTGCAATGCAATGCAACAACACACGTTATGTCTTTAATGAACATGAGAATGATTTAGTTCTGGTGTGCAATGCATTGCAAAAAGTGCATAACCTATATGTTATTCTACAGTGCACAACGTTAGATCGTTAGATCAATGCAATGCAATGCAATGCAATGCAATGCAATGCAATGCAGTGCAGTGCAAAGCAATGCAAAGCAATGCAAATCAATGCAATGCAATGCAATGCAATGCATTACAATGCAGTGCAATGCATTACAATGCAATGCAATGCAATGCAATACAATGCAATGCAACAACACACGTTATGTCTTTAATCAACATGGGAATGAGGTAGTTCGGGTGTGCAATGCAATGCAATGCAAAAAGTGCATAACATATATGTTATTCTTCAGTACACAACGTTAGATCGTTAGTGCAATGCAATGCAGTGCAAAGCAGTGCAAAGCAGTATGCAAAGCAATGCAATGTAATGCAATACAATGCAATGCAACAACACACGTTATCTCTTTAATGAACATGGGAATGAGGTAGTTCTGGTGTGGTAGTTTTGGTATGGTAGTTTTCTGGTGAGGTAGTTTTGCAATGCAATGCAATGCAATGCAATGCAATGCAATACAATGCAATGCAACAACACATGTTATGTCTTTAATCAACATGGGAATGAGGTAGTTCTGGTGTGCAATGCAATGCAATGCAAAAAGTGCATAACCTATATGTTATTCTTCAGTGCACAACGTTAGATCGTTAGTGCAATGCAATGCAATGCAATACAATGCAATGCAACAACACACGTTATGTCTTCAATGAACATGGGAATGATTTAGTTCTGATGTGCAATGGCAATGCAATGCAAAAAGTGCAAAGCAATGCAAATCAATATAATGCAATACAATGCAATGCAAAAACACTCGTTATGTCTTTAATCAACATGGGAATGAGGTAGTTCTGGTGTGCAATGCAATGCGAAAAGTGCATAACTTATATGTTATTCTTCAGTGCACAACGTTAGATCGTTAGTGCAATGCAATGCAATGCAGTGCAAAGCAGTGCAAATCAATGCAAGGCAATACAATGCAATGCAACAACACACATTATCTCTTTAATCAACATGGGAATGAGGTAGTTCTGGTGTGCAATACAATGCTTAAAGTGCATAACCTATATGTTATTCTTCAGTGCACAACGTTAGATCGTTTGTGCAATGCAATGCAATGCAACAACACACGTTATCTCTTTAATGAACATGAGAATGAATTAGTACTGGTGTGCAATGCAATGCAATGCAAAAAGTGCATAACCTATATGTTATTCTTCAGTGCACAACGTTAGATCGTTAGTGCAATGCAATGCAATGCAATGCAGTGAAAAGCAATGCAATGCAATGCAATGCAATGCAATGTAATGCAATGTAATGCAACAACACACGTTATGTCTTTAATCAACATGGGAATGAGGTAGTTCAGTTGTACAATGCAATGCAAAAAGTGCATAACCTATATGTTATTATTCAGTGCACAACGTTAGATCGTTAGTGCAATGCAATGCAATGCAAAGCAGTGCAAAGCATTGCAAAGCAGTGCAAAGCAGTGCAAAGCAATGCAAAGCAATGCAATGTAATGCAATACAATGCAATGCAACAACACACTCTTTAATGAACATGGGAATGATTTAGTTCTGGTATGCAATACAATGCAATGCGAAAAGTGCATAGCCTATATGTTATTCTTCAGTGCACAACGTTAGATCGTTAGTGCAATGCAATGCAATGCAATGAAGGGCAAAGCAATGCAAATCAATGTAATGCAATGCAATGCATTGCAATGCAATGTAATGCAATGTAATGCATTGCAATGCAATGTAATGCAATGCAATGCAATACAATGCAATGCAACAACACACGTTATGTCTTCAATGAACATGGGAATGATTTAGTTCTAGTGTGCAATACAATGCAATGCAAAAACACTCGTTATGTCTTTAATCAACATGGGAATGAGGTAGTTCTGGTGTGTAATGCAATGCGAAAAGTGCATAACCTATATGTTATTCTTCAGTGCACAACGTTAGATCGTTAGTGCAATTCAATGCAATGCAAAGCAGTGCAAAGCAGTGCAAATCTATGCAATGCAATACAATGCAATGCAACAACACACATTATCTCTTTAATGAACATGGGAATGAAGTAGTTCTGGTGTGCAATGCAAAAAGTGCATAACCTATATTTTTTTCTTCAGTGCACAACGTTAGATCGTTAGTGCAATGCAATGCAATGCAGTGCAAAGCAATGCAAATCAATATAATGCAATACAATGCAATGCAAAAACAGTCGTTATGTCTTTAATCAACATGGGAATGAGGTAGTTCTGGTGTGCAATGCAATGCGAAAAGTGCATAACCTATATGTTATTCTTCAGTGCACAACGTTAGATCGTTAGTGCAATGCAATGCAACGCAGTGCAAAGCAATGCAAATCAATGCAATGCAATACAATGCAACAACACACGTTATGTCTTTAATCAACATGGGAATGAGGTAGTTCTGGTGTGCAATGCAATGCAATGCAAAAAGTGCATAACCTATATGTTATTCTTCAGTGCACAACGTTAGATCGTTTGTGCAATGCAATGCAACGCAGTGCAAAGCAATGCAAATCAATGCAATGCAATACAATGCAACAACACACGTTATGTCTTTAATGAACATGGGAATGATTTAGTTCTGGTGTGCAATGCAATGCAATGCAAAAAGTGCATAACCTATATGTTATTCTTCAGTGCACAACGTTAGATCGTTTGTGCAATGCAATGCAATGCAATGCAATTTAATGCAACAACACACGTTATGTCTTTAATCAACATGGGAATGAGGTAGTTCAGTTGTACAATGCAATGCAAAAAGTGCATAACCTATATGTTATTCTTCAGTTCACAACGTTAGATCGTTAGTGCAATGCAATTCAATGCAATGCAATGCATCAACACACATATCATCTCTATAATGAACATGGGAAGGATTTAGTTCTGGTGTGCAATGCAATGCAATGCAAAAAGTGCATAACCTATATGTTATTCTTCAGTGCACAACGTTAGATCGTTAGTGCAATGTAATGCAAAGCAAAGCAAAGCAATGGAATGCAATGCAATGCAATGCAATGCAATTGTAACAACACATGTTATCTCTTTAATAAACATGGGAATGAGTTAGTTCTGGTGTGCAATGCAATGCAATGCAAGAAGTGCATAGCCTATGTTATTCTTCTATGCACAACGTTAGATCGTGTGTGCAATGCAATGCAATGCAACAACACACGTTATCTCTTTAATGAACATGGGATCGAGTAAGTTCTGTTGTGCAATGCAAGTAGTGCACAGACTATATGTTATTCTTCAATGCACAACGTTAGACAGTTTGTGCAAAGCAACAACACAGATTGTTCTGTGTTTCAGATTCTCTCTAATGAACATGGCATTGAGTTAGTTTTGGTGTGCAATGCAATGCACGAAGTGCATAACCTATGTTTCTTTAATGACGTTAAATCGGTTGTGCAAAGCACATAATGTTATAACAATGAGCTATACATTTTGCTTTTGACCTACTGAAAATATTTCTGGCCAAAGAGTCCTTACAGATGTTATATCATCCTGACAAAGGTCCACATTTGACATACTGAATTTTTTTCTGGTCAATGAGTACTCGAAACTTGACCTTTCCATTTATACTCGTTGACTTTTTCTGATGTCCTCGATCTTCGGCTTTCTATTCATATAGTCCAACTCCTTCTGATGCTTCATAAGCCATATAGATGTCCATATCTGACCTTTTGAACTTATTTCTGGTCAAAGTGTCCTCAAAATTTTCCAAACTATATAAAGTTATAGTCTCCTTCTGATGATAAATCAGCTATACAGAGGTCCCCTTTTGACCTACTGAACATATTTCTGGCCAAAGAGTCCTAAATGATTAACACTACTGATGACTGATATCTTTGGATGTTATATCATCCTGACAAAAGTCCATATTTGACCTACCGAATTTTTTTCTGGCCAAGGAGTGAGTACTCGAAACTTGACTTTTCCATATATACTTGTTGACTCTTTCTGATGTTACGTCAGACATACAGAATTCCATATTTGACACAAGGAAAATATTTCTTGCCAAAGAGTCCTCTTTCTTGGGCTTTCTATACATACTCATAGACTCCTTCTGATGCTTCATAAGCCATATAGATGTCCATATCTGACCTTTTGAACTTATTTGTGGTCAAAGTGTCCTAAAAAAATGTCAAACTATAGAAAGTTATAGACTCCTTTTGATGATAAATCAGCTATACAGCTGTCCCCCTTTGACCTCCAGAACATATTTCTGGCCAAAGAGTCCTCGATCTTGGGCTTTCTATACATACTCATAGACTTCTTCTGATGATTCATAAGCCATATAGATGTCCATATCTGACCTTTTGAACTTATTTGTGGTCAAAGTGTCCTCAAAATTCTTCAAACTATATAAAGTTATAGACTCCTTTTGATGATAAATCAGCTATACAGAGGTCCCCTTTTGACCTCCTGAACATTTTTCTGGCAAAAGAGTCCTCGATCTTGGGCTTTCTATACATACTCATAGACTCCTTCTGATGCTTCATAAGCCATATAGATGTCCATATCTGACCTTTTGAACTTATTTGTGGTCAAAGTGTCCTAACATTTTTTCAAACTATATAAAGTTATAGACTCCTTTTGATGATAAATTAGCTATACAGAGGTCCCCTTTTGACCTCCTGAACATTTTTCTGGCAAAAGAGTCCTCGATCTTGGGCTTTCTATACATACTCATAGACTCCTTCTGATGCTTCATAAGCCATATAGATGTCCATATCTGACCTTTTGAACTTATTTGTGGTCAAAGTGTCCTAACATTTTTTCAAACTATAGAAAGTTATAGACTCCTTTTTATGATAAATCAGCTATACAGAGGTCCCCTTTTGACCTCAGCTATACAGAGGTCCCCCTTTTGACCTTCTGATGCTTCATAAGCCATATAGATGTCCATATCTGACCTTTTGAACTTATTTGTGGTCAAAGTATCCTAACATTTTTTCAAACTATAGAAAGTTATAGACTCCTTTTGATGATAAATCAGCTATACAGAGGTCCCCTTTTGACCTCCTGAACATATTTCGGGCCAAAGAGTCCTCGATTTTGGGCTTTCTATACATACTCATATACTCCTTCTGATGCTTCATAAGCCATATAGATGTCCATATCTGACCTTTTGAACTTATTTGTGGTCAAAGTGTCCTAAAAAATATGCAAACTATAGAAAGTTATAGACTCCTTTTGATGATAAATCAGCTATACAGCTGTCACCTTTTGACCTCCAGAACATATTTCTGGCCAAAGAGTCCTCGATCTTGGGCTTTCTATACATACTCATAGACTTCTTCTGATGATTCATAAGCCATATAGATGTCAATATCTGACCTTTTGAACTTATTTGTGGTCAAAGTGTCCTCAAAATTCTTCAAACCATATAAAGTTATAGACTCCTTTTGATGATAAATCAGCTATACAGAGGTCCCCTTTTGACCTCCTGAACATTTTTCTGACAAAAGAGTCCTCGATCTTGGGCTTTCTATACATACTCATAGACTCCTTCTGATGCTTCATAAGCCATATAGATGTCCATATCTGACCTTTTGAACTTATTTGTTGTCAAAGTGTCCTAACATTTTTTCAAACTATATAAAGTTATAGACTCCTTTTGATGATAAATCAGTTATACAGAGGTCCCCTTTTGACCTCCTGAACATATTTCTGGCCAAAGAGTCCTTGATCTTGGGCTTTCTATACATACTCATAGATTCCTTTTGATGCTTCATAAGCCATATAGATGTCCATATCTGACCTTTTGAACTTACTTGTGGTCAAAGTGTCCTAACATTTTTTCAAACTATAGAAAGTTATAGACTCCTTTTTATGATAAATCAGCTATACGGAGGTCCCCTTTTGACCTCATGAACATATTTCTGGCCAAAGAGTCCTTGATCTTGGGCTTTCTATACATACTCATAGACTCCTTCTGATGCTTCATAAGCCATATAGATGTCCATATCTGACCTTTTGAACTTATTTGTGGTCAAAGTATCCTAACATTTTTTCAAACTATAGAAAGTTATAGACTCCTTTTGATGATAAATCAGCTATACAGAGGTCCCCTTTTGACCTCCTGAACATATTTCGGGCCAAAGAGTCCTCGATTTTGGGCTTTCTATACATACTCATATACTCCTTCTGATGCTTCATAAGCCATATAGATGTCCATATCTGACCTTTTGAACTTATTTGTGGTCAAAGTGTCCTAAAAAATATGCAAACTATATAAAGTTATAGACTCCTTTTGATGATAAATCAGCTATACAAAGGGCCCCTTTTGACCTCCAGAACATATTTCTGGCCAAAGAGTCCTCGATCTTATGCTTTCTATACATACTCATAGACTCCTTCTGATGTTTCATAAGCCATATAGATGTCCATATCTGACCTTTTGAACTTATTTGTGGTCAAAGTGTCCTAACATTTTTTCAAACTATAGAAAGTTATAGACTCCTTTTGATGATAAATCAGCTATACAGAGGGCTCCTTCTGACCTCCAGAACATATTTCTGGCCAAAGAGTCCTTGATCTTGAGCATTCTATACATACTCATAGACTACTTCTGATGCTTCATAAGCCATATAGATGTCCATATCTGACCTTTTGAACTCATTTGTGGTCAAAGTGTCCTAAAAAATATGCAAACTATAGAAAGTTATAGACTCCTTTTGATGATAAATCAGCTATACAGCTGTCACCTTTTGACCTCCAGAACATATTTCTGGCCAAAGAGTCCTCGATCTTGGGCTTTCTATACATACTCATTGACTTCTTCTGATGATTCATAAGCCATATAGATGTCCATATCTGACCTTTTGAACTTATTTGTGGTCAAAGTGTCCTAAAAAATATGCAAACTATAGAAAGTTATAGACTCCTTTTGATGATAAATCAGCTATACAGCTGTCACCTTTTGACCTCCAGAACATATTTCTGGCCAAAGAGTCCTCGATCTTGGGCTTTCTATACATACTCATAGACTTCTTCTGATGATTCATAAGCCATATAGATGTCCATATCTGACCTTTTGAACTTATTTGTGGTCAAAGTGTCCTAACATTTTTTCAAACTATAGAAAGTTATAGACTCCTTTTTATGATAAATCAGCTATACGGAGGTCCCCTTTTGACCTCATGAACATATTTCTGGCCAAAGAGTCCTTGATCTTGGGCTTTCTATACATACTCCTAGACTCCTTCTGATGCTTCATAAGCCATATAGATGTCCATATCTGACCTTTTGAACTTATTTGTGGTCAAAGTATCCTAACATTTTTTCAAACTATAGAAAGTTATAGACTCCTTTTGATGATAAATCAGCTATACAGAGGTCCCCTTTTGACCTCCTGAACATATTTCGGGCCAAAGAGTCCTCGATTTTGGGCTTTCTATACATACTCATATACTCCTTCTGATGCTTCATAAGCCATATAGATGTCCATATCTGACCTTTTGAACTTATTTGTGGTCAAAGTGTCCTAAAAAATATGCAAACTATATAAAGTTATAGACTCCTTTTGATGATAAATCAGCTATACAAAGGGCCCCTTTTGACCTCCAGAACATATTTCTGGCCAAAGAGTCCTCGATCTTATGCTTTCTATACATACTCATAGACTCCTTCTGATGTTTCATAAGCCATATAGATGTCCATATCTGACCTTTTGAACTTATTTGTGGTCAAAGTGTCCTAACATTTTTTCAAACTATAGAAAGTTATAGACTCCTTTTGATGATAAATCAGCTATACAGAGGGCTCCTTCTGACCTCCAGAACATATTTCTGGCCAAAGAGTCCTTGATCTTGAGCATTCTATACATACTCATAGACTACTTCTGATGCTTCATAAGCCATATAGATGTCCATATCTGACCTTTTGAACTCATTTGTGGTCAAAGTGTCCTAAAAAATATGCAAACTATAGAAAGTTATAGACTCCTTTTGATGATAAATCAGCTATACAGCTGTCACCTTTTGACCTCCAGAACATATTTCTGGCCAAAGAGTCCTCGATCTTGGGCTTTCTATACATACTCATTGACTTCTTCTGATGATTCATAAGCCATATAGATGTCCATATCTGACCTTTTGAACTTATTTGTGGTCAAAGTGTCCTAAAAAATATGCAAACTATAGAAAGTTATAGACTCCTTTTGATGATAAATCAGCTATACAGCTGTCACCTTTTGACCTCAAGAACATATTTCTGGCCAAAGAGTCCTCGATCTTGGGCTTTCTATACATACTCATAGACTTCTTCTGATGATTCATAAGCCATATAGATGTCCATATCTGACCTTTTGAACTTATTTGTGGTCAAAGTGTCCTCAAAATTCTTCAAACCATATAAAGTTATAGACTCCTTTTGATGATAAATCAGCTATACAGAGGTCCCCTTTTGACCTCCTGAACATTTTTCTGACAAAAGAGTCCTTGATCTTGGGCTTTCTATACATACTCCTAGACTCCTTCTGATGCTTCATAAGCCATATAGATGTCCATATCTGACCTTTTGAACTTATTTGTGGTCAAAGTGTCCTAACATTTTTTCAAACTATAGAAAGTTATAGACTCCTTTTTATGATAAATCAGCTATACGGAGGTCCCCTTTTGACCTCATGAACATATTTCTGGCCAAAGAGTCCTTGATCTTGGGCTTTCTATACATACTCCTAGACTCCTTCTGATGCTTCATAAGCCATATAGATGTCCATATCTCACCTTTTGAACTTATTTGTGGTCAAAGTATCCTAACATTTTTTCAAACTATAGAAAGTTATAGACTCCTTTTGATGATAAATCAGCTATACAGAGGTCCCCTTTTGACCTCCTGAACATATTTCGGGCCAAAGAGTCCTCGATTTTGGGCTTTCTATACATACTCATATACTCCTTCTGATGCTTCATAAGCCATATAGATGTCCATATCTGACCTTTTGAACTTATTTGTGGTCAAAGTGTCCTAAAAAATATGCAAACTATATAAAGTTATAGACTCCTTTTGATGATAAATCAGCTATACAAAGGGCCCCTTTTGACCTCCAGAACATATTTCTGGCCAAAGAGTCCTCGATCTTATGCTTTCTATACATACTCATAGACTCCTTCTGATGTTTCATAAGCCATATAGATGTCCATATCTGACCTTTTGAACTTATTTGTGGTCAAAGTGTCCTAACATTTTTTCAAACTATAGAAAGTTATAGACTCCTTTTGATGATAAATCAGCTATACAGAGGGCTCCTTCTGACCTCCAGAACATATTTCTGGCCAAAGAGTCCTTGATCTTGAGCATTCTATACATACTCATAGACTACTTCTGATGCTTCATAAGCCATATAGATGTCCATATCTGACCTTTTGAACTCATTTGTGGTCAAAGTGTCCTAAAAAATATGCAAACTATAGAAAGTTATAGACTCCTTTTGATGATAAATCAGCTATACAGCTGTCACCTTTTGACCTCCAGAACATATTTCTGGCCAAAGAGTCCTCGATCTTGGGCTTTCTATACATACTCATTGACTTCTTCTGATGATTCATAAGCCATATAGATGTCCATATCTGACCTTTTGAACTTATTTGTGGTCAAAGTGTCCTAAAAAATATGCAAACTATAGAAAGTTATAGACTCCTTTTGATGATAAATCAGCTATACAGCTGTCACCTTTTGACCTCCAGAACATATTTCTGGCCAAAGAGTCCTCGATCTTGGGCTTTCTATACATACTCATAGACTTCTTCTGATGATTCATAAGCCATATAGATGTCCATATCTGACCTTTTGAACTTATTTGTGGTCAAAGTGTCCTCAAAATTCTTCAAACCATATAAAGTTATAGACTCCTTTTGATGATAAATCAGCTATACAGAGGTCCCCTTTTGACCTCCTGAACATTTTTCTGACAAAAGAGTCCTCGATCTTGGGCTTTCTATACATACTCATAGACTCCTTCTGATGCTTCATAAGCCATATAGATGTCCATATCTGACCTTTTGAACTTATTTGTGGTCAAAGTGTCCTAACATTTTTTCAAACTATATAAAGTTATAGACTCCTTTTGATGATAAATCAGTTATACAGAGGTCCCCTTTTGACCTCCTGAACATATTTCTGGCCAAAGAGTCCTTGATCTTGGGCTTTCTATACATACTCCTAGACTCCTTCTGATGCTTCATAAGCCATATAGATGTCCATATCTGACCTTTTGAACTTATTTGTGGTCAAAGTATCCTAACATTTTTTCAAACTATAGAAAGTTATAGACTCCTTTTGATGATAAATCAGCTATACAGAGGTCCCCTTTTGACCTCCTGAACATATTTCGGGCCAAAGAGTCCTCGATTTTGGGCTTTCTATACATACTCATATACTCCTTCTGATGCTTCATAAGCCATATAGATGTCCATATCTGACCTTTTGAACTTATTTGTGGTCAAAGTGTCCTAAAAAATATGCAAACTATATAAAGTTATAGACTCCTTTTGATGATAAATCAGCTATACAAAGGGCCCCTTTTGACCTCCAGAACATATTTCTGGCCAAAGAGTCCTCGATCTTATGCTTTCTATACATACTCATAGACTCCTTCTGATGTTTCATAAGCCATATAGATGTCCATATCTGACCTTTTGAACTTATTTGTGGTCAAAGTGTCCTAACATTTTTTCAAACTATAGAAAGTTATAGACTCCTTTTGATGATAAATCAGCTATACAGAGGGCCCCTTCTGACCTCCAGAACATATTTCTGGCCAAAGAGTCCTTGATCTTGAGCTTTCTATACATACTCATAGACTACTTCTGATGCTTCATAAGCCATATAGATTTCCATATCTGACCTTTTGAACTTATTTGTGGTCAAAGTGTCCTCAAAAGTTTTCAAACTATATAAAGTTATAGACTCCTTTTGATGATAAATCAGTTATACAGAGGTCCCCTTTTGACCTCCTGAACATATATCTGGCCAAAGAGTCCTTGATCTTGGGCTTTCTATACATACTCATAGACTCCTTTTGATGCTTCATAAGCCATATAGATGTCCATATCTGACCTTTTGAACTTACTTGTGGTCAAAGTGTCCTAACATTTTTTCAAACTATAGAAAGTTATAGACTCCTTTTTATGATAAATCAGCTATACGGAGGTCCCCTTTTGACCTCATGAACATATTTCTGGCCAAAGAGTCCTTGATCTTGGGCTGTCTATACATACTCCTAGACTCCTTCTGATGCTTCATAAGCCATATAGATGTCCATATCTGACCTTTTGAACTTATTTGTGGTCAAAGTATCCTAACATTTTTTCAAACTATAGAAAGTTATAGACTCCTTTTGATGATAAATCAGCTATACAGAGGTCCCCTTTTGACCTCCTGAACATATTTCGGGCCAAAGAGTCCTCGATTTTGGGCTTTCTATACATACTCATATACTCCTTCTGATGCTTCATAAGCCATATAGATGTCCATATCTGACCTTTTGAACTTATTTGTGGTCAAAGTGTCCTAAAAAATATGCAAACTATATAAAGTTATAGACTCCTTTTGATGATAAATCAGCTATACAAAGGGCCCCTTTTGACCTCCAGAACATATTTCTGGCCAAAGAGTCCTCGATCTTATGCTTTCTATACATACTCATAGACTCCTTCTGATGTTTCATAAGCCATATAGATGTCCATATCTGACCTTTTGAACTTATTTGTGGTCAAAGTGTCCTAACATTTTTTCAAACTATAGAAAGTTATAGACTCCTTTTGATGATAAATCAGCTATACAGA
Source organism: Abramis brama (assembly GCF_963993115.1). NCBI lineage: Eukaryota > Metazoa > Chordata > Actinopteri > Cypriniformes > Leuciscidae > Abramis > Abramis brama. The sequence continues at coordinate 45,887,915 of NC_139965.1, read as the reverse complement.
GGGCTCCTTCTGACCTCCAGAACATATTTCTGGCCAAAGAGTCCTTGATCTTGAGCTTTCTATACATACTCATAGACTACTTCTGATGCTTCATAAGCCATATAGATGTCCATATCTGACCTTTTGAACTCATTTGTGGTCAAAGTGTCCTAAAAAATATGCAAACTATAGAAAGTTATAGACTCCTTTTGATGATAAATCAGCTATACAGCTGTCACCTTTTGACCTCCAGAACATATTTCTGGCCAAAGAGTCCTCGATCTTGGGCTTTCTATACATACTCATAGACTTCTTCTGATGATTCATAAGCCATATAGATGTCCATATCTGACCTTTTGAACTTATTTGTGGTCAAAGTGTCCTAAAAAATATGCAAACTATAGAAAGTTATAGACTCCTTTTGATGATAAATCAGCTATACAGCTGTCACCTTTTGACCTCAAGAACATATTTCTGGCCAAAGAGTCCTCGATCTTGGGCTTTCTATACATACTCATAGACTTCTTCTGATGATTCATAAGCCATATAGATGTCCATATCTGACCTTTTGAACTTATTTGTGGTCAAAGTGTCCTAAAAAATATGCAAACTATAGAAAGTTATAGACTCCTTTTGATGATAAATCAGCTATACAGCTGTCACCTTTTGACCTCCAGAACATATTTCTGGCCAAAGAGTCCTCGATCTTGGGCTTTCTATACATACTCATAGACTTCTTCTGATGATTCATAAGCCATATAGATGTCCATATCTGACCTTTTGAACTTATTTGTGGTCAAAGTGTCCTCAAAATTCTTCAAACCATATAAAGTTATAGACTCCTTTTGATGATAAATCAGCTATACAGAGGTCCCCTTTTGACCTCCTGAACATTTTTCTGACAAAAGAGTCCTCGATCTTGGGCTTTCTATACATACTCATAGACTCCTTCTGATGCTTCATAAGCCATATAGATGTCCATATCTGACCTTTTGAACTTATTTGTGGTCAAAGTGTCCTAACATTTTTTCAAACTATATAAAGTTATAGACTCCTTTTGATGATAAATCAGTTATACAGAGGTCCCCTTTTGACCTCCTGAACATATTTCTGGCCAAAGAGTCCTTGATCTTGGGCTTTCTATACATACTCCTAGACTCCTTCTGATGCTTCATAAGCCATATAGATGTCCATATCTGACCTTTTGAACTTATTTGTGGTCAAAGTATCCTAACATTTTTTCAAACTATAGAAAGTTATAGACTCCTTTTGATGATAAATCAGCTATACAGAGGTCCCCTTTTGACCTCCTGAACATATTTCGGGCCAAAGAGTCCTCGATTTTGGGCTTTCTATACATACTCATATACTCCTTCTGATGCTTCATAAGCCATATAGATGTCCATATCTGACCTTTTGAACTTATTTGTGGTCAAAGTGTCCTAAAAAATATGCAAACTATATAAAGTTATAGACTCCTTTTGATGATAAATCAGCTATACAAAGGGCCCCTTTTGACCTCCAGAACATATTTCTGGCCAAAGAGTCCTCGATCTTATGCTTTCTATACATACTCATAGACTCCTTCTGATGTTTCATAAGCCATATAGATGTCCATATCTGACCTTTTGAACTTATTTGTGGTCAAAGTGTCCTAACATTTTTTCAAACTATAGAAAGTTATAGACTCCTTTTGATGATAAATCAGCTATACAGAGGGCCCCTTCTGACCTCCAGAACATATTTCTGGCCAAAGAGTCCTTGATCTTGAGCTTTCTATACATACTCATAGACTACTTCTGATGCTTCATAAGCCATATAGATTTCCATATCTGACCTTTTGAACTTATTTGTGGTCAAAGTGTCCTCAAAAGTTTTCAAACTATATAAAGTTATAGACTCCTTTTGATGATAAATCAGTTATACAGAGGTCCCCTTTTGACCTCCTGAACATATATCTGGCCAAAGAGTCCTTGATCTTGGGCTTTCTATACATACTCATAGACTCCTTTTGATGCTTCATAAGCCATATAGATGTCCATATCTGACCTTTTGAACTTACTTGTGGTCAAAGTGTCCTAACATTTTTTCAAACTATAGAAAGTTATAGACTCCTTTTTATGATAAATCAGCTATACGGAGGTCCCCTTTTGACCTCATGAACATATTTCTGGCCAAAGAGTCCTTGATCTTGGGCTGTCTATACATACTCCTAGACTCCTTCTGATGCTTCATAAGCCATATAGATGTCCATATCTGACCTTTTGAACTTATTTGTGGTCAAAGTATCCTAACATTTTTTCAAACTATAGAAAGTTATAGACTCCTTTTGATGATAAATCAGCTATACAGAGGTCCCCTTTTGACCTCCTGAACATATTTCGGGCCAAAGAGTCCTCGATTTTGGGCTTTCTATACATACTCATATACTCCTTCTGATGCTTCATAAGCCATATAGATGTCCATATCTGACCTTTTGAACTTATTTGTGGTCAAAGTGTCCTAAAAAATATGCAAACTATATAAAGTTATAGACTCCTTTTGATGATAAATCAGCTATACAAAGGGCCCCTTTTGACCTCCAGAACATATTTCTGGCCAAAGAGTCCTCGATCTTATGCTTTCTATACATACTCATAGACTCCTTCTGATGTTTCATAAGCCATATAGATGTCCATATCTGACCTTTTGAACTTATTTGTGGTCAAAGTGTCCTAACATTTTTTCAAACTATAGAAAGTTATAGACTCCTTTTGATGATAAATCAGCTATACAGAGGGCTCCTTCTGACCTCCAGAACATATTTCTGGCCAAAGAGTCCTTGATCTTGAGCTTTCTATACATACTCATAGACTACTTCTGATGCTTCATAAGCCATATAGATGTCCATATCTGACCTTTTGAACTCATTTGTGGTCAAAGTGTCCTAAAAAATATGCAAACTATAGAAAGTTATAGACTCCTTTTGATGATAAATCAGCTATACAGCTGTCACCTTTTGACCTCCAGAACATATTTCTGGCCAAAGAGTCCTCGATCTTGGGCTTTCTATACATACTCATAGACTTCTTCTGATGATTCATAAGCCATATAGATGTCCATATCTGACCTTTTGAACTTATTTGTGGTCAAAGTGTCCTAAAAAATATGCAAACTATAGAAAGTTATAGACTCCTTTTGATGATAAATCAGCTATACAGCTGTCACCTTTTGACCTCAAGAACATATTTCTGGCCAAAGAGTCCTCGATCTTGGGCTTTCTATACATACTCATAGACTTCTTCTGATGATTCATAAGCCATATAGATGTCCATATCTGACCTTTTGAACTTATTTGTGGTCAAAGTGTCCTCAAAATTCTTCAAACCATATAAAGTTATAGACTCCTTTTGATGATAAATCAGCTATACAGAGGTCCCCTTTTGACCTCCTGAACATTTTTCTGACAAAAGAGTCCTCGATCTTGGGCTTTCTATACATACTCATAGACTCCTTCTGATGCTTCATAAGCCATATAGATGTCCATATCTGACCTTTTGAACTTATTTGTGGTCAAAGTGTCCTAACATTTTTTCAAACTATATAAAGTTATAGACTCCTTTTGATGATAAATCAGTTATACAGAGGTCCCCTTTTGACCTCCTGAACATATTTCTGGCCAAAGAGTCCTTGATCTTGGGCTTTCTATACATACTCCTAGACTCCTTCTGATGCTTCATAAGCCATATAGATGTCCATATCTGACCTTTTGAACTTATTTGTGGTCAAAGTATCCTAACATTTTTTCAAACTATAGAAAGTTATAGACTCCTTTTGATGATAAATCAGCTATACAGAGGTCCCCTTTTGACCTCCTGAACATATTTCGGGCCAAAGAGTCCTCGATTTTGGGCTTTCTATACATACTCATATACTCCTTCTGATGCTTCATAAGCCATATAGATGTCCATATCTGACCTTTTGAACTTATTTGTGGTCAAAGTGTCCTAACATTTTTTCAAACTATAGAAAGTTATAGACTCCTTTTGATGATAAATCAGCTATACAGAGGGCCCCTTCTGACCTCCAGAACATATTTCTGGCCAAAGAGTCCTTGATCTTGAGCTTTCTATACATACTCATAGACTACTTCTGATGCTTCATAAGCCATATAGATGTCCATATCTGACCTTTTGAACTCATTTGTGGTCAAAGTGTCCTAAACATTTTTCAAACCAACTAAAGTTATAGACTCCTTTTGATGATAAATCAGCTAAAAAGAGGTCCCCTTTTGACCTCCAGAACATGTTTCTGGCCAACGAGTCCTCAATCTTGGGCTTTCTTTACATACTCATATATTCCTTCTGATGCTTCATAAGCCATATAGATGTCCATATCTGACCTTTTGAACTTATTTGTGGTCAAAGTGGCCTCAAAATTTTTCAAACTATAGAAAGTTATAGACTCCTTTTGATGATAAATCAGCTATACAGAGGGTCCCTTTTGACCTCCAGAACATATTTCTGGCCAAAGAGTCCTCGATCTTATGCTTTCTATACATACTCATAGACTCCTTCTGATGCTTCATAAGCCATATAGATGTCCATATCTGACCTTTTGAACTTATTTGTGGTCAAAGTATCCAAACATTTTTTCAAACTATAGAAAGTTATAGACTCCTTTTGATGATAAATCAGCTATACAGAGGTCCCCTTTTGACCTCCTGAACATATTTCTGGCCAAAGAGTCCTCGATTTTGGGCTTTCTATTCATACTCATATACTCCTTCTGATGCTTCATAAGCCATATAGATGTCCATATCTGACCTTTTGAACTGATTTGTGGTCAAAGTGTCCTCAAAATTCTTCAAACTATATAAAGTTATAGACTCCTTTTGATGATAAAAAGAGGTCCCCTTTTGACCTCCTGAACATTTTTCTGGCAAAAGAGTCCTCGATCTTGGGCTTTCTATACATACTCATAGACTCCTTCTGGTGCTTCATAAGCCATATAGATGTCCATATCTGACCTTTTGAACTTATTTGTGGTCACAATGTCTCCTCACAATTTTTCAAACTATAGAAAGTTATAGACTCCTTTTTATGATAAATCAGCTATACAGAGGGCCCCTTTTGACCTCCTGAACATATTTCTGGCCAAAGAGTCCTCGATCTTGCGTTTTCTATACATACTCATAGACTCCTTATGATGCTTCATAAGCCATATAGATGTCCATATCTGACCTTTTGAACTTATTTGTGGTCAAAGTGTCCTTACATTTTTTCAAACTATAGAAAGTTATAAACTCCTTTTGATGATAAATCAGCTATAAAGAGGTCCCCTTTTGACCTCCTGAACATGTTTCTGGCCAAAGAGTTCTCAATGTTGGGTTTTCTATACATACTCATAGATTCCTTCTGAGGCTTCATAAGCCATATAGATGTCCATATCTGACCTTTTGAACTTATTTGTGGTCAAAGTGTCCTAAAAAATATGCAAACTATATAAAGTTATAGACTCCTTTTGATGATAAATCAGCTATACAAAGGGCCCCTTTTGACCTCCAGAACATATTTCTGGCCAAAGAGTCCTCGATCTTATGCTTTCTATACATACTCATAGACTCCTTCTGATGTTTCATAAGCCATATAGATGTCCATATCTGACCTTTTGAACTTATTTGTGGTCAAAGTGTCCTAACATTTTTTCAAACTATAGAAAGTTATAGACTCCTTTTGATGATAAATCAGCTATACAGAGGGCTCCTTCTGACCTCCAGAACATATTTCTGGCCAAAGAGTCCTTGATCTTGAGCATTCTATACATACTCATAGACTACTTCTGATGCTTCATAAGCCATATAGATGTCCATATCTGACCTTTTGAACTCATTTGTGGTCAAAGTGTCCTAAAAAATATGCAAACTATAGAAAGTTATAGACTCCTTTTGATGATAAATCAGCTATACAGCTGTCACCTTTTGACCTCCAGAACATATTTCTGGCCAAAGAGTCCTCGATCTTGGGCTTTCTATACATACTCATTGACTTCTTCTGATGATTCATAAGCCATATAGATGTCCATATCTGACCTTTTGAACTTATTTGTGGTCAAAGTGTCCTAAAAAATATGCAAACTATAGAAAGTTATAGACTCCTTTTGATGATAAATCAGCTATACAGCTGTCACCTTTTGACCTCCAGAACATATTTCTGGCCAAAGAGTCCTCGATCTTGGGCTTTCTATACATACTCATAGACTTCTTCTGATGATTCATAAGCCATATAGATGTCCATATCTGACCTTTTGAACTTATTTGTGGTCAAAGTGTCCTCAAAATTCTTCAAACCATATAAAGTTATAGACTCCTTTTGATGATAAATCAGCTATACAGAGGTCCCCTTTTGACCTCGTGAACATTTTTCTGACAAAAGAGTCCTCGATCTTGGGCTTTCTATACATACTCATAGACTCCTTCTGATGCTTCATAAGCCATATAGATGTCCATATCTGACCTTTTGAACTTATTTGTGGTCAAAGTGTCCTAACATTTTTTCAAACTATATAAAGTTATAGACTCCTTTTGATGATAAATCAGTTATACAGAGGTCCCCTTTTGACCTCCTGAACATATTTCTGGCCAAAGAGTCCTTGATCTTGGGCTTTCTATACATACTCCTAGACTCCTTCTGATGCTTCATAAGCCATATAGATGTCCATATCTGACCTTTTGAACTTATTTGTGGTCAAAGTATCCTAACATTTTTTCAAACTATAGAAAGTTATAGACTCCTTTTGATGATAAATCAGCTATACAGAGGTCCCCTTTTGACCTCCTGAACATATTTCGGGCCAAAGAGTCCTCGATTTTGGGCTTTCTATACATACTCATATACTCCTTCTGATGCTTCATAAGCCATATAGATGTCCATATCTGACCTTTTGAACTTATTTGTGGTCAAAGTGTCCTAAAAAATATGCAAACTATATAAAGTTATAGACTCCTTTTGATGATAAATCAGCTATACAAAGGGCCCCTTTTGACCTCCAGAACATATTTCTGGCCAAAGAGTCCTCGATCTTATGCTTTCTATACATACTCATAGACTCCTTCTGATGTTTCATAAGCCATATAGATGTCCATATCTGACCTTTTGAACTTATTTGTGGTCAAAGTGTCCTAACATTTTTTCAAACTATAGAAAGTTATAGACTCCTTTTGATGATAAATCAGCTATACAGAGGGCCCCTTCTGACCTCCAGAACATATTTCTGGCCAAAGAGTCCTTGATCTTGAGCTTTCTATACATACTCATAGACTACTTCTGATGCTTCATAAGCCATATAGATTTCCATATCTGACCTTTTGAACTTATTTGTGGTCAAAGTGTCCTCAAAAGTTTTCAAACTATATAAAGTTATAGACTCCTTTTGATGATAAATCAGTTATACAGAGGTCCCCTTTTGACCTCCTGAACATATATCTGGCCAAAGAGTCCTTGATCTTGGGCTTTCTATACATACTCATAGACTCCTTTTGATGCTTCATAAGCCATATAGATGTCCATATCTGACCTTTTGAACTTACTTGTGGTCAAAGTGTCCTAACATTTTTTCAAACTATAGAAAGTTATAGACTCCTTTTTATGATAAATCAGCTATACGGAGGTCCCCTTTTGACCTCATGAACATATTTCTGGCCAAAGAGTCCTTGATCTTGGGCTTTCTATACATACTCCTAGACTCCTTCTGATGCTTCATAAGCCATATAGATGTCCATATCTGACCTTTTGAACTTATTTGTGGTCAAAGTATCCTAACATTTTTTCAAACTATAGAAAGTTATAGACTCCTTTTGATGATAAATCAGCTATACAGAGGTCCCCTTTTGACCTCCTGAACATATTTCGGGCCAAAGAGTCCTCGATTTTGGGCTTTCTATACATACTCATATACTCCTTCTGATGCTTCATAAGCCATATAGATGTCCATATCTGACCTTTTGAACTTATTTGTGGTCAAAGTGTCCTAAAAAATATGCAAACTATATAAAGTTATAGACTCCTTTTGATGATAAATCAGCTATACAAAGGGCCCCTTTTGACCTCCAGAACATATTTCTGGCCAAAGAGTCCTCGATCTTATGCTTTCTATACATACTCATAGACTCCTTCTGATGTTTCATAAGCCATATAGATGTCCATATCTGACCTTTTGAACTTATTTGTGGTCAAAGTGTCCTAACATTTTTTCAAACTATAGAAAGTTATAGACTCCTTTTGATGATAAATCAGCTATACAGAGGGCTCCTTCTGACCTCCAGAACATATTTCTGGCCAAAGAGTCCTTGATCTTGAGCTTTCTATACATACTCATAGACTACTTCTGATGCTTCATAAGCCATATAGATGTCCATATCTGACCTTTTGAACTCATTTGTGGTCAAAGTGTCCTAAAAAATATGCAAACTATAGAAAGTTATAGACTCCTTTTGATGATAAATCAGCTATACAGCTGTCACCTTTTGACCTCCAGAACATATTTCTGGCCAAAGAGTCCTCGATCTTGGGCTTTCTATACATACTCAAAGACTTCTTCTGATGATTCATAAGCCATATAGATGTCCATATCTGACCTTTTGAACTTATTTGTGGTCAAAGTGTCCTAAAAAATATGCAAACTATAGAAAGTTATAGACTCCTTTTGATGATAAATCAGCTATACAGCTGTCACCTTTTGACCTCAAGAACATATTTCTGGCCAAAGAGTCCTCGATCTTGGGCTTTCTATACATACTCATAGACTTCTTCTGATGATTCATAAGCCATATAGATGTCCATATCTGACCTTTTGAACTTATTTGTGGTCAAAGTGTCCTCAAAATTCTTCAAACCATATAAAGTTATAGACTCCTTTTGATGATAAATCAGCTATACAGAGGTCCCCTTTTGACCTCCTGAACATTTTTCTGACAAAAGAGTCCTCGATCTTGGGCTTTCTATACATACTCATAGACTCCTTCTGATGCTTCATAAGCCATATAGATGTCCATATCTGACCTTTTGAACTTATTTGTGGTCAAAGTGTCCTAACATTTTTTCAAACTATATAAAGTTATAGACTCCTTTTGATGATAAATCAGTTATACAGAGGTCCCCTTTTGACCTCCTGAACATATTTCTGGCCAAAGAGTCCTTGATCTTGGGCTTTCTATACATACTCCTAGACTCCTTCTGATGCTTCATAAGCCATATAGATGTCCATATCTGACCTTTTGAACTTATTTGTGGTCAAAGTATCCTAACATTTTTTCAAACTATAGAAAGTTATAGACTCCTTTTGATGATAAATCAGCTATACAGAGGTCCCCTTTTGACCTCCTGAACATATTTCGGGCCAAAGAGTCCTCGATTTTGGGCTTTCTATACATACTCATATACTCCTTCTGATGCTTCATAAGCCATATAGATGTCCATATCTGACCTTTTGAACTTATTTGTGGTCAAAGTGTCCTAACATTTTTTCAAACTATAGAAAGTTATAGACTCCTTTTGATGATAAATCAGCTATACAGAGGGCCCCTTCTGACCTCCAGAACATATTTCTGGCCAAAGAGTCCTTGATCTTGAGCTTTCTATACATACTCATAGACTACTTCTGATGCTTCATAAGCCATATAGATGTCCATATCTGACCTTTTGAACTCATTTGTGGTCAAAGTGTCCTAAACATTTTTCAAACCAACTAAAGTTATAGACTCCTTTTGATGATAAATCAGCTAAAAAGAGGTCCCCTTTTGACCTCCAGAACATGTTTCTGGCCAACGAGTCCTCAATCTTGGGCTTTCTTTACATACTCATATATTCCTTCTGATGCTTCATAAGCCATATAGATGTCCATATCTGACCTTTTGAACTTATTTGTGGTCAAAGTGGCCTCAAAATTTTTCAAACTATAGAAAGTTATAGACTCCTTTTGATGATAAATCAGCTATACAGAGGGTCCCTTTTGACCTCCAGAACATATTTCTGGCCAAAGAGTCCTCGATCTTATGCTTTCTATACATACTCATAGACTCCTTCTGATGCTTCATAAGCCATATAGATGTCCATATCTGACCTTTTGAACTTATTTGTGGTCAAAGTATCCAAACATTTTTTCAAACTATAGAAAGTTATAGACTCCTTTTGATGATAAATCAGCTATACAGAGGTCCCCTTTTGACCTCCTGAACATATTTCTGGCCAAAGAGTCCTCGATTTTGGGCTTTCTATACATACTCATATACTCCTTCTGATGCTTCATAAGCCATATAGATGTCCATATCTGACCTTTTGAACTGATTTGTGGTCAAAGTGTCCTCAAAATTCTTCAAACTATATAAAGTTATAGACTCCTTTTGATGATAAAAAGAGGTCCCCTTTTGACCTCCTGAACATTTTTCTGGCAAAAGAGTCCTCGATCTTGGGCTTTCTATACATACTCATAGACTCCTTCTGGTGCTTCATAAGCCATATAGATGTCCATATCTGACCTTTTGAACTTATTTGTGGTCACAATGTCTCCTCACAATTTTTCAAACTATAGAAAGTTATAGACTCCTTTTTATGATAAATCAGCTATACAGAGGGCCCCTTTTGACCTCCTGAACATATTTCTGGCCAAAGAGTCCTCGATCTTGGGCTTTCTATACATACTCATAGACTCCTTCTGGTGCTTCATAAGCCATATAGATTTCCATATCTGACATTTTGAACTTATTTGTAGTCAAAGTGTCCTAAAAAAAATTCAAACTATATAAAGTTATAGACTCCTTTTGATGATGAGTCAGCTATACAGAGGGTCCCTTTTGACCTCCTGAACATATTTCTGGCCAAAGAGTCCTTGATCTTGGGCTTTCTATACATACTCATAGACTCCTTCTGATGCTTCATAAGCCATATAGATGTCCATATCTGACCTTTTGAACTTATTTGTGGTCAAAGTGTCCTAACATTTTTTCAAACTATAGAAAGTTATAGACTCCTTTTTATGATAAATCAGCTATACAGAGGTCCCCTTTTGACCTCATGAACATATTTCTGGCCAAAGAGTCCTTGATCTTGGGCTTTCTATACATACTCATAGACTCCTTCTGATGCTTCATAAGCCATATAGATGTCCATATCTGACCTTTTGAACTTATTTGTGGTCAAAGTGTCCTAACATTTTTTCAAACTATAGAAAGTTATAGACTCCTTTTTATGATAAATCAGCTATACAGAGGGCCCCTTTTGACCTCCTGAACATATTCCTGGCCAAAGAGTCCTCGATCTTGCGTTTTCTATACATACTCATAGACTCCTTCTGATGCTTCATAAGCCATATAGATGTCCATATCTGACCTTTTGAACTTATTAGTGGTCAAAGTGTCCTCAAAATTCTTCAAACTATAGAAAGTTATAGACTCCTTTTGATGATAAATCAGCTATACAGAGGTCCCCTTTTGACCTCCTGAACATATTTCTGGCAAAAGAGTCCTCGATCTTGGGCTTTCTATACATACTCATAGACTCCTTCTGATGCTTCATAAGCCATATAGATGTCCATATCTGACCTGTTGAACTTAATTGTGGTCAAAGTGTCCTAAAATTTTTCAAACTACATAAAGTTATAGACTCCTTTTGATGATAAATCAGCTATACAGAGGGCCCCTTTTGACCTAGTGAACATATTTCTGGCCAAAGAGTCCTCGATCTTGGGCTTTCTATACATACTCATATACTCCTTCTGATGCTTCATAAGCCATATAGATGTCCATATCTGACCTTTTGAACTTATTTGTGGTCAAAGTGTCCTAAAAAAAATTCAAACTATATAAACTTATAGACTCCTTTTGATGATAAATCAGCTATACAGAGGGCCCCTTTTGACCTCCAGAACATATTTCTGGCCAAAGAGTCCTCGATCTTGGGCTTTCTATACATACTCCTTCTGATGCTTCATAAGCCATATAGATGTCCATATCTGACCTTTTGAACTTATTTGTGGTCAAAGTGTCCTAACATTTTTTCAAACTATAGAAAGTTATAGACTCCTTTTTATGATAAATCAGCTATACAGAGGTCCCCTTTTGACCTCAGCTATACAGAGGTCCCCCTTTTGACCTTCTGATGCTTCATAAGCCATATAGATGTCCATTATCTGACCTTTTGAACTTATTTGTGGTCAAAGTATCCTAACATTTTTTCAAACTATAGAAAGTTATAGACTCCTTTTGATGATAAATCAGCTATACAGAGGTCCCCTTTTGACCTCCTGAACATATTTCGGGCCAAAGAGTCCTCGATTTTGGGCTTTCTATACATACTCATATACTCCTTCTGATGCTTCATAAGCCATATAGATGTCCATATCTGACCTTTTGAACTTATTTGTGGTCAAAGTGTCCTAAAAAATATGCAAACTATAGAAAGTTATAGACTCCTTTTGATGATAAATCAGCTATACAGCTGTCACCTTTTGACCTCCAGAACATATTTCTGGCCAAAGAGTCCTCGATCTTGGGCTTTCTATACATACTCATAGACTTCTTCTGATGATTCATAAGCCATATAGATGTCCATATCTGACCTTTTGAACTTATTTGTGGTCAAAGTGTCCTCAAAATTCTTCAAACCATATAAAGTTATAGACTCCTTTTGATGATAAATCAGCTATACAGAGGTCCCCTTTTGACCTCCTGAACATTTTTCTGACAAAAGAGTCCTCGATCTTGGGCTTTCTATACATACTCATAGACTCCTTCTGATGCTTCATAAGCCATATAGATGTCCATATCTGACCTTTTGAACTTATTTGTGGTCAAAGTGTCCTAACATTTTTTCAAACTATATAAAGTTATAGATTCCTTTTGATGATAAATCAGCTATACAGAGGTCCCCTTTTGACCTCAGCTATACAGAGGTCCCCCTTTTGACCTTCTGATGCTTCATAAGCCATATAGATGTCCATATCTGACCTTTTGAACTTATTTGTGGTCAAAGTATCCTAACATTTTTTCAAACTATAGAAAGTTATAGACTCCTTTTGATGATAAATCAGCTATACAGAGGTCCCCTTTTGACCTCCTGAACATATTTCGGGCCAAAGAGTCCTCGATCTTGGGCTTTCTATACATACTCATATACTCCTTCTGATGCTTCATAAGCCATATAGATGTCCATATCTGACCTTTTGAACTTATTTGTGGTCAAAGTGTCCTAAAAAATATGCAAACTATAGAAAGTTATAGACTCCTTTTGATGATAAATCAGCTATACAGCTGTCACCTTTTGACCTCCAGAACATATTTCTGGCCAAAGAGTCCTCGATCTTGGGCTTTCTATACATACTCATAGACTTCTTCTGATGATTCATAAGCCATATAGATGTCCATATCTGACCTTTTGAACTTATTTGTGGTCAAAGTGTCCTCAAAATTCTTCAAACCATATAAAGTTATAGACTCCTTTTGATGATAAATCAGCTATACAGAGGTCCCCTTTTGACCTCCTGAACATTTTTCTGACAAAAGAGTCCTCGATCTTGGGCTTTCTATACATACTCATAGACTCCTTCTGATGCTTCATAAGCCATATAGATGTCCATATCTGACCTTTTGAACTTATTTGTGGTCAAAGTGTCCTAACATTTTTTCAAACTATATAAAGTTATAGATTCCTTTTGATGATAAATCAGTTATACAGAGGTCCCCTTTTGACCTCCTGAACATATTTCTGGCCAAAGAGTCCTTGATCTTGGGCTTTCTATACATACTCATAGACTCCTTTTGATGCTTCATAAGCCATATAGATGTCCATATCTGACCTTTTGAACTTACTTGTGGTCAAAGTGTCCTAACATTTTTTCAAACTATAGAAAGTTATAGACTCCTTTTTATGATAAATCAGCTATACGGAGGGCCCCTTTTGACCTCATGAACATATTTCTGGCCAAAGAGTCCTTGATCTTGGGCTTTCTATACATACTCCTAGACTCCTTCTGATGCTTCATAAGCCATATAGATGTCCATATCTGACCTTTTGAACTTATTTGTGGTCAAAGTATCCTAACATTTTTTCAAACTATAGAAAGTTATAGACTCCTTTTGATGATAAATCAGCTATACAGAGGTCCCCTTTTGACCTCCTGAATATATTTCGGGCCAAAGAGTCCTCGATTTTGGGCTTTCTATACATACTCATAGACTCCTTCTGATGCTTCATAAGCCATATAGATGTCCATATCTGACCTTTTGAACTTATTTGTGGTCAAAGTGTCCTAAAAAATATGCAAACTATATAAAGTTATAGACTCCTTTTGATGATAAATCAGCTATACAAAGGGCCCCTTTTGACCTCCAGAACATATTTCTGGCCAAAGAGTCCTCGATCTTATGCTTTGTATACATACTCATAGACTCCTTCTGATGTTTCATAAGCCATATAGATGTCCATATCTGACCTTTTGAACTTATTTGTGGTCAAAGTGTCCTAACAATTTTTTCAAACTATAGAAAGTTATAGACTCCTTTTGATGATAAATCAGCTATACAGAGGGCTCCTTCTGACCTCCAGAACATATTTCTGGCCAAAGAGTCCTTGATCTTGAGCATTCTACACATACTCATAGACTACTTCTGATGCTTCATAAGCCATATAGATGTCCATATCTGACCTTTTGAACTCATTTGTGGTCAAAGTGTCCTAAAAAATATGCAAACTATAGAAAGTTATAGACTCCTTTTGATGATAAATCAGCTATACAGCTGTCACCTTTTGACCTCCAGAACATATTTCTGGCCAAAGAGTCCTCGATCTTGGGCTTTCTATACATACTCATAGACTTCTTCTGATGATTCATAAGCCATATAGATGTCCATATCTGACCTTTTGAACTTATTTGTGGTCAAAGTGTCCTAAAAAATATGCAAACTATAGAAAGTTATAGACTCCTTTTGATGATAAATCAGCTATACAGCTGTCACCTTTTGACCTCCAGAACATATTTCTGGCCAAAGAGTCGTCGATATTGGGCTTTCTATACATACTCCTAGACTCCTTATGATGCTTCATAAGCCATATAGATGTCCATATCTGACCTTTTGAACTTATTTGTGGTCAAAGTGTCCTAACATTTTTTCAAACTATATAAAGTTATAGACTCCTTTTGATGATAAATCAGTTATACAGAGGTCCCCTTTTGACCTCCTGAACATATTTCTGGCCAAAGAGTCCTTGATCTTGGGCTTTCTATACATACTCATAGACTCCTTTTGATGCTTCATAAGCCATATAGATGTCCATATCTGACCTTTTGAACTTACTTGTGGTCAAAGTGTCCTAACATTTTTTCAAACTATAGAAAGTTATAGACTCCTTTTTATGATAAATCAGCTATACGGAGGTCCCCTTTTGACCTCATGAACATATTTCTGGCCAAAGAGTCCTTGATCTTGGGCTTTCTATACATACTCCTAGACTCCTTCTGATGCTTCATAAGCCATATAGATGTCCATATCTGACCTTTTGAACTTATTTGTGGTCAAAGTATCCTAACATTTTTTCAAACTATAGAAAGTTATAGACTCCTTTTGATGATAAATCAGCTATACAGAGGTCCCCTTTTGACCTCCTGAACATATTTCGGGCCAAAGAGTCCTCGATTTTGGGCTTTCTATACATACTCATATACTCCTTCTGATGCTTCATAAGCCATATAGATGTCCATATCTGACCTTTTGAACTTATTTGTGGTCAAAGTGTCCTAAAAAATATGCAAACTATATAAAGTTATAGACTCCTTTTGATGATAAATCAGCTATACAAAGGGCCCCTTTTGACCTCCAGAACATATTTCTGGCCAAAGAGTCCTCGATCTTATGCTTTCTATACATACTCATAGACTCCTTCTGATGTTTCATAAGCCATATAGATGTCCATATCTGACCTTTTGAACTTATTTGTGGTCAAAGTGTCCTAACATTTTTTCAAACTATAGAAAGTTATAGACTCCTTTTGATGATAAATCAGCTATACAGAGGGCTCCTTCTGACCTCCAGAACATATTTCTGGCCAAAGAGTCCTTGATCTTGAGCATTCTATACATACTCATAGACTACTTCTGATGCTTCATAAGCCATATAGATGTCCATATCTGACCTTTTGAACTCATTTGTGGTCAAAGTGTCCTAAAAAATATGCAAACTATAGAAAGTTATAGACTCCTTTTGATGATAAATCAGCTATACAGCTGTCACCTTTTGACCTCCAGAACATATTTCTGGCCAAAGAGTCCTCGATCTTGGGCTTTCTATACATACTCATAGACTTCTTCTGATGATTCATAAGCCATATAGATGTCCATATCTGACCTTTTGAACTTATTTGTGGTCAAAGTGTCCTAAAAAATATGCAAACTATAGAAAGTTATAGACTCCTTTTGATGATAAATCAGCTATACAGCTGTCACCTTTTGACCTCCAGAACATATTTCTGGCCAAAGAGTCCTCGATCTTGGGCTTTCTATACATACTCATAGACTTCTTCTGATGATTCATAAGCCATATAGATGTCCATATCTGACCTTTTGAACTTATTTGTGGTCAAAGTGTCCTCAAAATTCTTCAAACCATATAAAGTTATAGACTCCTTTTGATGATAAATCAGCTATACAGAGGTCCCCTTTTGACCTCCTGAACATTTTTCTGACAAAAGAGTCCTCGATCTTGGGCTTTCTATACATACTCATAGACTCCTTCTGATGCTTCATAAGCCATATAGATGTCCATATCTGACCTTTTGAACTTATTTGTGGTCAAAGTGTCCTAACATTTTTTCAAACTATATAAAGTTATAGACTCCTTTTGATGATAAATCAGTTATACAGAGGTCCCCTTTTGACCTCCTGAACATATTTCTGGCCAAAGAGTCCTTGATCTTGGGCTTTCTATACATACTCCTAGACTCCTTCTGATGCTTCATAAGCCATATAGATGTCCATATCTGACCTTTTGAACTTATTTGTGGTCAAAGTATCCTAACATTTTTTCAAACTATAGAAAGTTATAGACTCCTTTTGATGATAAATCAGCTATACAGCTGTCACCTTTTGACCTCCAGAACATATTTCTGGCCAAAGAGTCCTTGATCTTGAGCTTTCTATACATACTCATAGACTACTTCTGATGCTTCATAAGCCATATAGATTTCCATATCTGACCTTTTGAACTTATTTGTGGTCAAAGTGTCCTCAAAAGTTTTCAAACTATATAAAGTTATAGACTCCTTTTGATGATAAATCAGTTATACAGAGGTCCCCTTTTGACCTCCTGAACATATTTCTGGCCAAAGAGACCTTGATCTTGGGCTTTCTATACATACTCATAGACTCCTTTTGATGCTTCATAAGCCATATAGATGTCCATATCTGACCTTTTGAACTTACTTGTGGTCAAAGTGTCCTAACATTTTTTCAAACTATAGAAAGTTATAGACTCCTTTTTATGATAAATCAGCTATACGGAGGTCCCCTTTTGACCTCATGAACATATTTCTGGCCAAAGAGTCCTTGATCTTGGGCTTTCTATACATACTCCTAGACTCCTTCTGATGCTTCATAAGCCATATAGATGTCCATATCTGACCTTTTGAACTTATTTGTGGTCAAAGTATCCTAACATTTTTTCAAACTATAGAAAGTTATAGACTCCTTTTGATGATAAATCAGCTATACAGAGGTCCCCTTTTGACCTCCTGAACATATTTCGGGCCAAAGAGTCCTCGATTTTGGGCTTTCTATACATACTCATATACTCCTTCTGATGCTTCATAAGCCATATAGATGTCCATATCTGACCTTTTGAACTTATTTGTGGTCAAAGTGTCCTAAAAAATATGCAAACTATATAAAGTTATAGACTCCTTTTGATGATAAATCAGCTATACAAAGGGCCCCTTTTGACCTCCAGAACATATTTCTGGCCAAAGAGTCCTCGATCTTATGCTTTCTATACATACTCATAGACTCCTTCTGATGTTTCATAAGCCATATAGATGTCCATATCTGACCTTTTGAACTTATTTGTGGTCAAAGTGTCCTAACATTTTTTCAAACTATAGAAAGTTATAGACTCCTTTTGATGATAAATCAGCTATACAGAGGGCTCCTTCTGACCTCCAGAACATATTTCTGGCCAAAGAGTCCTTGATCTTGAGCTTTCTATACATACTCATAGACTACTTCTGATGCTTCATAAGCCATATAGATGTCCATATCTGACCTTTTGAACTCATTTGTGGTCAAAGTGTCCTAAAAAATATGCAAACTATAGAAAGTTATAGACTCCTTTTGATGATAAATCAGCTATACAGCTGTCACCTTTTGACCTCCAGAACATATTTCTGGCCAAAGAGTCCTCGATCTTGGGCTTTCTATACATACTCATAGACTTCTTCTGATGATTCATAAGCCATATAGATGTCCATATCTGACCTTTTGAACTTATTTGTGGTCAAAGTGTCCTAAAAAATATGCAAACTATAGAAAGTTATAGACTCCTTTTGATGATAAATCAGCTATACAGCTGTCACCTTTTGACCTCCAGAACATATTTCTGGCCAAAGAGTCCTCGATCTTGGGCTTTCTATACATACTCATAGACTTCTTCTGATGCTTCATAAGCCATATAGATGTCCATATCTGACCTTTTGAACTTATTTGTGGTCAAAGTGTCCTAACATTTTTTCAAACTATATAAAGTTATAGACTCCTTTTGATGATAAATCAGTTATACAGAGGTCCCCTTTTGACCTCCTGAACATATTTCTGGCCAAAGAGTCCTTGATCTTGGGCTTTCTATACATACTCCTAGACTCCTTCTGATGCTTCATAAGCCATATAGATGTCCATATCTGACCTTTTGAACTTATTTGTGGTCAAAGTATCCTAACATTTTTTCAAACTATAGAAAGTTATAGACTCCTTTTGATGATAAATCAGCTATACAGAGGTCCCCTTTTGACCTCCTGAACATATTTCGGGCCAAAGAGTCCTCGATTTTGGGCTTTCTATACATACTCATATACTCCTTCTGATGCTTCATAAGCCATATAGATGTCCATATCTGACCTTTTGAACTTATTTGTGGTCAAAGTGTCCTAACATTTTTTCAAACTATAGAAAGTTATAGACTCCTTTTGATGATAAATCAGCTATACAGAGGGCCCCTTCTGACCTCCAGAACATATTTCTGGCCAAAGAGTCCTTGATCTTGAGCTTTCTATACATACTCATAGACTACTTCTGATGCTTCATAAGCCATATAGATGTCCATATCTGACCTTTTGAACTCATTTGTGGTCAAAGTGTCCTAAACATTTTTCAAACCAACTAAAGTTATAGACTCCTTTTGATGATAAATCAGCTAAAAAGAGGTCCCCTTTTGACGTCCAGAACATATTTCTGGCCAAAGAGTCCTCGATCTTGGGCTTTCTATACATACTCATAGACTCCTTCTGATGCTTCATAAGCCATATAGATGTCCATATCTGACCTTTTGAACTTATTTGTGGTCAAAGTGGCCTCAAAATTTTTCAAACTATAGAAAGTTATAGACTCCTTTTGATGATAAATCAGCTATACAGACGGTCCCTTTTGACCTCCAGAACATATTTCTGGCCAAAGAGTCCTCGATCTTATGCTTTCTATACATACTCATAGACTCCTTCTGATGCTTCATAAGCCATATAGATGTCCATATCTGACCTTTTGAACTTATTTGTGGTCAAAGTATCCAAACATTTTTTCAAACTATAGAAAGTTATAGACTCCTTTTGATGATAAATCAGCTATACAGAGGGCTCCTTCTGACCTCCAGAACATATTTCTGGCCAAAGAGTCCTTGATCTTGAGCTTTCTATACATACTCATAGACTACTTCTGATGCTTCATAAGCCATATAGATGTCCATATCTGACCTTTTGAACTCATTTGTGGTCAAAGTGTCCTAAAAAATATGCAAACTATAGAAAGTTATAGACTCCTTTTGATGATAAATCAGCTATACAGCTGTCACCTTTTGACCTCCAGAACATATTTCTGGCCAAAGAGTCCTCAATCTTGGGCTTTCTATACATACTCATAGACTTCTTCTGATGATTCATAAGCCATATAGATGTCCATATCTGACCTTTTGAACTTATTTGTGGTCAAAGTGTCCTAAAAAATATGCAAACTATAGAAAGTTATAGACTCCTTTTGATGATAAATCAGCTATACAGCTGTCACCTTTTGACCTCCAGAACATATTTCTGGCCAAAGAGTCCTCGATCTTGGGCTTTCTATACATACTCATAGACTTCTTCTGATGATTCATAAGCCATATAGATGTCCATATCTGACCTTTTGAACTTATTTGTGGTCAAATTGTCCTCAAAATTCTTCAAACCATATAAAGTTATAGACTCCTTTTGATGATAAATCAGCTATACAGAGGTCCCCTTTTGACCTCCTGAACATTTTTCTGACAAAAGAGTCCTCGAACTTGGGCTTTCTATACATACTCATAGACTCCTTCTGATGCTTCATAAGCCATATAGATGTCCATATCTGACCTTTTGAACTTATTTGTGGTCAAAGTGTCCTAACATTTTTTCAAACTATATAAAGTTATAGACTCCTTTTGATGATAAATCAGTTATACAGAGGTCCCCTTTTGACCTCCTGAACATATTTCTGGCCAAAGAGTCCTTGATCTTGGGCTTTCTATACATACTCCTAGACTCCTTCTGATGCTTCATAAGCCATATAGATGTCCATATCTGACCTTTTGAACTTATTTGTGGTCAAAGTATCCTAACATTTTTTCAAACTATAGAAAGTTATAGACTCCTTTTGATGATAAATCAGCTATACAGAGGGCCCCTTCTGACCTCCAGAACATATTTCTGGCCAAAGAGTCCTTGATCTTGAGCTTTCTATACATACTCATAGACTACTTCTGATGCTTCATAAGCCATATAGATGTCCATATCTGACCTTTTGAACTCATTTGTGGTCAAAGTGTCCTAAACATTTTTCAAACCAACTAAAGTTATAGACTCCTTTTGATGATAAATCAGCTAAAAAGAGGTCCCCTTTTGACCTCCAGAACATATTTCTGGCCAAAGAGTCCTCGATCTTGGGCTTTCTATACATACTCATAGACTCCTTCTGATGTTTCATAAGCCATATAGATGTCCATATCTGACCTTTTGAACTTATTTGTGGTCAAAGTGGCCTCAAAATTTTTCAAACTATAGAAAGTTATAGACTCCTTTTGATGATAAATCAGCTATACAGACGGTCCCTTTTGACCTCCAGAACATATTTCTGGCCAAAGAGTCCTCGATCTTATGCTTTCTATACATACTCATAGACTCCTTCTGATGCTTCATAAGCCATATAGATGTCCATATCTGACCTTTTGAACTTATTTGTGGTCAAAGTATCCAAACATTTTTTCAAACTATAGAAAGTTATAGACTCCTTTTGATGATAAATCAGCTATACAGAGGTCCCCTTTTGACCTCCTGAACATATTTCTGGCCAAAGAGTCCTCAATCTTGGGCTTTCTATACATACTCATATACTCCTTCTGATGCTTCATAAGCCATATAGATGTCCATATCTGACCTTTTGAACTTATTTGTGGTCAAAGTGTCCTCAAAATTCTTCAAACTATATAAAGTTATAGACTCCTTTTGATGATAAAAAGAGGTCCCCTTTTGACCTCCTGAACATTTTTCTGGCAAAAGAGTCCTCGATCTTGGGCTTTCTATACATACTCATAGACTCCTTCTGGTGCTTCATAAGCCATATAGATGTCCATATCTGACCTTTTGAACTTATTTGTGGTCACAATGTCTCCTCACAATTTTTCAAACTATAGAAAGTTATAGACTCCTTTTTATGATAAATCAGCTATACAGAGGGCCCCTTTTGACCTCCTGAACATATTTCTGGCCAAAGAGTCCTCGATCTTGGGCTTTCTATACATACTCATAGACTCCTTCTGGTGCTTCATAAGCCATATAGATTTCCATATCTGACATTTTGAACTTATTTGTAGTCAAAGTGTCCTAAAAAAAATTCAAACTATATAAAGTTATAGACTCCTTTTGATGATGAGTCAGCTATACAGAGGGTCCCTTTTGACCTCCTGAACATATTTCTGGCCAAAGAGTCCTTGATCTTGGGCTTTCTATACATACTCATAGACTCCTTCTGATGCTTCATAAGCCATATAGATGTCCATATCTGACCTTTTGAACTTATTTGTGGTCAAAGTGTCCTAACATTTTTTCAAACTATAGAAAGTTATAGACTCCTTTTTATGATAAATCAGCTATACAGAGGTCCCCTTTTGACCTCATGAACATATTTCTGGCCAAAGAGTCCTTGATCTTGGGCTTTCTATACATACTCATAGACTCCTTCTGATGCTTCATAAGCCATATAGATGTCCATATCTGACCTTTTGAACTTATTTGTGGTCAAAGTGTCCTAACATTTTTTCAAACTATAGAAAGTTATAGACTCCTTTTTATGATAAATCAGCTATACAGAGGGCCCCTTTTGACCTCCTGAACATATTCCTGGCCAAAGAGTCCTCGATCTTGCGTTTTCTATACATACTCATAGACTCCTTCTGATGCTTCATAAGCCATATAGATGTCCATATCTGACCTTTTGAACTTATTAGTGGTCAAAGTGTCCTCAAAATTCTTCAAACTATAGAAAGTTATAGACTCCTTTTGATGATAAATCAGCTATACAGAGGTCCCCTTTTGACCTCCTGAACATATTTCTGGCAAAAGAGTCCTCGATCTTGGGCTTTCTATACATACTCATAGACTCCTTCTGATGCTTCATAAGCCATATAGATGTCCATATCTGACCTGTTGAACTTAATTGTGGTCAAAGTGTCCTAAAATTTTTCAAACTACATAAAGTTATAGACTCCTTTTGATGATAAATCAGCTATACAGAGGGCCCCTTTTGACCTAGTGAACATATTTCTGGCCAAAGAGTCCTCGATCTTGGGCTTTCTATACATACTCATATACTCCTTCTGATGCTTCATAAGCCATATAGATGTCCATATCTGACCTTTTGAACTTATTTGTGGTCAAAGTGTCCTAAAAAAAATTCAAACTATATAAACTTATAGACTCCTTTTGATGATAAATCAGCTATACAGAGGGCCCCTTTTGACCTCCAGAACATATTTCTGGCCAAAGAGTCCTCGATCTTGGGCTTTCTATACATACTCATAGACTCCTTCTGGTGCTTCATAAGCCATATAGATTTCCATATCTGACATTTTGAACTTATTTGTAGTCAAAGTGTCCTAAAAAAAATTCAAACTATATAAAGTTATAGACTCCTTTTGATGATAAATCAGCTATAAAGAGGTCCCCTTTTGACCTCCTGAACATGTTTCTGGCCAAAGAGTCCTCAATCTTGGGCTTTCTATACATACTCATAGATTCCTTCTGATGCTTCATAAGCCATATAGATGTCCATATCTGACCTTTTGAACTTATTTGTGGTCAAAGTGTCCTAAAAATTTTTCAAACCAAATAAATTTGTAGACTCCTTTTGATGATAAATCAGCTATAAAGAGTTCCCCTTTTGACCTCCTGAACATGTTTCTGGCCAAAGAGTTCTCAATGTTGGGTTTTCTATACATACTCATAGATTCCTTCTGAGGCTTCATAAGCCATATAGACTCATTCTGATGCTTCATAAGCCATATAGATGTCCATATCTGACCTTTTGAACTTATTTGTGGTCAAAGTGTCCTAACATTTTTTTCAAACTATAGAAAGTTATAGACTCCTTTTGATGATAAATCAGCTATACAGAGGTCCCCTTTTGACCTCCAGAACATATTTCTGGCCAAAGAGTCCTCGATCTTGGGCTTTCTATGCATACTCATAGACTCCTTATGCTTCATAAGCCATATAGATGTCCATATCTGACCTGTTGAACTTATTTGTGGTCAAAGTGTCCTAAAATTTTTCAAACTACATAAAGTTATAGACTCCTTTTGATGATAAATCAGCTATACAGAGGGCCCCTTTTGACCTAGTGAACATATTTCTGGCTAAAGAGTCCTCGATCTTGGGCTTTCTATACATACTCATATACTCCTTCTGATGCTTCATAAGCCATATAGATGTCCATATCTGACCTTTTGAACTTATTTGTGGTCAAAGTGTCCTAAAAAAAATTCAAACTATATAAAGTTATAGACTCCTTTTGATGATAAATCAGCTATACAGAGGGCCCCTTTTGACCTCCAGAACATATTTCTGGCCAAAGAGTCCTCGATCTTGGGCTTTCTATACATACTAATAGACTCCTTCTGATGCTTCATAAGCCATAGAGATGTCCATATCTGACCTTTTGAACTTATTTGTGGTCAGTGTCCTAAAAAAATTTCAAACTATATAAAGTTATAGACTCCTTCTGATGCTTCATAAGCCATATAGATGTCCATATCTGAACTTTTGAACTTATTTGTGGTCAAAGTGTCCTAACATTTTTTCAAACTATATAAAGTTATAGACTCCTTTTGATGATAAATCAGCTATACAGAGGGCCCCTTTTGACCTACTGAACATATTTCTGGCCAAAGAGTCCTCGATCTTGGGCTTTCTATACATACTCATAGACTCCTTCTGATGCTTCATAAGCCATATAGATGTCCATATCTGACCTTTTCAACTTATTTGTGGTCAAAGTGTCCTAAAAAAATTTCAAACTATATAAAGTTATAGACTCCTTCTGATGCTTCATAAGCCATATAGATGTCCATATCTGACCTTTTGAACTTATTTGTGGTCAAAATGTCCTAAAATTTTTTCAAACCAAATAAAGTTATATACTACTTTTGATGATAAATCAGCTATAAAGAGGTCCCCTTTTGACCTCCTGAACATGTTTCTGGCCAAAGAGTCCTCAATCTTGGGCTTTCTATACATACTCATAGATTCCTTCTGATGCTTCATAAGCCATATAGATGTCCATATCTGACCTTTTAAATTTATTTGTGGTCAAAGTATCCTCAAAAGTTTTCAAACTATAGAAAGTTTTAGACTCCTTTTGATGATAAATCAGCTAAAAAGAGGTCCCCTTTTGACCTCCTGAACATGTTTCTGGCCAAAGAGTCCTCAATCTTGGGCTTTCTATACATACTCATAGATTCCTTCTGATGCTTCATAAGCCATATAGATGTCCATATCTGACCTTTTGAACTTATTTGTGGTCAAAGTGTCCTAAAAATTTTTCAAACCAAATAAATTTGTAGACTCCTTTTGATGATAAATCAGCTATAAAGAGTTCCCCTTTTGACCTCCTGAACATGTTTCTGGCCAAAGAGTTCTCAATGTTGGGTTTTCTATACATACTCATAGATTTCTTCTGAGGCTTCATAAGCCATATAGACTCCTTCTGATGCTTCATAAGCCATATAGATGTCCATATCTGACCTTTTGAACTTATTTGTGGTCAAAGTGTCCTAACAATTTTTTCAAACTATAGAAAGTTATAGACTCCTTTTGATGATAAATCAGCTATACAGAGGTCCCCTTTTGACCTCCAGAACATATTTCTGGCCAAAGAGTCCTCGATCTTGGGCTTTCTATGCATACTCATAGACTCCTTATGCTTCATAAGCCATATAGATGTCCATATCTGACCTGTTGAACTTATTTGTGGTCAAAGTGTCCTAAAATTTTTCAAACTACATAAAGTTATAGACTCCTTTTGATGATAAATCAGCTATACAGAGGGCCCCTTTTGACCTAGTGAACATATTTCTGGCCAAAGAGTCCTCGATCTTGGGCTTTCTATACATACTCATATACTCCTTCTGATGCTTCA
Source organism: Abramis brama (assembly GCF_963993115.1). NCBI lineage: Eukaryota > Metazoa > Chordata > Actinopteri > Cypriniformes > Leuciscidae > Abramis > Abramis brama. The sequence goes on along the minus strand of NC_139965.1, from coordinate 45,862,007 downwards.
TAAGCCATATAGATGTCCATATCTGACCTTTTGAACTTATTTGTGGTCAAAGTGTCCTAAAAAAAATTCAAACTATATAAAGTTATAGACTCCTTTTGATGATAAATCAGCTATACAGAGGGCCCCTTTTGACCTCCAGAACATATTTCTGGCCAAAGAGTCCTCGATCTTGGGCTTTCTATACATACTCATAGACTCCTTCTGGTGCTTCATAAGCCATATAGATTTCCATATCTGACATTTTGAACTTATTTGTAGTCAAAGTGTCCTAAAAAAAATTCAAACTATATAAAGTTATAGACTCCTTTTGATGATAAATCAGCTATAAAGAGGTCCCCTTTTGACCTCCTGAACATGTTTCTGGCCAAAGAGTCCTCAATCTTGGGCTTTCTATACATACTCATAGATTCCTTCTGATGCTTCATAAGCCATATAGATGTCCATATCTGACCTTTTGAACTTATTTGTGGTCAAAGTGTCCTAAAATTTTTTCAAACCAAATAAATTTGTAGACTCCTTTTGATGATAAATCAGCTATAAAGAGTTCCCCTTTTGACCTCCTGAACATGTTTCTGGCCAAAGAGTTCTCAATGTTGGGTTTTCTATACATACTCATAGATTCCTTCTGAGGCTTCATAAGCCATATAGACTCCTTCTGATGCTTCATAAGCCATATAGATGTCCATATCTGACCTTTTGAACTTATTTGTGGTCAAAGTGTCCTAATATTTTTTTCAAACTATAGAAAGTTATAGACTCCTTTTGATGATGAATCAGCTATACAGAGGTCCCCTTTTGACCTCCAGAACATATTTCTGGCCAAAGAGTCCTCGATCTTGGGCTTTCTATGCATACTCATAGACTCCTTATGCTTCATAAGCCATATAGATGTCCATATCTGACCTGTTGAACTAATTTGTGGTCAAAGTGTCCTAACATTTTTTCAAACTATAGAAAGTTATAGACTCCTTTTTATGATAAATCAGCTATACAGAGGGCCCCTTTTGACCTCCTGAACATATTTCTGGCCAAAGAGTCCTCGATCTTATGCTTTCTATACATACTCTTAGACTCCTTCTGATGCTTCATAAGCCATATAGATGTCCATATCTGACCTTTTGAACTTATTTGTGGTCAAAGTGTCCTAAAAAATTTTCAAACCAAATAAATTTGTAGACTCCTTTTTATGATAAATCAGCTTTAAAGTGGTCCCCTTTTGACCTCCTGAACATGTTTCTGGCCAACGAGTCCTCAATCTTGGGCTTTCTATACATACTCATAGATTACTTCTGATGCTTCATAAGCCATATAGATGTCCATATCTGACCTTTTGAACTTATTTGTGGTCAAAGTGTCCTCAAAATTCTTCAAACTATAGAAAGTTATAGACTCCTTTTTCTGATAAATCAGCTATACAGAGGTCCCCTTTTGACCTCCTGAACATATTTCTGGCAAAAGAGTCCTCGATCTTGGGCTTTCTATACATACTCATAGACTCCTTCTGATGCTTCATAAGCCATATAGATGTCCATATCTGACCTTTTGAACTTATTTGTGGTCAAAGTGTCCTCAAAAATTTTCAAACCAAATAAATTTGTAGACTCCTTTTGATGATAAATCAGCTATAAAGAGTTCCCCTTTTGACCTCCTGAACATGTTTCTGGCCAAAGAGTTCTCAATGTTGGGTTTTCTATACATACTCATAGATTCCTTCTGAGGCTTCATAAGCCATATAGACTCCTTCTGATGCTTCATAAGCCATATAGATGTCCATATCTGACCTTTTGAACTTATTTGTGGTCAAAGTGTCCTAACATTTTTTTCAAACTATAGAAAGTTATAGACTCCTTTTGATGATAAATCAGCTATACAGAGGTCCCCTTTTGACCTCCAGAACATATTTCTGGCCAAAGAGTCCTCGATCTTGGGCTTTCTATACATACTCATAGACTCCTTCTGATGCTTCATAAGCCATATAGATGTCCATATCTGACCTTTTGAACTTATTTGTGGTCAAAGTGTCCTAACATTTTTTCAAACTATAGAAAGTTATAGACTCCTTTTGATGATAAATCAGCTATACAGAGGTCCCCTTTTGACCTCCAGAACATATTTCTGGCCAAAGAGTCCTCGATCTTGGGCTTTCTATACATACTCATAGACTCCTTCTGATGCTTCATAAGCCATAGAGGTGTCCATATCTGACCTTTTGAACTTATTTGTGGTCAGTGTCCTAAAAAAATTTCAAACTATATAAAGTTATAGACTCCTTCTGATGCTTCATAAGCCATATAGATGTCCATATCTGAACTTTTGAACTTATTTGTGGTCAAAGTGTCCTAACATTTTTTCAAACTATATAAAGTTATAGACTCCTTTTGATGATAAATCAGCTATACAGAGGGCCCCTTTTGACCTACTGAACATATTTCTGGCCAAAGAGTCCTCAATCTTGGGCTTTCTATACATACTCATAGATTCCTTCTGATGCTTCATAAGCCATATAGATGTCCATATCTGACCTTTTGAACTTATTTGTGGTCAAAGTGTCCTAAAAAATATTCAAACTATATAAAGTTATAGACTCCTTTTGATGATAAATCAGCTATACAGAGCTATGCCCAGCTATACCCTTTGACCTCCTGAACATATTTCTGGCCAAAGAGTCCTCGATCTTGGGCTTTCTATACATACTCATAGACTCCTTCTGATGCTTCATAAGCCATATAGATGTCCATATCTGACCTTTTGAACTTATTTGTGGTCAAAGTGTCCTAAAAAATATTCAAACTATATAAAGTTATAGACTCCTTTTGATGATAAGTCAGCTATTCAGAGGTCCCCTTTTGACCTCCTGAACATGTTTCTGGCCAAAGAGTCCTTAATATTGGGCTTTCTATACATACTCATAGATTCCTTCTGATGCTTCATAAGCCATATAGATGTCCATATCTGACCTTTTGAACTTATTTGTGGTCAAAGTGTCCTAACATTTTTTCAAACTATAGAAAGTTATAGACTCCTTTTGATGATAAATCAGCTATACAGAGGGCCCCTTTTGACCTCCAGAACATATTTCTGGCCAAAGAGTCCTCGATCTTGGGTTTTCTATACATACTCATAGACTCCTTCTGATGCTTCATAAGCCATATAGATTTCCATATCTGACATTTTGAACTTATTTGTGGTCAAAGTGTCCTAACATTTTTTCAAACTATAGAAAGTTATAGACTCCTTTTGATGATAAATCAGCTATACAGAGGGCCCCTTTTGACCTACTGAACATATTTCTGGCCAAAGAGTCCTCGATCTTGGGCTTTCTATACATACTCATAGACTCCTTCTGATGCTTCATAAGCCATATAGATGTCCATATCTGACCTTTTGAACTTATTTGTGGTCAAAGTGTCCTAAAAAAATTTCAAACTATATAAAGTTATAGACTCCTTCTGATGCTTCATAAGCCATACAGATGTCCATATCTGACCTTTTGAACTTATTTGTGGTCAAAATGTCCTAAAATTTTTTCAAACCAAATAAAGTTATATACTACTTTTGATGATAAATCAGCTATAAAGAGGTCCCCTTTTGACCTCCTGAACATGTTTCTGGCCAAAGAGTCCTCAATCTTGGGCTTTCTATACATACTCATAGATTCCTTCTGATGCTTCATAAGCCATATAGATGTCCATATCTGACCTTTTAAATTTATTTGTGGTCAAAGTATCCTCAAAAGTTTTCAAACTATAGAAAGTTTTAGACTCCTTTTGATGATAAATCAGCTAAAAAGAGGTCCCCTTTTGACCTCCTGAACATGTTTCTGGCCAAAGAGTCCTCAATCTTGGGCTTTCTATACATACTCATAGATTCCTTCTGATGCTTCATAAGCCATATAGATGTCCATATCTGACCTTTTGAACTTATTTGTGGTCAAAGTGTCCTAAAAATTTTTCAAACCAAATAAATTTGTAGACTCCTTTTGATGATAAATCAGCTATAAAGAGTTCCCCTTTTGACCTCCTGAACATGTTTCTGGCCAAAGAGTTCTCAATGTTGGGTTTTCTATACATACTCATAGATTTCTTCTGAGGCTTCATAAGCCATATAGACTCCTTCTGATGCTTCATAAGCCATATAGATGTCCATATCTGACCTTTTGAACTTATTTGTGGTCAAAGTGTCCTAACAATTTTTTCAAACTATAGAAAGTTATAGACTCCTTTTGATGATAAATCAGCTATACAGAGGTCCCCTTTTGACCTCCAGAACATATTTCTGGCCAAAGAGTCCTCGATCTTGGGCTTTCTATGCATACTCATAGACTCCTTATGCTTCATAAGCCATATAGATGTCCATATCTGACCTGTTGAACTTATTTGTGGTCAAAGTGTCCTAAAATTTTTCAAACTACATAAAGTTATAGACTCCTTTTGATGATAAATCAGCTATACAGAGGGCCCCTTTTGACCTAGTGAACATATTTCTGGCCAAAGAGTCCTCGATCTTGGGCTTTCTATACATACTCATATACTCCTTCTGATGCTTCATAAGCCATATAGATGTCCATATCTGACCTTTTGAACTTATTTGTGGTCAAAGTGTCCTAAAAAAAATTCAAACTATATAAAGTTATAGACTCCTTTTGATGATAAATCAGCTATACAGAGGGCCCCTTTTGACCTCCAGAACATATTTCTGGCCAAAGAGTCCTCGATCTTGGGCTTTCTATACATACTCATAGACTCCTTCTGGTGCTTCATAAGCCATATAGATTTCCATATCAAACATTTTGAACTTATTTGTAGTCAAAGTGTCCTAAAAAAAATTCAAACTATATAAAGTTATAGACTCCTTTTGATGATAAATCAGCTATAAAGAGGTCCCCTTTTGACCTCCTGAACATGTTTCTGGCCAAAGAGTCCTCAATCTTGGGCTTTCTATACATACTCATAGATTCCTTCTGATGCTTCATAAGCCATATAGATGTCCATATCTGACCTTTTGAACTTATTTGTGGTCAAAGTGTCCTAAAATTTTTTCAAACCAAATAAATTTGTAGACTCCTTTTGATGATAAATCAGCTATAAAGAGTTCCCCTTTTGACCTCCTGAACATGTTTCTGGCCAAAGAGTTCTCAATGTTGGGTTTTCTATACATACTCATAGATTCCTTCTGAGGCTTCATAAGCCATATAGACTCCTTCTGATGCTTCATAAGCCATATAGATGTCCATATCTGACCTTTTGAACTTATTTGTGGTCAAAGTGTCCTAATATTTTTTTCAAACTATAGAAAGTTATAGACTCCTTTTGATGATAAATCAGCTATACAGAGGTCCCCTTTTGACCTCCAGAACATATTTCTGGCCAAAGAGTCCTCGATCTTGGGCTTTCTATGCATACTCATAGACTCCTTATGCTTCATAAGCCATATAGATGTCCATATCTGACCTGTTGAACTAATTTGTGGTCAAAGTGTCCTAACATTTTTTCAAACTATAGAAAGTTATAGACTCCTTTTTATGATAAATCAGCTATACAGAGGGCCCCTTTTGACCTCCTGAACATATTTCTGGCCAAAGAGTCCTCGATCTTATGCTTTCTATACATACTCTTAGACTCCTTCTGATGCTTCATAAGCCATATAGATGTCCATATCTGACCTTTTGAACTTATTTGTGGTCAAAGTGTCCTAAAAAATTTTCAAGCCAAATAAATTTGTAGACTCCTTTTTATGATAAATCAGCTTTAAAGTGGTCCCCTTTTGACCTCCTGAACATGTTTCTGGCCAACGAGTCCTCAATCTTGGGCTTTCTATACATACTCATAGATTACTTCTGATGCTTCATAAGCCATATAGATGTCCATATCTGACCTTTTGAACTTATTTGTGGTCAAAGTGTCCTCAAAATTCTTCAAACTATAGAAAGTTATAGACTCCTTTTTATGATAAATCAGCTATACAGAGGTCCCCTTTTGACCTCCTGAACATATTTCTGGCAAAAGAGTCCTCGATCTTGGGCTTTCTATACATACTCATAGACTCCTTCTGATGCTTCATAAGCCATATAGATGTCCATATCTGACCTTTTGAACTTATTTGTGGTCAAAGTGTCCTCAAAAATTTTCAAACCAAATAAATTTGTAGACTCCTTTTGATGATAAATCAGCTATAAAGAGTTCCCCTTTTGACCTCCTGAACATGTTTCTGGCCAAAGAGTTCTCAATGTTGGGTTTTCTATACATACTCATAGATTCCTTCTGAGGCTTCATAAGCCATATAGACTCCTTCTGATGCTTCATAAGCCATATAGATGTCCATATCTGACCTTTTGAACTTATTTGTGGTCAAAGTGTCCTAACATTTTTTTCAAACTATAGAAAGTTATAGACTCCTTTTGATGATAAATCAGCTATACAGAGGTCCCCTTTTGACCTCCAGAACATATTTCTGGCCAAAGAGTCCTCGATCTTGGGCTTTCTATACATACTCATAGACTCCTTCTGATGCTTCATAAGCCATATAGATGTCCATATCTGACCTTTTGAACTTATTTGTGGTCAAAGTGTCCTAACATTTTTTCAAACTATAGAAAGTTATAGACTCCTTTTGATGATAAATCAGCTATACAGAGGTCCCCTTTTGACCTCCAGAACATATTTCTGGCCAAAGAGTCCTCGATCTTGGGCTTTCTATACATACTCATAGACTCCTTCTGATGCTTCATAAGCCATAGAGATGTCCATATCTGACCTTTTGAACTTATTTGTGGTCAGTGTTCTAAAAAAATTTCAAACTATATAAAGTTATAGACTCCTTCTGATGCTTCATAAGCCATATAGATGTCCATATCTGAACTTTTGAACTTATTTGTGGTCAAAGTGTCCTAACATTTTTTCAAACTATATAAAGTTATAGACTCCTTTTGATGATAAATCAGCTATACAGAGGGCCCCTTTTGACCTACTGAACATATTTCTGGCCAAAGAGTCCTCGATCTTGGGCTTTCTATACATACTCATAGACTCCTTCTGATGCTTCATAAGCCATATAGATGTCCATATCTGACCTTTTGAACTTATTTGTGGTCAAAGTGTCCTAAAAAAATTTCAAACTATATAAAGTTATAGACTCCTTCTGATGCTTCATAAGCCATATAGATGTCCATATCTGACCTTTTGAACTTATTTGTGGTCCAAATGTCCTAAATTTTTTTCAAACCAAATAAAGTTATATACTACTTTTGATGATAAATCAGCTATAAAGAGGTCCCCTTTTGACCTCCTGAACATGTTTCTGGCCAAAGAGTCCTCAATCTTGGGCTTTCTATACATACTCATAGATTCCTTCTGATGCTTCATAAGCCATATAGATGTCCATATCTGACCTTTTAAATTTATTTGTGGTCAAAGTATCCTCAAAAGTTTTCAAACTATAGAAAGTTTTAGACTCCTTTTGATGATAAATCAGCTAAAAAGAGGTCCCCTTTTGACCTCCTGAACATGTTTCTGGCCAAAGAGTCCTCCATCTTCGGCTTTCTATACATACTCATAGATTCCTTCTGATGCTTCATAAGCCATATAGATGTCCATATCTGACCTTTTGAACTTATTTGTGGTCAAAGTGTCCTAACATTTTTTCAAACTTATAGAAAGTTATAGACTCCTTTTGATGATAAATCAGCTATACAGAGGGCCCCTTTTGACCTCCAGAACTTATTTCTGGCCGAAGAGTCCTCGATCTTGGGCTTTCTATACATACTCATAGACTCCTTCTGATGCTTCATAAGCAATATAGATGTCCATATCTGACCTTTTGAACTTATTTGTGGTCAAAGTGTCCTCAAAAGTTTTCAAACTATAGAAAGTTATAGACTCCTTTTGATGATAAATCAGCTATACAGAGCTATGCCCAGCTATACCCTTTGACCTCCTGAACATATTTCTGGCCAAAGAGTCCTCGATCTTGGGCTTTCTATACATACTCATAGACTCCTTCTGATGCTTCATAAGCCATATAGATGTCCATATCTGACCTTTTGAACTTATTTGTGGTCAAAGTGTCCTAAAAAATATTCAAACTATATAAAGTTATAGACTCCTTTTGATGATAAGTCAGCTATTCAGAGGTCCCCTTTTGACCTCCTGAACATGTTTCTGGCCAAAGAGTCCTCAATATTGGGCTTTCTATACATACTCATAGATTCCTTCTGATGCTTCATAAGCCATATAGATGTCCATATCTGACCTTTTGAACTTATTTGTGGTCAAAGTGTCCTAACATTTTTTCAAACTATAGAAAGTTATAGACTCCTTTTGATGATAAATCAGCTATACAGAGGGCCCCTTTTGACCTCCAGAACATATTTCTGGCCAAAGAGTCCTCGATCTTGGGTTTTCTATACATACTCATAGACTCCTTCTGATGCTTCATAAGCCATATAGATTTCCATATCTGACCTGTTGAACTTATTTGTGGTCAAAGTGTCCTAAAATTTTTCAAACTATATAAAGTTATAGACTCCTTTTAAAGATAAATCAGCTATACAGAGGTCCCCTTTTGACCTCCTGAACATGTTTCTGGCCAAAGAGTCCTCAATATTGGGCTTTCTATACATACTCATAGATTCCTTCTGATGCTTCATAAGCCATATAGATGTCCATATCTGACCTTTTGAACTTATTTGTGGTCAAAGTGTCCTAACATTTTTTCAAACTATATAAAGTTATAGACTCCTTTTGATGATAAATCAGCTATACAGAGGGCCCCTTTTGACCTACTGAACATATTTCTGGCCAAAGAGTCCTCGATCTTGGGCTTTCTATACATACTCATAGACTCCTTCTGATGCTTCATAAGCCATATAGATTTCCATATCTGACCTTTTGAACTTATTTGTGGTCAAAGTGTCCTCAAAAGTTTTCAAACTATAGAAAGGTATAGACTCCTTTTGATGATAAATCAGCTATACAGAGGTTCCCTTTTGACCTCCTGAACATATTTCTGGCCAAAGAGTCCTCGATCTTGGGCTTTCTATACATACTCATAGACTCCTTCTGATGCTTCATAAGCCATATAGATGTCCATATCTGACCTTTTGAACTTATTTGTGGTCAAAGTGTCCTAACATTTTTTCAAACTATATAAAGTTATAGACTCCTTTTGATGATAAATCAGCTATACAGAGGGCCCCTTTTGACCTCCTGAACATATTTCTGGCCAAAGAGTCCTCGATCTTGGGCTTTCTATACATACTCATAGACTCCTTCTGATGCTTCATAAGCCATATAGATTTCCATATCTGACCTTTTGAATTTATTTGTGGTCAAAGTGTCCTCAAAAGTTTTCAAACTATAGAAAGGTATAGACTCCTTTTGATGATAAGTCAGCTATACAGAGGTTCCCTTTTGACCTCCTGAACATATTTCTGGCCAAAGAGTCCTCGATCTTGGGCTTTCTATACATACTCATAGACTCCTTCTGATGCTTCATAAGCCATATAGATGTCCATATCTGACATTTTGAACTTATTTGTGGTCAAAGTGTCCTAAAAAAAATTCAAACTATATAAAGTTATAGACTCCTTCTGATATAAAAAGATTCCTCAATCTTGAACTTTGCATTCTCACTCCTAGACTACTTCTGATGGTTCATAAGCCACATATAGAATTCCATATTTGACCTATTGAACTTATTTCTGGTCAAATGGTCCTCAAAGGGTTTCTTATTATGTTAATTTAGCCATACAGAGGTTCCTATTTGAACTACTGAACACATTTTTGGCCAAAGAGTCTTTGAACATTAACTTTCTATGCTTATTGACTTCTCTTAATAATACATTAGCCATACAAAAGTCCATATTTAACCTACTAACATATTTCTGGTCAAAGAGTCCCTGATCTTGACCTTTCTGTACATGCTCATTGACAGCTTCCGATGTTTCATCAGCCTGAAAGATGTCCATACTTGACCCATTAAATATATTTCTGACCATAGAGTCCTCGATCTTGAACTTTCTAAACATACTTGTAGACTTGTTCATTTATGTATCTTCTATCCGATCTGCTATCCAATGTATTTGAACAGTAGTTCAAATTTTATATTTTGAACATATTTCTAGACATGAGACCTTGAACTTTAAATTTCTAGACTAATTGCTCTTCTGATGTTTCATCAGCCATACAGTATAGTTCAAATTTGACCTATTGAACATTTCTATAACCAAAGTGTCCTCGATCTTGATCGTTCTATACATAATCATTGGCTTGTTCTGATGTTTCATCATTGAGACAGAAGTCAATTATTGACCTACTGAACATATTTCTGGCAAAAGAATCATCAAAGTTTAACTCACTGTTCCTTCTCCTAGACTATTTTTGATTTTACATCCACCATACAGTAGTCCATATTTGACCAAGAGAACATATTTCTGGCCAAAAGAGTCGTCAAAAGGTATGTTTATATGCATTCTCATCGACTACTTTTGATGTTAAATCAACCATATTGTTAGTCCAAATTTGACCCATTGAACATATATCTGGCCAAAGAGACCTAGAACTTTAATTATCTATACATAATTACTATCTCCTTCTGATTTTTCATCACCCAAGCTATTATCCATATTTGACAATTGAACATATTTCTGGCTGGAAGAGTCCTTGATCTTTCTATACATACTCATAGACGCTTTCAGATAGTACTTCAGCCAAAAAATGATCCATAATTGACTACTAAACTCATTTCTGAGCGATGGGTTTATAATCTTGATTTCTCTATACATTGACTCCTTCTGATGTTACAATAGCAAAACATTATTGTATTGTATTGTATCAATATGACCTATTAAACCTATTTCTGACCAATGAGTCTAACATTTTTCAATACATACTCAATGACTCCTGATTTTACAACAGCAATATAGTATTTCAAAATTTAATCAATTGAACATATTTCTGGCCAAAGAGACCTTGATCTTATTCTTTCTATACATACTCCTTCTGATGTTTCATCAGCCAGATAATTGTCCACAATTGACCTACTGAACATTTTTCTGCCCGAAGAGTCTATGAACTTGAACTTTCTATACATAATCATTTACTTCTGATGTTTCTTCAGCCATACAGAAGTCCAGATTTGACATGTTTAACATATTTCTGACCAAAGAGTCTTTGATCTTGAACTTTCTATTCATAATTATAGACTCTTTCAGAAAGTACATCGGACAGACAATTGTCCATATTAATTATTAAACATATTTCTGGCCAACAAGTCCATGAACTTGAACTAATACATGCTAATTGACTCCTTTTAGTGTTTCATCAGCCAGACATTAGTCCATAATTGACCTACTGAACATATTGCTGCCCGAGGAGTCTTGAACTTGAACTTTCTATATAGGCTCATTGACTCCTTCTGATGTTTCACAAGCAGACAATAGTCCATAATTGACCCTCTGAACATATTTATAGTAAAAGAGTCCTCTGTCTTGAACTTTCTATAGATTCTCAGTGACTCCATATAGATAATTGACCCACTGAACATATTTCTACCTGAAGAGTCTTTGAACTTGAACTTTCTATTCATAATCTTCTTCCTCAATCTTCATTGACTTCTGATTCATCAGCCAGACAGCAGTCCATATTTGACCCACTAAACATATTTCTGGCAAAAGAGTCCTCGATCTTGAACCTTTTAAACATACTCATAGACTCTTTCTGGTGTTTCATCAGCCATGCAGTAGTTCTGATTTGACATAATGAACATATTTCTGACCGAAGAGTCCTCGATCTTGAACTTTCTATTCATACTTATAGACTCTTTCAGATAGTACATCGGCCAGACAATTGTAGATATTGACTATTGAAGTAAAAGAGTTCTCGATCTTGAACTTTCTATACATTCTCAGTGATTCCTTATTTTGTTTCTTTAGCCATACAGAAGTCCAGATTTGACATGTTGAACATATTTCTGACTTGAAAATTTTGTACATGCTAATTGACTCCTTTTAGTGTTTCATCAGCCAGACAGTAGTCAATAATGGACCTACTGAAAATATTTCTGGTAAAAGAGTCCTCGATTTTGAACTTTCTATACATTCTCAGTGACGCCTTATTTTGTTTCTTTAGCCATAAAGTAGTTCAGATTTAACATGCTGAACATATTTCTGACTGAAGAGTCCTTGATCTTGAACTTTCTATTCACACTTATAGACTCCTTCAGATAGTACATCGGCCAGACAACTGTCCGTAATGACTTTTTTTTTCTTTTCTGGCCAACGAGTCTATGTACTTGAACTTTCTATACATGCTCATTGACTCCTTTTAGTGCTTCATCAGCCAGAGAGTACTCCATAATTTACCTACTGAAAATATTTCTGGTAAAAGAGTCCTCGATTTTGAACTTTCTTTACAAGCTCATTGACTCCTTCTGATGTTTCATCAGCCAGACAATTGTTCATAACTGACCTACTGAACATATTTCTAGTAAAAGAGTCCTCGATCTTGAACATTCTATACATGCTCATTGACTCCTTATGCTGTTTCTTTCTATACATACTCGTTTACTCCATCTGATGTTACATCAGCCATAAAGAAGTCCATAACTGACCCAAGGGACATATTTGTGGCCAATCTTGAACTTTCTATACATACTTGTACATGTACATACATGTAAAATTATAGACTCCATCTGATGATAAATCAGACCAAAAGAGGTCAAATTTTGACTCTTGAGTCAATATGTATAGAGAGTTAATGTTCAATGATTCTTTGGCCAAAAATATATTCAGAGGGTCACATACCTGTTAAAGTGATGTATCATCAGAAGAAGTCTATGAGTATTTAGTAAGTTAACTTGTGAGGACCTTTTTGCCAAAAATATTTTCTATTCGCCAGATATGGACATCTATATAGCTAATGAAGAATCAGAAAAAGTCAACGAGGTATATATGGAAAGGTTAAGTTTCGAGTACTCCTTGGCCAGAAAAAAATTCAGTATGTCAAATATGGACTTTTGTCAGGATGATATAACATCCGAAGATATCAATCTGAATGTATAGTGTTAATCATTTAGGACTCTTTGGTCAGAAATATGTTCAGTAGGTCAAAAGGGGACCTCTGAATAGCTGATTTATCATCAGAAAGAGTCTATAACTTTATATAGTTTAAAAACTTTTGATGACCAGAAATAAGTTCAAAAGGTCAGATATGGACATCTATTTGGCTTATGTAACATTAGAAGGAGTCTATGAGTATGTATAGAAAGGTCAAGATCGAGAACTCTATGGCCATAAATATATTCCTTGGGTCAAATATGGACTTCTGTATGGCTGATTTAACATCAGAAGGAGTCTATGAGTTTCTAAGAGTAAAAAGCATTTTGAGGATTCTTTGGCCAATAACATGTTAAATCAGTCAAATATGGCTACAGTCTGGCTGATGCAACATCACGAGAAGTCTTTATGGTAGAAGAAATATAAATAGTAAGGTAAATGTTCAAGGTCTCTGGCTAGAAATATATTCAGAAGGTCAAATATGGACTTCTGTATGGCTGATTTAACATCAGAAGGAGTCTATACATTTATGATAGACAAAATCCTTTTGAGAACTCTTTGGTCAATTTTTTTTTCAATCAGTCAAATATGGACTACTGTCTGCCTGATTTTACATTACGAGAAGTCAGTCTATATGTAGAGTGAGTTTATGTTCACGGACTCTGGCCAGAAATATGTTCAGTAGGTCAAAAATAGACTACTGGCTGGTTAATATAACATCACAAGAAGTCAATCTGTAGTATAGCAAGATAATGTTCAAGAACTCTTTGGCCAGAAATATGTTCAGTAGGTCAAAAGGGACCCTCTTTATAGCTGATTTATCTTCAAAAGGAGTCTATAACTTTATATAGTTTGAAAAATTTTGAGGCCACTTTGACCACAAATAAGTTCAAAAGGTCAGATATGGACATCTATGTGGCTTATGAAGCATCAGAAGGAGTCTATGAGTATGTATAGAAAGCATAAGATCAGGACTCTTTGGCCAGAAATATGTTCAGGAGGTCAAAAGGGGACCTCTGTATAGCTGATTTATCATCAAAAGGAGTCTATAACTTTATATAGTTTGAATTTTTTTTAGGACACTTTGACCACAAATAAGTTCAAAAGGTCAGATATGGACATCTATGTGGCTTATGAAGCATCAGAAGGAATCTATGAGTATGTATAGAAAGCCCAAGATTGAGGACTCTTTGGCCAGAAATATGTTCAGGAGGTCAAAAGGGGACCTCTGTATAGCTGATTTATCATCAAAAGGAGTCTATAACTTTATATAGTTTGAATTTTTTTTAGGACACTTTGACCACAAATAAGTTCAAAAGGTCAGATATGGACATCTATATGTCTTATGAAGCATCAGAAGGAGTCTATGAGTATGTATAGAAAGCATAAGATCAGGACTCTTTGGCCAGAAATATGTTCTGGAGGCCAAAAGGGGCCCTCTGTATAGCTGATTTATCATCAAAAGGAGTCTATAACTTTATATAGTTAGAATTTTTTTTAGGACACTTTGACCACAAATAAGTTCAAAAGGTCAGATATGGACATCTATATGGCTTATGAAGCATCAGAAGGAGTCTATGAGTATGTATAGAAAGCATAAGATCGAGGACTCTTTGGCCAGAAATATGTTCTGGAGGTCAAAAGGGGCCCTCTGTATAGCTGATTTATCATCAAAAGGAGTCTATAACTTTATGTAGTTTGAAAAATTTTAGGACACTTTGACCACAAATAAGTTCAACAGGTCAGATATGGACATCTATATGGCTTATGAAGCATCAGAAGGAGTCTATGAGTATGTATAGAAAGCCCAAGATCGAGGACTCTTTTGCCAGTAAAATGTTCAGGAGGTCAAAAGGGGAACTCTGTATAGCTGATTTATCATCAAAAGGAGTCTATAACTTTATATAGTTTGAAGAATTTTGAGGACACTTTGACCACAAATAAGTTCAAAAGGTCAGATATGGACATCTATATGGCTTATGAAGCATCAGAAGGAGTCTATGAGTATGTATAGAAAACGCAAGATCGAGGACTTCTTGGCCAGAAATATGTTCAGGAGGTCAAAAGGGGCCCTCTGTATAGCTGATTTATCATAAAAAGAAGTCTATAACTTTCTATAGTTTGAAAAAATGTTAGGACACTTTGACCACAAATAAGTTCAAAAGGTCAGATATGGAGATCTATATGGCTTATGAAGCATCAAAAGGAGTCTATGAGTATGTATAGAAAGCCCAAGATCAAGGACTCTTTGGCCAGAAATATGTTCAGGAGGTCAAAAGGGGACCTCTGTATAGCTGATTTATCATCAAAAGGAGTCTATAACTTTATATAGTTTGAAAAAATGTTAGGACACTTTGACCACAAATAAGTTCAAAAGGTCAGATATGGACATCTATATGGCTTATGAAGCATCAGAAGGAGTCTATGAGTATGTATAGAAAGCCCAAGAACGAGGACTCTTTGGCCAGAAATATGTTCAGGAGGTCAAAAGGGGCCCTCTGTATAGCTGATTTATCATCAAAAGGAGTCTATAACTTTATATAGTTTGATTTTTTTTAGGACACTTTGACCACAAATAAGTTCAAATGGTCAGATATGGACATCTATATGGCTTATGAAGCATCAGAAGGAGTCTATGAGTATGTATAGAAAGCCCAAGATCGAGGACTCTTTGGCCAGAAATATGTTCAGGAGGTCAAAAGGGGCCCTCTGTATAGCTGATTTATCATCAAAAGGAGTCTATAACTTTATATAGTTTGATTTTTTTTAGGACACTTTGACCACAAATAAGTTCAAAAGGTCAGATATGGACATCTATATGGCTTATGAAGCATCAGAAGGAGTCTATGAGTATGTACAGAAAGCCCAAGATCGAGGACTCTTTGGCCAGAAATATGTTCAGGAGGTCAAAAGGGGACCTCTGTATAGCTGACTTATCATCAAAAGGAGTCTATAACTTTATATAGTTTGAAAAATTCTAGGACACTTTGACCACAAATAAGTTCAACAGGTCAGATATGGACATCTATATGGCTTATGAAGCATCAGAAGGAGTCTATGAGTATGTATAGAAAGCATAAGATCGAGGACTCTTTGGCCAGAAATATGTTCTGGAGGTCAAAAGGGACCCTCTGTATAGCTGATTTATCATCAAAAGGAGTCTATAACTTTCTGTAGTTTGAAAAATTTTGAGGCCACTTTGACCACAAATAAGTTCAAAAGGTCAGATACGGACATCTATATGGCTTATGAAGCATCAGAAGGAATATATGAGTATGTATAGAAAGCCCAAGATCGAGGACTCGTTGGCCAGAAACATGTTCTGGAGGTCAAAAGGGGACCTCTTTATAGCTGATTTATCATCAAAAGGAGTCTATAACTTTAGTTGGTTTGAAAAATGTTTAGGACACTTTGACCACAAATGAGTTCAAAAGGTCAGATATGGACATCTATATGGCTTATGAAGCATCAGAAGTAGTCTATGAGTATGTATATAAAGCTCAAGATCAAGGACTCTTTGGCCAGAAATATGTTCTGGAGGTCAGAAGGGGCCCTCTGTATAGCTGATTTATCATCAAAAGGAGTCTATAACTTTATATAGTTTGAATTTTTTTTAGGACACTTTGACCACAAATAAGTCCAAAAGGTCAGATATGGACATCTATATGGCTTATGAAGCATCAGAAGGAGTCTATGAGTATGTATAGAAATCCCAAGATCGAGGACTCTTTGGCCAGAAATATGTTCAGGAGGTCAAAAGGGGACCTCTGTATAGCTGATTTATCATCAAAAGGAGTCTATAACTTTATATAGTTTGAATTTTTTTTAGGACACTTTGACCACAAATAAGTTCAAAAGGTCAGATATGGACATCTATATGGCTTATGAAGCATCAGAAGGAATCTATGAGTATGTATAGAAAGCCCAAGATTGAGGACTCTTTGGCCAGAAACATGTTCACGAGGTCAAAAGGGGACCTCTTTATAGCTGATTTATCATCAAAAGGAGTCTATGACTTTCTACAGTTTGAAAAATTTTGAGGACACTTTGACCAAAAATAAGTTCAAAAGGTCAGATATGGACATCTATATGGCTTATGAAGCATCAGAAGGAGTCTATGAGTATGTATAGAAAGCATAAGATCGAGGACTCTTTGGCCAGAAAAATGTTCTGGAGGTCAAAAGGGGCCCTCTGTATAGCTGATTTATCATCAAAAGGAGTCTATAACCTTATGTAGTTTGAAAAATTTTAGGACACTTTGACCACAAATAAGTTCAACAGGTCAGATATGGACATCTATATGGCTTATGAAGCATCAGAAGGAGTCTATGAGTATGTATAGAAAGCCCAAGATCAAGGACTCTTTTGCCAGTAAAATGTTCAGGAGGTCAAAAGGGGAACTCTGTATAGCTGATTTATCATCAAAAGGAGTCTATAACTTTATATAGTTTGAAGAATTTTGAGGACACTTTGACCACAAATGAGTTCAAAAGGTCAGATATGGACATCTATATGGCTTATGAAGCATCAGAAGGAGTCTATGAGTATGTATAGAAAACGCAAGATCGAGGACTTCTTGGCCAGAAATATGTTCAGGAGGTCAAAAGGGGCCCTCTGTATAGCTGATTTATCATAAAAAGAAGTCTATAACTTTCTATAGTTTGAAAAAATGTTAGGACACTTTGACCACAAATAAGTTCAAAAGGTCAGATATGGACATCTATATGGCTTATGAAGCATCAAAAGGAGTCTATGAGTATGTATAGAAAGCCCAAGATCAAGGACTCTTTGGCCAGAAATATGTTCAGGAGGTCAAAAGGGGACCTCTGTATAGCTGATTTATCATCAAAAGGAGTCTATAACTTTATATAGTTTGAAAAAATGTTAGGACACTTTGACCACAAATAAGTTCAAAAGGTCAGATATGGACATCTATATGGCTTATGAAGCATCAGAAGGAGTCTATGAGTATGTATAGAAAGCCCAAGAACGAGGACTCTTTGGCCAGAAATATGTTCAGGAGGTCAAAAGGGGCCCTCTGTATAGCTGATTTATCATCAAAAGGAGTCTATAACTTTATATAGTTTGATTTTTTTTAGGACGCTTTGACCACAAATAAGTACAAAAGGTCAGATATGGACATCTATATGGCTTATGAAGCATCAGAAGGAGTCTATGAGTATGTATAGAAAGCCCAAGATCGAGGACTCTTTGGCCAGAAATATGTTCAGGAGGTCAAAAGGGGACCTCTGTATAGCTGACTTATCATCAAAAGGAGTCTATAACTTTATATAGTTTGACAAATTTTAGGACACTTTGACCACAAATAAGTTCAACAGGTCAGATATGGACATCTATATGGCTTATGAAGCATCAGAAGGAGTCTATGAGTATGTATAGAAAGCATAAGATCGAGGACTCTTTGGCCAGAAATATGTTCTGGAGGTCAAAAGGGACCCTCTGTATAGCTGATTTATCATCAAAAGGAGTCTATAACTTTCTACAGTTTGAAAAAATTTTAAGCCACTTTGACCACAAATAAGTTCAAAAGGTCAGATATGGACATCTTTATGGCTTATGAAGCATCAGAAGGAATATATGAGTATGTATAGAAAGCCCAAGATTGAGGACTCGTTGGCCAGAAACATGTTCTGGAGGTCAAAAGGTGACCTCTTTATAGCTGATTTATCATCAAAAGGAGTCTATAACTTTAGTTGGTTTGAAAAATGTTTAGGACACTTTGACCACAAATGAGTTCAAAAGGTCAGATATGGACATCTATATGGCTTATGAAGCATCAGAAGGAGTCTATGAGTATGTATAGAAAGCGCAAGATCGAGGACTTCTTGGCCAGAAATATGTTCAGGAGGTCAAAAGGGGCCCTCTGTATAGCTGATTTATCATAAAAAGAAGTCTATAACTTTCTATAGTTTGAAAAAATGTTAGGACACTTTGACCACAAATAAGTTCAAAAGGTCAGATATGGACATCTATATGGCTTATGAAGCATCAAAAGGAGTCTATGAGTATGTATAGAAAGCCCAAGATCAAGGACTCTTTGGCCAGAAATATGTTCAGGAGGTCAAAAGGGGACCTCTGTATAGCTGATTTATCATCAAAAGGAGTCTATAACTTTATATAGTTTGAAAAAATGTTAGGACACTTTGACCACAAATAAGTTCAAAAGGTCAGATATGGACATCTATATGGCTTATGAAGCATCAGAAGGAGTCTATGAGTATGTATAGAAAGCATAAGATCGAGGACTCTTTGGCCAGAAATATGTTCTGGAGGTCAAAAGGGACCCTCTGTATAGCTGATTTATCATCAAAAGGAGTCTATAACTTTCTATAGTTTGAAAAATTTTGAGGCCACTTTGACCACAAATAAGTTCAAAAGGTCAGATATGGACATCTATATTGCTTATGAAGCATCATAAGGAATCTATGAGTATGTATAGAAAGCCCAAGATTGAGGACTCGTTGGCCAGAAACATGTTCAGGAGGTCAAAAGGGGACCACTTTATAGCTGATTTATCATCAAAAGGAGTCTACAAATTTATTTGGTTTGAAAATTTTTTAGGACACTTTGACCACAAATAAGTTCAAAAGGTCAGATATGGACATCTATATGGCTTATGAAGCATCAGAAGGAGTCTATGAGTATGTATAGAATGCATAAGATCGAGGACTCTTTGGTTCTGGAGGTCAAAAGGGGCCCTCTGTATAGCTGATTTATCATCAAAAGGAGTCTATAACTTTATGTAGTTTGAAAAATTTTAGGACACTTTGACCACAAATAAGTTCAAAAGGTCAGATATGGACATCTATATGGCTTATGAAGCATCAGAAGGAGTCTATGAGTATGTATAGAAAGCCCAAGATCGAGGACTCTTTTACCAGAAAAATGTTTAGGAGGTCAAAAGGGGACCTCTGTATAGCTGATTTATCATCAAAAGGAGTCTATAACTTTATATAGTTTGAAGAATTTTGAGGACACTTTGACCACAAATAAGTTCAAAAGGTCAGATATGGACATCTATATGGCTTATAAAGCATCAGGAGGAGTCTATGAGTATGTATAGAAAGCCCAAGATCGAGGACTCTTTGGCCAGAAATATGTTCAGGAGGTCAAAAGGGGACCTCTGTATAGCTGATTTATCATCAAAAGGAGTCTATAACTTTCTATAGTTTGAAAAAATGTTATGACACTTTGACCACAAATAAGTTCAAAAGGTCAGATATGGACATCTATATGGCTTATGAAGCATCAGAAGGAGTCTATGAGTATGTATAGAAAACGCAAGATCGAGGACTCTTTGGCCAGAAATATGTTCAGGAGGTCAAAAGGGGACCTCTGTATAGCTGATTTATCATCAAAAAGAGTCTATAACTTTCTATAGTTTGAAAAATTTTGAGGACACTTTGACCACAAATAAGTTCAAAAGGTCAGATATGGACATCTATATGGCTTATGAAGCATCAGAAGGAGTCTATGAGTATGTATAGAAAGCCCAAGATCGAGGACTCTTTGGCCAGAAATATGTTCAGGAGGTCAAAAGGGACCCTCTGTATAGCTGATTTATCATCAAAAGGAGTCTATAACTTTCTATAGTTTGAAAAATTTTAGGACACTTTGACCACAAATAAGTTCAACAGGTCAGATATGGACATCTATATGGCTTATGAAGCATCAGAAGGAGTCTATGAGTATGTATAGAAAACATAAGATCGAGGACTCTTTGGCCAGAAATATGTTCTGGAGGTCAAAAGGGACCCTCTGTATAGCTGATTTATCATCAAAAGGAGTCTATAACTTTCTATAGTTTGAAAAATTTTGAGGCCACTTTGACCACTAATAAGTTCAAAAGGTCAGATATGGACATCTATATGGCTTATGAAGCATCAGAAGGAGTCTATGAGTATGTATAGAAAGCCCAAGATCAAGGACTCTTTTACCAGAAAAATGTTTAGGAGGTCAAAAGGGGACCTCTGTATAGCTGATTTATCATCAAAAGGAGTCTATAACTTTATATAGTTTGAAGAATTTTGAGGACACTTTGACCACAAATAAGTTCAAAAGGTCAGACATGGACATCTATATGGCTTATGAAGCATCAGGAGGAGTCTATGAGTATGTATAGAAAGCCCAAGATCGAGGACTCTTTGGCCAGAAATATGTTCAGGAGGTCAAAAGGGGACCTCTGTATAGCTGATTTATCATCAAAAGGAGTCTATAACTTTCTATAGTTTGAAAAAATGTTATGACACTTTGACCACAAATAAGTTCAAAAGGTCAGATATGGACATCTATATGGCTTATGAAGCATCAGAAGGAGTCTATGAGTATGTATAGAAAACGCAAGATCGAGGACTCTTTGGCCAGAAATATGTTCAGGAGGTCAAAAGGGGACCTCTGTATAGCTGATTTATCATCAAAAAGAGTCTATAACTTTCTATAGTTTGAAAAATTTTGAGGACACTTTGACCACAAATAAGTTCAAAAGGTCAGATATGGACATCTATATGGCTTATGAAGCAGCAGCAGGAGTCTATGAGTATGTATAGAAAGTCCAAGATCGAGGACTCTTTTGCCAGAAAAATGTTCAGGAGGTCAAAAGGGGACCTCTGTATAGCTGATTTATCATCAAAAGGAGTCTATAACTTTATATAGTTTGAAGAATTTTGAGGACACTTTGACCACAAATAAGTTCAAAAGGTCAGATATGGACATCTATATGGCTTATGAAGCATCAGAAGGAGTCTATGAGTATGTATAGAAAGCCCAAGATCGAGGACTCTTTGGCCAGAAATATGATCTGGAGGTCAAAAGGGACCCTCTGTATAGCTGATTTATCATCAAAAGGAGTCTATAACTTTCTATAGTTTGAAAAATTTTGAGGCCACTTTGACCACAAATAAGTTCAAAAGGTCAGATATGGACATCTATATGGCTTATGAAGCATCAGAAGGAATCTATGAGTATGTATAGAAAGCCCAAGATTGAGGACTCGTTGGCCAGAAACATGTTCAGGAGGTCAAAACGGGACCTCTGTATAGCTGATTTATCATCAAAAGGAGTCTATAACTTTATGTAGTTTGAAAAATTTTAGGACACTTTGACCACAAATAAGTTCAACAGGTCAGATATGGACATCTATATGGCTTATGAAGCATCAGAAGGAGTCTATGAGTATGTATAGAAAGCCCAAGATCGAGGACTCTTTTGCCAGAAAAATGTTCAGGAGGTCAAAAGGGGACCTCTGTATAGCTGATTTATCATCAAAAGGAGTCTATAACTTTATATAGTTTGAAGAATTTTGAGGACACTTTGACCACAAATAAGTTCAAAAGGTCAGATATGGACATCTATATGGCTTATGAAGCATCAGAAGGAGTCTATGAGTATGTATAGAAAGCCCAAGATCGAGGACTCTTTGGCCAGAAATATGTTCAGGAGGTCAAAAGGGGCCCTCTGTGTAGCTGATTTATCATCAAAAGGAGTCTATAACTTTATATAGTTTGATTTTTTTTTAGGACACTTTGACCACAAATAAGTTCAAAAGGACAGATATGGACATCTATATGGCTTATGAAGCATCAGAAGGAGTCTATGAGTATGTATAGAAAATGCAAGATCGAGGACTCTTTGGCCAGAAATATGTTCAGGAGGTCAAAAGGGGCCCTCTGTATAGCTGATTTATCATCAAAAGGAGTCTATAACTTTATATAGTTTGAATTTTTTTTAGGACACTTTGACCACAAATAAGTTCAAAAGGTCAGATATGGACATCTATATGGCTTATGAAGCATCAGAAGGAGTATATGAGTATGTATAGAAAGCCCAAGATCGAGGACTCTTTGGCCAGAAATATGTTCAATAGGTCAAAAGGGGCCCTCTGTATAGCTGATTTATCATCAAAAGGAGTCTATAACTTTATGTAGTTTGAAAAATTTTAGGACACTTTGACCACAAATAAGTTCAACAGGTCAGATATGGACATCTATATGGCTTATGAAGCATCAGAAGGAGTCTATGAGTATGTATAGAAAGCCCAAGATCGAGGACTCTTTTGCCAGAAATATGTTCAGGAGGTCAAAAGGGGACCTCTTTATAGCTGATTTATCATCAAAAGGAGTCTATAAATTTATTTGAATTGAAAATGTTTTAGGACACTTTGACCACAAATAAGTTCAAAAGGTCAGATATGAACATCTATATGGCTTATGAAGCATGAGAAGGAGTCTATGAGTATGTATAGAAAGCCCAAGATCGAGGACTCTTTGGCCAGAAATATGTTCAGGAGGTCAAAGGGGGCCCTCTGTATAGCTGATTTATCATCAAAAGGAGTCTATAACTTTCTATAGTTTGAAAACTTTTGAGGACACTTTGACCACAAATAAGTTCAAAAGGTCAGATATGGACGTCTATATGGCTTATGAAGCATCAAGATCGAGGACTCTTTGGCCAGAAATATGTTCAGGAGGTCAAAAGGGGACCTCTGTATAGCTGACTTATCATCAAAAGGAGTCTATAACTTTCTATAGTTTGAAAAAATGTTAGGATACTTTGACCACAAATAAGTTCAAAAGGTCAGATATCGACATCTATATGGCTTATGAAGCATGAGAAGGAGTCTATGAGTATGTATAGAAAGCCCAAGATCGAGGACTCTTTGGCCAGAAATATGTTCAGGAGGTCAAAGGGGGCCCTCTGTATAGCTGATTTATCAGCAAAAGGAGTCTATAACTTTCTATAGTTTGAAAACTTTTGAGGACACTTTGACCACAAATAAGTTCAAAAGGTCAGATATGGACGTCTATATGGCTTATGAAGCATCAAGATCGAGGACTCTTTGGCCAGAAATATGTTCAGGAGGTCAAAAGGGGACCTCTGTATAGCTGACTTATCATCAAAAGGAGTCTATAACTTTCTGTAGTTTGAAAAAATGTTAGGATACTTTGACCACAAATAAGTTCAAAAGGTCAGATATGGACATCTATATGGCTTATGAAGCATCAGAAGGAGTCTATGAGTATGTATAGAAAGCCCAAGATCGAGGACTCTTTGGCCAGAAATATTTTCAGGAGGTCAAAAGGGGACCTCTGTATAGCTGACTTATCATCAAAAGGAGTCTATAACTTTATATAGTTTGAAAAATTTTAGGATACTTTGACCACAAATATGTTCAACAGGTCAGATATGGACATCTATATGGCTTATGAAGCATCAGAAGGAGTCTATGAGTATGTATAGAAAGCCCAAGATTGAGGACTCTTTGGCCAGAAATATGTTCTGGAGGTCAAAAGGGACCCTCTGTATAGCTGATTTATCATCAAAAGGAGTCTATAACTTTCTATAGTTTGAAAAATTTTGAGGCCACTTTGACCACAAATAAGTTCAAAAGGTCAGATATGGACATCTATATGGCTTATGAAGCATCAGAAGGAATATATGAGTATGTATAGAAAGCCCAAGATTGAGGACTCGTTGGCCAGAAACATGTTCTGGAGGTCAAAAGGGGACCTCTTTATAGCTGATTTATCATCAAAAGGAGTCTATAACTTTAGTTGGTTTGAAAAAATGTTAAGACACTTTGACCACAAATAAGTTCAAAAGGTCAGATATGGACATCTATATGGCTTATGAAGCATCAGAAGGAGTCTATGAGTATGTATAGAAAGCCCAAGATCGAGGACTCTTTGGCCAGAATTATGTTCAGGAGGTCAAAAGGGGCCCTCTGTATAGCTGATTTATCATCAAAAGGAGTCTATAACTTTCTATAGTTTGAAAAATTTTGAGGACACTTTGACCACAAATAAGTTCAAAAGGTCAGATATGGACATCTATATGGCTTATGAAGCCTCAGAAGGAATCTATGAGTATGTATAGAAAACCCAACATTGAGAACTCTTTGGCCAGAAACATGTTCAGGAGGTCAAAAGGGGACCTCTTTATAGCTGATTTATCATCAAAAGGAGTCTACAAATTTATTTGCTTTAAAAACATTTTAGGACACTTTGACCACAAATAAGTTCAAAAGGTCAGATATGGACATCTATATGGCTTATGAAGCATCAGAAGGAGTCTATGAGTATGTATAGAAAGCCCAAGATCGAGGACTCTTTGGCCAGAAATATGTTCAGGAGGTCAAAGGGGGCCCTCTGTATAGCTGATTTATCATCAAAAGGAGTCTATAACTTTCTATAGTTTGAAAACTTTTGAGGACACTTTGACCACAAATAAGTTCAAAAGGTCAGATATGGACATCTATATGGCTTATGAAGCATCAGAAGGAGTCTATGAGTATGTATAGAAAGCATAAGATCGAGGACTCTTTGGCCAGAAATATGTTCTGGAGGTCAAAAGGGACCCTCTGTATAGCTGATTTATCATCAAAAGGAGTCTATAACTTTCTATAGTTTGAAAAATTTTGAGGCCACTTTGACCACAAATAAGTTCAAAAGGTCAGATATGGACATCTATATGGCTTATGAAGCATCAGAAGGAATATATGAGTATGTATAGAAAGCCCAAGATTGAGGACTCGTTGGCCAGAAACATGTTCTGGAGGTCAAAAGGGGACCTCTTTATAGCTGATTTATCATCAAAAGGAGTCTATAACTTTAGTTGTTTTGAAAAAATGTTAGGACACTTTGACCACAAATAAGTTCAAAAGGTCAGATATGGACATCTATATGGCTTATGAAGCATCAGAAGGAGTCTATGAGTATGTATAGAAAGCCCAAGATCGACGACTCTTTGGCCAGAAATATGTTCTGTAGGTGAAAAGGGCACCTCTGTATAGCTGATTTATCATCAAAAGGAGTCTATAACTTTCTATAGTTTGAAAAAATGTTAGGACACTTTGACCACAAATAAGTTCAAAAGGTCAGATATGGAAATCTATATGGCTTATGAAGCATCAGAAGGAGTCTATGAGTATGTATAGAAAGCCCAAGATCGAGGACTCTTTGGCCAGAAATATGTTCTGGAGGTCAAAAGGGGACCTCTGTATAGCTGATTTATCATCAAAAGGAGTCTATAACTTTATATAGTTTGAAAAAATGTCAGGACACTTTGACCACAAATAAGTTCAAAAGGTCAGATATGGACATCTATATGGCTTATGAAGCATCAGAAGGAGTCTATGAGTATGTATAGAAAGCCCAATATTGAGGACTCTTTGGCCAGAAACATGTTCAGGAGGTCAAAAGGGGACCTCTGTATAGCTGACTTATCATCAAAAGGAGTCTATAACTTTATATAGTTTGAATTTTTTTTAGGACACTTTGACCAGAAATAAGTTCAAAAGGTCAGATATGGACATCTATATGGCTTATGAAGCATCAGAAGGAGTCTATGAGTATGTATAGAAAGCCCAAGAAAGAGGACTCTTTGGCAAGAAATATTTTCCTTGTGTCAAATATGGAATTCTGTATGTCTGACGTAACATCAGAAAGAGTCAACAAGTATATATGGAAAGGTCAAGTTTCGAGTACTCACTCCTTGGCCAGAAAAAAATTCGGTAGGTCAAATATGGACTTTTGTCAGGATGATATAACATTCGAAGATATCAGTCATCAGTAGTGTTAATCATTTAGGACTCTTTGGCCAGAAATATGTTCAGAAGGTCAAAAGGGGACCTCTGTATAGCTGACTTATCATCAAAAGGAGTCTATAACTTTCTATAGTTTGAAAAAATGTTAGGATACTTTGACCACAAATAAGTTCAAAAGGTCAGATATGGACATCTATATGGCTTATGAAGCATCAGGAGGAGTCTATGAGTATGTATAGAAAGCCCAAGATCGAGGACTCTTTGGCCAGAAATATTTTCAGGAGGTCAAAAGGGGACCTCTGTATAGCTGATTTATCATCAAAAGGAGTCTATAACTTTCTATAGTTTGAAAAAATGTTAGGACACTTTGACCACAAATAAGTTCAAAAGGTCAGATATGGACATCTATATGGCTTATGAAGCATCAGAAGGAGTCTATGAGTATGTATAGAAAGCCCAAGATCAAGGACTCTTTGGCCAGAAATATGTTCATGAGGTCAAAAGGGGACCTCTGTATAGCTGATTTATCATAAAAAGGAGTCTATAACTTTCTATAGTTTGAAAAAATGTTAGGACACTTTGACCACAAATAAGTTCAAAAGGTCAGATATGGACATCTATATGGCTTATGAAGCATCAGAAGGAGTCTATAAGTATGTATAGAAAGCCCAAGATCAAGGACTCTTTGGCCAGAAATATGTTCATGAGGTCAAAAGGGGACCTCCGTATAGCTGATTTATCATAAAAAGGAGTCTATAACTTTCTATAGTTTGAAAAAATGTTAGGACACTTTGACCACAAATAAGTTCAAAAGGTCAGATATGGACATCTATATTGCTTATGAAGCATCAGAAGGAGTCTATGAGTATGTATAGAAAGCCCAAGATCAAGGACTCTTTGGCCAGAAATATGTTCTGGAGGTCAAAAGGGACCCTCTGTATAGCTGACTCATCATCAAAAGGAGTCTATAACTTTATATAGTTTGAATTTTTTTTAGGACACTTTGACTACAAATAAGTTCAAAATGTCAGATATGGAAATCTATATGGCTTATGAAGCACCAGAAGGAGTCTATGAGTATGTATAGAAAGCCCAAGATCGAGGACTCTTTGGCCAGAAATATGTTCAGGAGGTCAAAAGGGGACCTCTGTATAGCTGATTTATCATCAAAAGGAGTCTATAACTTTAGTTGGTTTGAACATTTTTTAGGACACTTTGATCACAAATTAGTTCAAAAGGTCAGATATGGACATCTATATGGCTTATGAAGCATCAGAAGGAGTCTATGAGTATGTATAGAAAGCCCAAGATCGGGGACTCTTTGGCCAGAATTATGTTCAGGGGGTCAAAAGGGGACCTCTTTATAGCTGATTTATCATCAAAAGGAGTCTATAAATTTATTTGGATTGAAAATGTTTTAGGACACTTTGACCACAAATAAGTTCAAAAGGTCAGATATGGACATCTATATGGCTTATGAAGCATGAGAAGGAGTCTATGAGTATGTATAGAAAGCCCAAGATCGAGGACTTTTTGGCCAGAAATATGTTCACTAGGTCAAAAGGGGCCCTCTGTATAGCTGATTTATCATCAAAAGGAGTCTATAACTTTCTATAGTTTGAAAACTTTTGAGGACACTTTGACCACAAATAAGTTCAACAGGTCAGATATGGACATCTATATGGCTTATGAAGCATCAGAAGGAGTCTATGAGTATGTACAGAAAGCATAAGATCGAGGACTCTTTGGCCAGAAATATGTTCTGGAGGTCAAAAGGGGCACTCTGTATAGCTGATTTATCATCAAAAGGAGTCTATAATTTTATATAGTTTGAATTTTTTTTAGGACACTTTGACCACAAATAAGTTCAAAAGGTCAGATTTGGACATCTATATGGCTTATGAAGCATCAGAAGGAGTCTATGAGTATGTATAGAAAGTCCAAGATCGAGGACTCTTTGGCCAGAATTATGTTCAGGAGGTCAAAAGGGGACCTCTTTATAGCTAATTTATCATCAAAAGGAGTCTATAAATTTATTTGGATTGAAAATGTTTTAGGACAGTTTGACCACAAATAAGTTCAAAAGGTCAGATATGGACATATATATGGCTTATGAAGCATGAGAAGGAGTCTATGAGTATGTATAGAAAGCCCAAGATCGAGGACTCTTTGGCCAGAAATATGTTCAGGAGGTCAAAGGGGGCCCTCTGTATAGCTGATTTATCATCAAAAGGAGTCTATAACTTTCTATGGTATGAAAACTTTTGAGGACACTTTGACCACAAATAAGTTCAAAAGGTCAGATATGGATGTCTATATGGCTTATGAAGCATCAAGATCGAGGACTCTTTGGCCAGAAATATGTTCAGGAGGTCAAAAGGGGACCTCTGTATAGCTGACTTATAATCAAAAGGAGTCTATAACTTTATGTAGTTTGAAAAATTTTAGGACACTTTGACCACAAATAAGTTCAACAGGTCAGATATGGACATCTATATGGCTTATGAAGCATCAGAAGGAGTCTATGAGTATGTATAGAAAGCATAAGATCGAGGACTCTTTGGCCAGAAATATGTTCTGGAGGTCAAAAGGGGCACTCTGTATAGCTGATTTATCATCAAAAGGAGTCTATAATTTTATATAGTTTGAATTTTTTTTTGGACATCTATATGGCTTATGAAGCATCAGAAGGAGTCTATGAGTATGTATAGAAAGTCCAAGATCGAGGACTCTTTGGCCAGAAATATGTTCAGGAGGTCAAAAGGGAACCTCTGTATAGCTGATTTATCATCAAAAGGAGTTTATAACTTTCTATAGTTTGAAAAAATGTTAGGACACTTTGACCACAAATAAGTTCAAAAGGTCAGATATGGACATCTATATGGCTTATGAAGCATCATAAGGAGTCTATGAGTATGTATAGAAAACGCAAGATCGAGGACTCTTTGGCCAGAAATATGTTCAGGAGGTCAAAAGAGGCCCTCTGTATAGCTGATTTATCATCAAAAGGAGTCTATAACTTTATATAGTTTGAATTTTTTTTAGGACACTTTGACCACAAATAAGTTCAAAAGGTCAGATATGGACATCTATATGGCTTATGAAGCATCAGAAGGAGTATATGAGTATGTATAGAAAGCCCAAGATGGAGGACTCTTTGGCCAGAAATATGTTCACTAGGTCAAAAGGGGCCCTCTGTATAGCTGATTTATCATCAAAAGGAGTCTATAACTTTATGTAGTTTGAAAAATTTTAGGACACTTTGACCACAAATAAGTTCAACAGGTCAGATATGGACATCTATATGGCTTATGAAGCATCAGAAGGAGTCTATGAGTATGTATAGAAAGCCCAAGATCGAGGACTCTTTTGCCAGAAATATGTTCAGGAGGTCAAAAGGGGACCTCTGTATAGCTGATTTATCATCAAAAGGAGTCTATAACTTTATATAGTTTGAAGAATTTTGAGGACACTTTGACCACAAATAAGTTCAAAAGGTCAGATATGGACATCTATATGGCTTATGAAGCATCAGAAGGAGTCTATGAGTATGTATAGAAAGCCCAAGATCGAGGACTCTTTGGCCAGGAATATGTTCAGGAGGTCAAAAGGGGCCCTCTGTATAGCTGATTTATCATAAAAAGGAGTCTATAACTTTCTATAGTTTGAAAAAATGTTAGGACACTTTGACCACAAATAAGTTCAAAAGGTCAGATATGGACATCTATATGGCTTATGAAGCATCAGAAGGAGTCTATGAGTATGTATAGAAAGCCCACCATCAAGGACTCTTTGGCCAGAAATGTGTTCATGAGGTCAAAAGGGGACCTCTGTATAGCTGATTTATCATAAAAAGGAGTCTATAACTTTCTATAGTTTGAAAAAATGTTAGGACACTTTGACCACAAATAAGTTCAAAAGGTCAGATATGGACATCTATATGGCTTATGAAGCATCAGAAGGAGTCTATGAGTATGTATAGAAAGCCCAAGATCAAGGACTCTTTGGCCAGAAATATGTTCAGGAGGTCAAAAGGGACCCTCTGTATAGCTGACTCATCATCAAAAGGAGTCTATAACTTTATATAGTTTGAATTTTTTTTAGGACACTTTGACTACAAATAAGTTCAAAATGTCAGATATGGAAATCTATATGGCTTATGAAGCACCAGAAGGACTCTATGAGTATGTATAGAAAGCCCAAGATCGAGGACTCTTTGGCCAGAAATATGTTCAGGAGGTCAAAAGGGGACCTCTGTATAGCTGATTTATCATCAAAAGGAGTCTATAACTTTAGTTGGTTTGAACATTTTTTAGGACAGTTTGATCACAAATTAGTTCAAAAGGTCAGATATGGACATCTATATGGCTTATGAAGCATCAGAAGGAGTCTATGAGTATGTATAGAAAGCCCAAGATCGAGGACTCTTTGGCCAGAAATATGTTCAGGAGGTCAAAGGGGGCCCTCTGTATAGCTGATTTATCATCAAAAGGAGTCTATAACTTTCTATAGTTTGAAAACTTTTGAGGACACTTTGACCACAAATAAGTTCAAAAGGTCAGATATGGACGTCTATATGGCTTATGAAGCATC
Source organism: Abramis brama (assembly GCF_963993115.1). Taxonomy (NCBI): domain Eukaryota; kingdom Metazoa; phylum Chordata; class Actinopteri; order Cypriniformes; family Leuciscidae; genus Abramis; species Abramis brama. The sequence continues at coordinate 45,830,802 of NC_139965.1, read as the reverse complement.
AAGATCGAGGACTCTTTGGCCAGAAATATGTTCAGGAGGTCAAAAGGGGACCTCTGTATAGCTGACTTATCATCAAAAGGAGTCTATAACTTTCTATAGTTTGAAAAAATGTTAGGATACTTTGACCACAAATAAGTTCAAAAGGTCAGATATGGACATCTATATGGCTTATGAAGCATCAGGAGGAGTCTATGAGTATGTATAGAAAGCCCAAGATCGAGGACTCTTTGGCCAGAAATATTTTCAGGAGGTCAAAAGGGGACCTCTGTATAGCTGATTTATCATCAAAAGGAGTCTATATCTTTCTATAGTTTGAAAAAATGTTAGGATACTTTGACCACAAATAAGTTCAAAAGGTCAGATATGGACATCTATATGGCTTATGAAGCATCAGAAGGAGTCTATGAGTATGTATAGAAAGCCCAAGATCGAGGACTCTTTGGCCAGAAATATGTTCAGTTGGTCAAAAGGGGACCTCTGTATAGCTGATTTATCATCAAAAGGAGTCTATAACTTTAGTTGGTTTGAACATTTTTTAGGACACTTTGATCACAAATTAGTTCAAAAGGTCAGATATGGACATCTATATGGCTTATGAAGCATCAGAAGGAGTCTATGAGTATGTATAGAAAGCCCAAGATCGAGGACTCTTTGGCCAGAAATATGTTCAGGAGGTCAAAGGGGGCCCTCTGTATAGCTGATTTATCATCAAAAGGAGTCTATAACTTTCTATAGTTTGAAAACTTTTGAGGACACTTTGACCACAAATAAGTTCAAAAGGTAAGATATGGACGTCTATATGGCTTATGAAGCATCAAGATCGAGGACTCTTTGGCCAGAAATATGTTCAGGAGGTCAAAAGGGGACCTCTGTATAGCTGATTTATCATCAAAAGGAGTCTATATCTTTCTATAGTTTGAAAAAATGTTAGGATACTTTGACCACAAATAAGTTCAAAAGGTCAGATATGGACATCTATATGGCTTATGAAGCATCAGAAGGAGTCTATGAGTATGTATAGAAAGCCCAAGATCAAGGACTCTTTGGCCAGAAATATGTTCATGAGGTCAAAAGGGGACCTCCGTATAGCTGATTTATCATAAAAAGGAGTCTATAACTTTCTATAGTTTGAAAAAATGTTAGGACACTTTGACCACAAATAAGTTCAAAAGGTCAGATATGGACATCTATATGGCTTATGAAGCATCAGAAGGAGTCTATGAGTATGTATAGAAAGCATAAGATCGAGGACTCTTTGGCCAGAAATATGTTCTGGAGGTCAAAAGGGGCACTCTGTATAGCTGATTTATCATCAAAAGGAGTCTATAATTTTATATAGTTTGAATTTTTTTTAGGACACTTTGACCACAAATAAGTTCAAAAGGTCAGATTTGGACATCTATATGGCTTATGAAGCATCAGAAGGAGTCTATGAGTATGTATAGAAAGTCCAAGATCGAGGACTCTTTGGCCAGAAATATGTTCATGAGGTCAAAAGGGGACCTCTGTATAGCTGATTTATCATAAAAAGGAGTCTATAACTTTCTATAGTTTGAAAAAATGTTAGGACACTTTGACCACAAATAAGTTCAAAAGGTCAGATATGGACATCTATATGGCTTATGAAGCATCAGAAGGAGTCTATGAGTATGAATAGAAAGCCCAAGATCAAGGACTCTTTGGCCAGAAATATGTTCATGAGGTCAAAAGGGGACCTCTGTATAGCTGATTTATCATAAAAAGGAGTCTATAACTTTCTATAGTTTGAAAAAATGTTAGGACACTTTGACCACAAATAAGTTCAAAAGGTCAGATATGGACATCTATATGGCTTATGAAGCATCAGAAGGAGTCTATGAGTATGTATAGAAAGCCCAAGATCAAGGACTCTTTGGCCAGAAATATGTACAGGAGGTCAAAAGGGACCCTCTGTATAGCTGATTTATCATCAAAAGGAGTCTATAACTTTAGTTGGTTTGAACATTTTTTAGGACACTTTGATCACAAATTAGTTCAAAAGGTCAGATATGGACATCTATATGGCTTATGAAGCATCAGAAGGAGTCTATGAGTATGTATAGAAAGCCCAAGATCGGGGACTCTTTGGCCAGAATTATGTTCAGGAGGTCAAAAGGGGACCTCTTTATAGCTAATTTATCATCAAAAGGAGTCTATAAATTTATTTGGATTGAAAATGTTTTAGGACAGTTTGACCACAAATAAGTTCAAAAGGTCAGATATGGACATATATATGGCTTATGAAGCATGAGAAGGAGTCTATGAGTATGTATAGAAAGCCCAAGATCGAGGACTCTTTGGCCAGAAATATGTTCAGGAGGTCAAAGGGGGCCCTCTGTATAGCTGATTTATCATCAAAAGGAGTCTATAACTTTCTATAGTATGAAAACTTTTGAGGACACTTTGACCACAAATAAGTTCAAAAGGTCAGATATGGATGTCTATATGGCTTATGAAGCATCAAGATCGAGGACTCTTTGGCCAGAAATATGTTCAGGAGGTCAAAAGGGGACCTCTGTATAGCTGACTTATCATCAAAAGGAGTCTATAACTTTATGTAGTTTGAAAAATTTTAGGACACTTTGACCACAAATAAGTTCAACAGGTCAGATATGGACATCTATATGGCTTATGAAGCATCAGAAGGAGTCTATGAGTATGTATAGAAAGCATAAGATCGAGGACTCTTTGGCCAGAAATATGTTCTGGAGGTCAAAAGGGGCACTCTGTATAGCTGATTTATCATCAAAAGGAGTCTATAATTTTATATAGTTTGAATTTTTTTTTGGACATCTATATGGCTTATGAAGCATCAGAAGGAGTCTATGAGTATGTATAGAAAGTCCAAGATCGAGGACTCTTTGGCCAGAAATATGTTCAGGAGGTCAAAAAAGGGGCCCTCTGTATAGCTGATTTATCATCAAAAGGAGTTTATAACTTTCTATAGTTTGAATTTTTTTTAGGACACTTTGACCACAAATAAGTTCAAAAGGTCAGATATGGACATCTATATGGCTTATGAAGCATCAGAAGGAGTATATGAGAATGTATAGAAAGCCCAAGATCGAGGACTCTTTGGCCAGAAATATGTTCACTAGGTCAAAAGGGGCCCTCTGTATAGCTGATTTATCATCAAAAGGAGTCTATAACTTTATGTAGTTTGAAAAATTTTAGGACACTTTGACCACAAATAAGTTCAACAGGTCAGATATGGACATCTATATGGCTTATGAAGCATCAGAAGGAGTCTATGAGTATGTATAGAAAGCCCAAGATCGAGGACTCTTTTGCCAGAAATATGTTCAGGAGGTCAAAAGGGGACCTCTGTATAGCTGATTTATCATCAAAAGGAGTCTATAACTTTATATAGTTTGAAGAATTTTGAGGACACTTTGACCACAAATAAGTTCAAAAGGTCAGATATGGACATCTATATGGCTTATGAAGCATCAGAAGGAGTCTATGAGTATGTATAGAAAGCCCAAGATCGAGGACTCTTTTGCCAGAAATATGTTCAGGAGGTCAAAAGGGGACCTCTGTATAGCTGATTTATCATCAAAAGGAGTCTATAACTTTATATAGTTTGAAGAATTTTGAGGACACTTTGACCACAAATAAGTTCAAAAGGTCAGATATGGACATCTATATGGCTTATGAAGCATCAGAAGGAGTCTATGAGTATGTATAGAAAGCCCAAGATCGAGGACTCTTTGGCCAGGAATATGTTCAGGAGGTCAAAAGGGGCCCTCTGTATAGCTGATTTATCATAAAAAGGAGTCTATAACTTTCTATAGTTTGAAAAAATGTTAGGACACTTTGACCACAAATAAGTTCAAAAGGTCAGATATGGACATCTATATGGCTTATGAAGCATCAGAAGGAGTCTATGAGTATGTATAGAAAGCCCAAGATCAAGGACTCTTTGGCCAGAAATATGTTCTGGAGGTCAAAAGGGACCCTCTGTATAGCTGACTCATCATCAAAAGGAGTCTATAACTTTATATAGTTAGATTTTTTTTTAGGACACTTTGACTACAAATAAGTTCAAAATGTCAGATATGGAAATCTGTATGGCTTATGAAGCACCAGAAGGAGTCTATGAGTATGTATAGAAAGCCCAAGATCGAGGACTCTTTGGCCAGAAATATGTTCAGGAGGTCAAAAGGGGACCTCTGTATAGCTGATTTATCATCAAAAGGAGTCTATAACTTTAGTTGGTTTGAACATTTTTTAGGACACTTTGATCACAAATTAGTTCAAAAGGTCAGATATGGACATCTATATGGCTTATGAAGCATCAGAAGGAGTCTATGAGTATGTATAGAAAGCCCAAGATCGGGGACTCTTTGGCCAGAATTATGTTCAGGAGGTCAAAAGGGGACCTCTTTATAGCTAATTTATCATCAAAAGGAGTCTATAAATTTATTTGGATTGAAAATGTTTTAGGACAGTTTGACCACAAATAAGTTCAAAAGGTCAGATATGGACTATGGCTTATGAAGCATGAGAAGGAGTCTATGAGTATGTATAGAAAGCCCAAGATCGAGGACTCTTTGGCCAGAAATATGTTCAGGAGGTCAAAGGGGGCCCTCTGTATAGCTGATTTATCATCAAAAGGAGTCTATAACTTTCTATAGTATGAAAACTTTTGAGGACACTTTGACCACAAATAAGTTCAAAAGGTCAGATATGGATGTCTATATGGCTTATGAAGCATCAAGATCGAGGACTCTTTGGCCAGAAATATGTTCAGGAGGTCAAAAGGGGACCTCTGTATAGCTGACTTATAATCAAAAGGAGTCTATAACTTTATGTAGTTTGAAAAATTTTAGGACACTTTGACCACAAATAAGTTCAACAGGTCAGATATGGACATCTATATGGCTTATGAAGCATCAGAAGGAGTCTATGAGTATGTATAGAAAGCATAAGATCGAGGACTCTTTGGCCAGAAATATGTTCTGGAGGTCAAAAGGGGCACTCTGTATAGCTGATTTATCATCAAAAGGAGTCTATAATTTTATATAGTTTGAATTTTTTTTTGGACATCTATATGGCTTATGAAGCATCAAAAGGAGTCTATGATTATGTATAGAAAGCCCAAGATCGAGGACTCTTTGGCCAGAAATATGTTCTGGAGGTCAAAAGGGGACCTCTGTATAGCTGATTTATCATCAAAAGGAGTCTATAAATTTATATAGTTTGAAAAAATGTCAGGACACTTTGACCACAAATAAGTTCAAAAGGTCAGATATGGACATCTATATGGCTTATGAAGCATCAGAAGGAGTCTATGAGTATGTATAGAAAGCCCAAGAAAGAGGACTCTTTGGCAAGAAATATTTTCCTTGTGTCAAATATGGAATTCTGTATGTCTGACGTAACATCAGAAAGAGTCAACAAGTATATATGGAAAGGTCAAGTTTCGAGTACTCACTCCTTGGCCAGAAAAAAATTCGGTAGGTCAAATATGGACTTTTGTCAGGATGATATAACATCCGAAGATATCAGTCATCAGTAGTGTTAATCATTTAGGACTCTTTGGCCAGAAATATGTTCAGAAGGTCAAAAGGGGACCTCTGTATAGCTGATTTATCATCAGAAGGAGACTATAAATTTATATAGTTTGAAAAATTTTGAGGACACTTTGACCAGAAATAAGTTCAAAAGGTCAGATATGGACATCTATATGGCTTATGAAGCATCAGAAGGAGTCTATGAGTATGTATAGAAAGCCCAAGAAAGAGGACTCTTTGGCCAAAAATATGTTCCTTGGGTCAAATATGGACTTCTGTATGGCTGACGTAACATCAGAAAAAGTCAACGAGTATAAATGGAAATGTCAAGTTTCGAGTACTCCTTGGCCAGAAAAAAATTCAGTATGTCAAATGTGGACCTTTGTCAGGATGATATAACATCTTTAAGGACTCTTTGGCCAGAAATATGTTCAGTAGGTCAAAAGCAAAATGTATATCTCATTGTTATAATATTATGTGCTTTGCACAACCGATCTAACGTTGAGCATCATTAAAGAAACATAGGTTATGCAATTGCATTGCATTACACACCAAAACTAACTCAATGCCATGTTCATTAGAGAGAATCTGAAACACAGAACAATCTGTGTTGTTGCTTTGCACAAACTCTCTAACGTTGTGCATTGAAGAATAACATATAGTCTGTGCAGTACTTGCATTGCACACTCGATCCCATGTTCATTAAAAAGATAACATGTGTGTTGTTGCATTGCATTGCATTGCACACACGATCTAACGTTGTGCATTGAAGAATAGCATAGGCTATGCACTTCTTGCATTGCATTGCATTGCACACGAGAACTAACTCATTCCCATGTTCATTAAAGAGATAACATATGTGTTGTTACAATTGCATTGCATTGCTTTGCTTTGCATTACATTGCACTAACGATCTAACGTTGTGCACTAAAGAATAACTTATAGGTTATGCATATTTCGTATTGCATTGCATTGCACACCAGAACTAAATCCTTCCCATGTTCATTATAGAGATGATATGTGTGTTGATGCATTGCATTGCACTGAATTGCATTGCACTAACGATCTAACGTTGTGCACTGAAGAATAACATATAGGTTATGCACTTTTTGCATTGCAATGTACAACTGAACTACCTCATTCCCATGTTGATTAAAGACATAACGAGTGATTTTGCATTGCATTGTATTGCATTATATTGATTTGCATTGCTTTGCGCTGCATTGGATTCCATTGCATTGCACTAACGAACTAATGTTGTGCACTGAAGAATAACATATAGGTTATGCACTTTTTGCATTGCATTGCATTGCACACCAGAACTAAATCAGTCCCATGTTCATTGAAGACATAACGTGTGTTGTTGCATTGCATTGTATTGCATTACATTGATTTGCATTGCTTTGCCCTGCATTGCATTGCACTAACGATCTAACGTTGTGCACTGAAGAATAACATATAGGCTATGCACTTTTCGCATTGCATTGCATAGCATACCAGAACTAAATCATCCCCATGTTCATTAAAGAGATACCCTGTGTTGTTGCATTGCATTGCATTGCACTAACGAACTAACGTTGTGCACTGAAGAATAACATAGGTTATGCACTTTTTGCATTGCATTGCATTGCACACCAGAACTAAATCATTCCGATGTTCATTGAAGACATAACGTGTGTTGTTGCATTGCATTGTAATTGCATTGCATTGCATTACATTGATTTGCATTGCTTTGCCCTGCATTGCATTGCATTGCATTGCACTAACGATCTAACGTTGTGCACTGAAGAATAACATATAGGCTATGCACTTTTCGCATTGCATTGCATTGCATACCAGAACTAAATCATTCCCATGTTCATTAAAGAGATAACGTGTGTTGTTGCATTGCATTGCACAAACGATTGAACGTTGTGCACTGAAGAAAAACATATAGGTTATGCACTTTTTGCATTGCATTGCATTGCACACCACAACTAAATCATTCCCATGTTCATTAAAGAGATAATGTGTGTTGTTGCATTGCATTGTATTGCATTACATTGCATTGCTTTGCACTGCTTTGCATTGCATTGCATTGCACACCAGAACTACCTCATTCCCATGTTGATTAAAGACATAACGTGTGTTGTTGCATTGCATTGCATTGCATTGCATTGCATTGCATTGCATTGCATTGAATTGCATTGAATTGCATTGATTTGCATTGCTTTGCCCTGCATTGCATTGCATTGCACTAACGATCTAACGTTGTGCACTGAAGAATAACATATAGGTTATGCACTTTTTGCATTGCATTGCACACCAGAACTAAATCATTCTCATGTTCATTAAAGAGATAACGTGTGTTGTTGCATTGCATTGTATTGCATTATATTGATTTGCATTGCTTTGCACTGCATTGCATTGTATTGCACTAACGAACTAACGTTGTGCACTGAAGAATAACGTATAGGTTATGCACTTTTCGCATTGCATTGCACACCAGAACTAAATCATTCCCATGTTCATTAAAGAGATAATGTGTGTTGTTGCATTGCATTGTATTGCATTGCATTGATTTGCATTGCTTTGCACTGCATTGCATTGCATTGCATTGCATTGCACTAACGATCTAACGTTGTGCACTGAAGAATAACATATAGGTTATGCACTTTTCGCATTGCATTGCACACCAGAACTACCTCATTCCCATGCTGATTAAAGACATAACGAGTGTTTTTGCATTGCATTGTATTGCATTATATTGATTTGCATTGCTTTGCACTGCATTGCATTGTATTGCACTAACGAACTAACGTTGTGCACTGAAGAATAACGTATAGGTTATGCACTTTTCGCATTGCATTGCACACCAGAACTACCTCATTCCCATGCTGATTAAAGACATAACAAGTGTTTTTGCATTGCATTGCATACCAGAACTAAATCATTCCCATTTTCATTAAAGAGATAACGTGTGTTGTTGCATTGCATTGTATTGCATTGCATTGCATTGCTTTGCACTGCTTTGCACTGCATTGCATTGCACTAACGATCTAACTTTGTGCACTGAAGAATAACATATAGGTTATGCACTTTTTGCATTTCACTGCATTACACAACAGAACTAAATCATTCCCATGTTCATTAAAGAGATAACGTTTGTTGGTGCATTGCATTGTATTGCATTGCATTGCACAAACTATCTAATGTTGTGCACTGAAGAATAACATATAGGTTATGCTCTTTTCGCCTTGCATTGCACACCAGAACAAAATCATTCCCAAGTTCATTATAGAGATGATATGTGCGTTGTTGCATTGCATTGCATTGCATTGCCATTGCATTGCATTGCATTGCATTACACTAACGATCTAACTTTGTGCACTGAAGAATAACATATAGGTTATGCACTTTTTGCATTGCATTGCATTGCACACCAGAACTAAATCATTCCCATGTTCATTAAAGAGATAATGTGTGTTGTTGCATTGCATTGCATTGCAATAACGATCTAACGTTGTACATTGAAGAATAACGTATATGCTATGCACTTCTTGCATTGCATTACACACCAGAAGTTACTCATTCCCAAATTCCATTGCGTTTTGCTTTGAGGAAATGCAATATGTGCTATTGCATTGCATTTCACACAAGATCAAACTTTGTGCATTGAAGAATAACATATAAGCTATGAGTGCATCACAAACATACAATAACTATCTCATTCCGATGTGCATTGAAGAGATACCATTTTTGGAGTTACATTCCACTGCATTAAAGATCTAACTGATATAGTTAGATATAATAATAATACATTATTATTCAACGCTAATTCTTCGATCGTTTGTGCAATGCAACACTCATGTTATGTTTTCATTGCACATGAGGTATGAAGTAGTTTATTCTATGCATTGTAACGCATGAGTCTATGAGTATGTATAGAAAGCCCAAGAAAGAGGACTCTTTGGCAAGAAATATTTTCCTTGTGTCAAATATGGAATTCTGTATGTCTGACGTAACATCAGAAAGAGTCAACAAGTATATATGGAAAGGTCAAGTTTCGAGTACTCACTCCTTGGCCAGAAAAAAATTCGGTAGGTCAAATATGGACTTTTGTCAGGATGATATAACATCCGAAGATATCAGTCATCAGTAGTGTTAATCATTTAGGACTCTTTGGCCAGAAATATGTTCAGAAGGTCAAAAGGGGACCTCTGTATAGCTGATTTATCATCAGAAGGAGACTATAAATTTATATAGTTTGAAAAATTTTGAGGACACTTTGACCAGAAATAAGTTCAAAAGGTCAGATATGGACATCTATATGGCTTATGAAGCATCAGAAGGAGTCTATGAGTATGTATAGAAAGCCCAAGAAAGAGGACTCTTTGGCCAAAAATATGTTCCTTGGGTCAAATATGGACTTCTGTATGGCTGACGTAACATCAGAAAAAGTCAACGAGTATAAATGGAAATGTCAAGTTTCGAGTACTCCTTGGCCAGAAAAAAATTCAGTATGTCAAATGTGGACCTTTGTCAGGATGATATAACATCTTTAAGGACTCTTTGGCCAGAAATATGTTCAGTAGGTCAAAAGCAAAATGTATATCTCATTGTTATAATATTATGTGCTTTGCACAACCGATCTAACGTTGAGCATCATTAAAGAAACATAGGTTATGCAATTGCATTGCATTACACACCAAAACTAACTCAATGCCATGTTCATTAGAGAGAATCTGAAACACAGAACAATCTGTGTTGTTGCTTTGCACAAACTCTCTAACGTTGTGCATTGAAGAATAACATATAGTCTGTGCAGTACTTGCATTGCACACTCGATCCCATGTTCATTAAAAAGATAACATGTGTGTTGTTGCATTGCATTGCATTGCACACACGATCTAACGTTGTGCATTGAAGAATAGCATAGGCTATGCACTTCTTGCATTGCATTGCATTGCACACGAGAACTAACTCATTCCCATGTTCATTAAAGAGATAACATATGTGTTGTTACAATTGCATTGCATTGCTTTGCTTTGCATTACATTGCACTAACGATCTAACGTTGTGCACTAAAGAATAACTTATAGGTTATGCATATTTCGTATTGCATTGCATTGCACACCAGAACTAAATCCTTCCCATGTTCATTATAGAGATGATATGTGTGTTGATGCATTGCATTGCACTGAATTGCATTGCACTAACGATCTAACGTTGTGCACTGAAGAATAACATATAGGTTATGCACTTTTTGCATTGCAATGTACAACTGAACTACCTCATTCCCATGTTGATTAAAGACATAACGAGTGATTTTGCATTGCATTGTATTGCATTATATTGATTTGCATTGCTTTGCGCTGCATTGGATTCCATTGCATTGCACTAACGAACTAATGTTGTGCACTGAAGAATAACATATAGGTTATGCACTTTTTGCATTGCATTGCATTGCACACCAGAACTAAATCAGTCCCATGTTCATTGAAGACATTAACGTGTGTTGTTGCATTGCATTGTATTGCATTACATTGATTTGCATTGCTTTGCCCTGCATTGCATTGCACTAACGATCTAACGTTGTGCACTGAAGAATAACATATAGGCTATGCACTTTTCGCATTGCATTGCATAGCATACCAGAACTAAATCATCCCCATGTTCATTAAAGAGATACCCTGTGTTGTTGCATTGCATTGCATTGCACTAACGAACTAACGTTGTGCACTGAAGAATAACATAGGTTATGCACTTTTTGCATTGCATTGCATTGCACACCAGAACTAAATCATTCCGATGTTCATTGAAGACATAACGTGTGTTGTTGCATTGCATTGTAATTGCATTGCATTGCATTACCATTGATTTGCATTGCAAAACTACCTCACCAGAAAACTACCATACCAAAACTACCACACCAGAACTACCTCATTCCCATGTTCATTAAAGAGATAACGTGTGTTGTTGCATTGCATTGCACAAACGATTGAACGTTGTGCACTGAAGAAAAACATATAGGTTATGCACTTTTTGCATTGCATTGCATTGCACACCACAACTAAATCATTCCCATGTTCATTAAAGAGATAATGTGTGTTGTTGCATTGCATTGTATTGCATTACATTGCATTGCTTTGCACTGCTTTGCATTGCATTGCATTGCATTGCACACCAGAACTACCTCATTCCCATGTTGATTAAAGACATAACGTGTGTTGTTGCATTGCATTGCATTGCATTGCATTGCATTGCATTGCATTGCATTGCATTGCATTGAATTGCATTGAATTGCATTGATTTGCATTGCTTTGCCCTGCATTGCATTGCATTGCACTAACGATCTAACGTTGTGCACTGAAGAATAACATATAGGTTATGCACTTTTTGCATTGCATTGCACACCAGAACTAAATCATTCTCATGTTCATTAAAGAGATAACGTGTGTTGTTGCATTGCATTGTATTGCATTATATTGATTTGCATTGCTTTGCACTGCATTGCATTGTATTGCACTAACGAACTAACGTTGTGCACTGAAGAATAACGTATAGGTTATGCACTTTTCGCATTGCATTGCACACCAGAACTAAATCATTCCCATGTTCATTAAAGAGATAATGTATGTTGTTGCATTGCATTGTATTGCATTGCATTGATTTGCATTGCTTTGCACTGCATTGCATTGCATTGCATTGCATTGCACTAACGATCTAACGTTGTGCACTGAAGAATAACATATAGGTTATGCACTTTTCGCATTGCATTGCACACCAGAACTACCTCATTCCCATGCTGATTAAAGACATAACGAGTGTTTTTGCATTGCATTGTATTGCATTATATTGATTTGCATTGCTTTGCACTGCATTGCATTGTATTGCACTAACGAACTAACGTTGTGCACTGAAGAATAACGTATAGGTTATGCACTTTTCGCATTGCATTGCACACCAGAACTACCTCATTCCCATGCTGATTAAAGACATAACAAGTGTTTTTGCATTGCATTGCATACCAGAACTAAATCATTCCCATTTTCATTAAAGAGATAACGTGTGTTGTTGCATTGCATTGTATTGCATTGCATTGCATTGCTTTGCACTGCTTTGCACTGCTTTGCACTGCATTGCATTGCACTAACGATCTAACTTTGTGCACTGAAGAATAACATATAGGTTATGCACTTTTTGCATTTCACTGCATTACACAACAGAACTAAATCATTCCCATGTTCATTAAAGAGATAACGTTTGTTGGTGCATTGCATTGTATTGCATTGCATTGCACAAACTATCTAATGTTGTGCACTGAAGAATAACATATAGGTTATGCTCTTTTCGCCTTGCATTGCACACCAGAACAAAATCATTCCCAAGTTCATTATAGAGATGATATGTGCGTTGTTGCATTGCATTGCATTGCATTGCCATTGCATTGCATTGCATTGCATTACACTAACGATCTAACTTTGTGCACTGAAGAATAACATATAGGTTATGCACTTTTTGCATTGCATTGCATTGCACACCAGAACTAAATCATTCCCATGTTCATTAAAGAGATAATGTGTGTTGTTGCATTGCATTGCATTGCAATAACGATCTAACGTTGTACATTGAAGAATAACGTATATGCTATGCACTTCTTGCATTGCATTACACACCAGAAGTTACTCATTCCCAAATTCCATTGCGTTTTGCTTTGAGGAAATGCAATATGTGCTATTGCATTGCATTTCACACAAGATCAAACTTTGTGCATTGAAGAATAACATATAAGCTATGAGTGCATCACAAACATACAATAACTATCTCATTCCGATGTGCATTGAAGAGATACCATTTTTGGAGTTACATTCCACTGCATTAAAGATCTAACTGATATAGTTAGATATAATAATAATACATTATTATTCAACGCTAATTCTTCGATCGTTTGTGCAATGCAACACTCATGTTATGTTTTCATTGCACATGAGGTATGAAGTAGTTTATTCTATGCATTGTAACGCAAGAGGTAAATGCAATAATTTCCCTTAAAAGAAAAAATGAATAAGTTAGTTATTGTGCAATGCCAATGCACATATGTCATGTGTCAAATCAGGCCTACAGAGGTCCCTCTTTGACCTACAGAACATATTTTCTGTCCAAAGAGTTCTTACTGACTTCTTACTTAAAGAATGATGTTACTTACTTACTTCTTGTGATGTTGTATTAGCAAGACAGTAGTCCATGTTTGGTCAAACATATTTCACATATTGCACATATTTCTGACCCAAGAGTAATCGATCTTAAACTTTCTATACATTCTCGTAGAATCTTTCTGATGTTACATCAGCCATACAGAAGTCCATTTTTGAACTACTGAACACATTTCTGGATAAAGAGTCCTTGAACATTAACTTACTAAACATACAAGACTGATTTCTTGTGATGTTATATAAGCCAGACAGTAGTCCATATTTAACTGATTGGACATAATTTTGGCAAACGAGTCCTCGATCTTGGGCTTTCTATAAACACTCATAGTCCAACTCCTTCTGATGCTTCATAAGCCATATAGATGTCCATATCTGACATTTTGAACTTATTTGTGGTCAAAGTGTCCTCAAAATTTTTCAAACTATTGAAAGTTTTATTGAAAGTTTGATGATTTATCATCAAAAGGAGTCTATAACTTTCTATAGTTTGAAAAATTTTGAGGACACTTTGACCAGAAATAAGTTCAAAAGGTCAGATATGGACATCTATATGGCTTATGAAGCATCAGAAGGAGTCTATGAGTATGTATAGAAAGCCCAAGATCGAGGACTCTTTGGCAAGAAAAAAATTCAGTCGTAACATCAGAAAAAGTCAACGAGGTATATATGGAAATGTCAAGTTTCGAGTACTCCTTGGCCAGAAAAAAATTCAGTATGTCAAATATGGACTTTTGTCAGGAAGCTATAACATCCGAAGATATCAATCTGAATGTATAGTGTTAATCATTTAGGACTCTTTGGTCAGAAATATGTTCAGTAGGTCAAAAGGGGACCTCTGAATAGCTGATTTATCATCAGAAAGAGTCTATAACTTTATATAGTTTAAAAACTTTTGATGACCAGAAATAAGTTCAAAAGGTCAGATATGGACATCTATATGGCTTATGTAACATTAGAAGGAGTCTATAGAAAGGTCAAGATCGAGAACTCTATGGCCATAAATATATTCCTTGGGTCAAATATGGACTTCTGTATGGCTGATTTAACATCAGAAGGAGTCTATGAGTTTCTAAGAGTAAAAAACATTTTGAGGATTCTTTGGCCAATAACATGTTAAATCAGTCAAATATGGCTACAGTCTGGCTGATACAACATCACGAGAAGTCTTTATGGTAGGAGAAATATAAATAGTAAGGTAAATGTTCAAGGTCTCTGGCCAGAAATATGTTCAGTAGGTCAAAAATAGACTACTGGCTGGTTAATATAACATCACAAGAAGTCAATCTGTAGTATAGCAAGATAATGTTCAAGAACTCTTTGGCCAGAAATATGTTCAGAAGGTCAAAAGGTGACCTTTGTATAGCTGATATATTATCAGAAGGAGTCTATAACTTTATACAGTTTGAAAAATTTTGAGGACACTTTGACAAGAAACATGTTCAGGAGGTCAAAAGGGGACCTCTGTATAGCTGACTTATCATCAAAAGGAGTCTATAACTTTATATAGTTTGAATATTTTTTTAGGACACTTTGACCACAAATAAGTTCAAAAAGTCAGATATGGACATCTATATGGCTTATGAAGCATCAGAAGGAGTCATGAGTATGTATAGAAAGCCCAAGATCGAGGACTCTTTGGCCAGAAATATGTTCAGTAGGTCAAAAGGGGCCCTCTGTATAGCTGATTTATCTTTAAAAGGAGTCTATAACTTTATATAGTTTGAAACATTTTAGGACACTTTGACCAGAAATAAGTTCAAAATGTCAGATATGGAAATCTATATGGCTTATGAAGCATCAGAAGGAGTCTATGAGTATGTATAGAAAGCCCAAGATCGAGGACTCTTTGGCCAGAATTATGTTCAGGAGGTCAAAAGGGGCCCTCTGTATAGCTGATTTATCATCAAAAGGAGTCTATAACTTTCTATAGTTTGAAAAATTTTGAGGACACTTTGACCACAAATAAGTTCAAAAGGTCAGATATGGACATCTATATGGCTTATGAAGCCTCAGAAGGAATCTATGAGTATGTATAGAAAACGCCTCGGTTACGACTGTAACCTCGGTTCCCTGAAGAGGGAACGAGCGTTGCGTCGAGATTGACGCTATGGGGAATGCTTTGCGTGATGACGTCTTGAAGCACATGTAAAATCAGTCCAATGGTGTGGCGGAACGTCAGAGGCGGGTGACGTCACGTACCAGGAAACTATAAAAGCCGGCCCGAAACAGAAAACGAAAGCTTCGTAAAAGTCTGAAGTCGAGCTGACAGGCATGAAGGAGATATGGCAAGGCGACGCAACGCTCGTTCCCTCTTCAGGGAACCGAGGTTACAGTCGTAACCGAGGCGTTCCCTTTCAAGGGAACTCCCGTTGCGTCGAGAATGACGCTATGGGGAACGTCTATACCAACGCCTCCATAGCTACGAATGTCTGTCCTGTGTGTAATCTGGAGAGCAGCACTAGGAAGACAAAACATGAGACCCTGGAGCAGAGTCTAGATCCAGAGAGTAAAACCTGACGAAAGTGTGCGGTGAGGACCAGCCTGCCGCATCACAGACGTCCTGTAAAGAAACTCCTGAAATAAGGGCCTTAGAGGCCGCCATACTCCTCGTCGAGTGCGACCGGACAGCCAAAGGAGAAGGCTGCCCAGCCGCCTCATAAGCAAGTGAGATAGCCTCGACCACCCACTTGCTCATCCTTTGCTTAGACACTGGACCTCCTTTGTTAGGGGACCCAAAGCACACAAATAATTGATCACTTTTACGCCACAGGGCAGCTCTGTGGACATACGCGTCTAACGCCCGAACTGGGCAAAGCAAATTATTAGCCTCCTGGTCAGCATTTTGAAAGGGAGGAGGACAGAAGGCCTGCAGGACAATAGGTCTGACCACATTAGTGGGGACCTTGGGGATATAACCCGGTCTCGGATGTAGAAAAGCTTTCACCATACACGGAGCAAACTCTAAGCATGACGGAGCAACCGACAATGCTTGAAGATCCCCAATTCTCTTGAGAGAAGAGATAGCCAGAAGAAAAAGAGCTTTCAAAGTTAGAAACTTCTCAGGAACCTCCTCAATGGGCTCAAAGGGGGCCAGGGACAGGCCTTGAAGTGCAATGGACAAGTCCCATGGTGGCACCCTAGAGCGAACTGCAGGCCTCAGCCTCCAAGTGCCACGAAGGAAACGAGATACCAAGGGGTCTTTCCCCACAGACATTCCACCCAAAGGAATGTGGTAAGCACCTATGGCCGCCACATAAACCTTTAAGGTGGACGGGGTCAGACCTGCAGTTAACCGGTCCTGCAGGAACTCCAGAACTGTACCAATTGGGCAGTTGACTGGATCCAACCGACGGTCACTACACCAAGAAGTGAAGACTCTCCACTTCAGGGCATAAAGTTTCCTCGTGGAGGGAGCTCTGGACTGTAGAATGGTCTCCACAACCTCAGTTGAGAGACCTGACTCTATGAGCTGGGCCCCCTCAGAGGCCAAGCCCACAGGTTCCACAGTTCTGGGCGGGGGTGAAATATCGAGCCCTCCGCCTGGGACAGAAGGTCCCTCCTGACGGGTAGCTCCAGAGGAGGCCCGTCGAGGAGCGACACAAGATCGGGAAACCATACTCTGCCCGGCCAGCGCGGGGCTATAAGAAGCAGGCAAACCCGGTCCCTGCGAACTCTCTCCAGAACTCCCGGGAGCAGAGCAACTGGGGGAAAAGCGTACAGACGTAGCCTCGGCCACGTCTGCACCATAGCATCCAGTCCCAGAGGAGCTGGATGCGTGAGGGAGAACCAAAGTGGACAGTGAGACGTCTCTCGAGACGCAAACAGATCCACTTGAGCTTGGCCAAACTCCCTCCATATCAGCTCCACCACCTCGGGGTGGAGCCTCCATTCCCCGGGCCTCGGCCCCTGCCTCGACAGAGTGTCTGCTCCTATATTCTGGACCCCGGGGATGTAAGCTGCCCTGAGTGACAGTAACTTCCCCTGGGACCACAAGAGGATATGGCGTGCCAAGTTGGATAACGGGCGCGAGCGCAAACCCCCTTGGTGGTTGATATAGGCGACTACCGACGTGTTGTCCGTGTGTACTAACACATGGTGTCCCCTGAGATCTGTGATAAAGCTCCTCAGAGCCCGGAAGACAGCTAACATCTCTAGGCGATTGATATGCCAGGAACGATGATGGTCTTCCCACAGACCTTGAGATGAGCGACCCTCCAGGATCGCTCCCCAACCCGTGAGGGAAGCATCCGTCGTTAGCAGTTTGCGACGACAAGGAGCTCCCAACACTGGGCCCTGGGACAGGAAC
This sequence comes from Abramis brama, assembly GCF_963993115.1. Classification (NCBI taxonomy): domain Eukaryota; kingdom Metazoa; phylum Chordata; class Actinopteri; order Cypriniformes; family Leuciscidae; genus Abramis; species Abramis brama. The sequence continues at coordinate 45,812,767 of NC_139965.1, read as the reverse complement.
CAAGGTTTCTTCCACATAACCAGGGCACGTAAGCATCGCCGCGTGACCCTGATTGTGCGAAATGGGTTGCCCCTCGGGGAAAACCCCCTGGTCCTGAGCCACCACTGCAGGGGCCTCATGTGCAGCAGTCCAAAAGGTATCACGTTGGAAGCTGCTGCCATGAGACCCAACAGTCTCTGGAACTGTTTGACAGTGAGTAGCTGGCCTAGCTTTACACTTTTCACAGCTGCAAGGATGGACTCTATACGTGGCGGTGACAGGCGCGCCTGCATCGACACTGAGTCCCAAACCACGCCTAAAAAAGTGGTCCTCTGGAGAGGAGAAAGCACACTCTTCTTGGCGTTCAGCCGTAACCCCAGCTCTTTCATGTGGGCGAGAACAACATCTCGATGTTGAACCGCCAACTGATGCGACTGAGCTAAAATCAACCAATCGTCGATGTAGTTCATGATGCGAATACCCTGGAGGCGCAGCGGCGCCAGAGCTGCATCCATGCATTTGGTGAAAGTGCGGGGTGATAAAGCTAGGCCGAATGGAAGAACACGATATTGGTATGCTTTGCCCCCGAAAGCAAACCTCAGGAACTTCCAATGACACGGACGGATGGAAATATGGAAATATGCGTCCTTGAGGTCTATCGTGACAAACCAGTCCTCGGACCTGATCTGTGGCACGATCTGTCTCAATGTTAACATTTTGAACTTGAGCTGCATGACTGACTCGTTCAGAACTCGAAGATCTAAAATGGGACGCAATCCCCCGTCCTTCTTTGGAACTATGAAGTACCGGCTGTAAAACCCGGTTTCCCTGTCGGAGGGAGGTACATATTCTATGGCCCCTTTCTCTAACAGAGTGTTCACTTCCTGTTCCATGACCAGAACCTGCTCGGGGCCCACCACTGTGGGCAGGACCCCCATAAACCGAGGTGGGCGTTTCTTGAATTGTATCTGATACCCTTTTTCTACGGTCTGCAGGACCCAACGAGAAACATTTGACAGAGGTCCCCCGCAGCGCGTGCTTCCACACCCTGATGAGAGGCACTGGATCTGTCAGTAAGAGGCTGAGATAAGGCAGAGCCCGTCTCAACATCCACTGACAGATCCATTTGCGAACCCCAGGTCTGAGATCGCCGCCGAGCCTCAGCCGCGGCGGGACCCGAGCCCTGGGGAACGTGGTCGGGATTGAACCGAGCCAAACGGGATCGGAGCGTCCGCAATGGAAGCGCACAGCAATGCACACAGTCACCACCCTCGAGTGCTGACTGGGCATGCTCCTCTCCCAAACAAACAACACAAAGAGTGTGTGTGTCACCTCCCGTTAAATAACGCGGGCAGGGATGGACACACACTCGATACTGCTGCTTGCTCGCCATATCTGAATAAATATATATATATATAGACAGACAACACCAAATAACAAGGACAGAATTCAACACAGAGCGCGACTGAAGACTCAGAAAGCTTTCGTTTTCTGTTTCGGGCCGGCTTTTATAGTATCCTGGTACGTGACGTCACCCGCCTCTGACGTTCCGCCACACCATTGGACTGATTTTACATGTGCTTCAAGACGTCATCACGCAAAGCGTTCCCCATAGCGTCATTCTCGACGCAACGGGAGTTCCCTTGAAAGGGAACCCAACATTGAGAACTCTTTGGCCAGAAACATGTTCAGGAGGTCAGAAGGGGACCTCTTTATTGCTGATTTATCATCAAAAGGAGTCTACAAATTTATTTGCTTTAAAAAATTTTTAGGACACTTTGACCACAAATAAGTTCAAAAGGTCAGATATGGACATCTATATGGCTTATGAAGCATCAGAAGGAGTCTATGAGTATGTATAGAAAGCCCAAGATCGAGGACTCTTTGGCCAGAAATATGTTCAGGAGGTCAAAAGGGGCCCTCTGTATAGCTGATTTATCAACAAAAGGAGTCTATAACTTTATATAGTTTGAATTTTTTTTTAGGACACTTTGACCACAAATAAGTTCAAAAGGTCAGATATGGACATCTATATGGCTTATGAAGCATTAGAAGGAGTATGTAAAGAAAGCCCAAGATCGAGGACTCTTTGGCCAGAAATATGTTCACTAGGTCAAAAGGGGCCCTCTGTATAGCTGATTTATCATCAAAAGGAGTCTATAACTTTATGTAGTTTGAAAAATTTTAGGACACTTTGACCACAAATAAGTTCAAAAGGTCAGATATGGACATCTATATGGCTTATGAAGCATCAGAAAGAGTCTATGAGTATGTATAGAAAGCCCAAGATCGAGGACTCTTTTGCCAGAAATATGTTCAGGAGGTCAAAAGGGGACCTCTGTATAGCTGATTTATCATAAAAAGGAGTCTATAACTTTATATAGTTTGAAAAATTTTAGGACACTTTGACCACAAATAAGTTCAACAGGTCAGATAGGGACATCTATATGGCTTATGAAGCATCAGAAGGAATCTGTGAGTATGTATAGAAAGCCCAAGATTGAGGACTCTTTGGCCAGAAACATGTTCAGGAGGTCAAAAGGTGACCTTTGTATAGCTGATTTATTATCAGAAGGAGTCTATAACTTTATATAGTTTGAAAAATTTTGAGGACACTTTGACCAGAAATAAGTTCAAAAGGTCAGATATGGACATCTATATGGCTTATGAAGCATCAGAAGGAGTCTATGAGTATGTATAAAAAGCCCAAGATCGAGGACTCTTTGACCAGAAAAATGTTCAGGAGGTCAAAAGGGGACCTCTGTATAGCTGACTTATCATCAAAAGGAGTCTATACCTTTCTATAGTTTGAAAACTTTTGAGGACACTTTGACCACAAATAAGTTCAAAAGGTCAGATATGGACATGTATATGGCTTATGAAGCATCAGAAGGAGTCTATGAGTATGTATAGAAAGCCCAAGATCGAGGACTCTTTGGCCAGAAATATGTTCAGTAGGTCAAAAGGGGCCCTCTGTATAGCTGATTTATCATCAAAAGGAGTCTATAACTTTATATAGTTTGAAAAAATGTTAGGACACTTTGACCACAAATAAGTTCAAAATGTCAGATATGGAAATCTATATAGCTTATGAAGCATCAGAAGGAGTCTATGAGTATGTATAGAAACCCCAAGATCGAGGACTCTTTGGCCAGAAATATGTTCAGGAGGTCAAAGGGGGCCCTCTGTATAGCTGATTTATCATCAAAAGGAGTCTAAAACTTTCTATAGTTTGAAAACTTTTGAGGATACTTTGACCACAAATAAGTTCAAAAGGTCAGATATGGACATCTATATGGCTTATGAAGCATCAGAAGGAATCTATGAGTATGTATAGAAAGCCCAAGATTGAGGACTCTTTGGCCAGAAACATGTTCAGGAGGTCAAAAGGGGACCTCTTTATAGTTTATTTATCATCAAAAGTAGTCTATAACTTTATTTGGTTTGAAAATTTTTTAGGACATTTTGACCACAAATAAGTTCAAAAGGTCAGATATGGACATCTATATGGCTTATGAAGCATCAGAAGGAGTCTATAACTTTATATAGTTTGAAAAAATGTTAGGACACTTTGACCACAAATAAGTTCAAAAGGTCAGATATGGACATATATATGGCTTATGAAGCATCAGAAGGAATCTATGAGTATGTATAGAAAGCATAAGATCAAGGACTCTTTGGCCAGAAACATGTTCAGGAGGTCAAAAGAGGACCTCTGTATAGCTGACTTATCATCAAAAGAGTCTATAACTTTATATAGTTTGAATTGTTTTTAGGACACTTTGACCACAAATAAGTCCAAAAGGTCAGATATGGACATCTATATGGCTTATGAAGCATCAGAAGGAGTCTATGAGTATGTATAGAAAGCCCAAGAACGAGGACTCTTTGGCCAGAAATATGTTCAGGAGGTCAAAAGGGGCCCTCTGTATAGCTGATTTATCATCAAAAGGAGTCTATAACTTTATATAGTTTGATTTTTTTTAGGACACTTTGACCACAAATAAGTACAAAAGGTCAGATATGGACATCTATATGGCTTATGAAGCATCAGAAGGAGTCTATGAGTATGTATAGAAAGCCCAAGATCGAGGACTCTTTGGCCAGAAATATGTTCAGGAGGTCAAAAGGGGACCTCTGTATAGCTGACTTATCATCAAAAGGAGTCTATAACTTTATATAGTTTGAAAAATTTTAGGACACTTTGACCACAAATAAGTTCAACAGGTCAGATATGGACATCTATATGGCTTATGAAGCATCAGAAGGAGTCTATGAGTATGTATAGAAAGCATAAGATCGAGGACTCTTTGGCCAGAAATATGTTCTGGAGGTCAAAAGGGACCCTCTGTATAGCTGATTTATCATCAAAAGGAGTCTATAACTTTCTACAGTTTGAAAAAATTTTAAGCCACTTTGACCACAAATAAGTTCAAAAGGTCAGATATGGACATCTATATGGCTTATGAAGCATCAGAAGGAATATATGAGTATGTATAGAAAGCCCAAGATTGAGGACTCGTTGGCCAGAAACATGTTCTGGAGGTCAAAAGGTGACCTCTTTATAGCTGATTTATCATCAAAAGGAGTCTATAACTTTAGTTGGTTTGAAAAATGTTTAGGACACTTTGACCACAAATGAGTTCAAAAGGTCAGATATGGACATCTATATGGCTTATGAAGCATCAGAAGGAGTCTATGAGTATGTATAGAAAGCCCAAGATCAAGGACTCTTTTGCCAGTGAAATGTTCAGGAGGTCAAAAGGGGAACTCTGTATAGCTGATTTATCATCAAAAGGAGTCTATAACTTTATATAGTTTGAAGAATTTTGAGGACACTTTGACCACAAATAAGTTCAAAAGGTCAGATATGGACATCTATATGGCTTATGAAGCATCAGAAGGAGTCTATGAGTATGTATAGAAAACGCAAGATCGAGGACTTCTTGGCCAGAAATATGTTCAGGAGGTCAAAAGGGGCCCTCTGTATAGCTGATTTAACATAAAAAGAAGTCTATAACTTTCTATAGTTTGAAAACTTTTGAGGACACTTTGACCACAAATAAGTTCAAAAGGTAAGATATGGACGTCTATATGGCTTATGAAGCATCAAGATCGAGGACTCTTTGGCCAGAAATATGTTCAGGAGGTCAAAAGGGGACCTCTGTATAGCTGATTTATCATCAAAAGGAGTCTATATCTTTCTATAGTTTGAAAAAATGTTAGGATACTTTGACCACAAATAAGTTCAAAAGGTCAGATATGGACATCTATATGGCTTATGAAGCATCAGAAGGAGTCTATGAGTATGTATAGAAAGCCCAAGAACGAGGACTCTTTGGCCAGAAATATGTTCAGGAGGTCAAAAGGGGCCCTCTGTATAGCTGATTTATCATCAAAAGGAGTCTATAACTTTATTTGGATTGAAAATGTTTTAGGACACTTTGACCACAAATAAGTTCAAAAGGTCAGATATGGACATCTATATGGCTTATGAAGCATGAGAAGGAGTCTATGAGTATGTATAGAAAGCCCAAGATCGTGGACTCTTTGGCCAGAAATATGTTCAGGAGGTCAAAGGGGGCCCTCTGTATAGCTGATTTATCATCAAAAGGAGTCTATAACTTTCTATAGTTTGAAAACTTTTGAGGACACTTTGACCACAAATAAGTTCAAAAGGTCAGATATGGACGTCTATATGGCTTATGAAGCATCAAGATCGAGGACTCTTTGGCCAGAAATATGTTCAGGAGGTCAAAAGGGGACCTCTGTATAGCTGATTTATCATCAAAAGGAGTCTATAAATTTAGTTGGTTTGAACAATTTTTAGGACACTTTGATCACAAATTAGTTCAAAAGGTCAGATATGGACATCTATATGGCTTATGAAGCATCAGAAGGAGTCTATGAGTATGTATAGAAAGCCCAAGATCGGGGACTCTTTGGCCAGAATTATGTTCAGGAGGTCAAAAGGGGACCTCTTTATAGCTGATTTATCATCAAAAGGAGTCTATAAATTTATTTGGATTGAAAATGTTTTAGGACACTTTGACCACAAATAAGTTCAAAAGGTCAGATATGGACATCTATATGGCTTATGAAGCATGAGAAGGAGTCTATGTGTATGTATAGAAAGCCCAAGATCGAGGACTCTTTGGCCAGAAATATGTTCACTAGGTCAAAAGGGGCCCTCTGTATAGCTGATTTATCATCAAAAGGAGTCTATAACTTTATGTAGTTTGAAAAATTTTAGGACACTTTGACCACAAATAAGTTCAAAAGGTCAGATATGGACATCTATATGGCTTATGAAGCATCAGAAGGAGTCTATGAGTATGTATAGAAAGCCCAAGATCGACGACTCTTTAGCCAGAAATATGTTCTGTAGGTCAAAAGGGCACCTCTGTATAGCTGATTTATCATCAAAAGGAGTCTATAACTTTCTATAGTTTGAAAAAATGTTAGGACACTTTGACCACAAATAAGTTCAAAAGGTCAGATATGGAAATCTATATTGCTTATGAAGCATCAGAAGGAGTCTATGAGTATGTATAGAAAGCCCAAGATCGAGGACTCTTTGGCCAGAAATATGTTCTGGAGGTCAAAAGGGGACCTCTGTATAGCTGATTTATCATCAAAAGGAGTCTATAACTTTATATAGTTTGAAAAAATGTCAGGACACTTTGACCACAAATAAGTTCAAAAGGTCAGATATGGACATCTATATGGCTTATGAAGCATCAGAAGGAATCTATGAGTATGTATAGAAAGCCCAAGATCAAGGACTCTTTGGCCAGAAATATGTACAGGATGTCAAAAGGGACCCTCTGTATAGCTGATTTATCATCAAAAGGAGTCTATAACTTTAGTTGGTTTGAACATTTTTTAGGACACTTTGATCACAAATTAGTTCAAAAGGTCAGATATGGACATCTATATGGCTTATGAAGCATCAGAAGGAGTCTATGAGTATGTATAGAAAGCCCAAGATCGGGGACTCTTTGGCCAGAATTATGTTCAGGAGGTCAAAAGGGGACCTCTTTATAGCTAATTTATCATCAAAAGGAGTCTATAAATTTATTTGGATTGAAAATGTTTTAGGACAGTTTGACCACAAATAAGTTCAAAAGGTCAGATATGGACATATATATGGCTTATGAAGCATGAGAAGGAGTCTATGAGTATGTATAGAAAGCCCAAGATCGAGGACTCTTTGGCCAGAAATATGTTCAGGAGGTCAAAGGGGGCCCTCTGTATAGCTGATTTATCATCAAAAGGAGTCTATAACTTTCTATAGTATGAAAACTTTTGAGGACACTTTGACCACAAATAAGTTCAAAAGGTCAGATATGGATGTCTATATGGCTTATGAAGCATCAAGATCGAGGACTCTTTGGCCAGAAATATGTTCAGGAGGTCAAAAGGGGACCTCTGTATAGCTGACTTATCATCAAAAGGAGTCTATAACTTTATGTAGTTTGAAAAATTTTAGGACACTTTGACCACAAATAAGTTCAACAGGTCAGATATGGACATCTATATGGCTTATGAAGCATCAGAAGGAGTCTATGAGTATGTATAGAAAGCATAAGATCGAGGACTCTTTTGCCAGAAATATGTTCTGCAGGTCAAAAGGGGCATTCTGTATAGCTGATTTATCATCAAAAGGAGTCTATAATTTTATATAGTTTGAATTTTTTTTTGGACATCTATATGGCTTATGAAGCATCAGAAGGAGTCTATGAGTATGTATAGAAAGTCCAAGATCGAGGACTCTTTGGCCAGAAATATGTTCAGGAGGTCAAAAGGGAACCTCTGTATAGCTGATTTATCATCAAAAGGAGTTTATAACTTTCTATAGTTTGAAAAAATGTAAGGACACTTTGACCACAAATAAGTTCAAAAGGTCAGATATGGACATCTATATGGCTTATGAAGCATCATAAGGAGTCTATGAGTATGTATAGAAAACGCAAGATCGAGGACTCTTTGGCCAGAAATATGTTCAGGAGGTCAAAAGGGGCCCTCTGTATAGCTGATTTATCATCAAAAGGAGTCTATAACTTTATATAGTTTGAATTTTTTTTAGGACACTTTGACCACAAATAAGTTCAAAAGGTCAGATATGGACATCTATATGGCTTATGAAGCATCAGAAGGAGTATATGAGTATGTATAGAAAGCCCAAGATCGAGGACTCTTTGGCCAGAAATATGTTCACTAGGTCAAAAGGGGCCCTCTGTATAGCTGATTTATCATAAAAAGGAGTCTATAACTTTCTATAGTTTGAAAAAATGTTAGGACACTTTGACCACAAATAAGTTCAAAAGGTCAGATATGGACATCTATATGGCTTATGAAGCATCAGAAGGAGTCTATGAGTATGTATAGAAAGCCCAAGATCAAGGACTCTTTGGCCAGAAATATGTTCATGAGGTCAAAACGGGACCTCCGTATAGCTGATTTATCATAAAAAGGAGTCTATAACTTTCTATAGTTTGAAAAAATGTTAGGACACTTTGACCACAAATAAGTTCAAAAGGTCAGATATGGACATCTATATGGCTTATGAAGCATCAGAAGGAGTCTATGAGTATGTATAGAAAGCCCAAGATCAAGGACTCTTTGGCCAGAAATATGTTCAGGAGGTCAAAAGGGACCCTCTGTATTGCTGACTCATCATCAAAAGGAGTCTATAACTTTATATAGTTTGAATATTTTTTAGGACACTTTGACTACAAATAAGTTCAAAAGGTCAGATATGGACATCTATATGGCTTATGAAGCACCAGAAGGAGTCTATGAGTATGTATAGAAAGCCCAAGATCGAGGACTCTTTGGCCAGAAATATGTTCAGGAGATCAAAAGGGGACCTCTGTATAGCTGATTTATCATCAAAAGGAGTCTATAACTTTAGTTGGTTTGAACATTTTTTAGGACACTTTGATCACAAATTAGTTCAAAAGGTCAGATATGGACATCTATATGGCTTATGAAGCATCAGAAGGAGTCTATGAGTATGTATAGAAAGCCCAAGATCGGGGACTCTTTGGCCAGAATTATGTTCAGGGGGTCAAAAGGGGACCTCTTTATAGCTGATTTATCATCAAAAGGAGTCTATAAATTTATTTGGATTGAAAATGTTTTAGGACACTTTGACCACAAATAAGTTCAAAAGGTCAGATATGGACATCTATATGGCTTATGAAGCATCAGAAGGAGTCTATGAGTATGTATAGAAAGCCCAAGATCGAGGACTCTTTGGCCAGAAATATGTTCAGGAGGTCAAAAGGGGCCCTCTGTGTAGCTGATTTATCATCAAAAGGAGTCTATAACTTTATATAGTTTGAATTTTTTTTAGGACACTTTGACCACAAATAAGTTCAAAAGGTCAGATATTGACATCTATATGGCTTATGAAGCATCAGAAGGAGTCTATGAGTATGTATAGAAAACGCTAGATCGAGGACTCTTTGGCCAGAAACATGTTCAGGAGGTCAAAAGGGGACCTCTGTATAGCTGATTTATCATCAAAAGGAGTCTATAACTTTATATAGTTTGAATTTTTTTTTAGGACATTTTGACCACAAATAAGTTCAAAAGGTCAGATATGGACATCTATATGGCTTATGAAGCATCAAAAGGAGTCTATGAGTATGTATAGAAAGCCCAAGATCAAGGACTCGTTTGCCAAAAATATGTTCAATCAGTTAAATATGGACTACTGTCTGGCTTATATAACATCACAAGAAATCAGTCTTGTATGTTTAGTAAGTTAATGTTATTCTTCAGTGCACAACGTTAGTTCGTTAGTGCAATGCAATGCAATGCAATGCAAAGCAATGCAAATCAATATAATGCAATACAATGCAATGCAAAAACACTCGTTATGTCTTTAATCAGCACGGGAATGAGGTAGTTCTGGTGTGCAATGCAATGCGAAAAGTGCATAACCTATATGTTATTCTTCAGTGCAGTGCAATGCAAATCAATGCAATGCAATACAATGCTATCCAACAACACACATTATCTCTTTAATGAACATGAGAATGATTTAGTTCTGGTGTGCAATGCAATACAATGCAAAAAGTGCATAAACCTATATGTTTTTCTTCAGTGCACAACGTTAGATCGTTAGTGCAATGCAATGCAATGCAATGCAATGCAGTGCAGTGCAGTGCAATGCAAATCAATGCAATGCAATGCAATGCAATGCAACAACACACGTTATCTCTTTAATGAACATGAGAATGATTTAGTTCTGGTGTGCAATGCAATGCAAAAAGTGCATAACCTTCTACAGTTATTCTACAGTTATTAAAGTTATTCTACAGTGCACAACGTTAGATCGTTAGTGCAATGCAATGCAAATCAATGCAATGCAATGCAATGCAATGCAATACAATGCAATGCAACAACACACGTTATGTCTTTAATCAACATGGGAATGAGGTAGTTCTGGTGTGGTAGTTTTGGTGTGGTAGTTTTCTGGTGAGGTAGTTTTGCAATGCAATGCAATGCAGTGCAAAGCAATGCAAATCAATATAATGCAATACAATGCAATTGCAAAAACACTCGTTATGTCTTTAATCAACATGGGAATGAGGCAGTTCTGGTGTGCAATGCAATGAAGTGCAAAAAGTGCATACCTATTTGTTATTCTTCAGTGCACAACGTTAGATCGTTAGTGCAATGCAATGCAATGCAAAGCAGTGCAAAGCAGTGCAAAGCAGTGCAAAGCAGTGCAAAGCAGTGCAAAGCAATGCAAAGCAATGCAATGTAATGCAATACAATGCAATGCAACAACACACATTATCTCTTTAATGAACATGGGAATGATTTAGTTGTGGTGTGCAATGCAATGCAATGCAAAAAGTGCATAACCTATATGTTTTTCTTCAGTGCACAACGTTAGATCGTTAGTGCAATGCAGTGCAATGCAACAACACACGTTATCTCTTTAATGAACATGAGAATGATTTAGTACTGGTGTGCAATGCAATGCAATGCAATGCAAAAAGTGCATAACCTATATGTTATTCTTCAGTACACAACGTTAGATCGTTAGTGCAATGCAATGCAATGCAGTGAAAAGCAATGCAATGCAATGTAATGCAACAACACACGTTATGTCTTTAATCAACATGGGAATGAGGTAGTTCTGGTGTGCAATGCAATGCAATGCAAAAAGTGCATAACCTATATGTTATTATTCAGTGCACAACGTTAGATCGTTAGTGCAATGCAATGCAGTGCAAAGCAATGCAAATCAATATAATGCAATACAATGCAATTGCAAAAACACTCGTTATGTCTTTAATCAACATGGGAATGAGGTAGTTCTGGTTTGCAATGCAATGAAGTGCAAAAAGTGTATACCTATTTGTTATTCTTCAGTGCACAACGTTTTTTGCAGGGCAAAGCAATGCAAATCAATGTAATGCAATGCAATGCATTGCAATGCAATGCAATGCAATGTAATGCAATGTAATGCAATGCAAAGCAATGCAATGCAATGCAATGCAATGCAATGTAATGCATTGCAATGCAATGTAATGCACTGCAATGCAATGTAATGCACTGCAATGCATTGCAATGCAATGCAATACAATGCAATGCAACAACACACGTTATGTCTTCAATGAACATGGGAATGATTTAGTTCTGGTGTGCAATGCAATGCAATGCAAAAATTGCATAATCTATATGTTATTCTTCAGTGCACAACGTTAGATCGTTAGTGCAATGCAATGCAGTGCAAAGCAATGCAAATCAATATAATGCAATACAATGCAATTGCAAAAACACTCGTTATGTCTTTAATCAACATGGGAATGAGGTAGTTCTGGTGTGCAATGCAATGCAGTGCAAAAAGTGCATACCTATTTGTTATTCTTCAGTGCACAACGTTAGATCGTTAGTGCAATGCAATGCAATGCAAAGCAGTGCAAAGCAGTGCAAAGCAGTGCAAAGCAGTGCAAAGCAGTGCAAAGCAGTGCAATGCAAAGCAATGCAATGCAATGTAATGCAATGTAATGCAATGTAATGCAATGTAATGCAATGTAATGCAATGTAATGCAACAACACACGTTATGTCTTTAATCAACATGGGAATGAGGTAGTTCAGTTGTACAATGCAATGCAAAAAGTGCATAACCTATATGTTATTATTCAGTGCACAACGTTAGATCGTTAGTGCAATGCAATGCAATGCAATGCAATGCAATGCAATACAATGCAATGCATCAACACACGTTATGTCTTTAATCAACATGGGAATGAGGTAGTTCTGGTGTGCAATGCAATGCAATGCAAAAAGTGCATAACCTATATGTTATTATTCAGTGCACAACGTTAGATCGTTAGTGCAATGCAATGCAATGCAAAGCAGTGCAAAGCAGTGCAAAGCAGTGCAAAGCAGTGCAAAGCAGTGCAAAGCAGTGCAAAGCAGTGCAAAGCAATGCAATGCAAAGCAATGCAATACAATGCAATGCAACAACACACTCTTTAATGAACATGGGAATGATTTAGTTCTGGTATGCAATGCAATGCAATGCGAAAAGTGCATAGCCTATATGTTATTCTTCAGTGCACAACGTTAGATCGTTAGTGCAATGCAATGCAGGGCAAAGCAATGCAAATCAATGTAATGTAATGCAATGCAATGCAATGCATTGCTATGCAATGTAATGCAATGTAATGCAATGTAATGCAATGCAATGCAATGCAATGCAATGCAATGCAATGCAATGCAATGCAATGCAACAACACACGTTATGTCTTCAATGAACATGGGAATGATTTAGTTCTGGTGTGCAATGCAATGCAAAAAGTGCATAACCTGTATGTTATTCTTCAGTGCACAACGTTAGATCGTTAGTGCAATGCAATGCAGTGCAAAGCAATGCAAATCAATATAATGCAATACAATGCAATTGCAAAAACACTCGTTATGTCTTTAATCAACATGGGAATGAGGTAGTTCTGGTGTGCAACGCAATGGAAGTGCAACAAGTGCATACCTATTTGTTATTCTTCAGTGCACAACGTTAGATCGTTAGTGCAATGCAATGATATGCAAAGCAGTGCAAAGCAGTGCAAAGCACTGCAAAGCAGTGCAAAGCAGTGCAAAGCAGTGCAAAGCAATGCAAAGCAATGCAAAGCAATGCAATGTAATGCAATACAATGCAATGCAACAACACACATTATCTCTTTAATGAACATGGGAATGATTTAGTTGTGGTGTGCAATGCAATGCAATGCAAAAAGTGCATAACCTATATGTTTTTCTTCAGTGCACAACGTTAGATCGTTTGTGCAATGCAATGCAATGCAATGCAACAACACACATTATCTCTTTAATGAACATGGGAATGGTTTAGTTGTGGTGTGCAATGCAATGCAATGCAAAAAGTGCATAACCTGTATGTTTTTCTTCAGTGCACAATGTTAGATCGTTTGTGCAATACAATGCAATGCAACAACACACGTTATGTCTTCAATGAACATGGGAATGATTTAGTTCTGGTGTGCAATGCAATGCAATGCAAAAAGTGCATAACCTATATGTTATTCTTCAGTGCACAACGTTAGTTCGTTAGTGCAATGCAATGCAGTGTAAAGCAATGCAAATCAATATAATGCAATACAATGCAATGCAAAAACACTCGTTATGTCTTTAATCAACATGGGAATGAGGTAGTTCTGGTGTGAAATGCAATGCGAAAAGTGCATAACCTATATGTTATTCTTCAGTGCACAACGTTACAATGCAATGCAAAAAGTGCATACCTATATGTTATTCTTCAGTGCACAACGTTAGATCGTTAGTGCAATGCAATGCAGTGTAAAGCAATGCAAATCAATATAATGCAATGCAATGCAATGCAACAACACACATTAACTCTTTAATGAACATGGGAATGATTTAGTTCTGGTGTGCAATGCAATGCAATGCAAAAAGTGCATAACCTATATGTTTTTCTTCAGTGCACAACGTTAGATCGGTGCAATGCAATGCAACAACACACGTTATGTCTTTAATGAACATGAGAATGATTTAGTTCTGGTGTGCAATGCATTGCAAAAAGTGCATAACCTATATGTTATTCTACAGTGCACAACGTTAGATCGTTATATCAATGCAATGCAATGCAATGCAATGCAATGCAATGCAATGCAATGCAATGCAGTGCAGTGCAAAGCAATGCAAAGCAATGCAAAGCAATGCAAATCAATGCAATGCAATGCAATGCAATGCATTACAATGCAGTGCAATGCATTACAATGCAATGCAATGCAATGCAATACAATGCAATGCAACAACACACGTTATGTCTTTAATCAACATGGGAATGAGGTAGTTCGGGTGTGCAATGCAATGCAATGCAAAAAGTGCATAACATATATGTTATTCTTCAGTACACAACGTTAGATCGTTAGTGCAATGCAATGCAGTGCAAAGCAGTGCAAAGCAGTATGCAAAGCAATGCAATGTAATGCAATACAATGCAATGCAACAACACACGTTATCTCTTTAATGAACATGGGAATGAGGTAGTTCTGGTGTGGTAGTTTTGGTATGGTAGTTTTCTGGTGAGGTAGTTTTGCAATGCAATGCAATGCAATGCAATGCAATGCAATGCAATGCAATGCAATGCAATACAATGCAATGCAACAACACATGTTATGTCTTTAATCAACATGGGAATGAGGTAGTTCTGGTGTGCAATGCAATGCAATGCAAAAAGTGCATAACCTATATGTTATTCTTCAGTGCACAACGTTAGATCGTTAGTGCAATGCAATGCAATGCAATGCAATACAATGCAATGCAACAACACACGTTATGTCTTCAATGAACATGGGAATGATTTAGTTCTGATGTGCAATGGCAATGCAATGCAAAAAGTGCAAAGCAATGCAAATCAATATAATGCAATACAATGCAATGCAAAAACACTCGTTATGTCTTTAATCAACATGGGAATGAGGTAGTTCTGGTGTGCAATGCAATGCGAAAAGTGCATAACTTATATGTTATTCTTCAGTGCACAACGTTAGATCGTTAGTGCAATGCAATGCAATGCAGTGCAAAGCAGTGCAAATCAATGCAAGGCAATACAATGCAATGCAACAACACACATTATCTCTTTAATCAACATGGGAATGAGGTAGTTCTGGTGTGCAATACAATGCTTAAAGTGCATAACCTATATGTTATTCTTCAGTGCACAACGTTAGATCGTTTGTGCAATGCAATGCAATGCAACAACACACGTTATCTCTTTAATGAACATGAGAATGAATTAGTACTGGTGTGCAATGCAATGCAATGCAAAAAGTGCATAACCTATATGTTATTCTTCAGTGCACAACGTTAGATCGTTAGTGCAATGCAATGCAATGCAATGCAGTGAAAAGCAATGCAATGCAATGCAATGCAATGCAATGTAATGCAATGTAATGCAACAACACACGTTATGTCTTTAATCAACATGGGAATGAGGTAGTTCAGTTGTACAATGCAATGCAAAAAGTGCATAACCTATATGTTATTATTCAGTGCACAACGTTAGATCGTTAGTGCAATGCAATGCAATGCAAAGCAGTGCAAAGCATTGCAAAGCAGTGCAAAGCAGTGCAAAGCAGTGCAAAGCAATGCAAAGCAATGCAATGTAATGCAATACAATGCAATGCAACAACACACTCTTTAATGAACATGGGAATGATTTAGTTCTGGTATGCAATACAATGCAATGCGAAAAGTGCATAGCCTATATGTTATTCTTCAGTGCACAACGTTAGATCGTTAGTGCAATGCAATGCAATGCAATGAAGGGCAAAGCAATGCAAATCAATGTAATGCAATGCAATGCATTGCAATGCAATGTAATGCAATGTAATGCATTGCAATGCAATGTAATGCAATGCAATGCAATACAATGCAATGCAACAACACACGTTATGTCTTCAATGAACATGGGAATGATTTAGTTCTAGTGTGCAATACAATGCAATGCAAAAACACTCGTTATGTCTTTAATCAACATGGGAATGAGGTAGTTCTGGTGTGTAATGCAATGCGAAAAGTGCATAACCTATATGTTATTCTTCAGTGCACAACGTTAGATCGTTAGTGCAATTCAATGCAATGCAAAGCAGTGCAAAGCAGTGCAAAGCAGTGCAAAGCAGTGCAAAGCAGTGCAAAGCAGTGCAAATCTATGCAATGCAATACAATGCAATGCAACAACACACATTATCTCTTTAATGAACATGGGAATGAGGTAGTTCTGGTGTGCAATGCAAAAAGTGCATAACCTATATTTTTTTCTTCAGTGCACAACGTTAGATCGTTAGTGCAATGCAATGCAATGCAGTGCAAAGCAATGCAAATCAATATAATGCAATACAATGCAATGCAAAAACAGTCGTTATGTCTTTAATGAACATGGGAATGATTTAGTTCTGGTGTGCAATGCAATGCAATGCAAAAAGTGCATAACCTATATGTTATTCTTCAGTGCACAACGTTAGATCGTTTGTGCAATGCAATGCAATGCAATGCAATGCATCAACACACATATCATCTCTATAATGAACATGGGAAGGATTTAGTTCTGGTGTGCAATGCAATGCAATGCAAAATATGCATAACCTATAAGTTATTCTTCAGTGCACAACGTTAGATCGTTAGTGCAATGTAATGCAAAGCAAAGCAAAGCAATGGAATGCAATGCAATGCAATGCAATGCAATTGTAACAACACATGTTATCTCTTTAATAAACATGGGAATGAGTTAGTTCTGGTGTGCAATGCAATGCAATGCAAGAAGTGCATAGCCTATGTTATTCTTCTATGCACAACGTTAGATCGTGTGTGGAATGCAATGCAATGCAACAACACACGTTATCTCTTTAATGAACATGGGATCGAGTAAGTTCTGTTGTGCAATGCAAGTAGTGCACAGACTATATGTTATTCTTCAATGCGTTAGATCGGTGCAATGCAATGCAACAACACACGTTATGTCTTTAATGAACATGAGAATGATTTAGTTCTGGTGTGCAATGCATTGCAAAAAGTGCATAACCTATATGTTATTCTACAGTGCACAACGTTAGATCGTTAGATCAATGCAATGCAATGCAATGCAATGCAATGCAATGCAGTGCAGTGCAAAGCAATGCAAAGCAATGCAAATCAATGCAATGCAATGCAATGCAATGCATTACAATGCAGTGCAATGCATTACAATGCAATGCAATGCAATGCAATACAATGCAATGCAACAACACACGTTATGTCTTTAATCAACATGGGAATGAGGTAGTTCGGGTGTGCAATGCAATGCAATGCAAAAAGTGCATAACATATATGTTATTCTTCAGTACACAACGTTAGATCGTTAGTGCAATGCAATGCAGTGCAAAGCAGTGCAAAGCAGTATGCAAAGCAATGCAATGTAATGCAATACAATGCAATGCAACAACACACGTTATCTCTTTAATGAACATGGGAATGAGGTAGTTCTGGTGTGGTAGTTTTGGTATGGTAGTTTTCTGGTGAGGTAGTTTTGCAATGCAATGCAATGCAATGCAATGCAATGCAATACAATGCAATGCAACAACACATGTTATGTCTTTAATCAACATGGGAATGAGGTAGTTCTGGTGTGCAATGCAATGCAATGCAAAAAGTGCATAACCTATATGTTATTCTTCAGTGCACAACGTTAGATCGTTAGTGCAATGCAATGCAATGCAATACAATGCAATGCAACAACACACGTTATGTCTTCAATGAACATGGGAATGATTTAGTTCTGATGTGCAATGGCAATGCAATGCAAAAAGTGCAAAGCAATGCAAATCAATATAATGCAATACAATGCAATGCAAAAACACTCGTTATGTCTTTAATCAACATGGGAATGAGGTAGTTCTGGTGTGCAATGCAATGCGAAAAGTGCATAACTTATATGTTATTCTTCAGTGCACAACGTTAGATCGTTAGTGCAATGCAATGCAATGCAGTGCAAAGCAGTGCAAATCAATGCAAGGCAATACAATGCAATGCAACAACACACATTATCTCTTTAATCAACATGGGAATGAGGTAGTTCTGGTGTGCAATACAATGCTTAAAGTGCATAACCTATATGTTATTCTTCAGTGCACAACGTTAGATCGTTTGTGCAATGCAATGCAATGCAACAACACACGTTATCTCTTTAATGAACATGAGAATGAATTAGTACTGGTGTGCAATGCAATGCAATGCAAAAAGTGCATAACCTATATGTTATTCTTCAGTGCACAACGTTAGATCGTTAGTGCAATGCAATGCAATGCAATGCAGTGAAAAGCAATGCAATGCAATGCAATGCAATGCAATGTAATGCAATGTAATGCAACAACACACGTTATGTCTTTAATCAACATGGGAATGAGGTAGTTCAGTTGTACAATGCAATGCAAAAAGTGCATAACCTATATGTTATTATTCAGTGCACAACGTTAGATCGTTAGTGCAATGCAATGCAATGCAAAGCAGTGCAAAGCATTGCAAAGCAGTGCAAAGCAGTGCAAAGCAGTGCAAAGCAATGCAAAGCAATGCAATGTAATGCAATACAATGCAATGCAACAACACACTCTTTAATGAACATGGGAATGATTTAGTTCTGGTATGCAATACAATGCAATGCGAAAAGTGCATAGCCTATATGTTATTCTTCAGTGCACAACGTTAGATCGTTAGTGCAATGCAATGCAATGCAATGAAGGGCAAAGCAATGCAAATCAATGTAATGCAATGCAATGCATTGCAATGCAATGTAATGCAATGTAATGCATTGCAATGCAATGTAATGCAATGCAATGCAATACAATGCAATGCAACAACACACGTTATGTCTTCAATGAACATGGGAATGATTTAGTTCTAGTGTGCAATACAATGCAATGCAAAAACACTCGTTATGTCTTTAATCAACATGGGAATGAGGTAGTTCTGGTGTGTAATGCAATGCGAAAAGTGCATAACCTATATGTTATTCTTCAGTGCACAACGTTAGATCGTTAGTGCAATTCAATGCAATGCAAAGCAGTGCAAAGCAGTGCAAAGCAGTGCAAATCTATGCAATGCAATACAATGCAATGCAACAACACACATTATCTCTTTAATGAACATGGGAATGAGGTAGTTCTGGTGTGCAATGCAAAAAGTGCATAACCTATATTTTTTTCTTCAGTGCACAACGTTAGATCGTTAGTGCAATGCAATGCAATGCAGTGCAAAGCAATGCAAATCAATATAATGCAATACAATGCAATGCAAAAACAGTCGTTATGTCTTTAATCAACATGGGAATGAGGTAGTTCTGGTGTGCAATGCAATGCGAAAAGTGCATAACCTATATGTTATTCTTCAGTGCACAACGTTAGATCGTTAGTGCAATGCAATGCAACGCAGTGCAAAGCAATGCAAATCAATGCAATGCAATACAATGCAACAACACACGTTATGTCTTTAATCAACATGGGAATGAGGTAGTTCTGGTGTGCAATGCAATGCAATGCAAAAAGTGCATAACCTATATGTTATTCTTCAGTGCACAACGTTAGATCGATTGTGCAATGCAATGCAACGCAGTGCAAAGCAATGCAAATCAATGCAATGCAATACAATGCAACAACACACGTTATGTCTTTAATGAACATGGGAATGATTTAGTTCTGGTGTGCAATGCAATGCAATGCAAAAAGTGCATAACCTATATGTTATTCTTCAGTGCACAACGTTAGATCGTTTGTGCAATGCAATGCAATGCAATGCAATTTAATGCAACAACACACGTTATGTCTTTAATCAACATGGGAATGAGGTAGTTCAGTTGTACAATGCAATGCAAAAAGTGCATAACCTATATGTTATTCTTCAGTTCACAACGTTAGATCGTTAGTGCAATGCAATTCAATGCAATGCAATGCATCAACACACATATCATCTCTATAATGAACATGGGAAGGATTTAGTTCTGGTGTGCAATGCAATGCAATGCAAAAAGTGCATAACCTATATGTTATTCTTCAGTGCACAACGTTAGATCGTTAGTGCAATGTAATGCAAAGCAAAGCAAAGCAATGGAATGCAATGCAATGCAATGCAATGCAATTGTAACAACACATGTTATCTCTTTAATAAACATGGGAATGAGTTAGTTCTGGTGTGCAATGCAATGCAATGCAAGAAGTGCATAGCCTATGTTATTCTTCTATGCACAACGTTAGATCGTGTGTGCAATGCAATGCAATGCAACAACACACGTTATCTCTTTAATGAACATGGGATCGAGTAAGTTCTGTTGTGCAATGCAAGTAGTGCACAGACTATATGTTATTCTTCAATGCACAACGTTAGACAGTTTGTGCAAAGCAACAACACAGATTGTTCTGTGTTTCAGATTCTCTCTAATGAACATGGCATTGAGTTAGTTTTGGTGTGCAATGCAATGCACGAAGTGCATAACCTATGTTTCTTTAATGACGTTAAATCGGTTGTGCAAAGCACATAATGTTATAACAATGAGCTATACATTTTGCTTTTGACCTACTGAAAATATTTCTGGCCAAAGAGTCCTTACAGATGTTATATCATCCTGACAAAGGTCCACATTTGACATACTGAATTTTTTTCTGGTCAAGGAGTACTCGAAACTTGACCTTTCCATTTATACTCGTTGACTTTTTCTGATGTCCTCGATCTTCGGCTTTCTATTCATATAGTCCAACTCCTTCTGATGCTTCATAAGCCATATAGATGTCCATATCTGACCTTTTGAACTTATTTCTGGTCAAAGTGTCCTCAAAATGTCCTCCAAACTATATAAAGTTATAGTCTCCTTCTGATGATAAATCAGCTATACAGAGGTCCCCTTTTGACCTACTGAACATATTTCTGGCCAAAGAGTCCTAAATGATTAACACTACTGATGACTGATATCTTTGGATGTTATATCATCCTGACAAAAGTCCATATTTGACCTACCGAATTTTTTTCTGGCCAAGGAGTGAGTACTCGAAACTTGACTTTTCCATATATACTTGTTGACTCTTTCTGATGTTACGTCAGACATACAGAATTCCATATTTGACACAAGGAAAATATTTCTTGCCAAAGAGTCCTCTTTCTTGGGCTTTCTATACATACTCATAGACTCCTTCTGATGCTTCATAAGCCATATAGATGTCCATATCTGACCTTTTGAACTTATTTGTGGTCAAAGTGTCCTAAAAAAATGTCAAACTATAGAAAGTTATAGACTCCTTTTGATGATAAATCAGCTATACAGCTGTCCCCCTTTGACCTCCAGAACATATTTCTGGCCAAAGAGTCCTCGATCTTGGGCTTTCTATACATACTCATAGACTTCTTCTGATGATTCATAAGCCATATAGATGTCCATATCTGACCTTTTGAACTTATTTGTGGTCAAAGTGTCCTCAAAATTCTTCAAACTATATAAAGTTATAGACTCCTTTTGATGATAAATCAGCTATACAGAGGTCCCCTTTTGACCTCCTGAACATTTTTCTGGCAAAAGAGTCCTCGATCTTGGGCTTTCTATACATACTCATAGACTCCTTCTGATGCTTCATAAGCCATATAGATGTCCATATCTGACCTTTTGAACTTATTTGTGGTCAAAGTGTCCTAACATTTTTTCAAACTATATAAAGTTATAGACTCCTTTTGATGATAAATTAGCTATACAGAGGTCCCCTTTTGACCTCCTGAACATTTTTCTGGCAAAAGAGTCCTCGATCTTGGGCTTTCTATACATACTCATAGACTCCTTCTGATGCTTCATAAGCCATATAGATGTCCATATCTGACCTTTTGAACTTATTTGTGGTCAAAGTGTCCTAACATTTTTTCAAACTATAGAAAGTTATAGACTCCTTTTTATGATAAATCAGCTATACAGAGGTCCCCTTTTGACCTCAGCTATACAGAGGTCCCCCTTTTGACCTTCTGATGCTTCATAAGCCATATAGATGTCCATATCTGACCTTTTGAACTTATTTGTGGTCAAAGTATCCTAACATTTTTTCAAACTATAGAAAGTTATAGACTCCTTTTGATGATAAATCAGCTATACAGAGGTCCCCTTTTGACCTCCTGAACATATTTCGGGCCAAAGAGTCCTCGATTTTGGGCTTTCTATACATACTCATATACTCCTTCTGATGCTTCATAAGCCATATAGATGTCCATATCTGACCTTTTGAACTTATTTGTGGTCAAAGTGTCCTAAAAAATATGCAAACTATAGAAAGTTATAGACTCCTTTTGATGATAAATCAGCTATACAGCTGTCACCTTTTGACCTCCAGAACATATTTCTGGCCAAAGAGTCCTCGATCTTATGCTTTCTATACATACTCATAGACTCCTTCTGATGTTTCATAAGCCATATAGATGTCCATATCTGACCTTTTGAACTTATTTGTGGTCAAAGTGTCCTAACATTTTTTCAAACTATAGAAAGTTATAGACTCCTTTTGATGATAAATCAGCTATACAGAGGGCTCCTTCTGACCTCCAGAACATATTTCTGGCCAAAGAGTCCTTGATCTTGAGCTTTCTATACATACTCATAGACTACTTCTGATGCTTCATAAGCCATATAGATGTCCATATCTGACCTTTTGAACTCATTTGTGGTCAAAGTGTCCTAAAAAATATGCAAACTATAGAAAGTTATAGACTCCTTTTGATGATAAATCAGCTATACAGCTGTCACCTTTTGACCTCCAGAACATATTTCTGGCCAAAGAGTCCTCGATCTTGGGCTTTCTATACATACTCATAGACTTCTTCTGATGATTCATAAGCCATATAGATGTCCATATCTGACCTTTTGAACTTATTTGTGGTCAAAGTGTCCTAAAAAATATGCAAACTATAGAAAGTTATAGACTCCTTTTGATGATAAATCAGCTATACAGCTGTCACCTTTTGACCTCAAGAACATATTTCTGGCCAAAGAGTCCTCGATCTTGGGCTTTCTATACATACTCATAGACTTCTTCTGATGATTCATAAGCCATATAGATGTCCATATCTGACCTTTTGAACTTATTTGTGGTCAAAGTGTCCTCAAAATTCTTCAAACCATATAAAGTTATAGACTCCTTTTGATGATAAATCAGCTATACAGAGGTCCCCTTTTGACCTCCTGAACATTTTTCTGACAAAAGAGTCCTCGATCTTGGGCTTTCTATACATACTCATAGACTCCTTCTGATGCTTCATAAGCCATATAGATGTCCATATCTGACCTTTTGAACTTATTTGTGGTCAAAGTGTCCTAACATTTTTTCAAACTATATAAAGTTATAGACTCCTTTTGATGATAAATCAGTTATACAGAGGTCCCCTTTTGACCTCCTGAACATATTTCTGGCCAAAGAGTCCTTGATCTTGGGCTTTCTATACATACTCCTAGACTCCTTCTGATGCTTCATAAGCCATATAGATGTCCATATCTGACCTTTTGAACTTATTTGTGGTCAAAGTATCCTAACATTTTTTCAAACTATAGAAAGTTATAGACTCCTTTTGATGATAAATCAGCTATACAGAGGTCCCCTTTTGACCTCCTGAACATATTTCGGGCCAAAGAGTCCTCGATTTTGGGCTTTCTATACATACTCATATACTCCTTCTGATGCTTCATAAGCCATATAGATGTCCATATCTGACCTTTTGAACTTATTTGTGGTCAAAGTGTCCTAACATTTTTTCAAACTATAGAAAGTTATAGACTCCTTTTGATGATAAATCAGCTATACAGAGGGCCCCTTCTGACCTCCAGAACATATTTCTGGCCAAAGAGTCCTTGATCTTGAGCTTTCTATACATACTCATAGACTACTTCTGATGCTTCATAAGCCATATAGATGTCCATATCTGACCTTTTGAACTCATTTGTGGTCAAAGTGTCCTAAACATTTTTCAAACCAACTAAAGTTATAGACTCCTTTTGATGATAAATCAGCTAAAAAGAGGTCCCCTTTTGACCTCCAGAACATGTTTCTGGCCAACGAGTCCTCAATCTTGGGCTTTCTTTACATACTCATATATTCCTTCTGATGCTTCATAAGCCATATAGATGTCCATATCTGACCTTTTGAACTTATTTGTGGTCAAAGTGGCCTCAAAATTTTTCAAACTATAGAAAGTTATAGACTCCTTTTGATGATAAATCAGCTATACAGAGGGTCCCTTTTGACCTCCAGAACATATTTCTGGCCAAAGAGTCCTCGATCTTATGCTTTCTATACATACTCATAGACTCCTTCTGATGCTTCATAAGCCATATAGATGTCCATATCTGACCTTTTGAACTTATTTGTGGTCAAAGTATCCAAACATTTTTTCAAACTATAGAAAGTTATAGACTCCTTTTGATGATAAATCAGCTATACAGAGGTCCCCTTTTGACCTCCTGAACATATTTCTGGCCAAAGAGTCCTCGATTTTGGGCTTTCTATACATACTCATATACTCCTTCTGATGCTTCATAAGCCATATAGATGTCCATATCTGACCTTTTGAACTGATTTGTGGTCAAAGTGTCCTCAAAATTCTTCAAACTATATAAAGTTATAGACTCCTTTTGATGATAAAAAGAGGTCCCCTTTTGACCTCCTGAACATTTTTCTGGCAAAAGAGTCCTCGATCTTGGGCTTTCTATACATACTCATAGACTCCTTCTGGTGCTTCATAAGCCATATAGATGTCCATATCTGACCTTTTGAACTTATTTGTGGTCACAATGTCTCCTCACAATTTTTCAAACTATAGAAAGTTATAGACTCCTTTTTATGATAAATCAGCTATACAGAGGGCCCCTTTTGACCTCCTGAACATATTTCTGGCCAAAGAGTCCTCGATCTTGCGTTTTCTATACATACTCATAGACTCCTTATGATGCTTCATAAGCCATATAGATGTCCATATCTGACCTTTTGAACTTATTTGTGGTCAAAGTGTCCTTACATTTTTTCAAACTATAGAAAGTTATAAACTCCTTTTGATGATAAATCAGCTATAAAGAGGTCCCCTTTTGACCTCCTGAACATGTTTCTGGCCAAAGAGTTCTCAATGTTGGGTTTTCTATACATACTCATAGATTCCTTCTGAGGCTTCATAAGCCATATAGATGTCCATATCTGACCTTTTGAACTTATTTGTGGTCAAAGTGTCCTAAAAAATATGCAAACTATATAAAGTTATAGACTCCTTTTGATGATAAATCAGCTATACAAAGGGCCCCTTTTGACCTCCAGAACATATTTCTGGCCAAAGAGTCCTCGATCTTATGCTTTCTATACATACTCATAGACTCCTTCTGATGTTTCATAAGCCATATAGATGTCCATATCTGACCTTTTGAACTTATTTGTGGTCAAAGTGTCCTAACATTTTTTCAAACTATAGAAAGTTATAGACTCCTTTTGATGATAAATCAGCTATACAGAGGGCTCCTTCTGACCTCCAGAACATATTTCTGGCCAAAGAGTCCTTGATCTTGAGCATTCTATACATACTCATAGACTACTTCTGATGCTTCATAAGCCATATAGATGTCCATATCTGACCTTTTGAACTCATTTGTGGTCAAAGTGTCCTAAAAAATATGCAAACTATAGAAAGTTATAGACTCCTTTTGATGATAAATCAGCTATACAGCTGTCACCTTTTGACCTCCAGAACATATTTCTGGCCAAAGAGTCCTCGATCTTGGGCTTTCTATACATACTCATTGACTTCTTCTGATGATTCATAAGCCATATAGATGTCCATATCTGACCTTTTGAACTTATTTGTGGTCAAAGTGTCCTAAAAAATATGCAAACTATAGAAAGTTATAGACTCCTTTTGATGATAAATCAGCTATACAGCTGTCACCTTTTGACCTCCAGAACATATTTCTGGCCAAAGAGTCCTCGATCTTGGGCTTTCTATACATACTCATAGACTTCTTCTGATGATTCATAAGCCATATAGATGTCCATATCTGACCTTTTGAACTTATTTGTGGTCAAAGTGTCCTCAAAATTCTTCAAACCATATAAAGTTATAGACTCCTTTTGATGATAAATCAGCTATACAGAGGTCCCCTTTTGACCTCCTGAACATTTTTCTGACAAAAGAGTCCTCGATCTTGGGCTTTCTATACATACTCATAGACTCCTTCTGATGCTTCATAAGCCATATAGATGTCCATATCTGACCTTTTGAACTTATTTGTGGTCAAAGTGTCCTAACATTTTTTCAAACTATATAAAGTTATAGACTCCTTTTGATGATAAATCAGTTATACAGAGGTCCCCTTTTGACCTCCTGAACATATTTCTGGCCAAAGAGTCCTTGATCTTGGGCTTTCTATACATACTCCTAGACTCCTTCTGATGCTTCATAAGCCATATAGATGTCCATATCTGACCTTTTGAACTTATTTGTGGTCAAAGTATCCTAACATTTTTTCAAACTATAGAAAGTTATAGACTCCTTTTGATGATAAATCAGCTATACAGAGGTCCCCTTTTGACCTCCTGAACATATTTCGGGCCAAAGAGTCCTCGATTTTGGGCTTTCTATACATACTCATATACTCCTTCTGATGCTTCATAAGCCATATAGATGTCCATATCTGACCTTTTGAACTTATTTGTGGTCAAAGTGTCCTAAAAAATATGCAAACTATATAAAGTTATAGACTCCTTTTGATGATAAATCAGCTATACAAAGGGCCCCTTTTGACCTCCAGAACATATTTCTGGCCAAAGAGTCCTCGATCTTATGCTTTCTATACATACTCATAGACTCCTTCTGATGTTTCATAAGCCATATAGATGTCCATATCTGACCTTTTGAACTTATTTGTGGTCAAAGTGTCCTAACATTTTTTCAAACTATAGAAAGTTATAGACTCCTTTTGATGATAAATCAGCTATACAGAGGGCCCCTTTTGACCTCCAGAACATATTTCTGGCCAAAGAGTCCTTGATCTTGAGCTTTCTATACATACTCATAGACTACTTCTGATGCTTCATAAGCCATATAGATTTCCATATCTGACCTTTTGAACTTATTTGTGGTCAAAGTGTCCTCAAAAGTTTTCAAACTATATAAAGTTATAGACTCCTTTTGATGATAAATCAGTTATACAGAGGTCCCCTTTTGACCTCCTGAACATATATCTGGCCAAAGAGTCCTTGATCTTGGGCTTTCTATACATACTCATAGACTCCTTTTGATGCTTCATAAGCCATATAGATGTCCATATCTGACCTTTTGAACTTACTTGTGGTCAAAGTGTCCTAACATTTTTTCAAACTATAGAAAGTTATAGACTCCTTTTTATGATAAATCAGCTATACGGAGGTCCCCTTTTGACCTCATGAACATATTTCTGGCCAAAGAGTCCTTGATCTTGGGCTTTCTATACATACTCCTAGACTCCTTCTGATGCTTCATAAGCCATATAGATGTCCATATCTGACCTTTTGAACTTATTTGTGGTCAAAGTATCCTAACATTTTTTCAAACTATAGAAAGTTATAGACTCCTTTTGATGATAAATCAGCTATACAGAGGTCCCCTTTTGACCTCCTGAACATATTTCGGGCCAAAGAGTCCTCGATTTTGGGCTTTCTATACATACTCATATACTCCTTCTGATGCTTCATAAGCCATATAGATGTCCATATCTGACCTTTTGAACTTATTTGTGGTCAAAGTGTCCTAAAAAATATGCAAACTATATAAAGTTATAGACTCCTTTTGATGATAAATCAGCTATACAAAGGGCCCCTTTTGACCTCCAGAACATATTTCTGGCCAAAGAGTCCTCGATCTTATGCTTTCTATACATACTCATAGACTCCTTCTGATGTTTCATAAGCCATATAGATGTCCATATCTGACCTTTTGAACTTATTTGTGGTCAAAGTGTCCTAACATTTTTTCAAACTATAGAAAGTTATAGACTCCTTTTGATGATAAATCAGCTATACAGAGGGCTCCTTCTGACCTCCAGAACATATTTCTGGCCAAAGAGTCCTTGATCTTGAGCTTTCTATACATACTCATAGACTACTTCTGATGCTTCATAAGCCATATAGATGTCCATATCTGACCTTTTGAACTCATTTGTGGTCAAAGTGTCCTAAAAAATATGCAAACTATAGAAAGTTATAGACTCCTTTTGATGATAAATCAGCTATACAGCTGTCACCTTTTGACCTCCAGAACATATTTCTGGCCAAAGAGTCCTCGATCTTGGGCTTTCTATACATACTCATAGACTTCTTCTGATGATTCATAAGCCATATAGATGTCCATATCTGACCTTTTGAACTTATTTGTGGTCAAAGTGTCCTAAAAAATATGCAAACTATAGAAAGTTATAGACTCCTTTTGATGATAAATCAGCTATACAGCTGTCACCTTTTGACCTCAAGAACATATTTCTGGCCAAAGAGTCCTCGATCTTGGGCTTTCTATACATACTCATAGACTTCTTCTGATGATTCATAAGCCATATAGATGTCCATATCTGACCTTTTGAACTTATTTGTGGTCAAAGTGTCCTCAAAATTCTTCAAACCATATAAAGTTATAGACTCCTTTTGATGATAAATCAGCTATACAGAGGTCCCCTTTTGACCTCCTGAACATTTTTCTGACAAAAGAGTCCTCGATCTTGGGCTTTCTATACATACTCATAGACTCCTTCTGATGCTTCATAAGCCATATAGATGTCCATATCTGACCTTTTGAACTTATTTGTGGTCAAAGTGTCCTAACATTTTTTCAAACTATATAAAGTTATAGACTCCTTTTGATGATAAATCAGTTATACAGAGGTCCCCTTTTGACCTCCTGAACATATTTCTGGCCAAAGAGTCCTTGATCTTGGGCTTTCTATACATACTCCTAGACTCCTTCTGATGCTTCATAAGCCATATAGATGTCCATATCTGACCTTTTGAACTTATTTGTGGTCAAAGTATCCTAACATTTTTTCAAACTATAGAAAGTTATAGACTCCTTTTGATGATAAATCAGCTATACAGAGGTCCCCTTTTGACCTCCTGAACATATTTCGGGCCAAAGAGTCCTCGATTTTGGGCTTTCTATACATACTCATATACTCCTTCTGATGCTTCATAAGCCATATAGATGTCCATATCTGACCTTTTGAACTTATTTGTGGTCAAAGTGTCCTAACATTTTTTCAAACTATAGAAAGTTATAGACTCCTTTTGATGATAAATCAGCTATACAGAGGGCCCCTTCTGACCTCCAGAACATATTTCTGGCCAAAGAGTCCTTGATCTTGAGCTTTCTATACATACTCATAGACTACTTCTGATGCTTCATAAGCCATATAGATGTCCATATCTGACCTTTTGAACTCATTTGTGGTCAAAGTGTCCTAAACATTTTTCAAACCAACTAAAGTTATAGACTCCTTTTGATGATAAATCAGCTAAAAAGAGGTCCCCTTTTGACCTCCAGAACATGTTTCTGGCCAACGAGTCCTCAATCTTGGGCTTTCTTTACATACTCATATATTCCTTCTGATGCTTCATAAGCCATATAGATGTCCATTTCTGACCTTTTGAACTTATTTGTGGTCAAAGTGGCCTCAAAATTTTTCAAACTATAGAAAGTTATAGACTCCTTTTGATGATAAATCAGCTATACAGAGGGTCCCTTTTGACCTCCAGAACATATTTCTGGCCAAAGAGTCCTCGATCTTATGCTTTCTATACATACTCATAGACTCCTTCTGATGCTTCATAAGCCATATAGATGTCCATATCTGACCTTTTGAACTTATTTGTGGTCAAAGTATCCAAACATTTTTTCAAACTATAGAAAGTTATAGACTCCTTTTGATGATAAATCAGCTATACAGAGGTCCCCTTTTGACCTCCTGAACATATTTCTGGCCAAAGAGTCCTCGATTTTGGGCTTTCTATACATACTCATATACTCCTTCTGATGCTTCATAAGCCATATAGATGTCCATATCTGACCTTTTGAACTGATTTGTGGTCAAAGTGTCCTCAAAATTCTTCAAACTATATAAAGTTATAGACTCCTTTTGATGATAAAAAGAGGTCCCCTTTTGACCTCCTGAACATTTTTCTGGCAAAAGAGTCCTCGATCTTGGGCTTTCTATACATACTCATAGACTCCTTCTGGTGCTTCATAAGCCATATAGATGTCCATATCTGACCTTTTGAACTTATTTGTGGTCACAATGTCTCCTCACAATTTTTCAAACTATAGAAAGTTATAGACTCCTTTTTATGATAAATCAGCTATACAGAGGGCCCCTTTTGACCTCCTGAACATATTTCTGGCCAAAGAGTCCTCGATCTTGGGCTTTCTATACATACTCATAGACTCCTTCTGGTGCTTCATAAGCCATATAGATTTCCATATCTGACATTTTGAACTTATTTGTAGTCAAAGTGTCCTAAAAAAAATTCAAACTATATAAAGTTATAGACTCCTTTTTATGATAAATCAGCTATACAGAGGGCCCCTTTTGACCTCCTGAACATATTCCTGGCCAAAGAGTCCTCGATCTTGCGTTTTCTATACATACTCATAGACTCCTTCTGATGCTTCATAAGCCATATAGATGTCCATATCTGACCTTTTGAACTTATTAGTGGTCAAAGTGTCCTCAAAATTCTTCAAACTATAGAAAGTTATAGACTCCTTTTGATGATAAATCAGCTATACAGAGGTCCCCTTTTGACCTCCTGAACATATTTCTGGCAAAAGAGTCCTCGATCTTGGGCTTTCTATACATACTCATAGACTCCTTCTGATGCTTCATAAGCCATATAGATGTCCATATCTGACCTGTTGAACTTAATTGTGGTCAAAGTGTCCTAAAATTTTTCAAACTACATAAAGTTATAGACTCCTTTTGATGATAAATCAGCTATACAGAGGGCCCCTTTTGACCTAGTGAACATATTTCTGGCCAAAGAGTCCTCGATCTTGGGCTTTCTATACATACTCATATACTCCTTCTGATGCTTCATAAGCCATATAGATGTCCATATCTGACCTTTTGAACTTATTTGTGGTCAAAGTGTCCTAAAAAAAATTCAAACTATATAAACTTATAGACTCCTTTTGATGATAAATCAGCTATACAGAGGGCCCCTTTTGACCTCCAGAACATATTTCTGGCCAAAGAGTCCTCGATCTTGGGCTTTCTATACATACTCCTTCTGATGCTTCATAAGCCATATAGATGTCCATATCTGACCTTTTGAACTTATTTGTGGTCAAAGTGTCCTAACATTTTTTCAAACTATAGAAAGTTATAGACTCCTTTTTATGATAAATCAGCTATACAGAGGTCCCCTTTTGACCTCAGCTATACAGAGGTCCCCCTTTTGACCTTCTGATGCTTCATAAGCCATATAGATGTCCATATCTGACCTTTTGAACTTATTTGTGGTCAAAGTATCCTAACATTTTTTCAAACTATAGAAAGTTATAGACTCCTTTTGATGATAAATCAGCTATACAGAGGTCCCCTTTTGACCTCCTGAACATATTTCGGGCCAAAGAGTCCTCGATTTTGGGCTTTCTATACATACTCATATACTCCTTCTGATGCTTCATAAGCCATATAGATGTCCATATCTGACCTTTTGAACTTATTTGTGGTCAAAGTGTCCTAAAAAATATGCAAACTATAGAAAGTTATAGACTCCTTTTGATGATAAATCAGCTATACAGCTGTCACCTTTTGACCTCCAGAACATATTTCTGGCCAAAGAGTCCTCGATCTTGGGCTTTCTATACATACTCATAGACTTCTTCTGATGATTCATAAGCCATATAGATGTCCATATCTGACCTTTTGAACTTATTTGTGGTCAAAGTGTCCTCAAAATTCTTCAAACCATATAAAGTTATAGACTCCTTTTGATGATAAATCAGCTATACAGAGGTCCCCTTTTGACCTCCTGAACATTTTTCTGACAAAAGAGTCCTCGATCTTGGGCTTTCTATACATACTCATAGACTCCTTCTGATGCTTCATAAGCCATATAGATGTCCATATCTGACCTTTTGAACTTATTTGTGGTCAAAGTGTCCTAACATTTTTTCAAACTATATAAAGTTATAGATTCCTTTTGATGATAAATCAGCTATACAGAGGTCCCCTTTTGACCTCAGCTATACAGAGGTCCCCCTTTTGACCTTCTGATGCTTCATAAGCCATATAGATGTCCATATCTGACCTTTTGAACTTATTTGTGGTCAAAGTATCCTAACATTTTTTCAAACTATAGAAAGTTATAGACTCCTTTTGATGATAAATCAGCTATACAGAGGTCCCCTTTTGACCTCCTGAACATATTTCGGGCCAAAGAGTCCTCGATCTTGGGCTTTCTATACATACTCATATACTCCTTCTGATGCTTCATAAGCCATATAGATGTCCATATCTGACCTTTTGAACTTATTTGTGGTCAAAGTGTCCTAAAAAATATGCAAACTATAGAAAGTTATAGACTCCTTTTGATGATAAATCAGCTATACAGCTGTCACCTTTTGACCTCCAGAACATATTTCTGGCCAAAGAGTCCTCGATCTTGGGCTTTCTATACATACTCATAGACTTCTTCTGATGATTCATAAGCCATATAGATGTCCATATCTGACCTTTTGAACTTATTTGTGGTCAAAGTGTCCTCAAAATTCTTCAAACCATATAAAGTTATAGACTCCTTTTGATGATAAATCAGCTATACAGAGGTCCCCTTTTGACCTCCTGAACATTTTTCTGACAAAAGAGTCCTCGATCTTGGGCTTTCTATACATACTCATAGACTCCTTCTGATGCTTCATAAGCCATATAGATGTCCATATCTGACCTTTTGAACTTATTTGTGGTCAAAGTGTCCTAACATTTTTTCAAACTATATAAAGTTATAGATTCCTTTTGATGATAAATCAGTTATACAGAGGTCCCCTTTTGACCTCCTGAACATATTTCTGGCCAAAGAGTCCTTGATCTTGGGCTTTCTATACATACTCATAGACTCCTTTTGATGCTTCATAAGCCATATAGATGTCCATATCTGACCTTTTGAACTTACTTGTGGTCAAAGTGTCCTAACATTTTTTCAAACTATAGAAAGTTATAGACTCCTTTTTATGATAAATCAGCTATACGGAGGGCCCCTTTTGACCTCATGAACATATTTCTGGCCAGAGTCCTTGATCTTGGGCTTTCTATACATACTCCTAGACTCCTTCTGATGCTTCATAAGCCATATAGATGTCCATATCTGACCTTTTGAACTTATTTGTGGTCAAAGTATCCTAACATTTTTTCAAACTATAGAAAGTTATAGACTCCTTTTGATGATAAATCAGCTATACAGAGGTCCCCTTTTGACCTCCTGAATATATTTCGGGCCAAAGAGTCCTCGATTTTGGGCTTTCTATACATACTCATAGACTCCTTCTGATGCTTCATAAGCCATATAGATGTCCATATCTGACCTTTTGAACTTATTTGTGGTCAAAGTGTCCTAAAAAATATGCAAACTATATAAAGTTATAGACTCCTTTTGATGATAAATCAGCTATACAAAGGGCCCCTTTTGACCTCCAGAACATATTTCTGGCCAAAGAGTCCTCGATCTTATGCTTTCTATACATACTCATAGACTCCTTCTGATGTTTCATAAGCCATATAGATGTCCATATCTGACCTTTTGAACTTATTTGTGGTCAAAGTGTCCTAACAATTTTTTCAAACTATAGAAAGTTATAGACTCCTTTTGATGATAAATCAGCTATACAGAGGGCTCCTTCTGACCTCCAGAACATATTTCTGGCCAAAGAGTCCTTGATCTTGAGCATTCTACACATACTCATAGACTACTTCTGATGCTTCATAAGCCATATAGATGTCCATATCTGACCTTTTGAACTCATTTGTGGTCAAAGTGTCCTAAAAAATATGCAAACTATAGAAAGTTATAGACTCCTTTTGATGATAAATCAGCTATACAGCTGTCACCTTTTGACCTCCAGAACATATTTCTGGCCAAAGAGTCCTCGATCTTGGGCTTTCTATACATACTCATAGACTTCTTCTGATGATTCATAAGCCATATAGATGTCCATATCTGACCTTTTGAACTTATTTGTGGTCAAAGTGTCCTAAAAAATATGCAAACTATAGAAAGTTATAGACTCCTTTTGATGATAAATCAGCTATACAGCTGTCACCTTTTGACCTCCAGAACATATTTCTGGCCAAAGAGTCGTCGATATTGGGCTTTCTATACATACTCCTAGACTCCTTATGATGCTTCATAAGCCATATAGATGTCCATATCTGACCTTTTGAACTTATTTGTGGTCAAAGTGTCCTAACATTTTTTCAAACTATATAAAGTTATAGACTCCTTTTGATGATAAATCAGTTATACAGAGGTCCCCTTTTGACCTCCTGAACATATTTCTGGCCAAAGAGTCCTTGATCTTGGGCTTTCTATACATACTCATAGACTCCTTTTGATGCTTCATAAGCCATATAGATGTCCATATCTGACCTTTTGAACTTGTGGTCAAAGTGTCCTAACATTTTTTCAAACTATAGAAAGTTATAGACTCCTTTTTATGATAAATCAGCTATACGGAGGTCCCCTTTTGACCTCATGAACATATTTCTGGCCAAAGAGTCCTTGATCTTGGGCTTTCTATACATACTCCTAGACTCCTTCTGATGCTTCATAAGCCATATAGATGTCCATATCTGACCTTTTGAACTTATTTGTGGTCAAAGTATCCTAACATTTTTTCAAACTATAGAAAGTTATAGACTCCTTTTGATGATAAATCAGCTATACAGAGGTCCCCTTTTGACCTCCTGAACATATTTCGGGCCAAAGAGTCCTCGATTTTGGGCTTTCTATACATACTCATATACTCCTTCTGATGCTTCATAAGCCATATAGATGTCCATGTCTGACCTTTTGAACTTATTTGTGGTCAAAGTG
Organism: Abramis brama; assembly: GCF_963993115.1. Classification (NCBI taxonomy): domain Eukaryota; kingdom Metazoa; phylum Chordata; class Actinopteri; order Cypriniformes; family Leuciscidae; genus Abramis; species Abramis brama. Next base: position 45,777,643 of record NC_139965.1, on the reverse strand, counting down.
TCCTAAAAAATATGCAAACTATATAAAGTTATAGACTCCTTTTGATGATAAATCAGCTATACAAAGGGCCCCTTTTGACCTCCAGAACATATTTCTGGCCAAAGAGTCCTCGATCTTATGCTTTCTATACATACTCATAGACTCCTTCTGATGTTTCATAAGCCATATAGATGTCCATATCTGACCTTTTGAACTTATTTGTGGTCAAAGTGTCCTAACATTTTTTCAAACTATAGAAAGTTATAGACTCCTTTTGATGATAAATCAGCTATACAGAGGGCTCCTTCTGACCTCCAGAACATATTTCTGGCCAAAGAGTCCTTGATCTTGAGCATTCTATACATACTCATAGACTACTTCTGATGCTTCATAAGCCATATAGATGTCCATATCTGACCTTTTGAACTCATTTGTGGTCAAAGTGTCCTAAAAAATATGCAAACTATAGAAAGTTATAGACTCCTTTTGATGATAAATCAGCTATACAGCTGTCACCTTTTGACCTCCAGAACATATTTCTGGCCAAAGAGTCCTCGATCTTGGGCTTTCTATACATACTCATAGACTTCTTCTGATGATTCATAAGCCATATAGATGTCCATATCTGACCTTTTGAACTTATTTGTGGTCAAAGTGTCCTAAAAAATATGCAAACTATAGAAAGTTATAGACTCCTTTTGATGATAAATCAGCTATACAGCTGTCACCTTTTGACCTCCAGAACATATTTCTGGCCAAAGAGTCCTCGATCTTGGGCTTTCTATACATACTCATAGACTTCTTCTGATGATTCATAAGCCATATAGATGTCCATATCTGACCTTTTGAACTTATTTGTGGTCAAAGTGTCCTCAAAATTCTTCAAACCATATAAAGTTATAGACTCCTTTTGATGATAAATCAGCTATACAGAGGTCCCCTTTTGACCTCCTGAACATTTTTCTGACAAAAGAGTCCTCGATCTTGGGCTTTCTATACATACTCATAGACTCCTTCTGATGCTTCATAAGCCATATAGATGTCCATATCTGACCTTTTGAACTTATTTGTGGTCAAAGTGTCCTAACATTTTTTCAAACTATATAAAGTTATAGACTCCTTTTGATGATAAATCAGTTATACAGAGGTCCCCTTTTGACCTCCTGAACATATTTCTGGCCAAAGAGTCCTTGATCTTGGGCTTTCTATACATACTCCTAGACTCCTTCTGATGCTTCATAAGCCATATAGATGTCCATATCTGACCTTTTGAACTTATTTGTGGTCAAAGTATCCTAACATTTTTTCAAACTATAGAAAGTTATAGACTCCTTTTGATGATAAATCAGCTATACAGCTGTCACCTTTTGACCTCCAGAACATATTTCTGGCCAAAGAGTCCTTGATCTTGAGCTTTCTATACATACTCATAGACTACTTCTGATGCTTCATAAGCCATATAGATTTCCATATCTGACCTTTTGAACTTATTTGTGGTCAAAGTGTCCTCAAAAGTTTTCAAACTATATAAAGTTATAGACTCCTTTTGATGATAAATCAGTTATACAGAGGTCCCCTTTTGACCTCCTGAACATATTTCTGGCCAAAGAGACCTTGATCTTGGGCTTTCTATACATACTCATAGACTCCTTTTGATGCTTCATAAGCCATATAGATGTCCATATCTGACCTTTTGAACTTACTTGTGGTCAAAGTGTCCTAACATTTTTTCAAACTATAGAAAGTTATAGACTCCTTTTTATGATAAATCAGCTATACGGAGGTCCCCTTTTGACCTCATGAACATATTTCTGGCCAAAGAGTCCTTGATCTTGGGCTTTCTATACATACTCCTAGACTCCTTCTGATGCTTCATAAGCCATATAGATGTCCATATCTGACCTTTTGAACTTATTTGTGGTCAAAGTATCCTAACATTTTTTCAAACTATAGAAAGTTATAGACTCCTTTTGATGATAAATCAGCTATACAGAGGTCCCCTTTTGACCTCCTGAACATATTTCGGGCCAAAGAGTCCTCGATTTTGGGCTTTCTATACATACTCATATACTCCTTCTGATGCTTCATAAGCCATATAGATGTCCATATCTGACCTTTTGAACTTATTTGTGGTCAAAGTGTCCTAAAAAATATGCAAACTATATAAAGTTATAGACTCCTTTTGATGATAAATCAGCTATACAAAGGGCCCCTTTTGACCTCCAGAACATATTTCTGGCCAAAGAGTCCTCGATCTTATGCTTTCTATACATACTCATAGACTCCTTCTGATGTTTCATAAGCCATATAGATGTCCATATCTGACCTTTTGAACTTATTTGTGGTCAAAGTGTCCTAACATTTTTTCAAACTATAGAAAGTTATAGACTCCTTTTGATGATAAATCAGCTATACAGAGGGCTCCTTCTGACCTCCAGAACATATTTCTGGCCAAAGAGTCCTTGATCTTGAGCTTTCTATACATACTCATAGACTACTTCTGATGCTTCATAAGCCATATAGATGTCCATATCTGACCTTTTGAACTCATTTGTGGTCAAAGTGTCCTAAAAAATATGCAAACTATAGAAAGTTATAGACTCCTTTTGATGATAAATCAGCTATACAGCTGTCACCTTTTGACCTCCAGAACATATTTCTGGCCAAAGAGTCCTCGATCTTGGGCTTTCTATACATACTCATAGACTTCTTCTGATGATTCATAAGCCATATAGATGTCCATATCTGACCTTTTGAACTTATTTGTGGTCAAAGTGTCCTAAAAAATATGCAAACTATAGAAAGTTATAGACTCCTTTTGATGATAAATCAGCTATACAGCTGTCACCTTTTGACCTCCAGAACATATTTCTGGCCAAAGAGTCCTCGATCTTGGGCTTTCTATACATACTCATAGACTTCTTCTGATGCTTCATAAGCCATATAGATGTCCATATCTGACCTTTTGAACTTATTTGTGGTCAAAGTGTCCTAACATTTTTTCAAACTATATAAAGTTATAGACTCCTTTTGATGATAAATCAGTTATACAGAGGTCCCCTTTTGACCTCCTGAACATATTTCTGGCCAAAGAGTCCTTGATCTTGGGCTTTCTATACATACTCCTAGACTCCTTCTGATGCTTCATAAGCCATATAGATGTCCATATCTGACCTTTTGAACTTATTTGTGGTCAAAGTATCCTAACATTTTTTCAAACTATAGAAAGTTATAGACTCCTTTTGATGATAAATCAGCTATACAGAGGTCCCCTTTTGACCTCCTGAACATATTTCGGGCCAAAGAGTCCTCGATTTTGGGCTTTCTATACATACTCATATACTCCTTCTGATGCTTCATAAGCCATATAGATGTCCATGTCTGACCTTTTGAACTTATTTGTGGTCAAAGTGTCCTAAAAAATATGCAAACTATATAAAGTTATAGACTCCTTTTGATGATAAATCAGCTATACAAAGGGCCCCTTTTGACCTCCAGAACATATTTCTGGCCAAAGAGTCCTCGATCTTATGCTTTCTATACATACTCATAGACTCCTTCTGATGTTTCATAAGCCATATAGATGTCCATATCTGACCTTTTGAACTTATTTGTGGTCAAAGTGTCCTAACATTTTTTCAAACTATAGAAAGTTATAGACTCCTTTTGATGATAAATCAGCTATACAGAGGGCTCCTTCTGACCTCCAGAACATATTTCTGGCCAAAGAGTCCTTGATCTTGAGCATTCTATACATACTCATAGACTACTTCTGATGCTTCATAAGCCATATAGATGTCCATATCTGACCTTTTGAACTCATTTGTGGTCAAAGTGTCCTAAAAAATATGCAAACTATAGAAAGTTATAGACTCCTTTTGATGATAAATCAGCTATACAGCTGTCACCTTTTGACCTCCAGAACATATTTCTGGCCAAAGAGTCCTCGATCTTGGGCTTTCTATACATACTCATAGACTTCTTCTGATGATTCATAAGCCATATAGATGTCCATATCTGACCTTTTGAACTTATTTGTGGTCAAAGTGTCCTAAAAAATATGCAAACTATAGAAAGTTATAGACTCCTTTTGATGATAAATCAGCTATACAGCTGTCACCTTTTGACCTCCAGAACATATTTCTGGCCAAAGAGTCCTCGATCTTGGGCTTTCTATACATACTCATAGACTTCTTCTGATGATTCATAAGCCATATAGATGTCCATATCTGACCTTTTGAACTTATTTGTGGTCAAAGTGTCCTCAAAATTCTTCAAACCATATAAAGTTATAGACTCCTTTTGATGATAAATCAGCTATACAGAGGTCCCCTTTTGACCTCCTGAACATTTTTCTGACAAAAGAGTCCTCGATCTTGGGCTTTCTATACATACTCATAGACTCCTTCTGATGCTTCATAAGCCATATAGATGTCCATATCTGACCTTTTGAACTTATTTGTGGTCAAAGTGTCCTAACATTTTTTCAAACTATATAAAGTTATAGACTCCTTTTGATGATAAATCAGTTATACAGAGGTCCCCTTTTGACCTCCTGAACATATTTCTGGCCAAAGAGTCCTTGATCTTGGGCTTTCTATACATACTCCTAGACTCCTTCTGATGCTTCATAAGCCATATAGATGTCCATATCTGACCTTTTGAACTTATTTGTGGTCAAAGTATCCTAACATTTTTTCAAACTATAGAAAGTTATAGACTCCTTTTGATGATAAATCAGCTATACAGCTGTCACCTTTTGACCTCCAGAACATATTTCTGGCCAAAGAGTCCTTGATCTTGAGCTTTCTATACATACTCATAGACTACTTCTGATGCTTCATAAGCCATATAGATTTCCATATCTGACCTTTTGAACTTATTTGTGGTCAAAGTGTCCTCAAAAGTTTTCAAACTATATAAAGTTATAGACTCCTTTTGATGATAAATCAGTTATACAGAGGTCCCCTTTTGACCTCCTGAACATATTTCTGGCCAAAGAGACCTTGATCTTGGGCTTTCTATACATACTCATAGACTCCTTTTGATGCTTCATAAGCCATATAGATGTCCATATCTGACCTTTTGAACTTACTTGTGGTCAAAGTGTCCTAACATTTTTTCAAACTATAGAAAGTTATAGACTCCTTTTTATGATAAATCAGCTATACGGAGGTCCCCTTTTGACCTCATGAACATATTTCTGGCCAAAGAGTCCTTGATCTTGGGCTTTCTATACATACTCCTAGACTCCTTCTGATGCTTCATAAGCCATATAGATGTCCATATCTGACCTTTTGAACTTATTTGTGGTCAAAGTATCCTAACATTTTTTCAAACTATAGAAAGTTATAGACTCCTTTTGATGATAAATCAGCTATACAGAGGTCCCCTTTTGACCTCCTGAACATATTTCGGGCCAAAGAGTCCTCGATTTTGGGCTTTCTATACATACTCATATACTCCTTCTGATGCTTCATAAGCCATATAGATGTCCATATCTGACCTTTTGAACTTATTTGTGGTCAAAGTGTCCTAAAAAATATGCAAACTATATAAAGTTATAGACTCCTTTTGATGATAAATCAGCTATACAAAGGGCCCCTTTTGACCTCCAGAACATATTTCTGGCCAAAGAGTCCTCGATCTTATGCTTTCTATACATACTCATAGACTCCTTCTGATGTTTCATAAGCCATATAGATGTCCATATCTGACCTTTTGAACTTATTTGTGGTCAAAGTGTCCTAACATTTTTTCAAACTATAGAAAGTTATAGACTCCTTTTGATGATAAATCAGCTATACAGAGGGCTCCTTCTGACCTCCAGAACATATTTCTGGCCAAAGAGTCCTTGATCTTGAGCTTTCTATACATACTCATAGACTACTTCTGATGCTTCATAAGCCATATAGATGTCCATATCTGACCTTTTGAACTCATTTGTGGTCAAAGTGTCCTAAAAAATATGCAAACTATAGAAAGTTATAGACTCCTTTTGATGATAAATCAGCTATACAGCTGTCACCTTTTGACCTCCAGAACATATTTCTGGCCAAAGAGTCCTCGATCTTGGGCTTTCTATACATACTCATAGACTTCTTCTGATGATTCATAAGCCATATAGATGTCCATATCTGACCTTTTGAACTTATTTGTGGTCAAAGTGTCCTAAAAAATATGCAAACTATAGAAAGTTATAGACTCCTTTTGATGATAAATCAGCTATACAGCTGTCACCTTTTGACCTCCAGAACATATTTCTGGCCAAAGAGTCCTCGATCTTGGGCTTTCTATACATACTCATAGACTTCTTCTGATGCTTCATAAGCCATATAGATGTCCATATCTGACCTTTTGAACTTATTTGTGGTCAAAGTGTCCTAACATTTTTTCAAACTATATAAAGTTATAGACTCCTTTTGATGATAAATCAGTTATACAGAGGTCCCCTTTTGACCTCCTGAACATATTTCTGGCCAAAGAGTCCTTGATCTTGGGCTTTCTATACATACTCCTAGACTCCTTCTGATGCTTCATAAGCCATATAGATGTCCATATCTGACCTTTTGAACTTATTTGTGGTCAAAGTATCCTAACATTTTTTCAAACTATAGAAAGTTATAGACTCCTTTTGATGATAAATCAGCTATACAGAGGTCCCCTTTTGACCTCCTGAACATATTTCGGGCCAAAGAGTCCTCGATTTTGGGCTTTCTATACATACTCATATACTCCTTCTGATGCTTCATAAGCCATATAGATGTCCATATCTGACCTTTTGAACTTATTTGTGGTCAAAGTGTCCTAACATTTTTTCAAACTATAGAAAGTTATAGACTCCTTTTGATGATAAATCAGCTATACAGAGGGCCCCTTCTGACCTCCAGAACATATTTCTGGCCAAAGAGTCCTTGATCTTGAGCTTTCTATACATACTCATAGACTACTTCTGATGCTTCATAAGCCATATAGATGTCCATATCTGACCTTTTGAACTCATTTGTGGTCAAAGTGTCCTAAACATTTTTCAAACCAACTAAAGTTATAGACTCCTTTTGATGATAAATCAGCTAAAAAGAGGTCCCCTTTTGACCTCCAGAACATATTTCTGGCCAAAGAGTCCTCGATCTTGGGCTTTCTATACATACTCATAGACTCCTTCTGATGCTTCATAAGCCATATAGATGTCCATATCTGACCTTTTGAACTTATTTGTGGTCAAAGTGGCCTCAAAATTTTTCAAACTATAGAAAGTTATAGACTCCTTTTGATGATAAATCAGCTATACAGACGGTCCCTTTTGACCTCCAGAACATATTTCTGGCCAAAGAGTCCTCGATCTTATGCTTTCTATACATACTCATAGACTCCTTCTGATGCTTCATAAGCCATATAGATGTCCATATCTGACCTTTTGAACTTATTTGTGGTCAAAGTATCCAAACATTTTTTCAAACTATAGAAAGTTATAGACTCCTTTTGATGATAAATCAGCTATACAGAGGGCTCCTTCTGACCTCCAGAACATATTTCTGGCCAAAGAGTCCTTGATCTTGAGCTTTCTATACATACTCATAGACTACTTCTGATGCTTCATAAGCCATATAGATGTCCATATCTGACCTTTTGAACTCATTTGTGGTCAAAGTGTCCTAAAAAATATGCAAACTATAGAAAGTTATAGACTCCTTTTGATGATAAATCAGCTATACAGCTGTCACCTTTTGACCTCCAGAACATATTTCTGGCCAAAGAGTCCTCAATCTTGGGCTTTCTATACATACTCATAGACTTCTTCTGATGATTCATAAGCCATATAGATGTCCATATCTGACCTTTTGAACTTATTTGTGGTCAAAGTGTCCTAAAAAATATGCAAACTATAGAAAGTTATAGACTCCTTTTGATGATAAATCAGCTATACAGCTGTCACCTTTTGACCTCCAGAACATATTTCTGGCCAAAGAGTCCTCGATCTTGGGCTTTCTATACATACTCATAGACTTCTTCTGATGATTCATAAGCCATATAGATGTCCATATCTGACCTTTTGAACTTATTTGTGGTCAAATTGTCCTCAAAATTCTTCAAACCATATAAAGTTATAGACTCCTTTTGATGATAAATCAGCTATACAGAGGTCCCCTTTTGACCTCCTGAACATTTTTCTGACAAAAGAGTCCTCGAACTTGGGCTTTCTATACATACTCATAGACTCCTTCTGATGCTTCATAAGCCATATAGATGTCCATATCTGACCTTTTGAACTTATTTGTGGTCAAAGTGTCCTAACATTTTTTCAAACTATATAAAGTTATAGACTCCTTTTGATGATAAATCAGTTATACAGAGGTCCCCTTTTGACCTCCTGAACATATTTCTGGCCAAAGAGTCCTTGATCTTGGGCTTTCTATACATACTCCTAGACTCCTTCTGATGCTTCATAAGCCATATAGATGTCCATATCTGACCTTTTGAACTTATTTGTGGTCAAAGTATCCTAACATTTTTTCAAACTATAGAAAGTTATAGACTCCTTTTGATGATAAATCAGCTATACAGAGGGCCCCTTCTGACCTCCAGAACATATTTCTGGCCAAAGAGTCCTTGATCTTGAGCTTTCTATACATACTCATAGACTACTTCTGATGCTTCATAAGCCATATAGATGTCCATATCTGACCTTTTGAACTCATTTGTGGTCAAAGTGTCCTAAACATTTTTCAAACCAACTAAAGTTATAGACTCCTTTTGATGATAAATCAGCTAAAAAGAGGTCCCCTTTTGACCTCCAGAACATATTTCTGGCCAAAGAGTCCTCGATCTTGGGCTTTCTATACATACTCATAGACTCCTTCTGATGTTTCATAAGCCATATAGATGTCCATATCTGACCTTTTGAACTTATTTGTGGTCAAAGTGGCCTCAAAATTTTTCAAACTATAGAAAGTTATAGACTCCTTTTGATGATAAATCAGCTATACAGACGGTCCCTTTTGACCTCCAGAACATATTTCTGGCCAAAGAGTCCTCGATCTTATGCTTTCTATACATACTCATAGACTCCTTCTGATGCTTCATAAGCCATATAGATGTCCATATCTGACCTTTTGAACTTATTTGTGGTCAAAGTATCCAAACATTTTTTCAAACTATAGAAAGTTATAGACTCCTTTTGATGATAAATCAGCTATACAGAGGTCCCCTTTTGACCTCCTGAACATATTTCTGGCCAAAGAGTCCTCAATCTTGGGCTTTCTATACATACTCATATACTCCTTCTGATGCTTCATAAGCCATATAGATGTCCATATCTGACCTTTTGAACTTATTTGTGGTCAAAGTGTCCTCAAAATTCTTCAAACTATATAAAGTTATAGACTCCTTTTGATGATAAAAAGAGGTCCCCTTTTGACCTCCTGAACATTTTTCTGGCAAAAGAGTCCTCGATCTTGGGCTTTCTATACATACTCATAGACTCCTTCTGGTGCTTCATAAGCCATATAGATGTCCATATCTGACCTTTTGAACTTATTTGTGGTCACAATGTCTCCTCACAATTTTTCAAACTATAGAAAGTTATAGACTCCTTTTTATGATAAATCAGCTATACAGAGGGCCCCTTTTGACCTCCTGAACATATTTCTGGCCAAAGAGTCCTCGATCTTGGGCTTTCTATACATACTCATAGACTCCTTCTGGTGCTTCATAAGCCATATAGATTTCCATATCTGACATTTTGAACTTATTTGTAGTCAAAGTGTCCTAAAAAAAATTCAAACTATATAAAGTTATAGACTCCTTTTGATGATGAGTCAGCTATACAGAGGGTCCCTTTTGACCTCCTGAACATATTTCTGGCCAAAGAGTCCTTGATCTTGGGCTTTCTATACATACTCATAGACTCCTTCTGATGCTTCATAAGCCATATAGATGTCCATATCTGACCTTTTGAACTTATTTGTGGTCAAAGTGTCCTAACATTTTTTCAAACTATAGAAAGTTATAGACTCCTTTTTATGATAAATCAGCTATACAGAGGTCCCCTTTTGACCTCATGAACATATTTCTGGCCAAAGAGTCCTTGATCTTGGGCTTTCTATACATACTTATAGACTCCTTCTGATGCTTCATAAGCCATATAGATGTCCATATCTGACCTTTTGAACTTATTTGTGGTCAAAGTGTCCTAACATTTTTTCAAACTATAGAAAGTTATAGACTCCTTTTTATGATAAATCAGCTATACAGAGGGCCCCTTTTGACCTCCTGAACATATTCCTGGCCAAAGAGTCCTCGATCTTGCGTTTTCTATACATACTCATAGACTCCTTCTGATGCTTCATAAGCCATATAGATGTCCATATCTGACCTTTTGAACTTATTAGTGGTCAAAGTGTCCTCAAAATTCTTCAAACTATAGAAAGTTATAGACTCCTTTTGATGATAAATCAGCTATACAGAGGTCCCCTTTTGACCTCCTGAACATATTTCTGGCAAAAGAGTCCTCTATCTTGGGCTTTCTATACATACTCATAGACTCCTTCTGATGCTTCATAAGCCATATAGATGTCCATATCTGACCTGTTGAACTTAATTGTGGTCAAAGTGTCCTAAAATTTTTCAAACTACATAAAGTTATAGACTCCTTTTGATGATAAATCAGCTATACAGAGGGCCCCTTTTGACCTAGTGAACATATTTCTGGCCAAAGAGTCCTCGATCTTGGGCTTTCTATACATACTCATATACTCCTTCTGATGCTTCATAAGCCATATAGATGTCCATATCTGACCTTTTGAACTTATTTGTGGTCAAAGTGTCCTAAAAAAAATTCAAACTATATAAACTTATAGACTCCTTTTGATGATAAATCAGCTATACAGAGGGCCCCTTTTGACCTCCAGAACATATTTCTGGCCAAAGAGTCCTCGATCTTGGGCTTTCTATACATACTCATAGACTCCTTCTGGTGCTTCATAAGCCATATAGATTTCCATATCTGACATTTTGAACTTATTTGTAGTCAAAGTGTCCTAAAAAAAATTCAAACTATATAAAGTTATAGACTCCTTTTGATGATAAATCAGCTATAAAGAGGTCCCCTTTTGACCTCCTGAACATGTTTCTGGCCAAAGAGTCCTCAATCTTGGGCTTTCTATACATACTCATAGATTCCTTCTGATGCTTCATAAGCCATATAGATGTCCATATCTGACCTTTTGAACTTATTTGTGGTCAAAGTGTCCTAAAAATTTTTCAAACCAAATAAATTTGTAGACTCCTTTTGATGATAAATCAGCTATAAAGAGTTCCCCTTTTGACCTCCTGAACATGTTTCTGGCCAAAGAGTTCTCAATGTTGGGTTTTCTATACATACTCATAGATTCCTTCTGAGGCTTCATAAGCCATATAGACTCATTCTGATGCTTCATAAGCCATATAGATGTCCATATCTGACCTTTTGAACTTATTTGTGGTCAAAGTGTCCTAACATTTTTTTCAAACTATAGAAAGTTATAGACTCCTTTTGATGATAAATCAGCTATACAGAGGTCCCCTTTTGACCTCCAGAACATATTTCTGGCCAAAGAGTCCTCGATCTTGGGCTTTCTATGCATACTCATAGACTCCTTATGCTTCATAAGCCATATAGATGTCCATATCTGACCTGTTGAACTTATTTGTGGTCAAAGTGTCCTAAAATTTTTCAAACTACATAAAGTTATAGACTCCTTTTGATGATAAATCAGCTATACAGAGGGCCCCTTTTGACCTAGTGAACATATTTCTGGCTAAAGAGTCCTCGATCTTGGGCTTTCTATACATACTCATATACTCCTTCTGATGCTTCATAAGCCATATAGATGTCCATATCTGACCTTTTGAACTTATTTGTGGTCAAAGTGTCCTAAAAAAAATTCAAACTATATAAAGTTATAGACTCCTTTTGATGATAAATCAGCTATACAGAGGGCCCCTTTTGACCTCCAGAACATATTTCTGGCCAAAGAGTCCTCGATCTTGGGCTTTCTATACATACTCATAGACTCCTTCTGATGCTTCATAAGCCATAGAGATGTCCATATCTGACCTTTTGAACTTATTTGTGGTCAGTGTCCTAAAAAAATTTCAAACTATATAAAGTTATAGACTCCTTCTGATGCTTCATAAGCCATATAGATGTCCATATCTGAACTTTTGAACTTATTTGTGGTCAAAGTGTCCTAACATTTTTTCAAACTATATAAAGTTATAGACTCCTTTTGATGATAAATCAGCTATACAGAGGGCCCCTTTTGACCTACTGAACATATTTCTGGCCAAAGAGTCCTCGATCTTGGGCTTTCTATACATACTCATAGACTCCTTCTGATGCTTCATAAGCCATATAGATGTCCATATCTGACCTTTTCAACTTATTTGTGGTCAAAGTGTCCTAAAAAAATTTCAAACTATATAAAGTTATAGACTCCTTCTGATGCTTCATAAGCCATATAGATGTCCATATCTGACCTTTTGAACTTATTTGTGGTCAAAATGTCCTAAAATTTTTTCAAACCAAATAAAGTTATATACTACTTTTGATGATAAATCAGCTATAAAGAGGTCCCCTTTTGACCTCCTGAACATGTTTCTGGCCAAAGAGTCCTCAATCTTGGGCTTTCTATACATACTCATAGATTCCTTCTGATGCTTCATAAGCCATATAGATGTCCATATCTGACCTTTTAAATTTATTTGTGGTCAAAGTATCCTCAAAAGTTTTCAAACTATAGAAAGTTTTAGACTCCTTTTGATGATAAATCAGCTAAAAAGAGGTCCCCTTTTGACCTCCTGAACATGTTTCTGGCCAAAGAGTCCTCAATCTTGGGCTTTCTATACATACTCATAGATTCCTTCTGATGCTTCATAAGCCATATAGATGTCCATATCTGACCTTTTGAACTTATTTGTGGTCAAAGTGTCCTAAAAATTTTTCAAACCAAATAAATTTGTAGACTCCTTTTGATGATAAATCAGCTATAAAGAGTTCCCCTTTTGACCTCCTGAACATGTTTCTGGCCAAAGAGTTCTCAATGTTGGGTTTTCTATACATACTCATAGATTTCTTCTGAGGCTTCATAAGCCATATAGACTCCTTCTGATGCTTCATAAGCCATATAGATGTCCATATCTGACCTTTTGAACTTATTTGTGGTCAAAGTGTCCTAACAATTTTTTCAAACTATAGAAAGTTATAGACTCCTTTTGATGATAAATCAGCTATACAGAGGTCCCCTTTTGACCTCCAGAACATATTTCTGGCCAAAGAGTCCTCGATCTTGGGCTTTCTATGCATACTCATAGACTCCTTATGCTTCATAAGCCATATAGATGTCCATATCTGACCTGTTGAACTTATTTGTGGTCAAAGTGTCCTAAAATTTTTCAAACTACATAAAGTTATAGACTCCTTTTGATGATAAATCAGCTATACAGAGGGCCCCTTTTGACCTAGTGAACATATTTCTGGCCAAAGAGTCCTCGATCTTGGGCTTTCTATACATACTCATATACTCCTTCTGATGCTTCATAAGCCATATAGATGTCCATATCTGACCTTTTGAACTTATTTGTGGTCAAAGTGTCCTAAAAAAAATTCAAACTATATAAAGTTATAGACTCCTTTTGATGATAAATCAGCTATACAGAGGGCCCCTTTTGACCTCCAGAACATATTTCTGGCCAAAGAGTCCTCGATCTTGGGCTTTCTATACATACTCATAGACTCCTTCTGGTGCTTCATAAGCCATATAGATTTCCATATCTGACATTTTGAACTTATTTGTAGTCAAAGTGTCCTAAAAAAAATTCAAACTATATAAAGTTATAGACTCCTTTTGATGATAAATCAGCTATAAAGAGGTCCCCTTTTGACCTCCTGAACATGTTTCTGGCCAAAGAGTCCTCAATCTTGGGCTTTCTATACATACTCATAGATTCCTTCTGATGCTTCATAAGCCATATAGATGTCCATATCTGACCTTTTGAACTTATTTGTGGTCAAAGTGTCCTAAAATTTTTTCAAACCAAATAAATTTGTAGACTCCTTTTGATGATAAATCAGCTATAAAGAGTTCCCCTTTTGACCTCCTGAACATGTTTCTGGCCAAAGAGTTCTCAATGTTGGGTTTTCTATACATACTCATAGATTCCTTCTGAGGCTTCATAAGCCATATAGACTCCTTCTGATGCTTCATAAGCCATATAGATGTCCATATCTGACCTTTTGAACTTATTTGTGGTCAAAGTGTCCTAATATTTTTTTCAAACTATAGAAAGTTATAGACTCCTTTTGATGATGAATCAGCTATACAGAGGTCCCCTTTTGACCTCCAGAACATATTTCTGGCCAAAGAGTCCTCGATCTTGGGCTTTCTATGCATACTCATAGACTCCTTATGCTTCATAAGCCATATAGATGTCCATATCTGACCTGTTGAACTAATTTGTGGTCAAAGTGTCCTAACATTTTTTCAAACTATAGAAAGTTATAGACTCCTTTTTATGATAAATCAGCTATACAGAGGGCCCCTTTTGACCTCCTGAACATATTTCTGGCCAAAGAGTCCTCGATCTTATGCTTTCTATACATACTCTTAGACTCCTTCTGATGCTTCATAAGCCATATAGATGTCCATATCTGACCTTTTGAACTTATTTGTGGTCAAAGTGTCCTAAAAAATTTTCAAACCAAATAAATTTGTAGACTCCTTTTTATGATAAATCAGCTTTAAAGTGGTCCCCTTTTGACCTCCTGAACATGTTTCTGGCCAACGAGTCCTCAATCTTGGGCTTTCTATACATACTCATAGATTACTTCTGATGCTTCATAAGCCATATAGATGTCCATATCTGACCTTTTGAACTTATTTGTGGTCAAAGTGTCCTCAAAATTCTTCAAACTATAGAAAGTTATAGACTCCTTTTTCTGATAAATCAGCTATACAGAGGTCCCCTTTTGACCTCCTGAACATATTTCTGGCAAAAGAGTCCTCGATCTTGGGCTTTCTATACATACTCATAGACTCCTTCTGATGCTTCATAAGCCATATAGATGTCCATATCTGACCTTTTGAACTTATTTGTGGTCAAAGTGTCCTCAAAAATTTTCAAACCAAATAAATTTGTAGACTCCTTTTGATGATAAATCAGCTATAAAGAGTTCCCCTTTTGACCTCCTGAACATGTTTCTGGCCAAAGAGTTCTCAATGTTGGGTTTTCTATACATACTCATAGATTCCTTCTGAGGCTTCATAAGCCATATAGACTCCTTCTGATGCTTCATAAGCCATATAGATGTCCATATCTGACCTTTTGAACTTATTTGTGGTCAAAGTGTCCTAACATTTTTTTCAAACTATAGAAAGTTATAGACTCCTTTTGATGATAAATCAGCTATACAGAGGTCCCCTTTTGACCTCCAGAACATATTTCTGGCCAAAGAGTCCTCGATCTTGGGCTTTCTATACATACTCATAGACTCCTTCTGATGCTTCATAAGCCATAGAGGTGTCCATATCTGACCTTTTGAACTTATTTGTGGTCAGTGTCCTAAAAAAATTTCAAACTATATAAAGTTATAGACTCCTTCTGATGCTTCATAAGCCATATAGATGTCCATATCTGAACTTTTGAACTTATTTGTGGTCAAAGTGTCCTAACATTTTTTCAAACTATATAAAGTTATAGACTCCTTTTGATGATAAATCAGCTATACAGAGGGCCCCTTTTGACCTACTGAACATATTTCTGGCCAAAGAGTCCTCAATCTTGGGCTTTCTATACATACTCATAGATTCCTTCTGATGCTTCATAAGCCATATAGATGTCCATATCTGACCTTTTGAACTTATTTGTGGTCAAAGTGTCCTAAAAAATATTCAAACTATATAAAGTTATAGACTCCTTTTGATGATAAATCAGCTATACAGAGCTATGCCCAGCTATACCCTTTGACCTCCTGAACATATTTCTGGCCAAAGAGTCCTCGATCTTGGGCTTTCTATACATACTCATAGACTCCTTCTGATGCTTCATAAGCCATATAGATGTCCATATCTGACCTTTTGAACTTATTTGTGGTCAAAGTGTCCTAAAAAATATTCAAACTATATAAAGTTATAGACTCCTTTTGATGATAAGTCAGCTATTCAGAGGTCCCCTTTTGACCTCCTGAACATGTTTCTGGCCAAAGAGTCCTTAATATTGGGCTGTCTATACATACTCATAGATTCCTTCTGATGCTTCATAAGCCATATAGATGTCCATATCTGACCTTTTGAACTTATTTGTGGTCAAAGTGTCCTAACAATTTTTTCAAACTATAGAAAGTTATAGACTCCTTTTGATGATAAATCAGCTATACAGAGGTCCCCTTTTGACCTCCAGAACATATTTCTGGCCAAAGAGTCCTCGATCTTGGGCTTTCTATGCATACTCATAGACTCCTTATGCTTCATAAGCCATATAGATGTCCATATCTGACCTGTTGAACTTATTTGTGGTCAAAGTGTCCTAAAATTTTTCAAACTACATAAAGTTATAGACTCCTTTTGATGATAAATCAGCTATACAGAGGGCCCCTTTTGACCTAGTGAACATATTTCTGGCCAAAGAGTCCTCGATCTTGGGCTTTCTATACATACTCATATACTCCTTCTGATGCTTCATAAGCCATATAGATGTCCATATCTGACCTTTTGAACTTATTTGTGGTCAAAGTGTCCTAAAAAAAATTCAAACTATATAAAGTTATAGACTCCTTTTGATGATAAATCAGCTATACAGAGGGCCCCTTTTGACCTCCAGAACATATTTCTGGCCAAAGAGTCCTCGATCTTGGGCTTTCTATACATACTCATAGACTCCTTCTGGTGCTTCATAAGCCATATAGATTTCCATATCAAACATTTTGAACTTATTTGTAGTCAAAGTGTCCTAAAAAAAATTCAAACTATATAAAGTTATAGACTCCTTTTGATGATAAATCAGCTATAAAGAGGTCCCCTTTTGACCTCCTGAACATGTTTCTGGCCAAAGAGTCCTCAATCTTGGGCTTTCTATACATACTCATAGATTCCTTCTGATGCTTCATAAGCCATATAGATGTCCATATCTGACCTTTTGAACTTATTTGTGGTCAAAGTGTCCTAAAATTTTTTCAAACCAAATAAATTTGTAGACTCCTTTTGATGATAAATCAGCTATAAAGAGTTCCCCTTTTGACCTCCTGAACATGTTTCTGGCCAAAGAGTTCTCAATGTTGGGTTTTCTATACATACTCATAGATTCCTTCTGAGGCTTCATAAGCCATATAGACTCCTTCTGATGCTTCATAAGCCATATAGATGTCCATATCTGACCTTTTGAACTTATTTGTGGTCAAAGTGTCCTAATATTTTTTTCAAACTATAGAAAGTTATAGACTCCTTTTGATGATAAATCAGCTATACAGAGGTCCCCTTTTGACCTCCAGAACATATTTCTGGCCAAAGAGTCCTCGATCTTGGGCTTTCTATGCATACTCATAGACTCCTTATGCTTCATAAGCCATATAGATGTCCATATCTGACCTGTTGAACTAATTTGTGGTCAAAGTGTCCTAACATTTTTTCAAACTATAGAAAGTTATAGACTCCTTTTTATGATAAATCAGCTATACAGAGGGCCCCTTTTGACCTCCTGAACATATTTCTGGCCAAAGAGTCCTCGATCTTATGCTTTCTATACATACTCTTAGACTCCTTCTGATGCTTCATAAGCCATATAGATGTCCATATCTGACCTTTTGAACTTATTTGTGGTCAAAGTGTCCTAAAAAATTTTCAAACCAAATAAATTTGTAGACTCCTTTTTATGATAAATCAGCTTTAAAGTGGTCCCCTTTTGACCTCCTGAACATGTTTCTGGCCAACGAGTCCTCAATCTTGGGCTTTCTATACATACTCATAGATTACTTCTGATGCTTCATAAGCCATATAGATGTCCATATCTGACCTTTTGAACTTATTTGTGGTCAAAGTGTCCTCAAAATTCTTCAAACTATAGAAAGTTATAGACTCCTTTTTATGATAAATCAGCTATACAGAGGTCCCCTTTTGACCTCCTGAACATATTTCTGGCAAAAGAGTCCTCGATCTTGGGCTTTCTATACATACTCATAGACTCCTTCTGATGCTTCATAAGCCATATAGATGTCCATATCTGACCTTTTGAACTTATTTGTGGTCAAAGTGTCCTCAAAAATTTTCAAACCAAATAAATTTGTAGACTCCTTTTGATGATAAATCAGCTATAAAGAGTTCCCCTTTTGACCTCCTGAACATGTTTCTGGCCAAAGAGTTCTCAATGTTGGGTTTTCTATACATACTCATAGATTCCTTCTGAGGCTTCATAAGCCATATAGACTCCTTCTGATGCTTCATAAGCCATATAGATGTCCATATCTGACCTTTTGAACTTATTTGTGGTCAAAGTGTCCTAACATTTTTTTCAAACTATAGAAAGTTATAGACTCCTTTTGATGATAAATCAGCTATGCAGAGGTCCCCTTTTGACCTCCAGAACATATTTCTGGCCAAAGAGTCCTCGATCTTGGGCTTTCTATACATACTCATAGACTCCTTCTGATGCTTCATAAGCCATATAGATGTCCATATCTGACCTTTTGAACTTATTTGTGGTCAAAGTGTCCTAACATTTTTTCAAACTATAGAAAGTTATAGACTCCTTTTGATGATAAATCAGCTATACAGAGGTCCCCTTTTGACCTCCAGAACATATTTCTGGCCAAAGAGTCCTCGATCTTGGGCTTTCTATACATACTCATAGACTCCTTCTGATGCTTCATAAGCCATAGAGATGTCCATATCTGACCTTTTGAACTTATTTGTGGTCAGTGTTCTAAAAAAATTTCAAACTATATAAAGTTATAGACTCCTTCTGATGCTTCATAAGCCATATAGATGTCCATATCTGAACTTTTGAACTTATTTGTGGTCAAAGTGTCCTAACATTTTTTCAAACTATATAAAGTTATAGACTCCTTTTGATGATAAATCAGCTATACAGAGGGCCCCTTTTGACCTACTGAACATATTTCTGGCCAAAGAGTCCTCGATCTTGGGCTTTCTATACATACTCATAGACTCCTTCTGATGCTTCATAAGCCATATAGATGTCCATATCTGACCTTTTGAACTTATTTGTGGTCAAAGTGTCCTAAAAAAATTTCAAACTATATAAAGTTATAGACTCCTTCTGATGCTTCATAAGCCATATAGATGTCCATATCTGACCTTTTGAACTTATTTGTGGTCCAAATGTCCTAAATTTTTTTCAAACCAAATAAAGTTATATACTACTTTTGATGATAAATCAGCTATAAAGAGGTCCCCTTTTGACCTCCTGAACATGTTTCTGGCCAAAGAGTCCTCAATCTTGGGCTTTCTATACATACTCATAGATTCCTTCTGATGCTTCATAAGCCATATAGATGTCCATATCTGACCTTTTAAATTTATTTGTGGTCAAAGTATCCTCAAAAGTTTTCAAACTATAGAAAGTTTTAGACTCCTTTTGATGATAAATCAGCTAAAAAGAGGTCCCCTTTTGACCTCCTGAACATGTTTCTGGCCAAAGAGTCCTCCATCTTCGGCTTTCTATACATACTCATAGATTCCTTCTGATGCTTCATAAGCCATATAGATGTCCATATCTGACCTTTTGAACTTATTTGTGGTCAAAGTGTCCTAACATTTTTTCAAACTTATAGAAAGTTATAGACTCCTTTTGATGATAAATCAGCTATACAGAGGGCCCCTTTTGACCTCCAGAACTTATTTCTGGCCGAAGAGTCCTCGATCTTGGGCTTTCTATACATACTCATAGACTCCTTCTGATGCTTCATAAGCAATATAGATGTCCATATCTGACCTTTTGAACTTATTTGTGGTCAAAGTGTCCTCAAAAGTTTTCAAACTATAGAAAGTTATAGACTCCTTTTGATGATAAATCAGCTATACAGAGCTATGCCCAGCTATACCCTTTGACCTCCTGAACATATTTCTGGCCAAAGAGTCCTCGATCTTGGGCTTTCTATACATACTCATAGACTCCTTCTGATGCTTCATAAGCCATATAGATGTCCATATCTGACCTTTTGAACTTATTTGTGGTCAAAGTGTCCTAAAAAATATTCAAACTATATAAAGTTATAGACTCCTTTTGATGATAAGTCAGCTATTCAGAGGTCCCCTTTTGACCTCCTGAACATGTTTCTGGCCAAAGAGTCCTCAATATTGGGCTTTCTATACATACTCATAGATTCCTTCTGATGCTTCATAAGCCATATAGATGTCCATATCTGACCTTTTGAACTTATTTGTGGTCAAAGTGTCCTAACATTTTTTCAAACTATAGAAAGTTATAGACTCCTTTTGATGATAAATCAGCTATACAGAGGGCCCCTTTTGACCTCCAGAACATATTTCTGGCCAAAGAGTCCTCGATCTTGGGTTTTCTATACATACTCATAGACTCCTTCTGATGCTTCATAAGCCATATAGATTTCCATATCTGACCTGTTGAACTTATTTGTGGTCAAAGTGTCCTAAAATTTTTCAAACTATATAAAGTTATAGACTCCTTTTAAAGATAAATCAGCTATACAGAGGTCCCCTTTTGACCTCCTGAACATGTTTCTGGCCAAAGAGTCCTCAATATTGGGCTTTCTATACATACTCATAGATTCCTTCTGATGCTTCATAAGCCATATAGATGTCCATATCTGACCTTTTGAACTTATTTGTGGTCAAAGTGTCCTAACATTTTTTCAAACTATATAAAGTTATAGACTCCTTTTGATGATAAATCAGCTATACAGAGGGCCCCTTTTGACCTACTGAACATATTTCTGGCCAAAGAGTCCTCGATCTTGGGCTTTCTATACATACTCATAGACTCCTTCTGATGCTTCATAAGCCATATAGATTTCCATATCTGACCTTTTGAACTTATTTGTGGTCAAAGTGTCCTCAAAAGTTTTCAAACTATAGAAAGGTATAGACTCCTTTTGATGATAAATCAGCTATACAGAGGTTCCCTTTTGACCTCCTGAACATATTTCTGGCCAAAGAGTCCTCGATCTTGGGCTTTCTATACATACTCATAGACTCCTTCTGATGCTTCATAAGCCATATAGATGTCCATATCTGACCTTTTGAACTTATTTGTGGTCAAAGTGTCCTAACATTTTTTCAAACTATATAAAGTTATAGACTCCTTTTGATGATAAATCAGCTATACAGAGGGCCTCTTTTGACCTCCTGAACATATTTCTGGCCAAAGAGTCCTCGATCTTGGGCTTTCTATACATACTCATAGACTCCTTCTGATGCTTCATAAGCCATATAGATTTCCATATCTGACCTTTTGAATTTATTTGTGGTCAAAGTGTCCTCAAAAGTTTTCAAACTATAGAAAGGTATAGACTCCTTTTGATGATAAGTCAGCTATACAGAGGTTCCCTTTTGACCTCCTGAACATATTTCTGGCCAAAGAGTCCTCGATCTTGGGCTTTCTATACATACTCATAGACTCCTTCTGATGCTTCATAAGCCATATAGATGTCCATATCTGACATTTTGAACTTATTTGTGGTCAAAGTGTCCTAAAAAAAATTCAAACTATATAAAGTTATAGACTCCTTCTGATATAAAAAGATTCCTCAATCTTGAACTTTGCATTCTCACTCCTAGACTACTTCTGATGGTTCATAAGCCACATATAGAATTCCATATTTGACCTATTGAACTTATTTCTGGTCAAATGGTCCTCAAAGGGTTTCTTATTATGTTAATTTAGCCATACAGAGGTTCCTATTTGAACTACTGAACACATTTTTGGCCAAAGAGTCTTTGAACATTAACTTTCTATGCTTATTGACTTCTCTTAATAATACATTAGCCATACAAAAGTCCATATTTAACCTACTAACATATTTCTGGTCAAAGAGTCCCTGATCTTGACCTTTCTGTACATGCTCATTGACAGCTTCCGATGTTTCATCAGCCTGAAAGATGTCCATACTTGACCCATTAAATATATTTCTGACCATAGAGTCCTCGATCTTGAACTTTCTAAACATACTTGTAGACTTGTTCATTTATGTATCTTCTATCCGATCTGCTATCCAATGTATTTGAACAGTAGTTCAAATTTTATATTTTGAACATATTTCTAGACATGAGACCTTGAACTTTAAATTTCTAGACTAATTGCTCTTCTGATGTTTCATCAGCCATACAGTATAGTTCAAATTTGACCTATTGAACATTTCTATAACCAAAGTGTCCTCGATCTTGATCGTTCTATACATAATCATTGGCTTGTTCTGATGTTTCATCATTGAGACAGAAGTCAATTATTGACCTACTGAACATATTTCTGGCAAAAGAATCATCAAAGTTTAACTCACTGTTCCTTCTCCTAGACTATTTTTGATTTTACATCCACCATACAGTAGTCCATATTTGACCAAGAGAACATATTTCTGGCCAAAAGAGTCGTCAAAAGGTATGTTTATATGCATTCTCATCGACTACTTTTGATGTTAAATCAACCATATTGTTAGTCCAAATTTGACCCATTGAACATATATCTGGCCAAAGAGACCTAGAACTTTAATTATCTATACATAATTACTATCTCCTTCTGATTTTTCATCACCCAAGCTATTATCCATATTTGACAATTGAACATATTTCTGGCTGGAAGAGTCCTTGATCTTTCTATACATACTCATAGACGCTTTCAGATAGTACTTCAGCCAAAAAATGATCCATAATTGACTACTAAACTCATTTCTGAGCGATGGGTTTATAATCTTGATTTCTCTATACATTGACTCCTTCTGATGTTACAATAGCAAAACATTATTGTATTGTATTGTATCAATATGACCTATTAAACCTATTTCTGACCAATGAGTCTAACATTTTTCAATACATACTCAATGACTCCTGATTTTACAACAGCAATATAGTATTTCAAAATTTAATCAATTGAACATATTTCTGGCCAAAGAGACCTTGATCTTATTCTTTCTATACATACTCCTTCTGATGTTTCATCAGCCAGATAATTGTCCACAATTGACCTACTGAACATTTTTCTGCCCGAAGAGTCTATGAACTTGAACTTTCTATACATAATCATTTACTTCTGATGTTTCTTCAGCCATACAGAAGTCCAGATTTGACATGTTTAACATATTTCTGACCAAAGAGTCTTTGATCTTGAAATTTCTATTCATAATTATAGACTCTTTCAGAAAGTACATCGGACAGACAATTGTCCATATTAATTATTAAACATATTTCTGGCCAACAAGTCCATGAACTTGAACTAATACATGCTAATTGACTCCTTTTAGTGTTTCATCAGCCAGACATTAGTCCATAATTGACCTACTGAACATATTGCTGCCCGAGGAGTCTTGAACTTGAACTTTCTATATAGGCTCATTGACTCCTTCTGATGTTTCACAAGCAGACAATAGTCCATAATTGACCCTCTGAACATATTTATAGTAAAAGAGTCCTCTGTCTTGAACTTTCTATAGATTCTCAGTGACTCCATATAGATAATTGACCCACTGAACATATTTCTACCTGAAGAGTCTTTGAACTTGAACTTTCTATTCATAATCTTCTTCCTCAATCTTCATTGACTTCTGATTCATCAGCCAGACAGCAGTCCATATTTGACCCACTAAACATATTTCTGGCAAAAGAGTCCTCGATCTTGAACCTTTTAAACATACTCATAGACTCTTTCTGGTGTTTCATCAGCCATGCAGTAGTTCTGATTTGACATAATGAACATATTTCTGACCGAAGAGTCCTCGATCTTGAACTTTCTATTCATACTTATAGACTCTTTCAGATAGTACATCGGCCAGACAATTGTAGATATTGACTATTGAAGTAAAAGAGTTCTCGATCTTGAACTTTCTATACATTCTCAGTGATTCCTTATTTTGTTTCTTTAGCCATACAGAAGTCCAGATTTGACATGTTGAACATATTTCTGACTTGAAAATTTTGTACATGCTAATTGACTCCTTTTAGTGTTTCATCAGCCAGACAGTAGTCAATAATGGACCTACTGAAAATATTTCTGGTAAAAGAGTCCTCGATTTTGAACTTTCTATACATTCTCAGTGACGCCTTATTTTGTTTCTTTAGCCATAAAGTAGTTCAGATTTAACATGCTGAACATATTTCTGACTGAAGAGTCCTTGATCTTGAACTTTCTATTCACACTTATAGACTCCTTCAGATAGTACATCGGCCAGACAACTGTCCGTAATGACTTTTTTTTTCTTTTCTGGCCAACGAGTCTATGTACTTGAACTTTCTATACATGCTCATTGACTCCTTTTAGTGCTTCATCAGCCAGAGAGTACTCCATAATTTACCTACTGAAAATATTTCTGGTAAAAGAGTCCTCGATTTTGAACTTTCTTTACAAGCTCATTGACTCCTTCTGATGTTTCATCAGCCAGACAATTGTTCATAACTGACCTACTGAACATATTTCTAGTAAAAGAGTCCTCGATCTTGAACATTCTATACATGCTCATTGACTCCTTATGCTGTTTCTTTCTATACATACTCGTTTACTCCATCTGATGTTACATCAGCCATAAAGAAGTCCATAATTGACCCAAGGGACATATTTGTGGCCAATCTTGAACTTTCTATACATACTTGTACATGTACATACATGTAAAATTATAGACTCCATCTGATGATAAATCAGACCAAAAGAGGTCAAATTTTGACTCTTGAGTCAATATGTATAGAGAGTTAATGTTCAATGATTCTTTGGCCAAAAATATATTCAGAGGGTCACATACCTGTTAAAGTGATGTATCATCAGAAGAAGTCTATGAGTATTTAGTAAGTTAACTTGTGAGGACCTTTTTGCCAAAAATATTTTCTATTCGCCAGATATGGACATCTATATAGCTAATGAAGAATCAGAAAAAGTCAACGAGGTATATATGGAAAGGTTAAGTTTCGAGTACTCCTTGGCCAGAAAAAAATTCAGTATGTCAAATATGGACTTTTGTCAGGATGATATAACATCCGAAGATATCAATCTGAATGTATAGTGTTAATCATTTAGGACTCTTTGGTCAGAAATATGTTCAGTAGGTCAAAAGGGGACCTCTGAATAGCTGATTTATCATCAGAAAGAGTCTATAACTTTATATAGTTTAAAAACTTTTGATGACCAGAAATAAGTTCAAAAGGTCAGATATGGACATCTATTTGGCTTATGTAACATTAGAAGGAGTCTATGAGTATGTATAGAAAGGTCAAGATCGAGAACTCTATGGCCATAAATATATTCCTTGGGTCAAATATGGACTTCTGTATGGCTGATTTAACATCAGAAGGAGTCTATGAGTTTCTAAGAGTAAAAAGCATTTTGAGGATTCTTTGGCCAATAACATGTTAAATCAGTCAAATATGGCTACAGTCTGGCTGATGCAACATCACGAGAAGTCTTTATGGTAGAAGAAATATAAATAGTAAGGTAAATGTTCAAGGTCTCTGGCTAGAAATATATTCAGAAGGTCAAATATGGACTTCTGTATGGCTGATTTAACATCAGAAGGAGTCTATACATTTATGATAGACAAAATCCTTTTGAGAACTCTTTGGTCAATTTTTTTTTCAATCAGTCAAATATGGACTACTGTCTGCCTGATTTTACATTACGAGAAGTCAGTCTATATGTAGAGTGAGTTTATGTTCACGGACTCTGGCCAGAAATATGTTCAGTAGGTCAAAAATAGACTACTGGCTGGTTAATATAACATCACAAGAAGTCAATCTGTAGTATAGCAAGATAATGTTCAAGAACTCTTTGGCCAGAAATATGTTCAGTAGGTCAAAAGGGACCCTCTTTATAGCTGATTTATCTTCAAAAGGAGTCTATAACTTTATATAGTTTGAAAAATTTTGAGGCCACTTTGACCACAAATAAGTTCAAAAGGTCAGATATGGACATCTATGTGGCTTATGAAGCATCAGAAGGAGTCTATGAGTATGTATAGAAAGCATAAGATCAGGACTCTTTGGCCAGAAATATGTTCAGGAGGTCAAAAGGGGACCTCTGTATAGCTGATTTATCATCAAAAGGAGTCTATAACTTTATATAGTTTGAATTTTTTTTAGGACACTTTGACCACAAATAAGTTCAAAAGGTCAGATATGGACATCTATGTGGCTTATGAAGCATCAGAAGGAATCTATGAGTATGTATAGAAAGCCCAAGATTGAGGACTCTTTGGCCAGAAATATGTTCAGGAGGTCAAAAGGGGACCTCTGTATAGCTGATTTATCATCAAAAGGAGTCTATAACTTTATATAGTTTGAATTTTTTTTAGGACACTTTGACCACAAATAAGTTCAAAAGGTCAGATATGGACATCTATATGTCTTATGAAGCATCAGAAGGAGTCTATGAGTATGTATAGAAAGCATAAGATCAGGACTCTTTGGCCAGAAATATGTTCTGGAGGCCAAAAGGGGCCCTCTGTATAGCTGATTTATCATCAAAAGGAGTCTATAACTTTATATAGTTAGAATTTTTTTTAGGACACTTTGACCACAAATAAGTTCAAAAGGTCAGATATGGACATCTATATGGCTTATGAAGCATCAGAAGGAGTCTATGAGTATGTATAGAAAGCATAAGATCGAGGACTCTTTGGCCAGAAATATGTTCTGGAGGTCAAAAGGGGCCCTCTGTATAGCTGATTTATCATCAAAAGGAGTCTATAACTTTATGTAGTTTGAAAAATTTTAGGACACTTTGACCACAAATAAGTTCAACAGGTCAGATATGGACATCTATATGGCTTATGAAGCATCAGAAGGAGTCTATGAGTATGTATAGAAAGCCCAAGATCGAGGACTCTTTTGCCAGTAAAATGTTCAGGAGGTCAAAAGGGGAACTCTGTATAGCTGATTTATCATCAAAAGGAGTCTATAACTTTATATAGTTTGAAGAATTTTGAGGACACTTTGACCACAAATAAGTTCAAAAGGTCAGATATGGACATCTATATGGCTTATGAAGCATCAGAAGGAGTCTATGAGTATGTATAGAAAACGCAAGATCGAGGACTTCTTGGCCAGAAATATGTTCAGGAGGTCAAAAGGGGCCCTCTGTATAGCTGATTTATCATAAAAAGAAGTCTATAACTTTCTATAGTTTGAAAAAATGTTAGGACACTTTGACCACAAATAAGTTCAAAAGGTCAGATATGGAGATCTATATGGCTTATGAAGCATCAAAAGGAGTCTATGAGTATGTATAGAAAGCCCAAGATCAAGGACTCTTTGGCCAGAAATATGTTCAGGAGGTCAAAAGGGGACCTCTGTATAGCTGATTTATCATCAAAAGGAGTCTATAACTTTATATAGTTTGAAAAAATGTTAGGACACTTTGACCACAAATAAGTTCAAAAGGTCAGATATGGACATCTATATGGCTTATGAAGCATCAGAAGGAGTCTATGAGTATGTATAGAAAGCCCAAGAACGAGGACTCTTTGGCCAGAAATATGTTCAGGAGGTCAAAAGGGGCCCTCTGTATAGCTGATTTATCATCAAAAGGAGTCTATAACTTTATATAGTTTGATTTTTTTTAGGACACTTTGACCACAAATAAGTTCAAATGGTCAGATATGGACATCTATATGGCTTATGAAGCATCAGAAGGAGTCTATGAGTATGTATAGAAAGCCCAAGATCGAGGACTCTTTGGCCAGAAATATGTTCAGGAGGTCAAAAGGGGCCCTCTGTATAGCTGATTTATCATCAAAAGGAGTCTATAACTTTATATAGTTTGATTTTTTTTAGGACACTTTGACCACAAATAAGTTCAAAAGGTCAGATATGGACATCTATATGGCTTATGAAGCATCAGAAGGAGTCTATGAGTATGTACAGAAAGCCCAAGATCGAGGACTCTTTGGCCAGAAATATGTTCAGGAGGTCAAAAGGGGACCTCTGTATAGCTGACTTATCATCAAAAGGAGTCTATAACTTTATATAGTTTGAAAAATTCTAGGACAGTTTGACCACAAATAAGTTCAACAGGTCAGATATGGACATCTATATGGCTTATGAAGCATCAGAAGGAGTCTATGAGTATGTATAGAAAGCATAAGATCGAGGACTCTTTGGCCAGAAATATGTTCTGGAGGTCAAAAGGGACCCTCTGTATAGCTGATTTATCATCAAAAGGAGTCTATAACTTTCTGTAGTTTGAAAAATTTTGAGGCCACTTTGACCACAAATAAGTTCAAAAGGTCAGATACGGACATCTATATGGCTTATGAAGCATCAGAAGGAATATATGAGTATGTATAGAAAGCCCAAGATCGAGGACTCGTTGGCCAGAAACATGTTCTGGAGGTCAAAAGGGGACCTCTTTATAGCTGATTTATCATCAAAAGGAGTCTATAACTTTAGTTGGTTTGAAAAATGTTTAGGACACTTTGACCACAAATGAGTTCAAAAGGTCAGATATGGACATCTATATGGCTTATGAAGCATCAGAAGTAGTCTATGAGTATGTATATAAAGCTCAAGATCAAGGACTCTTTGGCCAGAAATATGTTCTGGAGGTCAGAAGGGGCCCTCTGTATAGCTGATTTATCATCAAAAGGAGTCTATAACTTTATATAGTTTGAATTTTTTTTAGGACACTTTGACCACAAATAAGTCCAAAAGGTCAGATATGGACATCTATATGGCTTATGAAGCATCAGAAGGAGTCTATGAGTATGTATAGAAATCCCAAGATCGAGGACTCTTTGGCCAGAAATATGTTCAGGAGGTCAAAAGGGGACCTCTGTATAGCTGATTTATCATCAAAAGGAGTCTATAACTTTATATAGTTTGAATTTTTTTTAGGACACTTTGACCACAAATAAGTTCAAAAGGTCAGATATGGACATCTATATGGCTTATGAAGCATCAGAAGGAATCTATGAGTATGTATAGAAAGCCCAAGATTGAGGACTCTTTGGCCAGAAACATGTTCACGAGGTCAAAAGGGGACCTCTTTATAGCTGATTTATCATCAAAAGGAGTCTATGACTTTCTACAGTTTGAAAAATTTTGAGGACACTTTGACCAAAAATAAGTTCAAAAGGTCAGATATGGACATCTATATGGCTTATGAAGCATCAGAAGGAGTCTATGAGTATGTATAGAAAGCATAAGATCGAGGACTCTTTGGCCAGAAAAATGTTCTGGAGGTCAAAAGGGGCCCTCTGTATAGCTGATTTATCATCAAAAGGAGTCTATAACCTTATGTAGTTTGAAAAATTTTAGGACACTTTGACCACAAATAAGTTCAACAGGTCAGATATGGACATCTATATGGCTTATGAAGCATCAGAAGGAGTCTATGAGTATGTATAGAAAGCCCAAGATCAAGGACTCTTTTGCCAGTAAAATGTTCAGGAGGTCAATAGGGGAACTCTGTATAGCTGATTTATCATCAAAAGGAGTCTATAACTTTATATAGTTTGAAGAATTTTGAGGACACTTTGACCACAAATGAGTTCAAAAGGTCAGATATGGACATCTATATGGCTTATGAAGCATCAGAAGGAGTCTATGAGTATGTATAGAAAACGCAAGATCGAGGACTTCTTGGCCAGAAATATGTTCAGGAGGTCAAAAGGGGCCCTCTGTATAGCTGATTTATCATAAAAAGAAGTCTATAACTTTCTATAGTTTGAAAAAATGTTAGGACACTTTGACCACAAATAAGTTCAAAAGGTCAGATATGGACATCTATATGGCTTATGAAGCATCAAAAGGAGTCTATGAGTATGTATAGAAAGCCCAAGATCAAGGACTCTTTGGCCAGAAATATGTTCAGGAGGTCAAAAGGGGACCTCTGTATAGCTGATTTATCATCAAAAGGAGTCTATAACTTTATATAGTTTGAAAAAATGTTAGGACACTTTGACCACAAATAAGTTCAAAAGGTCAGATATGGACATCTATATGGCTTATGAAGCATCAGAAGGAGTCTATGAGTATGTATAGAAAGCCCAAGAACGAGGACTCTTTGGCCAGAAATATGTTCAGGAGGTCAAAAGGGGCCCTCTGTATAGCTGATTTATCATCAAAAGGAGTCTATAACTTTATATAGTTTGATTTTTTTTAGGACGCTTTGACCACAAATAAGTACAAAAGGTCAGATATGGACATCTATATGGCTTATGAAGCATCAGAAGGAGTCTATGAGTATGTATAGAAAGCCCAAGATCGAGGACTCTTTGGCCAGAAATATGTTCAGGAGGTCAAAAGGGGACCTCTGTATAGCTGACTTATCATCAAAAGGAGTCTATAACTTTATATAGTTTGAAAAATTTTAGGACACTTTGACCACAAATAAGTTCAACAGGTCAGATATGGACATCTATATGGCTTATGAAGCATCAGAAGGAGTCTATGAGTATGTATAGAAAGCATAAGATCGAGGACTCTTTGGCCAGAAATATGTTCTGGAGGTCAAAAGGGACCCTCTGTATAGCTGATTTATCATCAAAAGGAGTCTATAACTTTCTACAGTTTGAAAAAATTTTAAGCCACTTTGACCACAAATAAGTTCAAAAGGTCAGATATGGACATCTTTATGGCTTATGAAGCATCAGAAGGAATATATGAGTATGTATAGAAAGCCCAAGATTGAGGACTCGTTGGCCAGAAACATGTTCTGGAGGTCAAAAGGTGACCTCTTTATAGCTGATTTATCATCAAAAGGAGTCTATAACTTTAGTTGGTTTGAAAAATGTTTAGGACACTTTGACCACAAATGAGTTCAAAAGGTCAGATATGGACATCTATATGGCTTATGAAGCATCAGAAGGAGTCTATGAGTATGTATAGAAAGCGCAAGATCGAGGACTTCTTGGCCAGAAATATGTTCAGGAGGTCAAAAGGGGCCCTCTGTATAGCTGATTTATCATAAAAAGAAGTCTATAACTTTCTATAGTTTGAAAAAATGTTAGGACACTTTGACCACAAATAAGTTCAAAAGGTCAGATATGGACATCTATATGGCTTATGAAGCATCAAAAGGAGTCTATGAGTATGTATAGAAAGCCCAAGATCAAGGACTCTTTGGCCAGAAATATGTTCAGGAGGTCAAAAGGGGACCTCTGTATAGCTGATTTATCATCAAAAGGAGTCTATAACTTTATATAGTTTGAAAAAATGTTAGGACACTTTGACCACAAATAAGTTCAAAAGGTCAGATATGGACATCTATATGGCTTATGAAGCATCAGAAGGAGTCTATGAGTATGTATAGAAAGCATAAGATCGAGGACTCTTTGGCCAGAAATATGTTCTGGAGGTCAAAAGGGACCCTCTGTATAGCTGATTTATCATCAAAAGGAGTCTATAACTTTCTATAGTTTGAAAAATTTTGAGGCCACTTTGACCACAAATAAGTTCAAAAGGTCAGATATGGACATCTATATTGCTTATGAAGCATCATAAGGAATCTATGAGTATGTATAGAAAGCCCAAGATTGAGGACTCGTTGGCCAGAAACATGTTCAGGAGGTCAAAAGGGGACCACTTTATAGCTGATTTATCATCAAAAGGAGTCTACAAATTTATTTGGTTTGAAAATTTTTTAGGACACTTTGACCACAAATAAGTTCAAAAGGTCAGATATGGACATCTATATGGCTTATGAAGCATCAGAAGGAGTCTATGAGTATGTATAGAATGCATAAGATCGAGGACTCTTTGGTTCTGGAGGTCAAAAGGGGCCCTCTGTATAGCTGATTTATCATCAAAAGGAGTCTATAACTTTATGTAGTTTGAAAAATTTTAGGACACTTTGACCACAAATAAGTTCAAAAGGTCAGATATGGACATCTATATGGCTTATGAAGCATCAGAAGGAGTCTATGAGTATGTATAGAAAGCCCAAGATCGAGGACTCTTTTACCAGAAAAATGTTTAGGAGGTCAAAAGGGGACCTCTGTATAGCTGATTTATCATCAAAAGGAGTCTATAACTTTATATAGTTTGAAGAATTTTGAGGACACTTTGACCACAAATAAGTTCAAAAGGTCAGATATGGACATCTATATGGCTTATAAAGCATCAGGAGGAGTCTATGAGTATGTATAGAAAGCCCAAGATCGAGGACTCTTTGGCCAGAAATATGTTCAGGAGGTCAAAAGGGGACCTCTGTATAGCTGATTTATCATCAAAAGGAGTCTATAACTTTCTATAGTTTGAAAAAATGTTATGACACTTTGACCACAAATAAGTTCAAAAGGTCAGATATGGACATCTATATGGCTTATGAAGCATCAGAAGGAGTCTATGAGTATGTATAGAAAACGCAAGATCGAGGACTCTTTGGCCAGAAATATGTTCAGGAGGTCAAAAGGGGACCTCTGTATAGCTGATTTATCATCAAAAAGAGTCTATAACTTTCTATAGTTTGAAAAATTTTGAGGACACTTTGACCACAAATAAGTTCAAAAGGTCAGATATGGACATCTATATGGCTTATGAAGCATCAGAAGGAGTCTATGAGTATGTATAGAAAGCCCAAGATCGAGGACTCTTTGGCCAGAAATATGTTCAGGAGGTCAAAAGGGACCCTCTGTATAGCTGATTTATCATCAAAAGGAGTCTATAACTTTCTATAGTTTGAAAAATTTTAGGACACTTTGACCACAAATAAGTTCAACAGGTCAGATATGGACATCTATATGGCTTATGAAGCATCAGAAGGAGTCTATGAGTATGTATAGAAAACATAAGATCGAGGACTCTTTGGCCAGAAATATGTTCTGGAGGTCAAAAGGGACCCTCTGTATAGCTGATTTATCATCAAAAGGAGTCTATAACTTTCTATAGTTTGAAAAATTTTGAGGCCACTTTGACCACTAATAAGTTCAAAAGGTCAGATATGGACATCTATATGGCTTATGAAGCATCAGAAGGAGTCTATGAGTATGTATAGAAAGCCCAAGATCAAGGACTCTTTTACCAGAAAAATGTTTAGGAGGTCAAAAGGGGACCTCTGTATAGCTGATTTATCATCAAAAGGAGTCTATAACTTTATATAGTTTGAAGAATTTTGAGGACACTTTGACCACAAATAAGTTCAAAAGGTCAGACATGGACATCTATATGGCTTATGAAGCATCAGGAGGAGTCTATGAGTATGTATAGAAAGCCCAAGATCGAGGACTCTTTGGCCAGAAATATGTTCAGGAGGTCAAAAGGGGACCTCTGTATAGCTGATTTATCATCAAAAGGAGTCTATAACTTTCTATAGTTTGAAAAAATGTTATGACACTTTGACCACAAATAAGTTCAAAAGGTCAGATATGGACATCTATATGGCTTATGAAGCATCAGAAGGAGTCTATGAGTATGTATAGAAAACGCAAGATCGAGGACTCTTTGGCCAGAAATATGTTCAGGAGGTCAAAAGGGGACCTCTGTATAGCTGATTTATCATCAAAAAGAGTCTATAACTTTCTATAGTTTGAAAAATTTTGAGGACACTTTGACCACAAATAAGTTCAAAAGGTCAGATATGGACATCTATATGGCTTATGAAGCAGCAGCAGGAGTCTATGAGTATGTATAGAAAGTCCAAGATCGAGGACTCTTTTGCCAGAAAAATGTTCAGGAGGTCAAAAGGGGACCTCTGTATAGCTGATTTATCATCAAAAGGAGTCTATAACTTTATATAGTTTGAAGAATTTTGAGGACACTTTGACCACAAATAAGTTCAAAAGGTCAGATATGGACATCTATATGGCTTATGAAGCATCAGAAGGAGTCTATGAGTATGTATAGAAAGCCCAAGATCGAGGACTCTTTGGCCAGAAATATGATCTGGAGGTCAAAAGGGACCCTCTGTATAGCTGATTTATCATCAAAAGGAGTCTATAACTTTCTATAGTTTGAAAAATTTTGAGGCCACTTTGACCACAAATAAGTTCAAAAGGTCAGATATGGACATCTATATGGCTTATGAAGCATCAGAAGGAATCTATGAGTATGTATAGAAAGCCCAAGATTGAGGACTCGTTGGCCAGAAACATGTTCAGGAGGTCAAAACGGGACCTCTGTATAGCTGATTTATCATCAAAAGGAGTCTATAACTTTATGTAGTTTGAAAAATTTTAGGACACTTTGACCACAAATAAGTTCAACAGGTCAGATATGGACATCTATATGGCTTATGAAGCATCAGAAGGAGTCTATGAGTATGTATAGAAAGCCCAAGATCGAGGACTCTTTTGCCAGAAAAATGTTCAGGAGGTCAAAAGGGGACCTCTGTATAGCTGATTTATCATCAAAAGGAGTCTATAACTTTATATAGTTTGAAGAATTTTGAGGACACTTTGACCACAAATAAGTTCAAAAGGTCAGATATGGACATCTATATGGCTTATGAAGCATCAGAAGGAGTCTATGAGTATGTATAGAAAGCCCAAGATCGAGGACTCTTTGGCCAGAAATATGTTCAGGAGGTCAAAAGGGGCCCTCTGTGTAGCTGATTTATCATCAAAAGGAGTCTATAACTTTATATAGTTTGATTTTTTTTTAGGACACTTTGACCACAAATAAGTTCAAAAGGACAGATATGGACATCTATATGGCTTATGAAGCATCAGAAGGAGTCTATGAGTATGTATAGAAAATGCAAGATCGAGGACTCTTTGGCCAGAAATATGTTCAGGAGGTCAAAAGGGGCCCTCTGTATAGCTGATTTATCATCAAAAGGAGTCTATAACTTTATATAGTTTGAATTTTTTTTAGGACACTTTGACCACAAATAAGTTCAAAAGGTCAGATATGGACATCTATATGGCTTATGAAGCATCAGAAGGAGTATATGAGTATGTATAGAAAGCCCAAGATCGAGGACTCTTTGGCCAGAAATATGTTCAATAGGTCAAAAGGGGCCCTCTGTATAGCTGATTTATCATCAAAAGGAGTCTATAACTTTATGTAGTTTGAAAAATTTTAGGACACTTTGACCACAAATAAGTTCAACAGGTCAGATATGGACATCTATATGGCTTATGAAGCATCAGAAGGAGTCTATGAGTATGTATAGAAAGCCCAAGATCGAGGACTCTTTTGCCAGAAATATGTTCAGGAGGTCAAAAGGGGACCTCTTTATAGCTGATTTATCATCAAAAGGAGTCTATAAATTTATTTGAATTGAAAATGTTTTAGGACACTTTGACCACAAATAAGTTCAAAAGGTCAGATATGAACATCTATATGGCTTATGAAGCATGAGAAGGAGTCTATGAGTATGTATAGAAAGCCCAAGATCGAGGACTCTTTGGCCAGAAATATGTTCAGGAGGTCAAAGGGGGCCCTCTGTATAGCTGATTTATCATCAAAAGGAGTCTATAACTTTCTATAGTTTGAAAACTTTTGAGGACACTTTGACCACAAATAAGTTCAAAAGGTCAGATATGGACGTCTATATGGCTTATGAAGCATCAAGATCGAGGACTCTTTGGCCAGAAATATGTTCAGGAGGTCAAAAGGGGACCTCTGTATAGCTGACTTATCATCAAAAGGAGTCTATAACTTTCTATAGTTTGAAAAAATGTTAGGATACTTTGACCACAAATAAGTTCAAAAGGTCAGATATCGACATCTATATGGCTTATGAAGCATGAGAAGGAGTCTATGAGTATGTATAGAAAGCCCAAGATCGAGGACTCTTTGGCCAGAAATATGTTCAGGAGGTCAAAGGGGGCCCTCTGTATAGCTGATTTATCAGCAAAAGGAGTCTATAACTTTCTATAGTTTGAAAACTTTTGAGGACACTTTGACCACAAATAAGTTCAAAAGGTCAGATATGGACGTCTATATGGCTTATGAAGCATCAAGATCGAGGACTCTTTGGCCAGAAATATGTTCAGGAGGTCAAAAGGGGACCTCTGTATAGCTGACTTATCATCAAAAGGAGTCTATAACTTTCTGTAGTTTGAAAAAATGTTAGGATACTTTGACCACAAATAAGTTCAAAAGGTCAGATATGGACATCTATATGGCTTATGAAGCATCAGAAGGAGTCTATGAGTATGTATAGAAAGCCCAAGATCGAGGACTCTTTGGCCAGAAATATTTTCAGGAGGTCAAAAGGGGACCTCTGTATAGCTGACTTATCATCAAAAGGAGTCTATAACTTTATATAGTTTGAAAAATTTTAGGATACTTTGACCACAAATATGTTCAACAGGTCAGATATGGACATCTATATGGCTTATGAAGCATCAGAAGGAGTCTATGAGTATGTATAGAAAGCCCAAGATTGAGGACTCTTTGGCCAGAAATATGTTCTGGAGGTCAAAAGGGACCCTCTGTATAGCTGATTTATCATCAAAAGGAGTCTATAACTTTCTATAGTTTGAAAAATTTTGAGGCCACTTTGACCACAAATAAGTTCAAAAGGTCAGATATGGACATCTATATGGCTTATGAAGCATCAGAAGGAATATATGAGTATGTATAGAAAGCCCAAGATTGAGGACTCGTTGGCCAGAAACATGTTCTGGAGGTCAAAAGGGGACCTCTTTATAGCTGATTTATCATCAAAAGGAGTCTATAACTTTAGTTGGTTTGAAAAAATGTTAAGACACTTTGACCACAAATAAGTTCAAAAGGTCAGATATGGACATCTATATGGCTTATGAAGCATCAGAAGGAGTCTATGAGTATGTATAGAAAGCCCAAGATCGAGGACTCTTTGGCCAGAATTATGTTCAGGAGGTCAAAAGGGGCCCTCTGTATAGCTGATTTATCATCAAAAGGAGTCTATAACTTTCTATAGTTTGAAAAATTTTGAGGACACTTTGACCACAAATAAGTTCAAAAGGTCAGATATGGACATCTATATGGCTTATGAAGCCTCAGAAGGAATCTATGAGTATGTATAGAAAACCCAACATTGAGAACTCTTTGGCCAGAAACATGTTCAGGAGGTCAAAAGGGGACCTCTTTATAGCTGATTTATCATCAAAAGGAGTCTACAAATTTATTTGCTTTAAAAACATTTTAGGACACTTTGACCACAAATAAGTTCAAAAGGTCAGATATGGACATCTATATGGCTTATGAAGCATCAGAAGGAGTCTATGAGTATGTATAGAAAGCCCAAGATCGAGGACTCTTTGGCCAGAAATATGTTCAGGAGGTCAAAGGGGGCCCTCTGTATAGCTGATTTATCATCAAAAGGAGTCTATAACTTTCTATAGTTTGAAAACTTTTGAGGACACTTTGACCACAAATAAGTTCAAAAGGTCAGATATGGACATCTATATGGCTTATGAAGCATCAGAAGGAGTCTATGAGTATGTATAGAAAGCATAAGATCGATGACTCTTTGGCCAGAAATATGTTCTGGAGGTCAAAAGGGACCCTCTGTATAGCTGATTTATCATCAAAAGGAGTCTATAACTTTCTATAGTTTGAAAAATTTTGAGGCCACTTTGACCACAAATAAGTTCAAAAGGTCAGATATGGACATCTATATGGCTTATGAAGCATCAGAAGGAATATATGAGTATGTATAGAAAGCCCAAGATTGAGGACTCGTTGGCCAGAAACATGTTCTGGAGGTCAAAAGGGGACCTCTTTATAGCTGATTTATCATCAAAAGGAGTCTATAACTTTAGTTGTTTTGAAAAAATGTTAGGACACTTTGACCACAAATAAGTTCAAAAGGTCAGATATGGACATCTATATGGCTTATGAAGCATCAGAAGGAGTCTATGAGTATGTATAGAAAGCCCAAGATCGACGACTCTTTGGCCAGAAATATGTTCTGTAGGTGAAAAGGGCACCTCTGTATAGCTGATTTATCATCAAAAGGAGTCTATAACTTTCTATAGTTTGAAAAAATGTTAGGACACTTTGACCACAAATAAGTTCAAAAGGTCAGATATGGAAATCTATATGGCTTATGAAGCATCAGAAGGAGGCTATGAGTATGTATAGAAAGCCCAAGATCGAGGACTCTTTGGCCAGAAATATGTTCTGGAGGTCAAAAGGGGACCTCTGTATAGCTGATTTATCATCAAAAGGAGTCTATAACTTTATATAGTTTGAAAAAATGTCAGGACACTTTGACCACAAATAAGTTCA
Source organism: Abramis brama (assembly GCF_963993115.1). Lineage (NCBI taxonomy): Eukaryota > Metazoa > Chordata > Actinopteri > Cypriniformes > Leuciscidae > Abramis > Abramis brama. The sequence continues at coordinate 45,739,343 of NC_139965.1, read as the reverse complement.
AAAGGTCAGATATGGACATCTATATGGCTTATGAAGCATCAGAAGGAGTCTATGAGTATGTATAGAAAGCCCAATATTGAGGACTCTTTGGCCAGAAACATGTTCAGGAGGTCAAAAGGGGACCTCTGTATAGCTGACTTATCATCAAAAGGAGTCTATAACTTTATATAGTTTGAATTTTTTTTAGGACACTTTGACCAGAAATAAGTTCAAAAGGTCAGATATGGACATCTATATGGCTTATGAAGCATCAGAAGGAGTCTATGAGTATGTATAGAAAGCCCAAGAAAGAGGACTCTTTGGCAAGAAATATTTTCCTTGTGTCAAATATGGAATTCTGTATGTCTGACGTAACATCAGAAAGAGTCAACAAGTATATATGGAAAGGTCAAGTTTCGAGTACTCACTCCTTGGCCAGAAAAAAATTCGGTAGGTCAAATATGGACTTTTGTCAGGATGATATAACATTCGAAGATATCAGTCATCAGTAGTGTTAATCATTTAGGACTCTTTGGCCAGAAATATGTTCAGAAGGTCAAAAGGGGACCTCTGTATAGCTGACTTATCATCAAAAGGAGTCTATAACTTTCTATAGTTTGAAAAAATGTTAGGATACTTTGACCACAAATAAGTTCAAAAGGTCAGATATGGACATCTATATGGCTTATGAAGCATCAGGAGGAGTCTATGAGTATGTATAGAAAGCCCAAGATCGAGGACTCTTTGGCCAGAAATATTTTCAGGAGGTCAAAAGGGGACCTCTGTATAGCTGATTTATCATCAAAAGGAGTCTATAACTTTCTATAGTTTGAAAAAATGTTAGGACACTTTGACCACAAATAAGTTCAAAAGGTCAGATATGGACATCTATATGGCTTATGAAGCATCAGAAGGAGTCTATGAGTATGTATAGAAAGCCCAAGATCAAGGACTCTTTGGCCAGAAATATGTTCATGAGGTCAAAAGGGGACCTCTGTATAGCTGATTTATCATAAAAAGGAGTCTATAACTTTCTATAGTTTGAAAAAATGTTAGGACACTTTGACCACAAATAAGTTCAAAAGGTCAGATATGGACATCTATATGGCTTATGAAGCATCAGAAGGAGTCTATAAGTATGTATAGAAAGCCCAAGATCAAGGACTCTTTGGCCAGAAATATGTTCATGAGGTCAAAAGGGGACCTCCGTATAGCTGATTTATCATAAAAAGGAGTCTATAACTTTCTATAGTTTGAAAAAATGTTAGGACACTTTGACCACAAATAAGTTCAAAAGGTCAGATATGGACATCTATATTGCTTATGAAGCATCAGAAGGAGTCTATGAGTATGTATAGAAAGCCCAAGATCAAGGACTCTTTGGCCAGAAATATGTTCTGGAGGTCAAAAGGGACCCTCTGTATAGCTGACTCATCATCAAAAGGAGTCTATAACTTTATATAGTTTGAATTTTTTTTAGGACACTTTGACTACAAATAAGTTCAAAATGTCAGATATGGAAATCTATATGGCTTATGAAGCACCAGAAGGAGTCTATGAGTATGTATAGAAAGCCCAAGATCGAGGACTCTTTGGCCAGAAATATGTTCAGGAGGTCAAAAGGGGACCTCTGTATAGCTGATTTATCATCAAAAGGAGTCTATAACTTTAGTTGGTTTGAACATTTTTTAGGACACTTTGATCACAAATTAGTTCAAAAGGTCAGATATGGACATCTATATGGCTTATGAAGCATCAGAAGGAGTCTATGAGTATGTATAGAAAGCCCAAGATCGGGGACTCTTTGGCCAGAATTATGTTCAGGGGGTCAAAAGGGGACCTCTTTATAGCTGATTTATCATCAAAAGGAGTCTATAAATTTATTTGGATTGAAAATGTTTTAGGACACTTTGACCACAAATAAGTTCAAAAGGTCAGATATGGACATCTATATGGCTTATGAAGCATGAGAAGGAGTCTATGAGTATGTATAGAAAGCCCAAGATCGAGGACTTTTTGGCCAGAAATATGTTCACTAGGTCAAAAGGGGCCCTCTGTATAGCTGATTTATCATCAAAAGGAGTCTATAACTTTCTATAGTTTGAAAACTTTTGAGGACACTTTGACCACAAATAAGTTCAACAGGTCAGATATGGACATCTATATGGCTTATGAAGCATCAGAAGGAGTCTATGAGTATGTACAGAAAGCATAAGATCGAGGACTCTTTGGCCAGAAATATGTTCTGGAGGTCAAAAGGGGCACTCTGTATAGCTGATTTATCATCAAAAGGAGTCTATAATTTTATATAGTTTGAATTTTTTTTAGGACACTTTGACCACAAATAAGTTCAAAAGGTCAGATTTGGACATCTATATGGCTTATGAAGCATCAGAAGGAGTCTATGAGTATGTATAGAAAGTCCAAGATCGAGGACTCTTTGGCCAGAATTATGTTCAGGAGGTCAAAAGGGGACCTCTTTATAGCTAATTTATCATCAAAAGGAGTCTATAAATTTATTTGGATTGAAAATGTTTTAGGACAGTTTGACCACAAATAAGTTCAAAAGGTCAGATATGGACATCTATATGGCTTATGAAGCATCAGAAGGAGTCTATGAGTATGTATAGAAAGCCCAAGATCGAGGACTCTTTGGCCAGAAATATGTTCAGGAGGTCAAAGGGGGCCCTCTGTATAGCTGATTTATCATCAAAAGGAGTCTATAACTTTCTATAGTTTGAAAACTTTTGAGGACACTTTGACCACAAATAAGTTCAAAAGGTCAGATATGGACATCTATATGGCTTATGAAGCATCAGAAGGAGTCTATGAGTATGTATAGAAAGCATAAGATCGATGACTCTTTGGCCAGAAATATGTTCTGGAGGTCAAAAGGGACCCTCTGTATAGCTGATTTATCATCAAAAGGAGTCTATAACTTTCTATAGTTTGAAAAATTTTGAGGCCACTTTGACCACAAATAAGTTCAAAAGGTCAGATATGGACATCTATATGGCTTATGAAGCATCAGAAGGAATATATGAGTATGTATAGAAAGCCCAAGATTGAGGACTCGTTGGCCAGAAACATGTTCTGGAGGTCAAAAGGGGACCTCTTTATAGCTGATTTATCATCAAAAGGAGTCTATAACTTTAGTTGTTTTGAAAAAATGTTAGGACACTTTGACCACAAATAAGTTCAAAAGGTCAGATATGGACATCTATATGGCTTATGAAGCATCAGAAGGAGTCTATGAGTATGTATAGAAAGCCCAAGATCGACGACTCTTTGGCCAGAAATATGTTCTGTAGGTGAAAAGGGCACCTCTGTATAGCTGATTTATCATCAAAAGGAGTCTATAACTTTCTATAGTTTGAAAAAATGTTAGGACACTTTGACCACAAATAAGTTCAAAAGGTCAGATATGGAAATCTATATGGCTTATGAAGCATCAGAAGGAGGCTATGAGTATGTATAGAAAGCCCAAGATCGAGGACTCTTTGGCCAGAAATATGTTCTGGAGGTCAAAAGGGGACCTCTGTATAGCTGATTTATCATCAAAAGGAGTCTATAACTTTATATAGTTTGAAAAAATGTCAGGACACTTTGACCACAAATAAGTTCAAAAGGTCAGATATGGACATCTATATGGCTTATGAAGCATCAGAAGGAGTCTATGAGTATGTATAGAAAGCCCAATATTGAGGACTCTTTGGCCAGAAACATGTTCAGGAGGTCAAAAGGGGACCTCTGTATAGCTGACTTATCATCAAAAGGAGTCTATAACTTTATATAGTTTGAATTTTTTTTAGGACACTTTGACCAGAAATAAGTTCAAAAGGTCAGATATGGACATCTATATGGCTTATGAAGCATCAGAAGGAGTCTATGAGTATGTATAGAAAGCCCAAGAAAGAGGACTCTTTGGCAAGAAATATTTTCCTTGTGTCAAATATGGAATTCTGTATGTCTGACGTAACATCAGAAAGAGTCAACAAGTATATATGGAAAGGTCAAGTTTCGAGTACTCACTCCTTGGCCAGAAAAAAATTCGGTAGGTCAAATATGGACTTTTGTCAGGATGATATAACATTCGAAGATATCAGTCATCAGTAGTGTTAATCATTTAGGACTCTTTGGCCAGAAATATGTTCAGAAGGTCAAAAGGGGACCTCTGTATAGCTGACTTATCATCAAAAGGAGTCTATAACTTTCTATAGTTTGAAAAAATGTTAGGATACTTTGACCACAAATAAGTTCAAAAGGTCAGATATGGACATCTATATGGCTTATGAAGCATCAGGAGGAGTCTATGAGTATGTATAGAAAGCCCAAGATCGAGGACTCTTTGGCCAGAAATATTTTCAGGAGGTCAAAAGGGGACCTCTGTATAGCTGATTTATCATCAAAAGGAGTCTATAACTTTCTATAGTTTGAAAAAATGTTAGGACACTTTGACCACAAATAAGTTCAAAAGGTCAGATATGGACATCTATATGGCTTATGAAGCATCAGAAGGAGTCTATGAGTATGTATAGAAAGCCCAAGATCAAGGACTCTTTGGCCAGAAATATGTTCATGAGGTCAAAAGGGGACCTCTGTATAGCTGATTTATCATAAAAAGGAGTCTATAACTTTCTATAGTTTGAAAAAATGTTAGGACACTTTGACCACAAATAAGTTCAAAAGGTCAGATATGGACATCTATATGGCTTATGAAGCATCAGAAGGAGTCTATAAGTATGTATAGAAAGCCCAAGATCAAGGACTCTTTGGCCAGAAATATGTTCATGAGGTCAAAAGGGGACCTCCGTATAGCTGATTTATCATAAAAAGGAGTCTATAACTTTCTATAGTTTGAAAAAATGTTAGGACACTTTGACCACAAATAAGTTCAAAAGGTCAGATATGGACATCTATATTGCTTATGAAGCATCAGAAGGAGTCTATGAGTATGTATAGAAAGCCCAAGATCAAGGACTCTTTGGCCAGAAATATGTTCTGGAGGTCAAAAGGGACCCTCTGTATAGCTGACTCATCATCAAAAGGAGTCTATAACTTTATATAGTTTGAATTTTTTTTAGGACACTTTGACTACAAATAAGTTCAAAATGTCAGATATGGAAATCTATATGGCTTATGAAGCACCAGAAGGAGTCTATGAGTATGTATAGAAAGCCCAAGATCGAGGACTCTTTGGCCAGAAATATGTTCAGGAGGTCAAAAGGGGACCTCTGTATAGCTGATTTATCATCAAAAGGAGTCTATAACTTTAGTTGGTTTGAACATTTTTTAGGACACTTTGATCACAAATTAGTTCAAAAGGTCAGATATGGACATCTATATGGCTTATGAAGCATCAGAAGGAGTCTATGAGTATGTATAGAAAGCCCAAGATCGGGGACTCTTTGGCCAGAATTATGTTCAGGGGGTCAAAAGGGGACCTCTTTATAGCTGATTTATCATCAAAAGGAGTCTATAAATTTATTTGGATTGAAAATGTTTTAGGACACTTTGACCACAAATAAGTTCAAAAGGTCAGATATGGACATCTATATGGCTTATGAAGCATGAGAAGGAGTCTATGAGTATGTATAGAAAGCCCAAGATCGAGGACTTTTTGGCCAGAAATATGTTCACTAGGTCAAAAGGGGCCCTCTGTATAGCTGATTTATCATCAAAAGGAGTCTATAACTTTCTATAGTTTGAAAACTTTTGAGGACACTTTGACCACAAATAAGTTCAACAGGTCAGATATGGACATCTATATGGCTTATGAAGCATCAGAAGGAGTCTATGAGTATGTACAGAAAGCATAAGATCGAGGACTCTTTGGCCAGAAATATGTTCTGGAGGTCAAAAGGGGCACTCTGTATAGCTGATTTATCATCAAAAGGAGTCTATAATTTTATATAGTTAGAATTTTTTTTAGGACACTTTGACCACAAATAAGTTCAAAAGGTCAGATTTGGACATCTATATGGCTTATGAAGCATCAGAAGGAGTCTATGAGTATGTATAGAAAGTCCAAGATCGAGGACTCTTTGGCCAGAATTATGTTCAGGAGGTCAAAAGGGGACCTCTTTATAGCTAATTTATCATCAAAAGGAGTCTATAAATTTATTTGGATTGAAAATGTTTTAGGACAGTTTGACCACAAATAAGTTCAAAAGGTCAGATATGGACATATATATGGCTTATGAAGCATGAGAAGGAGTCTATGAGTATGTATAGAAAGCCCAAGATCGAGGACTCTTTGGCCAGAAATATGTTCAGGAGGTCAAAGGGGGCCCTCTGTATAGCTGATTTATCATCAAAAGGAGTCTATAACTTTCTATGGTATGAAAACTTTTGAGGACACTTTGACCACAAATAAGTTCAAAAGGTCAGATATGGATGTCTATATGGCTTATGAAGCATCAAGATCGAGGACTCTTTGGCCAGAAATATGTTCAGGAGGTCAAAAGGGGACCTCTGTATAGCTGACTTATAATCAAAAGGAGTCTATAACTTTATGTAGTTTGAAAAATTTTAGGACACTTTGACCACAAATAAGTTCAACAGGTCAGATATGGACATCTATATGGCTTATGAAGCATCAGAAGGAGTCTATGAGTATGTATAGAAAGCATAAGATCGAGGACTCTTTGGCCAGAAATATGTTCTGGAGGTCAAAAGGGGCACTCTGTATAGCTGATTTATCATCAAAAGGAGTCTATAATTTTATATAGTTTGAATTTTTTTTTGGACATCTATATGGCTTATGAAGCATCAGAAGGAGTCTATGAGTATGTATAGAAAGTCCAAGATCGAGGACTCTTTGGCCAGAAATATGTTCAGGAGGTCAAAAGGGAACCTCTGTATAGCTGATTTATCATCAAAAGGAGTTTATAACTTTCTATAGTTTGAAAAAATGTTAGGACACTTTGACCACAAATAAGTTCAAAAGGTCAGATATGGACATCTATATGGCTTATGAAGCATCATAAGGAGTCTATGAGTATGTATAGAAAACGCAAGATCGAGGACTCTTTGGCCAGAAATATGTTCAGGAGGTCAAAAGGGGCCCTCTGTATAGCTGATTTATCATCAAAAGGAGTCTATAACTTTATATAGTTTGAATTTTTTTTAGGACACTTTGACCACAAATAAGTTCAAAAGGTCAGATATGGACATCTATATGGCTTATGAAGCATCAGAAGGAGTATATGAGTATGTATAGAAAGCCCAAGATGGAGGACTCTTTGGCCAGAAATATGTTCACTAGGTCAAAAGGGGCCCTCTGTATAGCTGATTTATCATCAAAAGGAGTCTATAACTTTATGTAGTTTGAAAAATTTTAGGACACTTTGACCACAAATAAGTTCAACAGGTCAGATATGGACATCTATATGGCTTATGAAGCATCAGAAGGAGTCTATGAGTATGTATAGAAAGCCCAAGATCGAGGACTCTTTTGCCAGAAATATGTTCAGGAGGTCAAAAGGGGACCTCTGTATAGCTGATTTATCATCAAAAGGAGTCTATAACTTTATATAGTTTGAAGAATTTTGAGGACACTTTGACCACAAATAAGTTCAAAAGGTCAGATATGGACATCTATATGGCTTATGAAGCATCAGAAGGAGTCTATGAGTATGTATAGAAAGCCCAAGATCGAGGACTCTTTGGCCAGGAATATGTTCAGGAGGTCAAAAGGGGCCCTCTGTATAGCTGATTTATCATAAAAAGGAGTCTATAACTTTCTATAGTTTGAAAAAATGTTAGGACACTTTGACCACAAATAAGTTCAAAAGGTCAGATATGGACATCTATATGGCTTATGAAGCATCAGAAGGAGTCTATGAGTATGTATAGAAAGCCCACCATCAAGGACTCTTTGGCCAGAAATGTGTTCATGAGGTCAAAAGGGGACCTCTGTATAGCTGATTTATCATAAAAAGGAGTCTATAACTTTCTATAGTTTGAAAAAATGTTAGGACACTTTGACCACAAATAAGTTCAAAAGGTCAGATATGGACATCTATATGGCTTATGAAGCATCAGAAGGAGTCTATGAGTATGTATAGAAAGCCCAAGATCAAGGACTCTTTGGCCAGAAATATGTTCAGGAGGTCAAAAGGGACCCTCTGTATAGCTGACTCATCATCAAAAGGAGTCTATAACTTTATATAGTTTGAATTTTTTTTAGGACACTTTGACTACAAATAAGTTCAAAATGTCAGATATGGAAATCTATATGGCTTATGAAGCACCAGAAGGACTCTATGAGTATGTATAGAAAGCCCAAGATCGAGGACTCTTTGGCCAGAAATATGTTCAGGAGGTCAAAAGGGGACCTCTGTATAGCTGATTTATCATCAAAAGGAGTCTATAACTTTAGTTGGTTTGAACATTTTTTAGGACAGTTTGATCACAAATTAGTTCAAAAGGTCAGATATGGACATCTATATGGCTTATGAAGCATCAGAAGGAGTCTATGAGTATGTATAGAAAGCCCAAGATCGAGGACTCTTTGGCCAGAAATATGTTCAGGAGGTCAAAGGGGGCCCTCTGTATAGCTGATTTATCATCAAAAGGAGTCTATAACTTTCTATAGTTTGAAAACTTTTGAGGACACTTTGACCACAAATAAGTTCAAAAGGTCAGATATGGACGTCTATATGGCTTATGAAGCATCAAGATCGAGGACTCTTTGGCCAGAAATATGTTCAGGAGGTCAAAAGGGGACCTCTGTATAGCTGACTTATCATCAAAAGGAGTCTATAACTTTCTATAGTTTGAAAAAATGTTAGGATACTTTGACCACAAATAAGTTCAAAAGGTCAGATATGGACATCTATATGGCTTATGAAGCATCAGGAGGAGTCTATGAGTATGTATAGAAAGCCCAAGATCGAGGACTCTTTGGCCAGAAATATTTTCAGGAGGTCAAAAGGGGACCTCTGTATAGCTGATTTATCATCAAAAGGAGTCTATATCTTTCTATAGTTTGAAAAAATGTTAGGATACTTTGACCACAAATAAGTTCAAAAGGTCAGATATGGACATCTATATGGCTTATGAAGCATCAGAAGGAGTCTATGAGTATGTATAGAAAGCCCAAGATCGAGGACTCTTTGGCCAGAAATATGTTCAGTTGGTCAAAAGGGGACCTCTGTATAGCTGATTTATCATCAAAAGGAGTCTATAACTTTAGTTGGTTTGAACATTTTTTAGGACACTTTGATCACAAATTAGTTCAAAAGGTCAGATATGGACATCTATATGGCTTATGAAGCATCAGAAGGAGTCTATGAGTATGTATAGAAAGCCCAAGATCGAGGACTCTTTGGCCAGAAATATGTTCAGGAGGTCAAAGGGGGCCCTCTGTATAGCTGATTTATCATCAAAAGGAGTCTATAACTTTCTATAGTTTGAAAACTTTTGAGGACACTTTGACCACAAATAAGTTCAAAAGGTCAGATATGGACGTCTATATGGCTTATGAAGCATCAAGATCGAGGACTCTTTGGCCAGAAATATGTTCAGGAGGTCAAAAGGGGACCTCTGTATAGCTGATTTATCATCAAAAGGAGTCTATATCTTTCTATAGTTTGAAAAAATGTTAGGATACTTTGACCACAAATAAGTTCAAAAGGTCAGATATGGACATCTATATGGCTTATGAAGCATCAGAAGGAGTCTATGAGTATGTATAGAAAGCCCAAGATCAAGGACTCTTTGGCCAGAAATATGTTCATGAGGTCAAAAGGGGACCTCCGTATAGCTGATTTATCATAAAAAGGAGTCTATAACTTTCTATAGTTTGAAAAAATGTTAGGACACTTTGACCACAAATAAGTTCAAAAGGTCAGATATGGACATCTATATGGCTTATGAAGCATCAGAAGGAGTCTATGAGTATGTATAGAAAGCATAAGATCGAGGACTCTTTGGCCAGAAATATGTTCTGGAGGTCAAAAGGGGCACTCTGTATAGCTGATTTATCATCAAAAGGAGTCTATAATTTTATATAGTTTGAATTTTTTTTAGGACACTTTGACCACAAATAAGTTCAAAAGGTCAGATTTGGACATCTATATGGCTTATGAAGCATCAGAAGGAGTCTATGAGTATGTATAGAAAGTCCAAGATCGAGGACTCTTTGGCCAGAAATATGTTCATGAGGTCAAAAGGGGACCTCTGTATAGCTGATTTATCATAAAAAGGAGTCTATAACTTTCTATAGTTTGAAAAAATGTTAGGACACTTTGACCACAAATAAGTTCAAAAGGTCAGATATGGACATCTATATGGCTTATGAAGCATCAGAAGGAGTCTATGAGTATGAATAGAAAGCCCAAGATCAAGGACTCTTTGGCCAGAAATATGTTCATGAGGTCAAAAGGGGACCTCTGTATAGCTGATTTATCATAAAAAGGAGTCTATAACTTTCTATAGTTTGAAAAAATGTTAGGACACTTTGACCACAAATAAGTTCAAAAGGTCAGATATGGACATCTATATGGCTTATGAAGCATCAGAAGGAGTCTATGAGTATGTATAGAAAGCCCAAGATCAAGGACTCTTTGGCCAGAAATATGTACAGGAGGTCAAAAGGGACCCTCTGTATAGCTGATTTATCATCAAAAGGAGTCTATAACTTTAGTTGGTTTGAACATTTTTTAGGACACTTTGATCACAAATTAGTTCAAAAGGTCAGATATGGACATCTATATGGCTTATGAAGCATCAGAAGGAGTCTATGAGTATGTATAGAAAGCCCAAGATCGGGGACTCTTTGGCCAGAATTATGTTCAGGAGGTCAAAAGGGGACCTCTTTATAGCTAATTTATCATCAAAAGGAGTCTATAAATTTATTTGGATTGAAAATGTTTTAGGACAGTTTGACCACAAATAAGTTCAAAAGGTCAGATATGGACATATATATGGCTTATGAAGCATGAGAAGGAGTCTATGAGTATGTATAGAAAGCCCAAGATCGAGGACTCTTTGGCCAGAAATATGTTCAGGAGGTCAAAGGGGGCCCTCTGTATAGCTGATTTATCATCAAAAGGAGTCTATAACTTTCTATAGTATGAAAACTTTTGAGGACACTTTGACCACAAATAAGTTCAAAAGGTCAGATATGGATGTCTATATGGCTTATGAAGCATCAAGATCGAGGACTCTTTGGCCAGAAATATGTTCAGGAGGTCAAAAGGGGACCTCTGTATAGCTGACTTATCATCAAAAGGAGTCTATAACTTTATGTAGTTTGAAAAATTTTAGGACACTTTGACCACAAATAAGTTCAACAGGTCAGATATGGACATCTATATGGCTTATGAAGCATCAGAAGGAGTCTATGAGTATGTATAGAAAGCATAAGATCGAGGACTCTTTGGCCAGAAATATGTTCTGGAGGTCAAAAGGGGCACTCTGTATAGCTGATTTATCATCAAAAGGAGTCTATAATTTTATATAGTTTGAATTTTTTTTTGGACATCTATATGGCTTATGAAGCATCAGAAGGAGTCTATGAGTATGTATAGAAAGTCCAAGATCGAGGACTCTTTGGCCAGAAATATGTTCAGGAGGTCAAAAAAGGGGCCCTCTGTATAGCTGATTTATCATCAAAAGGAGTTTATAACTTTCTATAGTTTGAATTTTTTTTAGGACACTTTGACCACAAATAAGTTCAAAAGGTCAGATATGGACATCTATATGGCTTATGAAGCATCAGAAGGAGTATATGAGAATGTATAGAAAGCCCAAGATCGAGGACTCTTTGGCCAGAAATATGTTCACTAGGTCAAAAGGGGCCCTCTTTATAGCTGATTTATCATCAAAAGGAGTCTATAACTTTATGTAGTTTGAAAAATTTTAGGACACTTTGACCACAAATAAGTTCAACAGGTCAGATATGGACATCTATATGGCTTATGAAGCATCAGAAGGAGTCTATGAGTATGTATAGAAAGCCCAAGATCGAGGACTCTTTTGCCAGAAATATGTTCAGGAGGTCAAAAGGGGACCTCTGTATAGCTGATTTATCATCAAAAGGAGTCTATAACTTTATATAGTTTGAAGAATTTTGAGGACACTTTGACCACAAATAAGTTCAAAAGGTCAGATATGGACATCTATATGGCTTATGAAGCATCAGAAGGAGTCTATGAGTATGTATAGAAAGCCCAAGATCGAGGACTCTTTTGCCAGAAATATGTTCAGGAGGTCAAAAGGGGACCTCTGTATAGCTGATTTATCATCAAAAGGAGTCTATAACTTTATATAGTTTGAAGAATTTTGAGGACACTTTGACCACAAATAAGTTCAAAAGGTCAGATATGGACATCTATATGGCTTATGAAGCATCAGAAGGAGTCTATGAGTATGTATAGAAAGCCCAAGATCGAGGACTCTTTGGCCAGGAATATGTTCAGGAGGTCAAAAGGGGCCCTCTGTATAGCTGATTTATCATAAAAAGGAGTCTATAACTTTCTATAGTTTGAAAAAATGTTAGGACACTTTGACCACAAATAAGTTCAAAAGGTCAGATATGGACATCTATATGGCTTATGAAGCATCAGAAGGAGTCTATGAGTATGTATAGAAAGCCCAAGATCAAGGACTCTTTGGCCAGAAATATGTTCTGGAGGTCAAAAGGGACCCTCTGTATAGCTGACTCATCATCAAAAGGAGTCTATAACTTTATATAGTTAGATTTTTTTTTAGGACACTTTGACTACAAATAAGTTCAAAATGTCAGATATGGAAATCTGTATGGCTTATGAAGCACCAGAAGGAGTCTATGAGTATGTATAGAAAGCCCAAGATCGAGGACTCTTTGGCCAGAAATATGTTCAGGAGGTCAAAAGGGGACCTCTGTATAGCTGATTTATCATCAAAAGGAGTCTATAACTTTAGTTGGTTTGAACATTTTTTAGGACACTTTGATCACAAATTAGTTCAAAAGGTCAGATATGGACATCTATATGGCTTATGAAGCATCAGAAGGAGTCTATGAGTATGTATAGAAAGCCCAAGATCGGGGACTCTTTGGCCAGAATTATGTTCAGGAGGTCAAAAGGGGACCTCTTTATAGCTAATTTATCATCAAAAGGAGTCTATAAATTTATTTGGATTGAAAATGTTTTAGGACAGTTTGACCACAAATAAGTTCAAAAGGTCAGATATGGACTATGGCTTATGAAGCATGAGAAGGAGTCTATGAGTATGTATAGAAAGCCCAAGATCGAGGACTCTTTGGCCAGAAATATGTTCAGGAGGTCAAAGGGGGCCCTCTGTATAGCTGATTTATCATCAAAAGGAGTCTATAACTTTCTATAGTATGAAAACTTTTGAGGACACTTTGACCACAAATAAGTTCAAAAGGTCAGATATGGATGTCTATATGGCTTATGAAGCATCAAGATCGAGGACTCTTTGGCCAGAAATATGTTCAGGAGGTCAAAAGGGGACCTCTGTATAGCTGACTTATAATCAAAAGGAGTCTATAACTTTATGTAGTTTGAAAAATTTTAGGACACTTTGACCACAAATAAGTTCAACAGGTCAGATATGGACATCTATATGGCTTATGAAGCATCAGAAGGAGTCTATGAGTATGTATAGAAAGCATAAGATCGAGGACTCTTTGGCCAGAAATATGTTCTGGAGGTCAAAAGGGGCACTCTGTATAGCTGATTTATCATCAAAAGGAGTCTATAATTTTATATAGTTTGAATTTTTTTTTGGACATCTATATGGCTTATGAAGCATCAAAAGGAGTCTATGATTATGTATAGAAAGCCCAAGATCGAGGACTCTTTGGCCAGAAATATGTTCTGGAGGTCAAAAGGGGACCTCTGTATAGCTGATTTATCATCAAAAGGAGTCTATAAATTTATATAGTTTGAAAAAATGTCAGGACACTTTGACCACAAATAAGTTCAAAAGGTCAGATATGGACATCTATATGGCTTATGAAGCATCAGAAGGAGTCTATGAGTATGTATAGAAAGCCCAAGATCAAGGACTCTTTGGCCAGAAATATGTTCAGGAGGTCAAAAGGGACCCTCTGTATAGCTGACTCATCATCAAAAGGAGTCTATAACTTTATATAGTTTGAATTTTTTTTAGGACACTTTGACTACAAATAAGTTCAAAATGTCAGATATGGAAATCTATATGGCTTATGAAGCACCAGAAGGACTCTATGAGTATGTATAGAAAGCCCAAGATCGAGGACTCTTTGGCCAGAAATATGTTCAGGAGGTCAAAAGGGGACCTCTGTATAGCTGATTTATCATCAAAAGGAGTCTATAACTTTAGTTGGTTTGAACATTTTTTAGGACAGTTTGATCACAAATTAGTTCAAAAGGTCAGATATGGACATCTATATGGCTTATGAAGCATCAGAAGGAGTCTATGAGTATGTATAGAAAGCCCAAGATCGAGGACTCTTTGGCCAGAAATATGTTCAGGAGGTCAAAGGGGGCCCTCTGTATAGCTGATTTATCATCAAAAGGAGTCTATAACTTTCTATAGTTTGAAAACTTTTGAGGACACTTTGACCACAAATAAGTTCAAAAGGTCAGATATGGACGTCTATATGGCTTATGAAGCATCAAGATCGAGGACTCTTTGGCCAGAAATATGTTCAGGAGGTCAAAAGGGGACCTCTGTATAGCTGACTTATCATCAAAAGGAGTCTATAACTTTCTATAGTTTGAAAAAATGTTAGGATACTTTGACCACAAATAAGTTCAAAAGGTCAGATATGGACATCTATATGGCTTATGAAGCATCAGGAGGAGTCTATGAGTATGTATAGAAAGCCCAAGATCGAGGACTCTTTGGCCAGAAATATTTTCAGGAGGTCAAAAGGGGACCTCTGTATAGCTGATTTATCATCAAAAGGAGTCTATATCTTTCTATAGTTTGAAAAAATGTTAGGATACTTTGACCACAAATAAGTTCAAAAGGTCAGATATGGACATCTATATGGCTTATGAAGCATCAGAAGGAGTCTATGAGTATGTATAGAAAGCCCAAGATCGAGGACTCTTTGGCCAGAAATATGTTCAGTTGGTCAAAAGGGGACCTCTGTATAGCTGATTTATCATCAAAAGGAGTCTATAACTTTAGTTGGTTTGAACATTTTTTAGGACACTTTGATCACAAATTAGTTCAAAAGGTCAGATATGGACATCTATATGGCTTATGAAGCATCAGAAGGAGTCTATGAGTATGTATAGAAAGCCCAAGATCGAGGACTCTTTGGCCAGAAATATGTTCAGGAGGTCAAAGGGGGCCCTCTGTATAGCTGATTTATCATCAAAAGGAGTCTATAACTTTCTATAGTTTGAAAACTTTTGAGGACACTTTGACCACAAATAAGTTCAAAAGGTCAGATATGGACGTCTATATGGCTTATGAAGCATCAAGATCGAGGACTCTTTGGCCAGAAATATGTTCAGGAGGTCAAAAGGGGACCTCTGTATAGCTGATTTATCATCAAAAGGAGTCTATATCTTTCTATAGTTTGAAAAAATGTTAGGATACTTTGACCACAAATAAGTTCAAAAGGTCAGATATGGACATCTATATGGCTTATGAAGCATCAGAAGGAGTCTATGAGTATGTATAGAAAGCCCAAGATCAAGGACTCTTTGGCCAGAAATATGTTCATGAGGTCAAAAGGGGACCTCCGTATAGCTGATTTATCATAAAAAGGAGTCTATAACTTTCTATAGTTTGAAAAAATGTTAGGACACTTTGACCACAAATAAGTTCAAAAGGTCAGATATGGACATCTATATGGCTTATGAAGCATCAGAAGGAGTCTATGAGTATGTATAGAAAGCATAAGATCGAGGACTCTTTGGCCAGAAATATGTTCTGGAGGTCAAAAGGGGCACTCTGTATAGCTGATTTATCATCAAAAGGAGTCTATAATTTTATATAGTTTGAATTTTTTTTAGGACACTTTGACCACAAATAAGTTCAAAAGGTCAGATTTGGACATCTATATGGCTTATGAAGCATCAGAAGGAGTCTATGAGTATGTATAGAAAGTCCAAGATCGAGGACTCTTTGGCCAGAAATATGTTCATGAGGTCAAAAGGGGACCTCTGTATAGCTGATTTATCATAAAAAGGAGTCTATAACTTTCTATAGTTTGAAAAAATGTTAGGACACTTTGACCACAAATAAGTTCAAAAGGTCAGATATGGACATCTATATGGCTTATGAAGCATCAGAAGGAGTCTATGAGTATGAATAGAAAGCCCAAGATCAAGGACTCTTTGGCCAGAAATATGTTCATGAGGTCAAAAGGGGACCTCTGTATAGCTGATTTATCATAAAAAGGAGTCTATAACTTTCTATAGTTTGAAAAAATGTTAGGACACTTTGACCACAAATAAGTTCAAAAGGTCAGATATGGACATCTATATGGCTTATGAAGCATCAGAAGGAGTCTATGAGTATGTATAGAAAGCCCAAGATCAAGGACTCTTTGGCCAGAAATATGTACAGGAGGTCAAAAGGGACCCTCTGTATAGCTGATTTATCATCAAAAGGAGTCTATAACTTTAGTTGGTTTGAACATTTTTTAGGACACTTTGATCACAAATTAGTTCAAAAGGTCAGATATGGACATCTATATGGCTTATGAAGCATCAGAAGGAGTCTATGAGTATGTATAGAAAGCCCAAGATCGGGGACTCTTTGGCCAGAATTATGTTCAGGAGGTCAAAAGGGGACCTCTTTATAGCTAATTTATCATCAAAAGGAGTCTATAAATTTATTTGGATTGAAAATGTTTTAGGACAGTTTGACCACAAATAAGTTCAAAAGGTCAGATATGGACATATATATGGCTTATGAAGCATGAGAAGGAGTCTATGAGTATGTATAGAAAGCCCAAGATCGAGGACTCTTTGGCCAGAAATATGTTCAGGAGGTCAAAGGGGGCCCTCTGTATAGCTGATTTATCATCAAAAGGAGTCTATAACTTTCTATAGTATGAAAACTTTTGAGGACACTTTGACCACAAATAAGTTCAAAAGGTCAGATATGGATGTCTATATGGCTTATGAAGCATCAAGATCGAGGACTCTTTGGCCAGAAATATGTTCAGGAGGTCAAAAGGGGACCTCTGTATAGCTGACTTATCATCAAAAGGAGTCTATAACTTTATGTAGTTTGAAAAATTTTAGGACACTTTGACCACAAATAAGTTCAACAGGTCAGATATGGACATCTATATGGCTTATGAAGCATCAGAAGGAGTCTATGAGTATGTATAGAAAGCATAAGATCGAGGACTCTTTGGCCAGAAATATGTTCTGGAGGTCAAAAGGGGCACTCTGTATAGCTGATTTATCATCAAAAGGAGTCTATAATTTTATATAGTTTGAATTTTTTTTTGGACATCTATATGGCTTATGAAGCATCAGAAGGAGTCTATGAGTATGTATAGAAAGTCCAAGATCGAGGACTCTTTGGCCAGAAATATGTTCAGGAGGTCAAAAAAGGGGCCCTCTGTATAGCTGATTTATCATCAAAAGGAGTTTATAACTTTCTATAGTTTGAATTTTTTTTAGGACACTTTGACCACAAATAAGTTCAAAAGGTCAGATATGGACATCTATATGGCTTATGAAGCATCAGAAGGAGTATATGAGAATGTATAGAAAGCCCAAGATCGAGGACTCTTTGGCCAGAAATATGTTCACTAGGTCAAAAGGGGCCCTCTTTATAGCTGATTTATCATCAAAAGGAGTCTATAACTTTATGTAGTTTGAAAAATTTTAGGACACTTTGACCACAAATAAGTTCAACAGGTCAGATATGGACATCTATATGGCTTATGAAGCATCAGAAGGAGTCTATGAGTATGTATAGAAAGCCCAAGATCGAGGACTCTTTTGCCAGAAATATGTTCAGGAGGTCAAAAGGGGACCTCTGTATAGCTGATTTATCATCAAAAGGAGTCTATAACTTTATATAGTTTGAAGAATTTTGAGGACACTTTGACCACAAATAAGTTCAAAAGGTCAGATATGGACATCTATATGGCTTATGAAGCATCAGAAGGAGTCTATGAGTATGTATAGAAAGCCCAAGATCGAGGACTCTTTTGCCAGAAATATGTTCAGGAGGTCAAAAGGGGACCTCTGTATAGCTGATTTATCATCAAAAGGAGTCTATAACTTTATATAGTTTGAAGAATTTTGAGGACACTTTGACCACAAATAAGTTCAAAAGGTCAGATATGGACATCTATATGGCTTATGAAGCATCAGAAGGAGTCTATGAGTATGTATAGAAAGCCCAAGATCGAGGACTCTTTGGCCAGGAATATGTTCAGGAGGTCAAAAGGGGCCCTCTGTATAGCTGATTTATCATAAAAAGGAGTCTATAACTTTCTATAGTTTGAAAAAATGTTAGGACACTTTGACCACAAATAAGTTCAAAAGGTCAGATATGGACATCTATATGGCTTATGAAGCATCAGAAGGAGTCTATGAGTATGTATAGAAAGCCCAAGATCAAGGACTCTTTGGCCAGAAATATGTTCTGGAGGTCAAAAGGGACCCTCTGTATAGCTGACTCATCATCAAAAGGAGTCTATAACTTTATATAGTTAGATTTTTTTTTAGGACACTTTGACTACAAATAAGTTCAAAATGTCAGATATGGAAATCTGTATGGCTTATGAAGCACCAGAAGGAGTCTATGAGTATGTATAGAAAGCCCAAGATCGAGGACTCTTTGGCCAGAAATATGTTCAGGAGGTCAAAAGGGGACCTCTGTATAGCTGATTTATCATCAAAAGGAGTCTATAACTTTAGTTGGTTTGAACATTTTTTAGGACACTTTGATCACAAATTAGTTCAAAAGGTCAGATATGGACATCTATATGGCTTATGAAGCATCAGAAGGAGTCTATGAGTATGTATAGAAAGCCCAAGATCGGGGACTCTTTGGCCAGAATTATGTTCAGGAGGTCAAAAGGGGACCTCTTTATAGCTAATTTATCATCAAAAGGAGTCTATAAATTTATTTGGATTGAAAATGTTTTAGGACAGTTTGACCACAAATAAGTTCAAAAGGTCAGATATGGACTATGGCTTATGAAGCATGAGAAGGAGTCTATGAGTATGTATAGAAAGCCCAAGATCGAGGACTCTTTGGCCAGAAATATGTTCAGGAGGTCAAAGGGGGCCCTCTGTATAGCTGATTTATCATCAAAAGGAGTCTATAACTTTCTATAGTATGAAAACTTTTGAGGACACTTTGACCACAAATAAGTTCAAAAGGTCAGATATGGATGTCTATATGGCTTATGAAGCATCAAGATCGAGGACTCTTTGGCCAGAAATATGTTCAGGAGGTCAAAAGGGGACCTCTGTATAGCTGACTTATAATCAAAAGGAGTCTATAACTTTATGTAGTTTGAAAAATTTTAGGACACTTTGACCACAAATAAGTTCAACAGGTCAGATATGGACATCTATATGGCTTATGAAGCATCAGAAGGAGTCTATGAGTATGTATAGAAAGCATAAGATCGAGGACTCTTTGGCCAGAAATATGTTCTGGAGGTCAAAAGGGGCACTCTGTATAGCTGATTTATCATCAAAAGGAGTCTATAATTTTATATAGTTTGAATTTTTTTTTGGACATCTATATGGCTTATGAAGCATCAAAAGGAGTCTATGATTATGTATAGAAAGCCCAAGATCGAGGACTCTTTGGCCAGAAATATGTTCTGGAGGTCAAAAGGGGACCTCTGTATAGCTGATTTATCATCAAAAGGAGTCTATAAATTTATATAGTTTGAAAAAATGTCAGGACACTTTGACCACAAATAAGTTCAAAAGGTCAGATATGGACATCTATATGGCTTATGAAGCATCAGAAGGAGTCTATGAGTATGTATAGAAAGCCCAAGAAAGAGGACTCTTTGGCAAGAAATATTTTCCTTGTGTCAAATATGGAATTCTGTATGTCTGACGTAACATCAGAAAGAGTCAACAAGTATATATGGAAAGGTCAAGTTTCGAGTACTCACTCCTTGGCCAGAAAAAAATTCGGTAGGTCAAATATGGACTTTTGTCAGGATGATATAACATCCGAAGATATCAGTCATCAGTAGTGTTAATCATTTAGGACTCTTTGGCCAGAAATATGTTCAGAAGGTCAAAAGGGGACCTCTGTATAGCTGATTTATCATCAGAAGGAGACTATAAATTTATATAGTTTGAAAAATTTTGAGGGCACTTTGACCAGAAATAAGTTCAAAAGGTCAGATATGGACATCTATATGGCTTATGAAGCATCAGAAGGAGTCTATGAGTATGTATAGAAAGCCCAAGAAAGAGGACTCTTTGGCCAAAAATATGTTCCTTGGGTCAAATATGGACTTCTGTATGGCTGACGTAACATCAGAAAAAGTCAACGAGTATAAATGGAAATGTCAAGTTTCGAGTACTCCTTGGCCAGAAAAAAATTCAGTATGTCAAATGTGGACCTTTGTCAGGATGATATAACATCTTTAAGGACTCTTTGGCCAGAAATATGTTCAGTAGGTCAAAAGCAAAATGTATATCTCATTGTTATAATATTATGTGCTTTGCACAACCGATCTAACGTTGAGCATCATTAAAGAAACATAGGTTATGCAATTGCATTGCATTACACACCAAAACTAACTCAATGCCATGTTCATTAGAGAGAATCTGAAACACAGAACAATCTGTGTTGTTGCTTTGCACAAACTCTCTAACGTTGTGCATTGAAGAATAACATATAGTCTGTGCAGTACTTGCATTGCACACTCGATCCCATGTTCATTAAAAAGATAACATGTGTGTTGTTGCATTGCATTGCATTGCACACACGATCTAACGTTGTGCATTGAAGAATAGCATAGGCTATGCACTTCTTGCATTGCATTGCATTGCACACGAGAACTAACTCATTCCCATGTTCATTAAAGAGATAACATATGTGTTGTTACAATTGCATTGCATTGCTTTGCTTTGCATTACATTGCACTAACGATCTAACGTTGTGCACTAAAGAATAACTTATAGGTTATGCATATTTCGTATTGCATTGCATTGCACACCAGAACTAAATCCTTCCCATGTTCATTATAGAGATGATATGTGTGTTGATGCATTGCATTGCACTGAATTGCATTGCACTAACGAACTAATGTTGTGCACTGAAGAATAACATATAGGTTATGCACTTTTTGCATTGCATTGCATTGCACACCAGAACTAAATCAGTCCCATGTTCATTGAAGACATAACGTGTGTTGTTGCATTGCATTGTATTGCATTACATTGATTTGCATTGCTTTGCCCTGCATTGCATTGCACTAACGATCTAACGTTGTGCACTGAAGAATAACATATAGGCTATGCACTTTTCGCATTGCATTGCATAGCATACCAGAACTAAATCATCCCCATGTTCATTAAAGAGATACCCTGTGTTGTTGCATTGCATTGCATTGCACTAACGAACTAACGTTGTGCACTGAAGAATAACATAGGTTATGCACTTTTTGCATTGCACACCAGAACTAAATCATTCCGATGTTCATTGAAGACATAACGTGTGTTGTTGCATTGCATTGTAATTGCATTGCATTGCATTACCATTGATTTGCATTGCTTTGCCCTGCATTGCATTGCATTGCATTGCACTAACGATCTAACGTTGTGCACTGAAGAATAACATATAGGCTATGCACTTTTCGCATTGCATTGCATTGCATACCAGAACTAAATCATTCCCATGTTCATTAAAGAGATAACGTGTGTTGTTGCATTGCATTGCACAAAAGATTGAACGTTGTGCACTGAAGAAAAACATATAGGTTATGCACTTTTTGCATTGCATTGCATTGCACACCACAACTAAATCATTCCCATGTTCATTAAAGAGATAATGTGTGTTGTTGCATTGCATTGTATTGCATTACATTGCATTGCTTTGCACTGCTTTGCATTGCATTGCATTGCATTGCACACCAGAACTACCTCATTCCCATGTTGATTAAAGACATAACGTGTGTTGTTGCATTGCATTGCATTGCATTGCATTGCATTGCATTGCATTGCATTGCATTGCATTGAATTGCATTGAATTGCATTGATTTGCATTGCTTTGCCCTGCATTGCATTGCATTGCACTAACGATCTAACGTTGTGCACTGAAGAATAACATATAGGTTATGCACTTTTTGCATTGCATTGCACACCAGAACTAAATCATTCTCATGTTCATTAAAGAGATAACGTGTGTTGTTGCATTGCATTGTATTGCATTATATTGATTTGCATTGCTTTGCACTGCATTGCATTGTATTGCACTAACGAACTAACGTTGTGCACTGAAGAATAACGTATAGGTTATGCACTTTTCGCATTGCATTGCACACCAGAACTAAATCATTCCCATGTTCATTAAAGAGATAATGTATGTTGTTGCATTGCATTGTATTGCATTGCATTGATTTGCATTGCTTTGCACTGCATTGCATTGCATTGCATTGCATTGCACTAACGATCTAACGTTGTGCACTGAAGAATAACATATAGGTTATGCACTTTTCGCATTGCATTGCACACCAGAACTACCTCATTCCCATGCTGATTAAAGACATAACGAGTGTTTTTGCATTGCATTGTATTGCATTATATTGATTTGCATTGCTTTGCACTGCATTGCATTGTATTGCACTAACGAACTAACGTTGTGCACTGAAGAATAACGTATAGGTTATGCACTTTTCGCATTGCATTGCACACCAGAACTACCTCATTCCCATGCTGATTAAAGACATAACAAGTGTTTTTGCATTGCATTGCATACCAGAACTAAATCATTCCCATTTTCATTAAAGAGATAACGTGTGTTGTTGCATTGCATTGTATTGCATTGCATTGCATTGCTTTGCACTGCTTTGCACTGCTTTGCACTGCATTGCATTGCACTAACGATCTAACTTTGTGCACTGAAGAATAACATATAGGTTATGCACTTTTTGCATTTCACTGCATTACACAACAGAACTAAATCATTCCCATGTTCATTAAAGAGATAACGTTTGTTGGTGCATTGCATTGTATTGCATTGCATTGCACAAACTATCTAATGTTGTGCACTGAAGAATAACATATAGGTTATGCTCTTTTCGCCTTGCATTGCACACCAGAACAAAATCATTCCCAAGTTCATTATAGAGATGATATGTGCGTTGTTGCATTGCATTGCATTGCATTGCCATTGCATTGCATTGCATTGCATTACACTAACGATCTAACTTTGTGCACTGAAGAATAACATATAGGTTATGCACTTTTTGCATTGCATTGCATTGCACACCAGAACTAAATCATTCCCATGTTCATTAAAGAGATAATGTGTGTTGTTGCATTGCATTGCATTGCAATAACGATCTAACGTTGTACATTGAAGAATAACGTATATGCTATGCACTTCTTGCATTGCATTACACACCAGAAGTTACTCATTCCCAAATTCCATTGCGTTTTGCTTTGAGGAAATGCAATATGTGCTATTGCATTGCATTTCACACAAGATCAAACTTTGTGCATTGAAGAATAACATATAAGCTATGAGTGCATCACAAACATACAATAACTATCTCATTCCGATGTGCATTGAAGAGATACCATTTTTGGAGTTACATTCCACTGCATTAAAGATCTAACTGATATAGTTAGATATAATAATAATACATTATTATTCAACGCTAATTCTTCGATCGTTTGTGCAATGCAACACTCATGTTATGTTTTCATTGCACATGAGGTATGAAGTAGTTTATTCTATGCATTGTAACGCAAGAGGTAAATGCAATAATTTCCCTTAAAAGAAAAAATGAATAAGTTAGTTATTGTGCAATGCCAATGCACATATGTCATGTGTCAAATCAGGCCTACAGAGGTCCCTCTTTGACCTACAGAACATATTTTCTGTCCAAAGAGTTCTTACTGACTTCTTACTTAAAGAATGATGTTACTTACTTACTTCTTGTGATGTTGTATTAGCAAGACAGTAGTCCATGTTTGGTCAAACATATTTCACATATTGCACATATTTCTGACCCAAGAGTAATCGATCTTAAACTTTCTATACATTCTCGTAGAATCTTTCTGATGTTACATCAGCCATACAGAAGTCCATTTTTGAACTACTGAACACATTTCTGGATAAAGAGTCCTTGAACATTAACTTACTAAACATACAAGACTGATTTCTTGTGATGTTATATAAGCCAGACAGTAGTCCATATTTAACTGATTGGACATAATTTTGGCAAACGAGTCCTCGATCTTGGGCTTTCTATAAACACTCATAGTCCAACTCCTTCTGATGCTTCATAAGCCATATAGATGTCCATATCTGACATTTTGAACTTATTTGTGGTCAAAGTGTCCTCAAAATTTTTCAAACTATTGAAAGTTTTATTGAAAGTTTGATGATTTATCATCAAAAGGAGTCTATAACTTTCTATAGTTTGAAAAATTTTGAGGACACTTTGACCAGAAATAAGTTCAAAAGGTCAGATATGGACATCTATATGGCTTATGAAGCATCAGAAGGAGTCTATGAGTATGTATAGAAAGCCCAAGATCGAGGACTCTTTGGCAAGAAAAAAATTCAGTCGTAACATCAGAAAAAGTCAACGAGGTATATATGGAAATGTCAAGTTTCGAGTACTCCTTGGCCAGAAAAAAATTCAGTATGTCAAATATGGACTTTTGTCAGGAAGCTATAACATCCGAAGATATCAATCTGAATGTATAGTGTTAATCATTTAGGACTCTTTGGTCAGAAATATGTTCAGTAGGTCAAAAGGGGACCTCTGAATAGCTGATTTATCATCAGAAAGAGTCTATAACTTTATATAGTTTAAAAACTTTTGATGACCAGAAATAAGTTCAAAAGGTCAGATATGGACATCTATATGGCTTATGTAACATTAGAAGGAGTCTATAGAAAGGTCAAGATCGAGAACTCTATGGCCATAAATATATTCCTTGGGTCAAATATGGACTTCTGTATGGCTGATTTAACATCAGAAGGAGTCTATGAGTTTCTAAGAGTAAAAAACATTTTGAGGATTCTTTGGCCAATAACATGTTAAATCAGTCAAATATGGCTACAGTCTGGCTGATACAACATCACGAGAAGTCTTTATGGTAGGAGAAATATAAATAGTAAGGTAAATGTTCAAGGTCTCTGGCCAGAAATATGTTCAGTAGGTCAAAAATAGACTACTGGCTGGTTAATATAACATCACAAGAAGTCAATCTGTAGTATAGCAAGATAATGTTCAAGAACTCTTTGGCCAGAAATATGTTCAGAAGGTCAAAAGGTGACCTTTGTATAGCTGATATATTATCAGAAGGAGTCTATAACTTTATACAGTTTGAAAAATTTTGAGGACACTTTGACAAGAAACATGTTCAGGAGGTCAAAAGGGGACCTCTGTATAGCTGACTTATCATCAAAAGGAGTCTATAACTTTATATAGTTTGAAAAAATGTTAGGACACTTTGACCACAAATAAGTTCAAAAGGTCAGATATGGACATCTATATGGCTTATGAAGCATCAGAAGGAATCTGTGAATATGTATAGAAAGCCCAATATTGAGGACTCTTTGGCCAGAAACATGTTCAGGAGGTCAAAAGGGGACCTCTGTATAGCTGACTTATCATCAAAAGGAGTCTATAACTTTATATAGTTTGAATATTTTTTTAGGACACTTTGACCACAAATAAGTTCAAAAAGTCAGATATGGACATCTATATGGCTTATGAAGCATCAGAAGGAGTCATGAGTATGTATAGAAAACGCAAGATCGAGGACTCTTTGGCCAGAAATATGTTCAGTAGGTCAAAAGGGGCCCTCTGTATAGCTGATTTATCTTTAAAAGGAGTCTATAACTTTATATAGTTTGAAACATTTTAGGACACTTTGACCAGAAATAAGTTCAAAATGTCAGATATGGAAATCTATATGGCTTATGAAGCATCAGAAGGAGTCTATGAGTATGTATAGAAAGCCCAAGATCGAGGACTCTTTGGCCAGAATTATGTTCAGGAGGTCAAAAGGGGCCCTCTGTATAGCTGATTTATCATCAAAAGGAGTCTATAACTTTCTATAGTTTGAAAAATTTTGAGGACACTTTGACCACAAATAAGTTCAAAAGGTCAGATATGGACATCTATATGGCTTATGAAGCCTCAGAAGGAATCTATGAGTATGTATAGAAAACGCCTCGGTTACGACTGTAACCTCGGTTCCCTGAAGAGGGAACGAGCGTTGCGTCGAGATTGACGCTATGGGGAATGCTTTGCGTGATGACGTCTTGAAGCACATGTAAAATCAGTCCAATGGTGTGGCGGAACGTCAGAGGCGGGTGACGTCACGTACCAGGAAACTATAAAAGCCGGCCCGAAACAGAAAACGAAAGCTTCGTAAAAGTCTGAAGTCGAGCTGACAGGCATGAAGGAGATATGGCAAGGCGACGCAACGCTCGTTCCCTCTTCAGGGAACCGAGGTTACAGTCGTAACCGAGGCGTTCCCTTTCAAGGGAACTCCCGTTGCGTCGAGAATGACGCTATGGGGAACGTCTATACCAACGCCTCCATAGCTACGAATGTCTGTCCTGTGTGTAATCTGGAGAGCAGCACTAGGAAGACAAAACATGAGACCCTGGAGCAGAGTCTAGATCCAGAGAGTAAAACCTGACGAAAGTGTGCGGTGAGGACCAGCCTGCCGCATCACAGACGTCCTGTAAAGAAACTCCTGAAATAAGGGCCTTAGAGGCCGCCATACTCCTCGTCGAGTGCGACCGGACAGCCAAAGGAGAAGGCTGCCCAGCCGCCTCATAAGCAAGTGAGATAGCCTCGACCACCCACTTGCTCATCCTTTGCTTAGACACTGGACCTCCTTTGTTAGGGGACCCAAAGCACACAAATAATTGATCACTTTTACGCCACAGGGCAGCTCTGTGGACATACGCGTCTAACGCCCGAACTGGGCAAAGCAAATTATTAGCCTCCTGGTCAGCATTTTGAAAGGGAGGAGGACAGAAGGCCTGCAGGACAATAGGTCTGACCACATTAGTGGGGACCTTGGGGATATAACCCGGTCTCGGATGTAGAAAAGCTTTCACCATACACGGAGCAAACTCTAAGCATGACGGAGCAACCGACAATGCTTGAAGATCCCCAATTCTCTTGAGAGAAGAGATAGCCAGAAGAAAAAGAGCTTTCAAAGTTAGAAACTTCTCAGGAACCTCCTCAATGGGCTCAAAGGGGGCCAGGGACAGGCCTTGAAGTGCAATGGACAAGTCCCATGGTGGCACCCTAGAGCGAACTGCAGGCCTCAGCCTCCAAGTGCCACGAAGGAAACGAGATACCAAGGGGTCTTTCCCCACAGACATTCCACCCAAAGGAATGTGGTAAGCACCTATGGCCGCCACATAAACCTTTAAGGTGGACGGGGTCAGACCTGCAGTTAACCGGTCCTGCAGGAACTCCAGAACTGTACCAATTGGGCAGTTGACTGGATCCAACCGACGGTCACTACACCAAGAAGTGAAGACTCTCCACTTCAGGGCATAAAGTTTCCTCGTGGAGGGAGCTCTGGACTGTAGAATGGTCTCCACAACCTCAGTTGAGAGACCTGACTCTATGAGCTGGGCCCCCTCAGAGGCCAAGCCCACAGGTTCCACAGTTCTGGGCGGGGGTGAAATATCGAGCCCTCCGCCTGGGACAGAAGGTCCCTCCTGACGGGTAGCTCCAGAGGAGGCCCGTCGAGGAGCGACACAAGATCGGGAAACCATACTCTGCCCGGCCAGCGCGGGGCTATAAGAAGCAGGCAAACCCGGTCCCTGCGAACTCTCTCCAGAACTCCCGGGAGCAGAGCAACTGGGGGAAAAGCGTACAGACGTAGCCTCGGCCACGTCTGCACCATAGCATCCAGTCCCAGAGGAGCTGGATGCGTGAGGGAGAACCAAAGTGGACAGTGAGACGTCTCTCGAGACGCAAACAGATCCACTTGAGCTTGGCCAAACTCCCTCCATATCAGCTCCACCACCTCGGGGTGGAGCCTCCATTCCCCGGGCCTCGGCCCCTGCCTCGACAGAGTGTCTGCTCCTATATTCTGGACCCCGGGGATGTAAGCTGCCCTGAGTGACAGTAACTTCCCCTGGGACCACAAGAGGATATGGCGTGCCAAGTTGGATAACGGGCGCGAGCGCAAACCCCCTTGGTGGTTGATATAGGCGACTACCGACGTGTTGTCCGTGTGTACTAACACATGGTGTCCCCTGAGATCTGTGATAAAGCTCCTCAGAGCCCGGAAGACAGCTAACATCTCTAGGCGATTGATATGCCAGGAACGATGATGGTCTTCCCACAGACCTTGAGATGAGCGACCCTCCAGGATCGCTCCCCAACCCGTGAGGGAAGCATCCGTCGTTAGCAGTTTGCGACGACAAGGAGCTCCCAACACTGGGCCCTGGGACAGGAACCAAGGTTTCTTCCACATAACCAGGGCACGTAAGCATCGCCGCGTGACCCTGATTGTGCGAAATGGGTTGCCCCTCGGGGAAAACCCCCTGGTCCTGAGCCACCACTGCAGGGGCCTCATGTGCAGCAGTCCAAAAGGTATCACGTTGGAAGCTGCTGCCATGAGACCCAACAGTCTCTGGAACTGTTTGACAGTGAGTAGCTGGCCTAGCTTTACACTTTTCACAGCTGCAAGGATGGACTCTATACGTGGCGGTGACAGGCGCGCCTGCATCGACACTGAGTCCCAAACCACGCCTAAAAAAGTGGTCCTCTGGAGAGGAGAAAGCACACTCTTCTTGGCGTTCAGCCGTAACCCCAGCTCTTTCATGTGGGCGAGAACAACATCTCGATGTTGAACCGCCAACTGATGCGACTGAGCTAAAATCAACCAATCGTCGATGTAGTTCATGATGCGAATACCCTGGAGGCGCAGCGGCGCCAGAGCTGCATCCATGCATTTGGTGAAAGTGCGGGGTGATAAAGCTAGGCCGAATGGAAGAACACGATATTGGTATGCTTTGCCCCCGAAAGCAAACCTCAGGAACTTCCAATGACACGGACGGATGGAAATATGGAAATATGCGTCCTTGAGGTCTATCGTGACAAACCAGTCCTCGGACCTGATCTGTGGCACGATCTGTCTCAATGTTAACATTTTGAACTTGAGCTGCATGACTGACTCGTTCAGAACTCGAAGATCTAAAATGGGACGCAATCCCCCGTCCTTCTTTGGAACTATGAAGTACCGGCTGTAAAACCCGGTTTCCCTGTCGGAGGGAGGTACATATTCTATGGCCCCTTTCTCTAACAGAGTGTTCACTTCCTGTTCCATGACCAGAACCTGCTCGGGGCCCACCACTGTGGGCAGGACCCCCATAAACCGAGGTGGGCGTTTCTTGAATTGTATCTGATACCCTTTTTCTACGGTCTGCAGGACCCAACGAGAAACATTTGACAGAGGTCCCCCGCAGCGCGTGCTTCCACACCCTGATGAGAGGCACTGGATCTGTCAGTAAGAGGCTGAGATAAGGCAGAGCCCGTCTCAACATCCACTGACAGATCCATTTGCGAACCCCAGGTCTGAGATCGCCGCCGAGCCTCAGCCGCGGCGGGACCCGAGCCCTGGGGAACGTGGTCGGGATTGAACCGAGCCAAACGGGATCGGAGCGTCCGCAATGGAAGCGCACAGCAATGCACACAGTCACCACCCTCGAGTGCTGACTGGGCATGCTCCTCTCCCAAACAAACAACACAAAGAGTGTGTGTGTCACCTCCCGTTAAATAACGCGGGCAGGGATGGACACACACTCGATACTGCTGCTTGCTCGCCATATCTGAATAAATATATATATATATAGACAGACAACACCAAATAACAAGGACAGAATTCAACACAGAGCGCGACTGAAGACTCAGAAAGCTTTCGTTTTCTGTTTCGGGCCGGCTTTTATAGTATCCTGGTACGTGACGTCACCCGCCTCTGACGTTCCGCCACACCATTGGACTGATTTTACATGTGCTTCAAGACGTCATCACGCAAAGCGTTCCCCATAGCGTCATTCTCGACGCAACGGGAGTTCCCTTGAAAGGGAACCCAACATTGAGAACTCTTTGGCCAGAAACATGTTCAGGAGGTCAGAAGGGGACCTCTTTATTGCTGATTTATCATCAAAAGGAGTCTACAAATTTATTTGCTTTAAAAAATTTTTAGGACACTTTGACCACAAATAAGTTCAAAAGGTCAGATATGGACATCTATATGGCTTATGAAGCATCAGAAGGAGTCTATGAGTATGTATAGAAAGCCCAAGATCGAGGACTCTTTGGCCAGAAATATGTTCAGGAGGTCAAAAGGGGCCCTCTGTATAGCTGATTTATCAACAAAAGGAGTCTATAACTTTATATAGTTTGAATTTTTTTTTAGGACACTTTGACCACAAATAAGTTCAAAAGGTCAGATATGGACATCTATATGGCTTATGAAGCATTAGAAGGAGTATGTAAAGAAAGCCCAAGATCGAGGACTCTTTGGCCAGAAATATGTTCACTAGGTCAAAAGGGGCCCTCTGTATAGCTGATTTATCATCAAAAGGAGTCTATAACTTTATGTAGTTTGAAAAATTTTAGGACACTTTGACCACAAATAAGTTCAAAAGGTCAGATATGGACATCTATATGGCTTATGAAGCATCAGAAAGAGTCTATGAGTATGTATAGAAAGCCCAAGATCGAGGACTCTTTTGCCAGAAATATGTTCAGGAGGTCAAAAGGGGACCTCTGTATAGCTGATTTATCATAAAAAGGAGTCTATAACTTTATATAGTTTGAAAAATTTTAGGACACTTTGACCACAAATAAGTTCAACAGGTCAGATAGGGACATCTATATGGCTTATGAAGCATCAGAAGGAATCTGTGAGTATGTATAGAAAGCCCAAGATTGAGGACTCTTTGGCCAGAAACATGTTCAGGAGGTCAAAAGGTGACCTTTGTATAGCTGATTTATTATCAGAAGGAGTCTATAACTTTATATAGTTTGAAAAATTTTGAGGACACTTTGACCAGAAATAAGTTCAAAAGGTCAGATATGGACATCTATATGGCTTATGAAGCATCAGAAGGAGTCTATGAGTATGTATAAAAAGCCCAAGATCGAGGACTCTTTGACCAGAAAAATGTTCAGGAGGTCAAAAGGGGACCTCTGTATAGCTGACTTATCATCAAAAGGAGTCTATACCTTTCTATAGTTTGAAAACTTTTGAGGACACTTTGACCACAAATAAGTTCAAAAGGTCAGATATGGACATGTATATGGCTTATGAAGCATCAGAAGGAGTCTATGAGTATGTATAGAAAGCCCAAGATCGAGGACTCTTTGGCCAGAAATATGTTCAGTAGGTCAAAAGGGGCCCTCTGTATAGCTGATTTATCATCAAAAGGAGTCTATAACTTTATATAGTTTGAAAAAATGTTAGGACACTTTGACCACAAATAAGTTCAAAATGTCAGATATGGAAATCTATATAGCTTATGAAGCATCAGAAGGAGTCTATGAGTATGTATAGAAACCCCAAGATCAAGGACTCTTTGGCCAGAAATATGTTCAGGAGGTCAAAGGGGGCCCTCTGTATAGCTGATTTATCATCAAAAGGAGTCTAAAACTTTCTATAGTTTGAAAACTTTTGAGGATACTTTGACCACAAATAAGTTCAAAAGGTCAGATATGGACATCTATATGGCTTATGAAGCATCAGAAGGAATCTATGAGTATGTATAGAAAGCCCAAGATTGAGGACTCTTTGGCCAGAAACATGTTCAGGAGGTCAAAAGGGGACCTCTTTATAGTTTATTTATCATCAAAAGTAGTCTATAACTTTATTTGGTTTGAAAATTTTTTAGGACATTTTGACCACAAATAAGTTCAAAAGGTCAGATATGGACATCTATATGGCTTATGAAGCATCAGAAGGAGTCTATAACTTTATAATAGTTTGAAAAAATGTTAGGACACTTTGACCACAAATAAGTTCAAAAGGTCAGATATGGACATATATATGGCTTATGAAGCATCAGAAGGAATCTATGAGTATGTATAGAAAGCATAAGATCAAGGACTCTTTGGCCAGAAACATGTTCAGGAGGTCAAAAGAGGACCTCTGTATAGCTGACTTATCATCAAAAGAGTCTATAACTTTATATAGTTTGAATTGTTTTTAGGACACTTTGACCACAAATAAGTTCAAAAGGTCAGATATGGAAATCTATATGGCTTATGAAGCATCAGAAGGAGTCTATGAGTATGTATAAAAAGCCCAAGATCGAGGACTCTTTGGCCAGAAATATGTTCAGTAGGTCAAAAGGGGACCTCTGTATAGCTGACTTATCATCAAAAGGAGTCTAAAACTTTATATAGTTTGAAAACTTTTGAGGATACTTTGACCACAAATAAGTTCAAAATGTCAGATATGGAAATCTATATGGCTTATGAAGCATCAGAAGGAGTCTATGAGTATGTATAGAAAGCCCAAGATCGAGGACTCTTTGGCCAGAAATATGTTCAGTAGGTCAAAAGGGGCCCTCTGTATAGCTGATTTATCTTTAAAAGGAGTCTATAACTTTATATAGTTTGAAAAATTTTAGGACTTTGACCACAAATAAGTTCAAAAGGTCAGATATGGACATCTATATGGCTTATGAAGCATCAGAAGGAGTCTATAACTTTATATAGTTTGAAATTTTTTAGGACACTTTGACCACAAATAAGTTCAAAAGGTCAGATATTGACATCTATATGGCTTATGAAGCATCAGAAGCAGTCTATGAGTATGTATAGAAAACGCTAGATCGAGGACTCTTTGGCCAGAAACATGTTCAGGAGGTCAAAAGGGGACCTCTGTATAGCTGATTTATCATCAAAAGGAGTCTATAACTTTATATAGTTTGAATTTTTTTTAGGACATTTTGACCACAAATAAGTTCAAAAGGTCAGATATGGACATCTATATGGCTTATGAAGCATCAAAAGGAGTCTATGAGTATGTATAGAAAGCCCAAGATCAAGGACTCGTTTGCCAAAAATATGTTCAATCAGTTAAATATGGACTACTGTCTGGCTTATAGAAATCAGTCTTGTATGTTTAGTAAGTTAATGTTATTCTTCAGTGCACAACGTTAGTTCGTTAGTGCAATGCAATGCAATGCAGTGCAAAGCAATGCAAATCAATATAATGCAATACAATGCAATGCAAAAACACTCGTTATGTCTTTAATCAGCACCGGAATGAGGTAGTTCTGGTGTGCAATGCAATGCGAAAAGTGCATAACCTATATGTTATTCTTCAGTGCACAACGTTAGATCGTTAGTGCAATGCAATGCAATGCAATGCAATGCAGTGCAGTGCAATGCAAATCAATGCTATCCAACAACACACATTATCTCTTTAATGAAC
The DNA here is from genome assembly GCF_963993115.1 of Abramis brama. Classification (NCBI taxonomy): domain Eukaryota; kingdom Metazoa; phylum Chordata; class Actinopteri; order Cypriniformes; family Leuciscidae; genus Abramis; species Abramis brama. The sequence continues at coordinate 45,705,783 of NC_139965.1, read as the reverse complement.
ATGAGAATGATTTAGTTCTGGTGTGCAATGCAATACAATGCAAAAAGTGCATAAACCTATATGTTTTTCTTCAGTGCACAACGTTAGATCGTTAGTGCAATGCAATGCAATGCAATGCAATGCAACAACACACGTTATCTCTTTAATGAACATGAGAATGATTTAGTTCTGGTGTGCAATGCAATGCAAAAAGTGCATAACCTTCTACAGTTATTCTACAGTTATTAAAGTTATTCTACAGTGCACAACGTTAGATAGTTAGTGCAATGCAATGCAAATCAATGCAATGCAATGCAATGCAATGCAATACAATGCAATGCAACAACACACGTTATGTCTTTAATCAACATGGGAATGTGGTAGTTCTGGTGTGGTAGTTTTGGTGTGGTAGTTTTCTGGTGAGGTAGTTTTGCAATGCAATGCAAAAAGTGCATAACCTATATGTTATTCTTCAGTGCACAACGTTAGATCGTTAGTGCAATGCAATGCAATGCAGTGCAAAGCAATGCAAATCAATATAATGCAATACAATGCAATTGCAAAAACACTCGTTATGTCTTTAATCAACATGGGAATGAGGCAGTTCTGGTGTGCAATGCAATGAAGTGCAAAAAGTGCATACCTATTTGTTATTCTTCAGTGCACAACGTTAGATCGTTAGTGCAATGCAATGCAAAGCAGTGCAAAGCAGTGCAAAGCAATGCAAAGCAATGCAAAGCAATACAAAGCAATGCAATGTAATGCAATACAATGCAATGCAATGCAATGCAACAACACACATTATCTCTTTAATGAACATGGGAATGATTTAGTTGTGGTGTGCAATGCAATGCAATGCAAAAAGTGCATAACCTATATGTTTTTCTTCAGTGCACAACGTTAGATCGTTTGTGCAATGCAATTCAACAACACACGTTATCTCTTTAATGAACATGGGAATGATTTAGTTGTGGTGTGCAATGCAATGCAATGCGAAAGTGCATAGCCTATATGTTATTCTTCAGTGCACAACGTTAGATCGTTAGTGCAATGCAGTGCAATGCAACAACACACGTTATCTCTTTAATGAACATGAGAATGATTTAGTACTGGTGTGCAATGCAATGCAATGCAATGCAAAAAGTGCATAACCTATATGTTATTCTTCAGTGCACAACGTTAGATCGTTAGTGCAATGCAATGCAATGCAGTGAAAAGCAATGCAATGCAATGTAATGCAACAACACACGTTATGTCTTTAATCAACATGGGAATGAGGTAGTTCTGGTGTGCAATGCAATGCAATGCAAAAAGTGCAAAGCAGTGCAAAGCAGTGCAAAGCATTGCAAAGCAGTGCAAAGCAGTGCAACGCAGTGCAAAGCAATGCAAAGCAGTGCAAAGCAATGCAAAGCAATGCAATGTAATGCAATACAATGCAATGCAACAACACACTCTTTAATGAACATGGGAATGATTTAGTTCTGGTTTGCAATGCAATGCAATGCGAAAAGTGCATAACCTATATGTTATTCTTCAGCGCACAACGTTAGATCGTTAGTGCAATGCAATGCAGTGCAAAGCAATGCAAATCAATATAATGCAATACAATGCAATTGCAAAAACACTCGTTATGTCTTTAATCAACATGGGAATGAGGTAGTTCTGGTTTGCAATGCAATGAAGTGCAAAAAGTGCATACCTATTTGTTATTCTTCAGTGCACAACGTTTTTTGCAGGGCAAAGCAATGCAAATCAATGTAATGCAATGCAATGCATTGCAATGCAATGCAATGTAATGCAATGTAATGCAATGTAATGCAATGTAATGCATTGCAATGCAATGTAATGCACTGCAATGCATTGCAATGCAATGCAATACAATGCAATGCAACAACACACGTTATGTCTTCAATGAACATGGGAATGATTTAGTTCTGGTGTGCAATGCAATGCAATGCAAAAAGTGCATAACCTATATGTTATTCTTCAGTGCACAACGTTAGATCGTTAGTGCAATGCAATGCAGTGCAAAGCAATGCAAATCAATATAATGAAATACAATGCAATTGCAAAAACACTCGTTATGTATTTAATCAACATGGGAATGATGTAGTTCTGGTGTGCAATGCAATGCAGTGCAAAAAGTGCATACCTATTTGTTATTCTTCAGTGCACAACGTTAGATCGTTAGTGCAATGCAATGCAATGCAATGCCACAACACACATTATCTCTTTAATGAACATGGGAATGATTTAGTTGTGGTGTGCAATGCAATGCAATGCAAAAAGGGCATAACCTATATGTTTTTCTTCAGTGCACAACGTTAGATCGTTTGTGCAATGCAATGCAATGCAATGCAACAACACACATTATCTCTTTAATGAACATGGGAATGGTTTAGTTGTGGTGTGCAATGCAATGCAATGCAAAAAGTGCATAACCTATATGTTTTTCTTCAGTGCACAACGTTAGTTCGTTAGTGCAATACAATGCAGTGTAAAGCAATGCAAATCAATATAATGCAATACAATGCAATGCAAAAACACTCGTTATGTCTTTAATCAACATGGGAATGAGGTAGTTCTGGTGTGCAATGCAATGCGAAAAGTGCATAACCTATATTTTATTCTTCAGTGCACAACGTTACAATGCAATGCAAAAAGTGCATACCTATATGTTATTCTTCAGTGCACAACGTTAGATCGTTAGTGCAATGCAATGCAAAGCAGTGCAAAGCAATGCAATGCAATACAATGCAATGCAATGCAACAACACACATTAACTCTTTAATGAACATGGGAATGATTTAGTTCTGGTGTGCAATGCAATGCAATGCGAAAAGTGCATAACCTATACGTTATTTTTCAGTGCACAACGTTAGTTCGTTAGTGTAATGCAATGCAATGCAATGCAATGCAGTGCAAAGCAATGCAAATCAATATAATGCAATACAATGCAATGCAAAAACACTCGTTATGTCTTTAATCAGCACGGGAATGAGGTAGTTCTGGTGTGCAATGCAATGCAAAAATGCATAACCTATATGTTATTCTACAGTGCACAACGTTAGATCGTTAGATCAATGCAATGCAATGCAATGCAATGCAATGCAATGCAATGCAGTGCAAAGCAATGCAAAGCAATGCAAAGCAATGCAAAGCAATGCAAAGCAATGCAATGCAATGCAATGCAATGCATTACAATGCAGTGCAATGCATTACAATGCAATGCAATGCAATGCAATACAATGCAATGCAACAACACACGTTATGTCTTTAATCAACATGGGAATGAGGTAGTTGTGGTGTGCAATGCAATGCAATGCAAAAAGTGCATAACATATATGTTATTCTTCAGTGCACAACGTTAGATCGTTAGTGCAATGCAATACAATGCAATGCAGTGCAAAGCAATGCAAATCAATATAATGCAATACAATGAAATGCAAAAACACTCGTTATGTCTTTAATCAACATGGGAATGAGGTAGTTCTGGTGTGCAATGCAATGCAATGCAAAAAGTGCATAACATATATGTTATTCTTCAGTACACAACGTTAGATCGTTAGTGCAATGCAATGCAAAGCAGTGCAAAGCAGTATGCAAAGCAATGCAATGTAATGCAATACAATGCAATGCAACAACACACGTTATCTCTTTAATGAACATGGGAATGAGGTAGTTCTGGTGTGGTAGATTTCGTGTGGTAGTTTTCTGGGGAGGTAGTTTTGCAATGCAATGCAAAAAGTGCAAAGCAATGCAAATCAATATAATGCAATACAATGCAATGCAAAAACACTCGTTATGTCTTTAATCAACATTGGAATGAGGTAGTTCTGGTGTGCAATGCAATGCGAAAAGTGCATAACTTATATGTTATTCTTCAGTGCACAACGTTAGATCGTTAGTGCAATGCAATGCAATGCAGTGCAGTGCAATGCAGTGCAATGCAGTGCAATAAGCAGTGCAAATCAATGCAAGGCAATACAATGCAATGCAACAACACACATTATCTCTTTAATCAACATGGGAATGAGGTAGTTCTGGTGTGCAATGCAATGCAAAAAGTGCATAACCTATATGTTATTCTTCAGTGCACAACGTTAGATCGTTAGTGCAATGCAATGCAATGCAATGCAGTGAAAAGCAATGCAATGCAATGCAACGTAATGCAATGTAATGCAACAACACACGTTATGTCTTTAATCAACATGGGAATGAGGTAGTTCTGGTGTGCAATGCAATGCAATGCAAAAAGTGCATAACCTATATGTTATTATTCAGTGCACAACGTTAGATCGTTAGTGCAATGCAAAGCAGTGCAAAGCAGTGCAAAGCAATGCAAAGCAATGCAAAGCAATGCAATGTAATGCAATACAATGCAATGCAACAACACACACTTTAATGAACATGGGAATGATTTAGTTCTGGTATGCAATGCAATGCAATGCGAAAAGTGCATAGCCTATATGTTATTCTTCAGTGCACAACGTTAGATCGTTAGTGCAATGCAATGCAGTGCAAAGCAATGCAAATCAATATAATGCAATACAATGCAATTGCAAAAACACTCGTTATGTCTTTAATCAACATGGGAATGAGGTAGTTCAGTTGTACAATGCAATGCAAAAAGTGCATAACCTATATGTTATTATTCAGTGCACAACGTTAGATCGTTAGTGCAATGCAATGCAATGCAATGCAATGCAGTGCAATGCAATGCAAAGCAATGCAAATCAATGCAATGCAATGCAATGCAATGCAATGCAATGCAATACAATGCAATGCATCAACACACGTTATGTCTTTAATCAACATGGGAATGAGGTAGTTCTGGTGTGCAATGCAATGCAATGCAAAAAGTGCATAACCTATATGTTATTATTCAGTGCACAACGTTAGATCGTTAGTGCAATGCAATGCAATGCAAAGCAGTGCAAAGCAGTGCAAAGCAGTGCAAAGCAGTGCAAAGCAATGCAATGCAAAGCAATGCAATACAATGCAATGCAACAACACACTCTTTAATGAACATGGGAATGATTTAGTTCTGGTATGCAATGCAATGCAATGCGAAAAGTGCATAGCCTATATGTTATTCTTCAGTGCACAACGTTAGATCGTTAGTGCAATGCAATGCAATGCAGGGCAAAGCAATGCAAATCAATATAATGCAATGCAATGCAATGCATTGCAATGCAATGATGTAATGCAATGTAATGCAATGTAATGCAATGTAATGCAATGTAATGCAATGCAATGCAATACAATGCAATGCAACAACACACGTTATGTCTTCAATGAACATGGGAATGATTTAGTTCTGGTGTGCAATGCAATGCAATGCAAAAAGTGCATAACCTATATGTTATTCTTCAGTGCACAACGTTAGATCGTTAGTGCAATGCAATGCAGTGCAAAGCAATGCAAATCAATATAATGCAATACAATGCAATTGCAAAAACACTCGTTATGTCTTTAATCAACATGGGAATGAGGTAGTTCTGGTGTGAAATGCAATGCGAAAAGTGCATAACCTATATGTTATTCTTCAGTGCACAACGTTACAATGCAATGCAAAAAGTGCATACCTATATGTTATTCTTCAGTGCACAACGTTAGATCGTTAGTGCAATGCAATGCAATGCAATGCAAAGCAGTGCAAAGCAATGCAATACAATGCAATGCAATGCAATGCAATGCAACAACACACATTAACTCTTTAATGAACATGGGAATGATTTAGTTCTGGTGTGCAATGCAATGCAATGCGAAAAGTGCATAACCTATACGTTTTTCTTCAGTGCACAACGTTAGATCGTTTGTGCAATGCAATGCAATGCAATGCAATGCAATGCAATGCAATGCAATGCAGTGCAAAGCAATGCAAATCAATATAATGCAATACAATGCAATGCAAAAACACTCGTTATGTCTTTAATCAGCACGGGAATGAGGTAGTTCTGGTGTGCAATGCAATGCAAAAAGTGCATAACCTATATGTTTTTCTTCAGTGCACAACGTTAGATCGTTGGTGCAATGCAATGCAACAACACACGTTTATGTCTTTAATGAACATGAGAATGATTTAGTTCTGGTGTGCAATGCATTGCAAAAAGTGCATAACCTATATGTTATTCTACAGTGCACAACGTTAGATCGTTAGATCAATGCAATGCAATGCAATGCAATGCAATGCAATGCAATGCAGTGCAGTGCAAAGCAATGCAAAGCAATGCAAATCAATGCAATGCAATGCAATGCAATGCATTACAATGCAGTGCAATGCATTACAATGCAATGCAATGCAATGCAATACAATGCAATGCAACAACACACGTTATGTCTTTAATCAACATGGGAATGAGGTAGTTCTGGTGTGGTAGTTTTGGTGTGGTAGTTTTCTGGTGAGGTAGTTTTGCAATGCAATGCAATGCAATGCAATGCAATGCAATGCAATGCAATGCAATGCAATGCAATACAATGCAATGCAACAACACATGTTATGTCTTCAATGAACATGGGAATGATTTAGTTCTAGTGTGCAATACAATGCAATGCAAAAACACTCGTTATGTCTTCAATGAACATGGGAATGATTTAGTTCTAGTGTGCAATACAATGCAATGCAAAAACACTCGTTATGTCTTTAATCAACATGGGAATGAGGTAGTTCTGGTGTGTAATGCAATGCGAAAAGTGCATAACCTATATGTTATTCTTCAGTGCACAACGTTAGATCGTTAGTGCAATTCAATGCAATGCAAAGCAGTGCAAAGCAGTGCAAAGCAGTGCAAAGCAGTGCAAATCTATGCAATGCAATACAATGCAATGCAACAACACACATTATCTCTTTAATGAACATGGGAATGATTTAGTTCTGGTGTGCAATGCAATATAATGCAAAAAGTGCATAACCTATATGTTATTCTTCAGTGCACAACGTTAGATCGTTTGTGCAATGCAATGCAATGCAATGCAATGCATTGCAGTGCAAAGCAATGCAAATCAATGCAATGCAATGCAATACAATGCAATGCAATGCAACAACACACGTTATGTCTTTAATGAACATGGGAATGAGGAAGTTCAGTTGTACAATGCAATGCAAAAAGTGTATAACCTATATGTTATTATTCAGTGCACAACGTTAGATCGTTAGTGCAATGCAAAGCAATGCAATGCAATGCAATGCAATGCAGTGCAAAGCAATGCTAATCAATGCAATGCAATGCAATGCAATGCAATGCAATGCAATGCAATACAATGCAATGCAACAACACACGTTATGTCTTTAATCAACATGGGAATGAGGTAGTTCTGGTGTGCAATGCAAAAAGTGCATAACCTATATTTTTTTCTTCAGTGCACAACGTTAGATCGTTAGTGCAATGCAATGCAATGCAGTGCAAAGCAATGCAAATCAATATAATGCAATACAATGCAATGCAAAAACAGTCGTTGTGTCTTTAATCAACATGGGAATGAGGTAGTTCTGGTGTGCAATGCAATGCGAAAAGTGCATAACCTATATGTTATTCTTCAGTGCACAACGTTAGATCGTTAGTGCAATGCAATGCAACGCAGTGCAAAGCAATGCAAATCAATGCAATGCAATACAATGCAACAACACACGTTATGTCTTTAATGAACATGGGAATGATTTAGTTCTGGTGTGCAATGCAATGCAATGCAAAAAGTGCATAACCTATATGTTATTCTTCAGTGCACAACGTTAGATCGTTTGTGCAATGCAATGCAATGCAATGCAATTTAATGCAACAACACACGTTATGTCTTTAATCAACATGGGAATGAGGTAGTTCAGTTGTACAATGCAATGCAAAAAGTGCATAACCTATATGTTATTCTTCAGTTCACAACGTTAGATCGTTAGTGCAATGCAATTCAATGCAATGCAATGCATCAACACACATATCATCTCTATAATGAACATGGGAAGGATTTAGTTCTGGTGTGCAATGCAATGCAATGCAAAATATGCATAACCTATAAGTTATTCTTCAGTGCACAACGTTAGATCGTTAGTGCAATGTAATGCAAAGCAAAGCAAAGCAAAGCAATGCAATGCAATGCAATGCAATGCAATGCAATGCAATGCAATGCAATTGTAACAACACATGTTATCTCTTTAATAAACATGGGAATGAGTTAGTTCTGGTGTGCAATGCAATGCAATGCAAGAAATGCATAGCCTATGTTATTCTTCTATGCACAACGTTAGATCGTGTGTGCAATGCAATGCAATGCAACAACACACATGTTATCTCTTTAATGAACATGGGATCGAGTAAGTTCTGTTGTGCAATGCAAGTAGTGCACAGACTATATGTTATTCTTCAATGCACAACGTTAGACAGTTTGTGCAAAGCAACAACACAGATTGTTCTGTGTTTCAGATTCTCTCTAATGAATATGGCATTGAGTTAGTTTTGGTGTGCAATGCAATGCACGAAGTGCATAACCTATGTTTCTTTAATGACGTTAGATCGGTTGTGCAAAGCACATAATGTTATAACAATGAGCTATACATTTTGCTTTTGACCTACTGAAAATATTTCTGGCCAAAGAGTCCTTACAGATGTTATATCATCCTGACAAAGGTCCACATTTGACATACTGATTTTTTTTCTGGTCAAGGAGTACTCGAAACTTGACCTTTCCATTTATACTCGTTGACTTTTTCTGATGTCCTCGATCTTCGGCTTTCTATTCATATAGTCCAACTCCTTCTGATGCTTCATAAGCCATATAGATGTCCATATCTGACCTTTTGAACTTATTTCTGGTCAAAGTGTCCTCAAAATTTTCCAAACTATATAAAGTTATAGTCTCCTTCTGATGATAAATCAGCTATACAGAGGTCCCCTTTTGACCTACTGAACATATTTCTGGCCAAAGAGTCCTAAATGATTAACACTACTGATGACTGATATCTTTGGATGTTATATCATCCTGACAAAAGTCCATATTTGACCTACCGAATTTTTTTCTGGCCAAGGAGTGAGTACTCGAAACTTGACTTTTACATATATACTTGTTGACTCTTTCTGATGTTACGTCAGACATACAGAATTCCATATTTGACACAAGGAAAATATTTCTTGCCAAAGAGTCCTCTTTCTTGGGCTTTCTATACATACTCATAGACTCCTTCTGATGCTTCATAAGCCATATAGATGTCCATATCTGACCTTTTGAACTTATTTGTGGTCAAAGTGTCCTAACATTTTTTCAAACTATAGAAAGTTATAGACTCCTTTTTATGATAAATCAGCTATACGGAGGTCCCCTTTTGACCTCATGAACATATTTCTGGCCAAAGAGTCCTTGATCTTGGGCTTTCTATACATACTCCTAGACTCCTTCTGATGCTTCATAAGCCATATAGATGTCCATATCTGACCTTTTGAACTTATTTGTGGTCAAAGTATCCTAACATTTTTTCAAACTATAGAAAGTTATAGACTCCTTTTGATGATAAATCAGCTATACAGAGGTCCCCTTTTGACCTCCTGAACATATTTCGGGCCAAAGAGTCCTCGATTTTGGGCTTTCTATACATACTCATATACTCCTTCTGATGCTTCATAAGCCATATAGATGTCCATATCTGACCTTTTGAACTTATTTGTGGTCAAAGTGTCCTAAAAAATATGCAAACTATATAAAGTTATAGACTCCTTTTGATGATAAATCAGCTGTACAGAGGGCCCCTTTTGACCTCCAGAACATATATCTGGCCAAAGAGTCCTCGATCTTATGATTTCTATACATACTCATAGACTCCTTCTGATGTTTCATAAGCCATATAGATGTCCATATCTGACCTTTTGAACTTATTTGTGGTCAAAGTGTCCTAACATTTTTTCAAACTATAGAAAGTTATAGACTCCTTTTGATGATAAATCAGCTATACAGAGGGCCCCTTCTGACCTCCAGATCATATTTCTGGCCAAAGAGTCCTTGATCTTGAGCTTTCTATACATACTCATAGACTACTTCTGATGCTTCATAAGCCATATAGATGTCCATATCTGACCTTTTGAACTCATTTGTGGTCAAAGTGTCCTAAACATTTTTCAAACCAACTAAAGTTATAGACTCCTTTTGATGATAAATCAGCTAAAAAGAGGTCCCCTTTTGACCTCCAGAACATGTTTCTGGCCAACGAGTCCTCAATCTTGGGCTTTCTTTACATACTCATATATTCCTTCTGATGCTTCATAAGCCATATAGATGTCCATATCTGACCTTTTGAACTTATTTGTGGTCAAAGTGGCCTCAAAATTTTTCAAACTATAGAAAGTTATAGACTCCTTTTGATGATAAATCAGCTATACAGAGGGTCCCTTTTGACCTCCAGAACATATTTCTGGCCAAAGAGTCCTCGATCTTATGCTTTCTATACATACTCATAGACTCCTTCTGATACTTCATAAGCCATATAGATGTCCATATCTGACCTTTTGAACTTATTTGTGGTCAAAGTATCCTAACATTTTTTCAAACTATAGAAAGTTATAGACTCCTTTTGATGATAAATCAGCTATACAGAGGTCCCCTTTTGACCTCCTGAACATATTTCGGGCCAAAGAGTCCTCGATTTTGGGCTTTCTATACATACTCATATACTCCTTCTGATGCTTCATAAGCCATATAGATGTCCATATCTGACCTTTTGAACTTATTTGTGGTCAAAGTGTCCTAAAAAATATGCAAACTATATAAAGTTATAGACTCCTTTTGATGATAAATCAGCTATACAGAGGGCCCCTTTTGACCTCCAGAACATATTTCTGGCCAAAGAGTCCTCGATCTTATGCTTTCTATACATACTCATAGACTCCTTCTGATGTTTCATAAGCCATATAGATGTCCATATCTGACCTTTTGAACTTATTTGTGGTCAAAGTGTCCTAACATTTTTTCAAACTATAGAAAGTTATAGACTCCTTTTGATGATAAATCAGCTATACAGAGGGCCCCTTCTGACCTCCAGAACATATTTCTGGCCAAAGAGTCCTTGATCTTGAGCTTTCTATACATACTCATAGACTACTTCTGATGCTTCATAAGCCATATAGATGTCCATATCTGACCTTTTGAACTCATTTGTGGTCAAAGTGTCCTAAACATTTTTCAAACCAACTAAAGTTATAGACTCCTTTTGATGATAAATCAGCTAAAAAGAGGTCCCCTTTTGACCTCCTGAACATATTTCTGGCCAAAGAGTCCTCGATCTTGCGTTTTCTATACATACTCATAGACTCCTTCTGATGCTTCATAAGCCATATAGATGTCCATATCTGACCTTTTGAACTTATTTGTGGTCAAAGTGTCCTAAAAAAAAATTCAAACTCTATAAAGTTATAGACTCCTTTTGATGGTAAATCAGCTATACAGAGGTCCCCTTTTGACCTCCTGAACATGTTTCTGGCCAAAGAGTCCTCGATCTTGGGCTTTCTATACATACTCATAGTCCAACTCCTTCTGATGCTTCATAAGCCATATAGATGTCCATATCTGACCTTTTGAACTTATTTCTGGTCAAAGTGTCCTCAAAATTTTTCAAACTATATAAAGTTATAGACTCCTTCTGATAATAAATCAGCTATACAAAGGTCACCTTTTGACCTTCTGAACATATTTCTGGCCAGAGAGTTCTTGAACATTATCTTGCTATACTACAGATTGACTTCTTGTGATGTTATATTAACCAGCCAGTAGTCTATTTTTGACCTACTGAACATATTTCTGGCCAGAGTCCGTGAACATAAACTCACTCTACATATAGACTGACTTCTCGTAATGTAAAATCAGGCAGACAGTAGTCCATATTTGACTGATTGAAAAAAAATTTGACCAAAGAGTTCTCAAAAGGATTTTGTCTATCATAAATGTATAGACTCCTTCTGATGTTAAATCAGCCATACAGAAGTCCCCTTTCTACCTACTGAACATATTTCTGACCAAAGAGTCCTAAATGATTAACACTATACATTCAGATTGATATCTTCGGATTTATATCATCCTGACAAAAGTCCATATTTGACATACTGAATTTTTTTCTGGCCAAGGAGTACTCGAAACTTGACCTTTCCATATATACCTTGTTGACTTTTTCTGATGTTACGTCAGCCATACAGAAGTCCATATTTGACCCAAGGAACATATTTCTTGCCAAAGAGTCCTCGATCTTGGGCTTTCTATACATATACTCATAGACTCCTTCTGATGCTTCATAAGCCATATAGATGTCCATATCTGTCCTTCTGAACTTATTTCTGGTCAAAGTGTCCTCAAAATTGTTCAAACTATATAAAGTTATAGTCTCCTTCTGATAATAAATCAGCAATACAAAGGTCACCTTTTGACCTTCTGAACATATTTCTGGCCAAAGAATTCTTTAACATTATCTTGCTATACTACAGATTGACTTCTTGTGATGTTATATTAACCAGCCAGTAGTCTATTTTTGACCTACTGAAAATATTTCTGGCCAGAGTCCGTGAACATTAACTCACTATACAATATAGACTGACTTCTTGCAATGCCAAACCAGGCAGGCAAGTATGTCCATATTTGACCGATTGAAAAAAAATTTGACCAAAGAGTTCTCAAAAGGATTTTGTCTATCATAATCTATAGACTCCTTCTGATGTTAAATCAGTCATACAGAAGTCCATATTTGACCTACCGAAAATATTACTGGCCAAAGAGTCCTTAAAGATTAACACTATACATTCAGATTGATATCTTCGGATGTTATATCATCATGACAAAAGTCCATATTGACATAATGAAATTTTTTCTGGTCAAAGAGTCTAAACTTGACCATTCTATATATACTCATTGACGCTTTCTGATTCTTCATTAGCTATATAGATGTCCATATCTGGCGAATAGAAAATATTTTTGGCAAAAAGGTCCTCACAAGTTAACTTACTAGATACTCATAGACTTCTTCACTTTAACAGGTATGTGACCCTCTGAATATATTTTTGGCCAAAGAATCATTGAACATTAACTCTCTATACATATTGACTCAAGAGTCAAAATTTGACCTCTTTTGGTCTGATTTATCATCAGATGGAGTCTATAATTTTACATGTATGTACATGTACAAGTATGTATAGAAAGTTCAAGATTGGCCACAAATATGTCCCTTGGGTCAATTATGGACTTCTTTATGGCTGATGTAACATCAGATGGAGTAAACGAGTATGTATAGAAAGAAACAGCATAAGGAGTCAATGAGCATGTATAGAATGTTCAAGATCGAGGACTCTTTTACTAGAAATATGTTCAGTAGGTAAATTATGGAGTACTCTCTGGCTGATGAAGCACTAAAAGGAGTCAATGAGCATGTATAGAAAGTTCAAGTACATAGACTCGTTGGCCAGAAAAAAAAAAAAAAAGTCATTACGGACAGTTGTCTGGCCGATGTACTATCTGAAGGAGTCTATAAGTGTGAATAGAAAGTTCAAGATCAAGGACTCTTCAGTCAGAAATATGTTCAACATGTTAAATCTGAACTACTTTATGGCTAAAGAAACAAAATAAGGCGTCACTGAGAATGTATAGAAAGTTCAAAATCGAGGACTCTTTTACCAGAAATATTTTCAGTAGGTCCATTATTGACTACTGTCTGGCTGATGAAACACTAAAAGGAGTCAATTAGCATGTACAAAATTTTCAAGTCAGAAATATGTTCAACATGTCAAATCTGGACTTCTGTATGGCTAAAGAAACAAAATAAGGCATCACTGAGAATGTATAGAAAGTTCAAGATCGAGAACTCTTTTACTTCAATAGTCAATATCTACAACTGTCTGGCCGATGTACTATCTGAAAGAGTCTATAAGTATGAATAGAAAGTTCAAGATCGAGGACTCTTCGGTCAGAAATATGTTCATTATGTCAAATCAGAACTACTGCATGGCTGATGAAACACCAGAAAGAGTCTATGAGTATGTTTAAAAGGTTCAAGATCGAGGACTCTTTTGCCAGAAATATGTTTAGTGGGTCAAATATGGACTGCTGTCTGGCTGATGAATCAGAAGTCAATGAAGATTGAGGAAGAAGATTATGAATAGAAAGTTCAAGTTCAAAGACTCTTCAGGTAGAAATATGTTCAGTGGGTCAATTATCTATATGGAGTCACTGAGAATCTATAGAAAGTTCAAGACAGAGGACTCTTTTACTATAAATATGTTCAGAGGGTCAATTATGGACTATTGTCTGCTTGTGAAACATCAGAAGGAGTCAATGAGCCTATATAGAAAGTTCAAGACTCTTCGGGCAGCAATATGTTCAGTAGGTCAATTATGGACTAATGTCTGGCTGATGAAACACTAAAAGGAGTCAGTTAGCATGTATTAGTTCAAGTTCATGGACTTGTTGGCCAGAAATATGTTTAATAATTAATATGGACAATTGTCTGTCCGATGTACTTTCTGAAAGAGTCTATAATTATGAATAGAAAGTTCAAGATCAAAGACTCTTTGGTCAGAAATATGTTAAACATGTCAAATCTGGACTTCTGTATGGCTGAAGAAACATCAGAAGTAAATGATTATGTATAGAAAGTTCAAGTTCATAGACTCTTCGGGCAGAAAAATGTTCAGTAGGTCAATTGTGGACAATTATCTGGCTGATGAAACATCAGAAGGAGTATGTATAGAAAGAATAAGATCAAGGTCTCTTTGGCCAGAAATAGATCAAATCAATTGATCAAATTTTGAAATACTATATTGCTGTTGTAAAATCAGGAGTCACTGAGTATGTATTGAAAAATGTTTATAGACTCATTGGTCAGAAATAGGTTTAATAGGTCATATTGATACAATACAATACAATAATGTTTTGCTTATTGTATTGTATGAGTCAATGTATAGAGAAATCAAGATTATAAACCCATCGCTCAGAAATAAGTTTAGTAGTCAATTATGGATCATTTTTTGGCTGAAGTACTATCTGAAAGCGTCTATGAGTATGTATAGAAAGATCAAGGACTCTTCCAGCCAGAAATATGTTCAGTTGTCAAATATGGATAATTGCCTGGGTGATGAAAAATCAGAAGGAGATTTACTATCTCCTTCTGATTTTTCATCACCCAGGCTATTATCCATATTTTACTATAATGTAAATTATGTATAGATAATTAAAGTTCTAGGTCTCTTTGGCCAGATATATGTTCAATGGGTCAAATTTGGACTAACAATATGGTTGATTTAACATCAAAAGTAGTCGATGAGAATGCATATAAACATACCTTTTGACGACTCTTTTGGCCAGAAATATGTTCTCTTGGTCAAATATGGACTACTGTATGGTGGATGTAAAATCAAAAATAGTCTAGGAGAAGGAACAGTAAGTTAAACTTTGATGATTCTTTTGCCAGAAATATGTTCAGTAGGTCAATAATTGACTTCTGTCTCAATGATGAAACATCAGAACAAGCCTATGATTATGTATAGAACGATCAAGATCGAGGACACTTTGGTTATAGAAATGTTCAATAGGTCAAATTTGAACTATACTGTATGGCTGATGAAACATCAGAAGGATTGTAAGAGCAATTAGTCTAGAAATTTAAAGTTCAAGGTCTCATGTCTAGAAACATGTTCAAAATATAAAATTTGAACTACTGTTCAAATACATTGCAAAGCAGATCGGATAGAAGATACATAAATGAACAAGTCTACAAGTATGTTTAGAAAGTTCAAGATTGAGGACTCTATGGTCAGAAATATATTTAATGGGTCAAGTATGGACATCTTTCAGGCTGATGAAACATCGGAAGCTGTCAATGAGCATGTACAGAAAGGTCAAGATCAGGGACTCTTTGACCAGAAATATGTTAGTAGGTTAAATATGGACTTTTGTATGGCTAATGTATTATTAAGAGAAGTCAATAAGCAGAGAAAGTTAATGTTCAAAGACTCTTTGGCCAAAAATGTGTTCAGTAGTTCAAATAGGAACCTCTGTATGGCTAAATTAACATAATAAGAAACCCTTTGAGGACCATTTGACCAGAAATAAGTTCAATAGGTCAAATATGGAATTCTATATGTGGCTTATGAACCATCAGAAGTAGTCTAGGAGTGAGAATGCAAAGTTCAAGATTGAGGACTCTTTTTTTATCAGAAGGAGTCTATAACTTTATATAGTTTGAATTTTTTTTAGGACACTTTGACCACAAATAAGTTCAAAATGTCAGATATGGACATCTATATGGCTTATGAAGGATCAGAAGGAGTCTATGAGTATGTATAGAAAGCCCAAGATCGAGGACTCTTTGGCCAGAAATATGTTCAGGAGGTCAAAAGGGGACCTCTGTATAGCTGACTTATCATCAAAAGGAGTCTATACCTTTCTATAGTTTGAAAACTTTTGAGGACACTTTGACCACAAATAAGTTCAAAAGGTCAGATATGGAAATCTATATGGCTTATGAAGCATCAGAAGGAGTCTATGAGTATGTATAGAAAGCCCAAGATCGAGGACTCTTTGGCCAGAAATATGTTCAGTAGGTCAAAAGGGGCCCTCTGTATAGCTGATTTATCATCAAAAGGAGTCTATAACTTTATATAGTTTGAAAAAATGTTAGGACACTTTGACCACAAATAAGTTCAAAAGGTCAGATATGGACATCTATATGGCTTATGAAGCATCAGAAGGAATCTATGAGTATGTATAGAAAGCCCAATATTGAGGACTCTTTGGCCAGAAACATGTTCAGGAGGTCAAAAGGGGACCTCTGTATAGCTGACATCATCAAAAGGAGTCTATAACTTTATATAGTTTGATTTTTTTTTAGGATACTTTGACCACAAATAAGTTCAAAAGGTCAGATATGGACATGTATATGGCTTATGAAGCATCAGAAGGAGTCTACGAGTATGTATAGAAAGCCCAAGATCGAGGACTCTTTGGCCAGAAATATGTTCAGTAGGTCAAAAGGGGCCCTCTGTATAGCTGATTTATCTTTAAAAGGAGTCTATAACTTTATATAGTTTGAAAAACTTTAGGACACTTTGACCACAAATAAGTTCAAAATGTCAGATATGGAAATCTATATGGCTTATGAAGCATCAGAAGGAGTCTATGAGTATGTATAGAAACCCCAAGATCGAGGACTCTTTGGCCAGAAATATGTTCAGGAGGTCAAAGGGGGCCCTCTGTATAGCTGATTTATCATCAAAAGGAGTCTAAAACTTTCTATAGTTTGAAAACTTTTGAGGATACATTGACCACAAATAAGTTCAAAAGGTCAGATATGGACATCTATATGGCTTATGAAGCATCAGAAGGAATCTATAACTTTATATAGTTTGAAATTTTTTTAGGACACTTTGACCACAAATAAGTTCAAAAGGTCAGATATGGACATCTATGGCTTATGAACCATCAGAAGGAGTCTATGAGTATGTATAGAAAGCCCAAGATCGAGGACTCTTTGGCCAGAAATATGTTCAGGAGGTCAAAAGGGGCCATCTGTATAGCTGACTTATCATCAAAAGGAGTCAATAACTTTATATAGTTTGAATTTTATTTAGGACACTTTGACCACAAATAAGTTCAAAATGTCAGATATGGACATCTATATGGCTTATGAAGCATCAGAAGGAATCTATGAGTATGTATAGAAAGCCCAAGATTGAGGACTCTTTGGCCAGAAACATGTTCAGGAGGTCAAAAGGGGACCTTTTTATAGCTGATTTATCATCAAAAGGAGTCTATAACTTTATTTGGTTTGACCATTTTTTAGGACACTTTGACCACAAATAAGTTCAAAAGGTCAGATATGGACATCTATATGGCTTATGAAGCATCAGAAGGAGTCTATGAGTATGTATAGAAAGCATAAGATCGAGGACTCTTTGGCCAGAAATATGTTCAGGAGGTCAAAAGGGGACCTCTGTATAGCTGATTTATCATCAAAAGGAGTCTATAACTTTCTATAGTTTGAAAAATTTTGAGGACACTTTGACCACAAATAAGTTCAAAAGGTCAGATATGGACATCTATATTGCTTATGAAGCATCAGAAGGAATCTATGAGTATGTATAGAAAGCCCAAGATCGAGGACTCTTTGGCCAGAAATATGTTCAGGAGGTCAAAAGGGGACCTCTGTATACCTGACATCATCAAAAGGAGTCTATAACTTTATATAGTTTGAAAAAATGTTAGGACACTTTGACCACAAATAAGTTCAAAAGGTCAGATATGGACATCTATATGGCTTATGAAGCATCAGAAGGAGTCTATGAGTATGTATAGAAAACCCAAGATCGAGGACTCTTTGGCCAGAAATATGTTCAGGAGGTCAAAAGGGGCCATCTGTATAGCTGACTTATCATCAAAAGGAGTCAATAACTTTATATAGTTTGAATTTTTTTTAGGACACTTTGACCACAAATTAGTTCAAAATGTCAGATATGGACATCTATATGGCTTATGAAGCATCAGAAGGAATCTATGAGTATGTATAGAAAGCCCAAGATTGAGGACTCTTTGGCCAGAAACATGTTCAGTAGGTCAAAAGGGGCCCTCTGTATAGCTGATTTATCATCAAAAGGAGTCTATAACTTTCTATAGTTTGAAAAAATGTTAGGACACTTTGACCACAAATAAGTTCAAAAGGTCAGATATGGACATCTATATGGCTTATGAAGCATCAGAAGGAATCTATGAGTATGTATAGAAAGAATAAGATCAAGGACTCTTTGGCCAGAAACATGTTCAGGAGGTCAAAAGGGGACCTCTGTATACCTGACATCATCAAAAGGAGTCTATAACTTTATATAGTTTGATTTTTTTTTAGGACACTTTGACCACAAATAAGTTCAAAATGTCAGATATGGACATCTATATGGCTTATGAAGCATCAGAAGGAATCTATGAGTATGTATAGAAAGCCCAAGATTGAGGACTCTTTGGCCAGAAATATGTTCTGGAGGTCAACAGGGGACCTTTTTATAGCTGATTTATCATCAAAAGGAGTCTATAACTTTATTTGGTTTGAAATTTTTTTAGGACACTTTGACCACAAATAAGTTCAAAAGGTCAGATATGGACATCTATATGGCTTATGAAGCATCAGAAGGAGTCTATGAGTATGTATAGAAAGCATAAGATCGAGGACTCTTTGGCCAGAAATATGTTCTGGAGGTCAAAAGGGGCCCTCTGTATAGCTGATTTATCATCAAAAGGAGTCTATAACTTTCTATAGTTTGAAAACTTTTGAGGACACTTTGACCACAAATAAGTTCAAAAGGTCAGATATGGACATCTATATGGCTTATGAAGCATCAGAAGGAGTCTATGAGTATGTATAGAAAGCATAAGATCGAGGACTCTTTGGCCAGAAATATGTTCAGGAGGTCAAAAGGGGACCTCTGTATAGCTGATTTATCATCAAAAGGAGTCTATAACTTTCTATAGTTTGAAAAATTTTGAGGACACTTTGACCTCAAATAAGTTCAAAAGGTCAGATATGGAAATCTATATGGCTTATGAAGCATCAGAAGGAGTCTATGAGTATGTATAGAAAGCATAAGATCGAGGACTCTTTGGCCAGAAATATGTTCAGTAGGTCAAAAGGGGCACTCTGTATAGCTGATTTATCATCAAAAGGAGTCTATAACTTTCTATAGTTTGAAAAAATGTTAGGACACTTTGACCACAAATAAGTTCAAAATGTCAGATATGGAAATCTATATGGCTTATGAAGCATCAGAAGGAGTCTATGAGTATGTATAGAAACCCCAAGATCGAGGACTCTTTGGCCAGAAATATGTTCAGGAGGTCAAAGGGGGCCCTCTGTATAGCTGATTTATCATCAAAAGGAGTCTAAAACTTTCTATAGTTTGAAAACTTTTGAGGATACATTGACCACAAATAAGTTCAAAAGGTCAGATATGGACATCTATATGGCTTATGAAGCATATCAGAAGGAATCTATGAGTATGTATAGAAAGCCCAAGATTGAGGACTCTTTGGCCAGAAACATGTTCAGGAGGTCAAAAGGGGACCTCTTCATAGCTGATTTATCATCAAAAGTAGTCTATAACTTTATTTGGTTTGAAAATTTTTTAGGACATTTTGACCACAAATAAGTTCAAAAGGTCAGATATGGACATCTATATGGCTTATGAAGCATCAGAAGGAGTCTATAACTTTATATAGTTTGAAATTTTTTTAGGACACTTTGACCACAAATAAGTTCAAAAGGTCAGATATGGACATCTATGGCTTATGAACCATCAGAAGGAGTCTATGAGTATGTATAGAAAGCCCAAGATCGAGGACTCTTTGGCCAGAAATATGTTCAGGAGGTCAAAAGGGGCCATCTGTATAGCTGACTTATCATCAAAAGGAGTCAATAACTTTATATAGTTTGAATTTTTTTTAGGACACTTTGACCACAAATAAGTTCAAAATGTCAGATATGGACATCTATATGGCTTATGAAGCATCAGAAGGAATCTATGAGTATGTATAGAAAGCCCAAGATTGAGGACTCTTTGGCCAGAAACATGTTCAGGAGGTCAAAAGGGGACCTTTTTATAGCTGATTTATCATCAAAAGGAGTCTATAACTTTATTTGGTTTGACAATTTTTTAGGACACTTTGACCACAAATAAGTTCAAAAGGTCAGATATGGACATCTATATGGCTTATGAAGCATCAGACGGAGTCTATGAGTATGTATAGAAAGCATAAGATCGAGGACTCTTTGGCCAGAAATATGTTCAGGAGGTCAAAAGGGGACCTCTGTATAGCTGATTTATCATCAAAAGGAGTCTATAACTTTCTATAGTTTGAAAAATTTTGAGGACACTTTGACCACAAATAAGTTCAAAAGGTCAGATATGGACATCTATATTGCTTATGAAGCATCAGAAGGAATTTATGAGTATGTATAGAAAGCCCAAGATCGAGGACTCTTTGGCCAGAAATATGTTCAGGAGGTCAAAAGGGGACCTCTGTATACCTGACATCATCAAAAGGAGTCTATAACTTTATATAGTTTGAAAAAATGTTAGGACACTTTGACCACAAATAAGTTCAAAAGGTCAGATATGGACATCTATATGGCTTATGAAGCATCAGAAGGAGTCTATGAGTATGTATAGAAAACCCAAGATCGAGGACTCTTTGGCCAGAAATATGTTCAGGAGGTCAAAAGGGGCCATCTGTATAGCTGACTTATCATCAAAAGGAGTCAATAACTTTATATAGTTTGAATTTTTTTTAGGACACTTTGACCACAAATAAGTTCAAAATGTCAGATATGGACATCTATATGGCTTATGAAGCATCAGAAGGAATCTATGAGTATGTATAGAAAGCCCAAGATTGAGGACTCTTTGGCCAGAAACATGTTCAGTAGGTCAAAAGGGGCCCTCTGTATAGCTGATTTATCATCAAAAGGAGTCTATAACTTTCTATAGTTTGAAAAAATGTTAGGACACTTTGACCACAAATAAGTTCAAAAGGTCAGATATGGACATCTATATGGCTTATGAAGCATCAGAAGGAATCTATGAGTATGTATAGAAAGAATAAGATCAAGGACTCTTTGGCCAGAAACATGTTCAGGAGGTCAAAAGGGGACCTCTGTATACCTGACATCATCAAAAGGAGTCTATAACTTTATATAGTTTGATTTTTTTTTAGGACACTTTGACCACAAATAAGTTCAAAAGGTCAGATATGGACATCTATATGGCTTATGAAGCATCAGAAGGAGTCTATGAGTATGTATAGAAAGCATAAGATCGAGGACTCTTTGGCCAGAAATATGTTCTGGAGGTCAAAAGGGGCCCTCTGTATAGCTGATTTATCATCAAAAGGAGTCTATAACTTTCTATAGTTTGAAAACTTTTGAGGACACTTTGACCACAAATAAGTTCAAAAGGTCAGATATGGACATCTATATGGCTTATGAAGCATCAGAAGGAGTCTATGAGTATGTATAGAAAACCCAAGATCGAGGACTCTTTGGCCAGAAATATGTTCAGGAGGTCAAAAGGGGCCATCTGTATAGCTGACTTATCATCAAAAGGAGTCAATAACTTTATATAGTTTGAATTTTTTTTAGGACACTTTGACCACAAATTAGTTCAAAATGTCAGATATGGACATCTATATGGCTTATGAAGCATCAGAAGGAATCTATGAGTATGTATAGAAAGCCCAAGATTGAGGACTCTTTGGCCAGAAACATGTTCAGTAGGTCAAAAGGGGCCCTCTGTATAGCTGATTACAGATTATCAAAAGGAGTCTATAACTTTCTATAGTTTGAAAAAATGTTAGGACACTTTGACCACAAATAAGTTCAAAAGGTCAGATATGGACATCTATATGGCTTATGAAGCATCAGAAGGAATCTATGAGTATGTATAGAAAGAATAAGATCAAGGACTCTTTGGCCAGAAACATGTTCAGGAGGTCAAAAGGGGACCTCTGTATACCTGACATCATCAAAAGGAGTCTATAACTTTATATAGTTTGATTTTTTTTTAGGACACTTTGACCACAAATAAGTTCAAAATGTCAGATATGGACATCTATATGGCTTATGAAGCATCAGAAGGAATCTATGAGTATGTATAGAAAGCCCAAGATTGAGGACTCTTTGGCCAGAAATATGTTCTGGAGGTCAAAAGGGGACCTTTTTATAGCTGATTTATCATCAAAAGGAGTCTATAACTTTATTTGGTTTGAAATTTTTTTAGGACACTTTGACCACAAATAAGTTCAAAAGGTCAGATATGGACATCTATATGGCTTATGAAGCATCAGAAGGAGTCTATGAGTATGTATAGAAAGCATAAGATCGAGGACTCTTTGGCCAGAAATATGTTCTGGAGGTCAAAAGGGGCCCTCTGTATAGCTGATTTATCATCAAAAGGAGTCTATAACTTTCTATAGTTTGAAAACTTTTGAGGACACTTTGACCACAAATAAGTTCAAAAGGTCAGATATGGACATCTATATGGCTTATGAAGCATCAGAAGGAGTCTATGAGTATGTATAGAAAGCATAAGATCGAGGACTCTTTGGCCAGAAATATGTTCAAGGAGGTCAAAAGGGGACCTCTGTATAGCTGATTTATCATCAAAAGGAGTCTATAACTTTCTATAGTTTGAAAAATTTTGAGGACACATTGACCTCAAATAAGTTCAAAAGGTCAGATATGGAAATCTATATGGCTTATGAAGCATCAGAAGGAGTCTATGAGTATGTATAGAAAGCATAAGATCGAGGACTCTTTGGCCAGAAATATGTTCAGTAGGTCAAAAGGGGCACTCTGTATAGCTGATTTATCATCAAAAGGAGTCTATAACTTTCTATAGTTTGAAAAAATGTTAGGACACTTTGACCACAAATAAGTTCAAAATGTCAGATATGGAAATCTATATGGCTTATGAAGCATCAGAAGGAGTCTATGAGTATGTATAGAAACCCCAAGATCGAGGACTCTTTGGCCAGAAATATGTTCAGGAGGTCAAAGGGGGCCCTCTGTATAGCTGATTTATCATCAAAAGGAGTCTAAAACTTTCTATAGTTTGAAAACTTTTGAGGATACATTGACCACAAATAAGTTCAAAAGGTCAGATATGGACATCTATATGGCTTATGAAGCATCAGAAGGAGTCTATGAGTATGTATAGAAAGCATAAGATCGAGGACTCTTTGGCCAGAAATATGTTCAGTAGGTCAAAAGGGGCACTCTGTATAGCTGATTTATCATCAAAAGGAGTCTATAACTTTCTATAGTTTGAAAAAATGTTAGGACACTTTGACCACAAATAAGTTCAAAATGTCAGATATGGAAATCTATATGGCTTATGAAGCATCAGAAGGAGTCTATGAGTATGTATAGAAACCCCAAGATCGAGGACTCTTTGGCCAGAAATATGTTCAGGAGGTCAAAGGGGGCCCTCTGTATAGCTGATTTATCATCAAAAGGAGTCTAAAACTTTCTATAGTTTGAAAACTTTTGAGGATACATTGACCACAAATAAGTTCAAAAGGTCAGATATGGACATCTATATGGCTTATGAAGCATATCAGAAGGAATCTATGAGTATGTATAGAAAGCCCAAGATTGAGGACTCTTTGGCCAGAAACATGTTCAGGAGGTCAAAAGGGGACCTCTTCATAGCTGATTTATCATCAAAAGTAGTCTATAACTTTATTTGGTTTGAAAATTTTTCAGGACATTTTGACCACAAATAAGTTCAAAAGGTCAGATATGGACATCTATATGGCTTATGAAGCATCAGAAGGAGTCTATAACTTTATATAGTTTGAAATTTTTTTAGGACACTTTGACCACAAATAAGTTCAAAAGGTCAGATATGGACATCTATGGCTTATGAACCATCAGAAGGAGTCTATGAGTATGTATAGAAAGCCCAAGATCGAGGACTCTTTGGCCAGAAATATGTTCAGGAGGTCAAAAGGGGCCATCTGTATAGCTGACTTATCATCAAAAGGAGTCAATAACTTTATATAGTTTGAATTTTTTTTAGGACACTTTGACCACAAATAAGTTCAAAATGTCAGATATGGACATCTATATGGCTTATGAAGCATCAGAAGGAATCTATGAGTATGTATAGAAAGCCCAAGATTGAGGACTCTTTGGCCAGAAACATGTTCAGGAGGTCAAAAGGGGACCTTTTTATAGCTGATTTATCATCAAAAGGAGTCTATAACTTTATTTGGTTTGACAATTTTTTAGGACACTTTGACCACAAATAAGTTCAAAAGGTCAGATATGGACATCTATATGGCTTATGAAGCATCAGAAGGAGTCTATGAGTATGTATAGAAAGCATAAGATCGAGGACTCTTTGGCCAGAAATATGTTCAGGAGGTCAAAAGGGGACCTCTGTATAGCTGATTTATCATCAAAAGGAGTCTATAACTTTCTATAGTTTGAAAAATTTTGAGGACACTTTGACCACAAATAAGTTCAAAAGGTCAGATATGGACATCTATATTGCTTATGAAGCATCAGAAGGAATTTATGAGTATGTATAGAAAGCCCAAGATCGAGGACTCTTTGGCCAGAAATATGTTCAGGAGGTCAAAAGGGGACCTCTGTATACCTGACATCATCAAAAGGAGTCAATAACTTTATATAGTTTGAATTTTTTTTAGGACACTTTGACCACAAATAAGTTCAAAATGTCAGATATGGACATCTATATGGCTTATGAAGCATCAGAAGGAATCTATGAGTATGTATAGAAAGCCCAAGATTGAGGACTCTTTGGCCAGAAACATGTTCAGTAGGTCAAAAGGGGCCCTCTGTATAGCTGATTTATCATCAAAAGGAGTCTATAACTTTCTATAGTTTGAAAAAATGTTAGGACACTTTGACCACAAATAAGTTCAAAAGGTCAGATATGGACATCTATATGGCTTATGAAGCATCAGAAGGAATCTATGAGTATGTATAGAAAGAATAAGATCAAGGACTCTTTGGCCAGAAACATGTTCAGGAGGTCAAAAGGGGACCTCTGTATACCTGACATCATCAAAAGGAGTCTATAACTTTATATAGTTTGATTTTTTTTTAGGACACTTTGACCACAAATAAGTTCAAAAGGTCAGATATGGACATCTATATGGCTTATGAAGCATCAGAAGGAGTCTATGAGTATGTATAGAAAGCATAAGATCGAGGACTCTTTGGCCAGAAATATGTTCAGGAGGTCAAAAGGGGACCTCTGTATAGCTGATTTATCATCAAAAGGAGTCTATAACTTTCTATAGTTTGAAAAATTTTGAGGACACTTTGACCTCAAATAAGTTCAAAAGGTCAGATATGGACATCTATATGGCTTATGAAGCATCAGAAGGAGTCTATGAGTATGTATAGAAAGCATAAGATCGAGGACTCTTTGGCCAGAAATATGTTCAGTAGGTCAAAAGGGGCACTCTGTATAGCTGATTTATCATCAAAAGGAGTCTATAACTTTCTATAGTTTGAAAAAATGTTAGGACACTTTGACCACAAATAAGTTCAAAAGGTCAGATATGGACATCTATATGGCTTATGAAGTATCAGAAGGAATCTATGAGTATGTATAGAAAGAATAAGATCAAGGACTCTTTGGCCAGAAACATGTTCAGGAGGTCAAAAGGGGACCTCTGGTATACCTGACATCATCAAAAGGAGTCTATAGCTTTATATAGTTTGAATTTTTTTTAGGACACGTTGACCACAAATAAGTTCAAAAGGTCAGATATGGACATCTATATGGCTTATGAAGCATCAGAAGGAATCTATGAGTATGTATAGAAAGCCCAAGATTGAGGACTCTTTGGCCAGAAACATGTTCAGGAGGTCAAAATGGGACCTTTTTATAGCTGATTTATCATCAAAAGGAGTCTATAACTTTATTTGGTTTGACATTTTTTTATGACACTTTGACCACAAATAAGTTCAAAAGGTCAGATATGGACATCTATATGGCTTATGAAGCATCAGAAGGAGTCTATGAGTATGTATAGAAAGCCCAAGATCGAGGACTCTTTGGCCAGAAATATGTTCAGGAGGTCAAAAGGGTCCCTCTGTATAGCTGACTTATCATCAAAAGGAGTCTATAACTTTCTATAGTTTGAAAAGATGTTAGGACACTTTGACCACAAATAAGTTCAAAAGGTCAGATATGGACATCTATATGGCTTATGAAGCATCAGAAGGAGTCTATGAGTATGTATAGAAAGCCCAAGATCGAGGACTCTTTGGCAAGAAATATTTTCCCTGTGTCAAATATGGAATTCTGTATGTCTGACGTAACATCAGAAAGAGTCAACAAGTATATATGGAAAGGTCAAGTTTCGAGTACTCCTTGGCCAGAAAAAAATTCGGTAGGTCAAATATTGAATTTTGTCAGGATGATATAACATCCGAAGATATCAGTCTGAATGTATAGTGTTAATCTTTTAGGACTCTTTGGCCAGAAATATGTACAGTAGGTCAAAAGGGGACCTCTGTATAGCTGATTTATCATCAGAAGGAGACTATAACTTTATATAGTTTGAAAATTTTTGAGAACACTTTGACTAGAAATAAGTTCAAAAGGTCAGATATGGACATCTATATGCCTTATGAAGCATCAGAAGGAGTTGGACTATGAGTATGTATAGAAAGCCTAAGATCGAGGACTCTTTGGCAAGAAATATGTTCCTTGGGTCAAATATGGAATTCTGTATGTCTGACGTAACATCAGAAAGAGTCAACGAGTATAAATGGAAAGGTCAAGTTTCGAGTACTCCTTGGCCAGAAAAAAATTCAGTATGTCAAATCTGGACCTTTGTCAGGATGATATAACATCTTTAAGGACTCTTTGGCCAGAAATATGTTCAGTAGGTCAAAAGCGTACCTATGTATAGCTCATTGTTATAACATAATGTGCTTTGCACAAACGATCTAACGTTGAGCATCATTAAAGAAACATATTATGCACTTCGTGCATTGCATTGCACTGCACACCAACACTAACTCAATGCCATGTTCATTAGAGACATAACGTGTGTTGTTGCATTGCATTGTATTGCATTGCATTGCATTGCATTGCATTGATTTGCATTGCTTTGCATTGCTTTGCATTGCTTTGCATTGCTTTGCATTGCATTGCATTGCACTAGCGATGTAACGTTGTGCACTGAAGAATAACATATAGGTTATGCACTTTTTGCATTGCATTGCACACCAGAACTAAATCATTCCCATGTTCTTTAAAGAGATAATGTGTTGTTGCATTGCATTGCACTGCACAAACGATCTAACGTTGTGCACTGAAGAATAACATATAGGTTATGCACTTTTTGCATTGCATTGCATTGCACACCAGAACTAAATCATTCCCATGTTCTTTAAAGAGATGATATGTGTGTTGTTGCATTGCATTGCATTGCATTGCATTGCACTAGCGATGTAACGTTGTGCACTGAAGAATAACATATAGGTTATGCACTTTTTGCATTGCATTGTATTGCACACTAGAACTTAACCATTCCCATGTTCATTAAAGAGATGGTATGTGTGTTGTTGCATTGCACTAACGATCTAACGTTGTGCACTGAAGAATAACATATAGGTTATGCACTTTTTGCATTGCATTGCATTGCACACCAGAAGTATCTCATTCCCATGTTGATTAAAGACATAACGTGTGTTGTTGCATTGCATTGTATTGCATTGTATTGTATTGCATTGCATTGCATTGCATTGCATTGCATTGCATTGATTTGCATTGCATTGCATTGCATTGCACACATACAACACACATATCATCTTTTCGCATTGCATTGCACACCAGAACAAAATCATTCCCAAGTTCATTATAGAGATGATATGTGTGTTGTTGCATTGCATTGCATTGCATTGAATTGCATTGCACTAACGATCTAACGTTGTGCACTGAAGAATAACATATAGGTTATGCACTTTTTGCATTGCATTGCACACCAGAACTACCTCATTCCCATGTTGATTAAAGACATAACGTGTGTTGTTGCATTGCATTGTATTGCATTGCATTGCATGCATTGCACTGAACTAACGATCTAACGTTGTGCACTGTAGAATAACATATAGGTTATGCACTTTTTGCATTGCATTGCATTGCACACTAGAACTTAACCATTCCCATGTTCATTAAAGAGATGGTATGTGTGTTGTTGCATTGCATTGCACTAACGATCTAACGTTGTGCACTGAAGAATAACATATAGGTTATGCACTTTTTGCATTGCATTGCATTGCACACCAGAAGTACCTCATTCCCATGTTGATTAAAGACATAACGTGTGTTGTTGCATTGCATTGTATTGCATTGCATTGCATTGTATTGTATTGCATTGCATTGATTTGCATTGCATTGCATTGCATTGCATTGCATTGCATTGCATTGCATTGCATTGCATTGATTTGCATTGCTTTGCACTGCACTGCACTGCACTGCACTGCATTGCATTGTATTGAACTAACGATCTACGAACTAACGTTTGTGCATTGCATTACATTGCACAAACGATCTAACGGTGTGCACTGAAGAATAACATATAGGTTATGCACTTTTCGCATTACATTGCATTGCACACCAGAACAAAATCATTCCAATGTTCATTATAGAGATAACGTGTGTTGTTGCATTGCATTGCACAAACGATCTAACGTTGTGCACTGAAGAAAAACATATAGGTTATGCACATTTTGCATTGCATTGCATTGCACACCAGAACTAAATAATTCCCATTTTCATTCAAGAGATAACGTGTGTTGTTGCATTGCATTGCATTGCACACCAGAACTAAATGATTCCCATTTTCATTAAAGAGATAACGTGTGTTGTTGCATTGCATTGCACAAACGATCTAAAGTTGTGCACTGAAGAATAACATATAGGTTATGCTCTTTTCGCATTGCATTGCATTGCACACCAGAACAATATCATTCCCAAGTTCATTATAGAGATAACGTTTGTTGGTGCATTGCATTGCGTTGCACAAACGATCTAACGTCGCGCACTGAAGAATAACATATAGGTTATGCACTTTTCGCATTGCATTGCATTGCATTGAATTGCATTGGACTAACGATCTAACGTTGTGCACTGAACAATAACATATATGTTATGCACTTTTTGCATTGCATTGCACACCAGAACTACTTCATTCCCATGTTGATTAAAGACATAACGTGTGTTGTTGCATTGTATTGCATTGCATTACATTACATTACATTACATTACATTGCATTGCATTGCATTGCATTGCATTGCATTGCATTGCATTGAATTGCATTGCACTAACGATCTAACGTTGTGCACTGAAGAATAACATATAGGTTATGCACTTTTTTGCTTACAATGCATTGCACACTAGAACTACCTCATTCCCATGTTGATTAAAGACATAACGTGTGTTGTTGCATTGCATTTTATTGCATTGCATTGCACTGCACTGCATTGCATTGCATTGCTTTGCATTGCATTGCATGCACTAACGATCTAATGTTGTGCACTGAAGAATAACATATGCACTTTTCGCATTGCATTGCATTGCACACCAGAACTAACTCAATCCCATGTTTATTAAAGACATGACATGAGTGTTGGGTCATTGCATTGCATTGCTTAGCGTTCTAACGTTGTGCACTGAAGAATAACATATAGGTTATGTACTTTTCGCATTGCATTGCAATGCACACCAGAACAAAATCATTCCCAAGTTCATTATATAGATAATATGTGTGTTGTTGCATTGCATTGCATTGTATAGCGATCTAACGTTGTGCACTGAAGAATAACATATAGGTTATGCACTTTTCGCATTGCATTGCATTGCACACCAGAACTAAATCATTCCCATCTTGATTAAAGACATAACGTGTGTTGTTGCATTGCATTGTATTGTATTGCATTGCATTGATTTGCATTGCTTTGCACTAACGATCTAACGTTGTGCACTGAAGAATAACATACAGGTTATGCACTTTTTGCATTGCATTGCATTGCACACCAGAACTAAATCATTCCCATGTTCTTTAAAGAGATGATATGTGTGTTGTTGCATTGCATTGCATTGCATTGCACTAGCGATGTAACGTTGTGCACTGAAGAATAACATATAGGTTATGCACTTTTTGCATTGCATTGTATTGCACACTAGAACTTAACCATTCCCATGTTCATTAAAGAGATGGTATGTGTGTTGTTGCATTGCACTAACGATCTAACGTTGTGCACTGAAGAATAACATATAGGTTATGCACTTTTTGCATTGCATTGCATTGCACACCAGAAGTATCTCATTCCCATGTTGATTAAAGACATAACGTGTGTTGTTGCATTGCATTGTATTGCATTGTATTGTATTGCTTTGCATTGCATTGCATTGCATTGCATTGCACACATACAACACACATATCATCTTTTCGCATTGCATTGCACACCAGAACAAAATCATTCCCAAGTTCATTATAGAGATGATATGTGTGTTATTGCATTGCATTGCATTGAATTGCATTGCACTAACGATCTAACGTTGTGCACTGAAGAATAACATATAGGTTATGCACTTTTTGCATTGCATTGCATTGCACACCAGAACTACCTCATTCCCATGTTGATTAAAGACATAACGTGTGTTGTTGCATTGCATTGTATTGCATTGCATTGCATGCATTGCACTGAACTAACGATCTAACGTTGTGCACTGTAGAATAACATATAGGTTATGCACTTTTTGCATTGCATTGCATTGCACACTAGAACTTAACCATTCCCATGTTCATTAAAGAGATGGTATGTGTGTTGTTGCATTGCATTGCACTAACGATCTAACGTTGTGCACTGAAGAATAACATATAGGTTATGCACTTTTTGCATTGCATTGCATTGCACACCAGAAGTACCTCATTCCCATGTTGATTAAAGACATAACGTGTGTTGTTGCATTGCATTGTATTGCATTGCATTGTATTGTATTGCATTGCATTGATTTGCATTGCATTGCATTGCATTGCATTGCATTGCATTGCATTGCATTGCATTGATTTGCATTGCTTTGCACTGCACTGCACTGCACTGCACTGCATTGCATTGAACTAACGATCTAACGTTGTGCACTGTAGAATAACATATAGTTTATGCACTTTTTGCATTGCATTGCATTGCACACCAGAACTAAATCATTCTCATGGTCATTAAAGCGATAACGTGTGTTGTTGCATTGCATGCATTGCACACTAGAACTTAACCATTCCCATGTTCATTAAAGAAATGGTATGTGTGTTGTTGCATTGCATTGCACTAACGATCTAACATTGTGCTCTGAAGAATAACATATAGGTTATGCACTTTTTGCTTTGCATTGCACACTAGAACTTAACCATTCCCATGTTCATTAAAGAGATGGTATGTGTGTTGTTGCATTGCATTGCACTAACGATCTAACGTTGTGCACTGAAGAATAACATATAGGTTATGCACTTTTTGCTTTGCATTGCACACCAGAACTAACTCATTCCCATGTTCATTAAAGAGATAACATATGTGTTTGTTGCATTGCATTGCACAAACGATCTAACGTTGTGCACTGAAGAATAACATATGGGTTATGCACTTTTCGCATTGCATTGCATTACATTGCACAAACGATCTAACGGTGTGCACTGAAGAATAACATATAGGTTATGCTCTTTTCGCATTGCATTGCATTGCACACCAGAACTACCTCATTCCCATGTTGATTAAAGACATAACGTGTGTTGTTGCATTGCATTGTATTGCATTGCATTGCATGCATTGCACTGAACTAACGATCTAACGTTGTGCACTGTAGAATAACATATAGGTTATGCACTTTTTGCATTGCATTGCATTGCACACTAGAACTTAACCATTCCCATGTTCATTAAAGAGATGGTATGTGTGTTGTTGCATTGCATTGCACTAACGATCTAACGTTGTGCACTGAAGAATAACATATAGGTTATGCACTTTTTGCATTGCATTGCATTGCACACCAGAAGTACCTCATTCCCATGTTGATTAAAGACATAACGTGTGTTGTTGCATTGCATTGTATTGCATTGCATTGTATTGTATTGCATTGCATTGATTTGCATTGCATTGCATTGCATTGCATTGCATTGATTTGCATTGCTTTGCACTGCACTGCACTGCACTGCACTGCACTGCACTGCATTGCATTGCATTGAACTAACGATCTAACGTTGTGCACTGTAGAATAACATATAGTTTATGCACTTTTTGCATTGCATTGCATTGCACACCAGAACTAAATCATTCTCATGGTCATTAAAGCGATAACGTGTGTTGTTGCATTGCATGCATTGCACACTAGAACTTAACCATTCCCATGTTCATTAAAGAAATGGTATGTGTGTTGTTGCATTGCATTGCACTAACGATCTAACATTGTGCTCTGAAGAATAACATATAGGTTATGCACTTTTTGCTTTGCATTGCACACTAGAACTTAACCATTCCCATGTTCATTAAAGAGATGGTATGTGTGTTGTTGCATTGCATTGCACTAACGATCTAACGTTGTGCACTGAAGAATAACATATAGGTTATGCACTTTTTGCTTTGCATTGCACACCAGAACTAACTCATTCCCATGTTCATTAAAGAGATAACATATGTGTTTGTTGCATTGCATTGCACAAACGATCTAACGTTGTGCACTGAAGAATAACATATGGGTTATGCACTTTTCGCATTGCATTGCATTACATTGCACAAACGATCTAACGGTGTGCACTGAAGAATAACATATAGGTTATGCTCTTTTCGCATTGCATTGCATTGCACACCAGAACTACCTCATTCCCATGTTGATTAAAGACATAACGTGTGTTGTTGCATTGCATTGTATTGCATTGCATTGCATTGCATTGCACTGAACTAACGATCTAACGTTGTGCACTGTAGAATAACATATAGGTTATGCACTTTTTGCATTGCATTGCACACTAGAACTTAACCATTCCCATGTTCATTAAAGAGATGGTATTTGTGTTGTTGCATTGCATTGCACTAACGATCTAACGTTGTGCACTGAAGAATAACATATAGGTTATGCACTTTTTGCATTGCATTGCATTGCACACCAGAACTACCTCATTCCCATGTTGATTAAAGACATAACGTGTGTTGTTGCATTGCATTGTATTGCATTGCATTGCATGCATTGCACTGAACTAACGATCTAACGTTGTGCACTGTAGAATAACATATAGGTTATGCACTTTTTGCATTGCATTGCATTGCACACTAGAACTTAACCATTCCCATGTTCATTAAAGAGATGGTATGTGTGTTGTTGCATTGCATTGCACTAACGATCTAACGTTGTGCACTGAAGAATAACATATAGGTTATGCACTTTTTGCATTGCATTGCATTGCACACCAGAAGTACCTCATTCCCATGTTGATTAAAGACATAACGTGTGTTGTTGCATTGCATTGTATTGCATTGCATTGCATTGTATTGTATTGCATTGCATTGATTTGCATTGCATTGCATTGCATTGCATTGCATTGCATTGCATTGCATTGATTTGCATTGCTTTGCACTGCACTGCACTGCACTGCATTGCATTGCATTGAACTAACGATCTACGAACTAACGTTTGTGCATTGCATTACATTGCACAAACGATCTAACGGTGTGCACTGAAGAATAACATATAGGTTATGCACTTTTCGCATTACATTGCATTGCACACCAGAACAAAATCATTCCAATGTTCATTATAGAGATAACGTGTGTTGTTGCATTGCATTGCACAAACGATCTAACGTTGTGCACTGAAGAAAAACATATAGGTTATGCACATTTTGCATTGCATTGCATTGCACACCAGAACTAAATAATTCCCATTTTCATTAAAGAGATAACGTGTGTTGTTGCATTGCATTGCATTGCACACCAGAACTAAATGATTCCCATTTTCATTAAAGAGATAACGTGTGTTGTTGCATTGCATTGCACAAACGATCTAAAGTTGTGCACTGAAGAATAACATATAGGTTATGCTCTTTTCGCATTGCATTGCATTGCACACCAGAACAATATCATTCCCAAGTTCATTATAGAGATAACGTTTGTTGGTGCATTGCATTGCATTGCACAAACGATCTAACGTCGCGCACTGAAGAATAACATATAGGTTATGCACTTTTCGCATTGCATTGCATTGCATTGAATTGCATTGGACTAACGATCTAACGTTGTGCACTGAACAATATCATATATGTTATGCACTTTTTGCATTGCATTGCACACCAGAACTACTTCATTCCCATGTTGATTAAAGACATAACGTGTGTTGTTGCATTGTATTGCATTGCATTGCATTACATTACATTACATTACATTACATTGCATTGCATTGCATTGCATTGCATTGCATTGCATTGCATTGCATTGAATTGCATTGCACTAACGATCTAACGTTGTGCACTGAAGAATAACATATAGGTTATGCACTTTTTTGCTTACAATGCATTGCACACTAGAACTACCTCATTCCCATGTTGATTAAAGACATAACGTGTGTTGTTGCATTGCATTTTATTGCATTGCATTGCATTGCACTGCACTGCACTGCATTGCATTGCATTGCTTTGCATTGCATTGCATTGCATGCACTAACGATCTAATGTTGTGCACTGAAGAATAACATATGCACTTTTCGCATTGCATTGCATTGCACACCAGAACTAACTCAATCCCATGTTTATTAAAGACATGACATGAGTGTTGGGTCATTGCATTGCATTGCTTAGCGTTCTAACGTTGTGCACTGAAGAATAACATATAGGTTATGTACTTTTCGCATTGCATTGCAATGCACACCAGAACAAAATCATTCCCAAGTTCATTATATAGATAATATGTGTGTTGTTGCATTGCATTGCATTGTATAGCGATCTAACGTTGTGCACTGAAGAATAACATATAGGTTATGCACTTTTCGCATTGCATTGCATTGCACACCAGAACTAAATCATTCCCATCTTGATTAAAGACATAACGTGTGTTGTTGCATTGCATTGTATTGCATTGCATTGCACTAGCGATGTAACGTTGTGCACTGAAGAATAACATATAGGTTATGCACTTTTTGCATTGCATTGTATTGCACACTAGAACTTAACCATTCCCATGTTCATTAAAGAGATGGTATGTGTGTTGTTGCATTGCACTAACGATCTAACGTTGTGCACTGAAGAATAACATATAGGTTATGCACTTTTTGCATTGCATTGCATTGCACACCAGAAGTATCTCATTCCCATGTTGATTAAAGACATAACGTGTGTTGTTGCATTGCATTGTATTGCATTGTATTGTATTGCATTGCATTGCATTGCATTGCATTGCATTGCATGGCATTGCATTGCATTGCATTGCACACATACAACACACATATCATCTTTTCGCATTGCATTGCACACCAGAACAAAATCATTCCCAAGTTCATTATAGAGATGATATGTGTGTTGTTGCATTGCATTGCATTGCATTGAATTGCATTGCACTAACGATCTAACGTTGTGCACTGAAGAATAACATATAGGTTATGCACTTTTTGCTTTGCATTGCACACCAGAACTAACTCATTCCCATGTTCATTAAAGAGATAACATATGTGTTTGTTGCATTGCATTGCACAAACGATCTAACGTTGTGCACTGAAGAATAACATATGGGTTATGCACTTTTCGCATTGCATTGCATTACATTGCACAAACGATCTAACGGTGTGCACTGAAGAATAACATATAGGTTATGCACTTTTTGCATTGCATTGCATTGCACACCAGAACTACCTCATTCCCATGTTGATTAAAGACATAACGTGTGTTGTTGCATTGCATTGTATTGCATTGCATTGCATGCATTGCACTGAACTAACGATCTAACGTTGTGCACTGTAGAATAACATATAGGTTATGCACTTTTTGCATTGCATTGCATTGCACACTAGAACTTAACCATTCCCATGTTCATTAAAGAGATGGTATGTGTGTTGTTGCATTGCATTGCACTAACGATCTAACGTTGTGCACTGAAGAATAACATATAGGTTATGCACTTTTTGCATTGCATTGCATTGCACACCAGAAGTACCTCATTCCCATGTTGATTAAAGACATAACGTGTGTTGTTGCATTGCATTGTATTGCATTGCATTGCATTGCATTGTATTGTATTGCATTGCATTGATTTGCATTGCATTGCATTGCATTGCATTGCATTGCATTGATTTGCATTGCTTTGCACTGCACTGCACTGCACTGCATTGCATTGCATTGAACTAACGATCTACGAACTAACGTTTGTGCATTGCATTACATTGCACAAACGATCTAACGGTGTGCACTGAAGAATAACATATAGGTTATGCACTTTTCGCATTACATTGCATTGCACACCAGAACAAAATCATTCCAATGTTCATTATAGAGATAACGTGTGTTGTTGCATTGCATTGCACAAACGATCTAACGTTGTGCACTGAAGAAAAACATATAGGTTATGCACATTTTGCATTGCATTGCATTGCACACCAGAACTAAATAATTCCCATTTTCATTAAAGAGATAACGTGTGTTGTTGCATTGCATTGCATTGCACACCAGAACTAAATGATTCCCATTTTCATTAAAGAGATAACGTGTGTTGTTGCATTGCATTGCACAAACGATCTAAAGTTGTGCACTGAAGAATAACATATAGGTTATGCTCTTTTCGCATTGCATTGCATTGCACACCAGAACAATATCATTCCCAAGTTCATTATAGAGATAACGTTTGTTGGTGCATTGCATTGCATTGCACAAACGATCTAACGTCGCGCACTGAAGAATAACATATAGGTTATGCACTTTTCGCATTGCATTGCATTGCATTGAATTGCATTGGACTAACGATCTAACGTTGTGCACTGAACAATATCATATATGTTATGCACTTTTTGCATTGCATTGCACACCAGAACTACTTCATTCCCATGTTGATTAAAGACATAACGTGTGTTGTTGCATTGTATTGCATTGCATTGCATTACATTACATTACATTACATT
Organism: Abramis brama; assembly: GCF_963993115.1. NCBI lineage: Eukaryota > Metazoa > Chordata > Actinopteri > Cypriniformes > Leuciscidae > Abramis > Abramis brama. The sequence goes on along the minus strand of NC_139965.1, from coordinate 45,668,112 downwards.
GCATTGCATTGCATTGCATTGCATTGCATTGCATTGCATTGAATTGCATTGCACTAACGATCTAACGTTGTGCACTGAAGAATAACATATAGGTTATGCACTTTTTTGCTTACAATGCATTGCACACTAGAACTACCTCATTCCCATGTTGATTAAAGACATAACGTGTGTTGTTGCATTGCATTTTATTGCATTGCATTGCATTGCACTGCACTGCATTGCATTGCATTGCTTTGCATTGCATTGCATTGCATGCACTAACGATCTAATGTTGTGCACTGAAGAATAACATATGCACTTTTCGCATTGCATTGCATTGCACACCAGAACTAACTCAATCCCATGTTTATTAAAGACATGACATGAGTGTTGGGTCATTGCATTGCATTGCTTAGCGTTCTAACGTTGTGCACTGAAGAATAACATATAGGTTATGTACTTTTCGCATTGCATTGCAATGCACACCAGAACAAAATCATTCCCAAGTTCATTATATAGATAATATGTGTGTTGTTGCATTGCATTGCATTGTATAGCGATCTAACGTTGTGCACTGAAGAATAACATATAGGTTATGCACTTTTCGCATTGCATTGCATTGCACACCAGAACTAAATCATTCCCATCTTGATTAAAGACATAACGTGTGTTGTTGCATTGCATTGTATTGCATTGCATTGCACTAGCGATGTAACGTTGTGCACTGAAGAATAACATATAGGTTATGCACTTTTTGCATTGCATTGTATTGCACACTAGAACTTAACCATTCCCATGTTCATTAAAGAGATGGTATGTGTGTTGTTGCATTGCACTAACGATCTAACGTTGTGCACTGAAGAATAACATATAGGTTATGCACTTTTTGCATTGCATTGCATTTCACACCAGAAGTATCTCATTCCCATGTTGATTAAAGACATAACGTGTGTTGTTGCATTGCATTGTATTGCATTGTATTGTATTGCATTGCATTGCATTGCATTGCATTGCATTGCATTGCATTGCACACATACAACACACATATCATCTTTTCGCATTGCATTGCACACCAGAACAAAATCATTCCCAAGTTCATTATAGAGATGATATGTGTGTTGTTGCATTGCATTGCATTGCATTGAATTGCATTGCACTAACGATCTAACGTTGTGCACTGAAGAATAACATATAGGTTATGCACTTTTTGCTTTGCATTGCACACCAGAACTAACTCATTCCCATGTTCATTAAAGAGATAACATATGTGTTTGTTGCATTGCATTGCACAAACGATCTAACGTTGTGCACTGAAGAATAACATATGGGTTATGCACTTTTCGCATTGCATTGCATTACATTGCACAAACGATCTAACGGTGTGCACTGAAGAATAACATATAGGTTATGCTCTTTTCGCATTGCATTGCATTGCACACCAGAACTACCTCATTCCCATGTTGATTAAAGACATAACGTGTGTTGTTGCATTGCATTGTATTGCATTGCATTGCATGCATTGCACTGAACTAACGATCTAACGTTGTGCACTGTAGAATAACATATAGGTTATGCACTTTTTGCATTGCATTGCATTGCACACTAGAACTTAACCATTCCCATGTTCATTAAAGAGATGGTATTTGTGTTGTTGCATTGCATTGCACTAACGATCTAACGTTGTGCACTGAAGAATAACATATAGGTTATGCACTTTTTGCATTGCATTGCATTGCACACCAGAACTACCTCATTCCCATGTTGATTAAAGACATAACGTGTGTTGTTGCATTGCATTGTATTGCATTGCATTGCATGCATTGCACTGAACTAACGATCTAACGTTGTGCACTGTAGAATAACATATAGGTTATGCACTTTTTGCATTGCATTGCATTGCACACTAGAACTTAACCATTCCCATGTTCATTAAAGAGATGGTATGTGTGTTGTTGCATTGCATTGCACTAACGATCTAACGTTGTGCACTGAAGAATAACATATAGGTTATGCACTTTTTGCATTGCATTGCACACCAGAAGTACCTCATTCCCATGTTGATTAAAGACATAACGTGTGTTGTTGCATTGCATTGTATTGCATTGCATTGCATTGTATTGTATTGCATTGCATTGATTTGCATTGCATTGCATTGCATTGCATTGCATTGCATTGCATTGCATTGCATTGATTTGCATTGCTTTGCACTGCACTGCACTGCACTGCATTGCATTGCATTGAACTAACGATCTACGAACTAACGTTTGTGCATTGCATTACATTGCACAAACGATCTAACGGTGTGCACTGAAGAATAACATATAGGTTATGCACTTTTCGCATTACATTGCATTGCACACCAGAACAAAATCATTCCAATGTTCATTATAGAGATAACGTGTGTTGTTGCATTGCATTGCACAAACGATCTAACGTTGTGCACTGAAGAAAAACATATAGGTTATGCACATTTTGCATTGCATTGCATTGCACACCAGAACTAAATAATTCCCATTTTCATTAAAGAGATAACGTGTGTTGTTGCATTGCATTGCATTGCACACCAGAACTAAATGATTCCCATTTTCATTAAAGAGATAACGTGTGTTGTTGCATTGCATTGCACAAACGATCTAAAGTTGTGCACTGAAGAATAACATATAGGTTATGCTCTTTTCGCATTGCATTGCATTGCACACCAGAACAATATCATTCCCAAGTTCATTATAGAGATAACGTTTGTTGGTGCATTGCATTGCATTGCACAAACGATCTAACGTCGCGCACTGAAGAATAACATATAGGTTATGCACTTTTCGCATTGCATTGCATTGCATTGAATTGCATTGGACTAACGATCTAACGTTGTGCACTGAACAATATCATATATGTTATGCACTTTTTGCATTGCATTGCACACCAGAACTACTTCATTCCCATGTTGATTAAAGACATAACGTGTGTTGTTGCATTGTATTGCATTGCATTGCATTACATTACATTACATTACATTGCATTGCATTGCATTGCATTGCATTGCATTGAATTGCATTGCACTAACGATCTAACGTTGTGCACTGAAGAATAACATATAGGTTATGCACTTTTTTGCTTACAATGCATTGCACACTAGAACTACCTCATTCCCATGTTGATTAAAGACATAACGTGTGTTGTTGCATTGCATTTTATTGCATTGCATTGCATTGCACTGCACTGCACTGCATTGCATTGCATTGCTTTGCATTGCATTGCATTGCATGCACTAACGATCTAATGTTGTGCACTGAAGAATAACATATGCACTTTTCGCATTGCATTGCATTGCACACCAGAACTAACTCAATCCCATGTTTATTAAAGACATGACATGAGTGTTGGGTCATTGCATTGCATTGCTTAGCGTTCTAACGTTGTGCACTGAAGAATAACATATAGGTTATGTACTTTTCGCATTGCATTGCAATGCACACCAGAACAAAATCATTCCCAAGTTCATTATATAGATAATATGTGTGTTGTTGCATTGCATTGCATTGTATAGCGATCTAACGTTGTGCACTGAAGAATAACATATAGGTTATGCACTTTTCGCATTGCATTGCATTGCACACCAGAACTAAATCATTCCCATCTTGATTAAAGACATAACGTGTGTTGTTGCATTGCATTGTATTGCATTGCATTGCATTGATTTGCATTGCTTTGCACTAACGATCTAACGTTGTGCACTGAAGAATAACATATAGGTTATGCACTTTTTGCATTGCATTGCATTGCACACCAGAACTAAATCATTCCCATGTTCTTTAAAGAGATGATATGTGTGTTGTTGCATTGCATTGCATTGCATTGCATTGCACTAGCGATGTAACGTTGTGCACTGAAGAATAACATATAGGTTATGCACTTTTTGCATTGCATTGTATTGCACACTAGAACTTAACCATTCCCATGTTCATTAAAGAGATGGTATGTGTGTTGTTGCATTGCACTAACGATCTAACGTTGTGCACTGAAGAATAACATATAGGTTATGCACTTTTTGCATTGCATTGCATTGCACACCAGAAGTATCTCATTCCCATGTTGATTAAAGACATAACGTGTGTTGTTGCATTGCATTGTATTGCATTGTATTGTATTGCATTGCATTGCATTGCATTGCATTGCATTGCATTGCATTGCACACATACAACACACATATCATCTTTTCGCATTGCATTGCACACCAGAACAAAATCATTCCCAAGTTCATTATAGAGATGATATGTGTGTTGTTGCATTGCATTGCATTGCATTGAATTGCATTGCACTAACGATCTAACGTTGTGCACTGAAGAATAACATATAGGTTATGCACTTTTTGCATTGCATTGCATTGCACACCAGAACTACCTCATTCCCATGTTGATTAAAGACATAACGTGTGTTGTTGCATTGCATTGTATTGCATTGCATTGCATGCATTGCACTGAACTAACGATCTAACGTTGTGCACTGTAGAATAACATATAGGTTATGCACTTTTTGCATTGCATTGCATTGCACACTAGAACTTAACCATTCCCATCTTGATTAAAGACATAACGTGTGTTGTTGCATTGCAATTGTATTGTATTGCATTGCATTGATTTGCATTGCTTTGCACTAACGATCTAACGTTGTGCACTGAAGAATAACATATAGGTTATGCACTTTTCGCATTGCATTGCATTGCACACCAGAACTAAATCATTCCCATCTTGATTAAAGACATAACGTGTGTTGTTGCATTGCATTGTATTGTATTGCATTGCATTGATTTGCATTGCTTTGCACTAACGATCTAACGTTGTGCACTGAAGAATAACATATAGGTTATGCACTTTTTGCATTGCATTGCATTGCACACCAGAACTAAATCATTCCCATGTTCTTTAAAGAGATGATATGTGTGTTGTTGCATTGCATTGCATTGCATTGCATTGCACTAGCGATGTAACGTTGTGCACTGAAGAATAACATATAGGTTATGCACTTTTTGCATTGCATTGTATTGCACACTAGAACTTAACCATTCCCATGTTCATTAAAGAGATGGTATGTGTGTTGTTGCATTGCACTAACGATCTAACGTTGTGCACTGAAGAATAACATATAGGTTATGCACTTTTTGCATTGCATTGCATTGCACACCAGAAGTATCTCATTCCCATGTTGATTAAAGACATAACGTGTGTTGTTGCATTGCATTGTATTGCATTGTATTGTATTGCATTGCATTGCATTGCATTGCATTGCACACATACAACACACATATCATCTTTTCGCATTGCATTGCACACCAGAACAAAATCATTCCCAAGTTCATTATAGAGATGATATGTGTGTTGTTGCATTGCATTGCATTGCATTGAATTGCATTGCACTAACGATCTAACGTTGTGCACTGAAGAATAACATATAGGTTATGCACTTTTTGCATTGCATTGCATTGCACACCAGAACTACCTCATTCCCATGTTGATTAAAGACATAACGTGTGTTGTTGCATTGCATTGTATTGCATTGCATTGCATGCATTGCACTGAACTAACGATCTAACGTTGTGCACTGTAGAATAACATATAGGTTATGCACTTTTTGCATTGCATTGCATTGCACACTAGAACTTAACCATTCCCATGTTCATTAAAGAGATGGTATGTGTGTTGTTGCATTGCATTGCACTAACGATCTAACGTTGTGCACTGAAGAATAACATATAGGTTATGCACTTTTTGCATTGCATTGCATTGCACACCAGAAGTACCTCATTCCCATGTTGATTAAAGACATAACGTGTGTTGTTGCATTGCATTGTATTGCATTGCATTGCATTGTATTGTATTGCATTGCATTGATTTGCATTGCATTGCATTGCATTGCACTGCACTGCACTGCACTGCATTGCATTGCATTGAACTAACGATCTAACGTTGTGCACTGTAGAATAACATATAGGTTATGCACTTTTTGCATTGCATTGCATTGCACACCAGAACTAAATCATTCTCATGGTCATTAAAGCGATAACGTGTGTTGTTGCATTGCATGCATTGCACACTAGAACTTAACCATTCCCATGTTCATTAAAGAAATGGTATGTGTGTTGTTGCATTGCATTGCACTAACGATCTAACATTGTGCTCTGAAGAATAACATATAGGTTATGCACTTTTTGCTTTGCATTGCACACTAGAACTTAACCATTCCCATGTTCATTAAAGAGATGGTATGTGTGTTGTTGCATTGCATTGCACTAACGATCTAACGTTGTGCACTGAAGAATAACATATAGGTTATGCACTTTTTGCTTTGCATTGCACACCAGAACTAACTCATTCCCATGTTCATTAAAGAGATAACATATGTGTTTGTTGCATTGCATTGCACAAACGATCTAACGTTGTGCACTGAAGAATAACATATGGGTTATGCACTTTTCGCATTGCATTGCATTACATTGCACAAACGATCTAACGGTGTGCACTGAAGAATAACATATAGGTTATGCTCTTTTCGCATTGCATTGCATTGCACACCAGAACAAAATCATTCCCAAGTTCATTATATAGATGATATGTGTGTTGTTGCATTGCATTGCATTGCATTGCATCGCATTGCTTTGCATTGCATGGCATTACATTGCATTGCATTGCATTGAATTGCATTGCACTAACGATCTAACGTTGTGCACTGAAGAATAACATATGGGTTATGCACTTTTCGCATTGCATTGCACACCAGAACAAAATCATTCCCATGTTCATTAACGAGATAACGTGTGTTGTTGCATTGCATTGCATTACATTGCACAAACGATCTAACGGTGTGCACTGAAGAATAACATATAGGTTATGCACTTTTCGCATTACATTGCATTGCACACCAGAACAAAATCATTCCAATGTTCATTATAGAGATAACGTGTGTTGTTGCATTGCATTGCACAAACGATCTAACGTTGTGCACTGAAGAAAAACATATAGGTTATGCACATTTTGCATTGCATTGCATTGCACACCAGAACTAAATAATTCCCATTTTCATTAAAGAGATAACGTGTGTTGTTGCATTGCATTGCATTGCACACCAGAACTAAATGATTCCCATTTTCATTAAAGAGATAACGTGTGTTGTTGCATTGCATTGCACAAACGATCTAAAGTTGTGCACTGAAGAATAACATATAGGTTATGCTCTTTTCGCATTGCATTGCATTGCACACCAGAACAATATCATTCCCAAGTTCATTATAGAGATAACGTTTGTTGGTGCATTGCATTGCATTGCACTAACGATCTAACGTTGTGCACTGAAGAATAACATATAGGTTATGCACTTTTTGCATTGCATTGCATTGCACACCAGAACTAAATCATTCCCATGTTCATTAAAGAGATGCTATGTGTGTTGTTGATTAAAGACATAACGTGTGTTATTGCATTGCATTGCACTGTATTGCATTGCATTGCATTGCTTTGCACTGCTTTGCACTGCATTGCATTGCATTGCATTGCATTACATTGCATTGCATTGCATTGCATTGCACTAACGTTGTGCACTGAAGAATAACATATAGGTTATGCACGTTTTGCATTGCATTGCATTGCACACCAGAACTAAATCATTCCCATGTTGATTAAAGACATAACGTGTGTTGTTGCATTGCATTGCATTGCTTTGCACTGCATTGCATTGCATTGCACTAACGATCTAAAACGCACTGAAGAATGACATATGCACTTTTCGCATTGCATTGCACACCAGAACTAACTAACTATGTGTTGTTGCTTTGCACAAACTGTCTAATTGTGAATTGTGTGAACTAATTGTGCATTGAAGAATAACATATAGTCTGTGCACCACTTGCATTGCATTGCACAACAGAACTAACTCAATCCCATGTTCATTAAAGAGATAACGTGTGTTGTTGCATTGCATTGGATTACATTGCATTGCACACACGATCTAACGTTGTGTATTGAAGAATAACATAGGCTATGCACTTCTTGCATTGCATTGCACTAACGATCTAACTTTGTGCACTGAAGAATAACATATACGTTATGCACTTTTCGCATTGCATTGCACACCAGAACTAACTCAATCCAATGTTCATTCAAGACATATGTGTGTTGTTGCATTGCATTGCATTGTTAGATCGTTAGTGCAATGCAATGCAATGGAATGCAACAACACACATATCATCTCTTTAATGAACATGGGAATGATTTAGTTCTGGTGTGCAATGCAATGCAAGAAGTGCATAGCCTATGTTATTCTTCAATGCACAACTTTAGATCGTGTGTGCAATGCAATGCAATGCAATGCAACAATACATATGCTATCACTTTAATGAACATGGGAATGAGTTAGATATGTTGTGCAATGCAATGCAAGAAGTGCAAGGCTATATGTTATTCTTCAATGCATAACGTTATTGCACAGTTTGTGCAATGTAACAACACATATGTGTTTAATGAACATGGGATTGAGTTAGTTCTGGTGTGCAATGCAAATTTGCCTAGTAAAAAACAGAGTTTGTGTTGTTGAATCATATTTTTTTCTAGTACCTCTTAAATATAGAGCTCATGACAAATAAAAGTTCCAGATGGACAAACATTAACTGCAAAACCCAGTGTGAATAACAATATCTTAAAATAAACTAGAGAGTGGATACACAGATATGGCCTATTTATGAATGAAATTCATGCATTTATTTGTCATTTAAACTGATGCAAACAGGGAAAGAGAGTAGAAAACACTTATTATCCTGTCGCCCCCTCTAGTGGACAGCATTGAGTATTACGGCCTTCATTGCTTTTTCAATGGATTTTTTGGGGAAAGTAAGTCTTTTTTTATTTTTATTTTTTATTAATGTTTATTACAAACTCTCGTGGAGACAACAGCAAAGAAAAAGGCAAGGTATCAACAAAATGCAGGTTTGACAATGAAAAAGATCAAAAAAAAAATAAGGCATTGTTCTCAAATAAATAATATGTGTGACAGGACCAAAAACATTTCAGCAGCATAACAAATAGCTTCTACAGTTTGTTTAGAATTTTTTACAAGGTTCAAGGAGGATAATAACATACGAAATTCATTTTTAAAACAGTTTACATTTGGCAATTGTTTTTTCCATTTATTTTTGTGAATGTTCAAACCCATAATGATGATAAGGTTAATCAAAAGTGAAATGTCCCTCGTCAGTTTAGAATTATAAATAAGAATATCTTCGATTGTAAATTGTTCAAGTTCACTCATTTTATTATTTAACCAGCTATGGACATCTTGCCAGAACTTCCTACTAACTGAGCAAAGGAAGAATAAATGTTCTGTTCGTTCTGGGTTTTCATGACAAAAGTCGCAAGGGTCAACTTCAAAACCAAATCTACCCCTCAGTGTCTCCGCAGATGGATAGTAGTTGTTAAGAATTTTAAATTGCATTTCTTTTACTTTGGGTGCAATTGGCCATTTTATAAATTTCCAATGTTTTTCTGCAATTGTTGGATTATCTAATATTTTAGATATTAGTTTAGATAATAGTTGGATTATCTAATATCTAATATTTTATCATAATCATGATATATATATATATATATATATATATATATATATATATATATATATATATATATATATATATACAGGGTGCGATTTGTGAAAAAAACAGAGGGGGGGATGTTTTGAAACATTTTTATTCATAAAAATAAATCATGACAACATGAACTTTATTCACTGCATTTGCTGCTCTGGACCCTTTTCATTGTTCCCAGCTAGCTAGCTAGAGTTTTCGCGCTGAAAAATTACATAAATATTTGTACTTGGTGACATTCTGAAAAGCAGTACATGGATCAAAGCTAATGGACAGGATCAGATAAATCAGAGCTTAGATTCTCTGCCCGAGCCGGAACTTGACCCGACCCGACCCGGGCCCTTGATCCAGCACTTGTGTTACAAAATGCAACACGTCACGTGTCATGCTCAGCGTCTCCTCCACTCGCACGCATCACACCGGCCCGGGATAATAAACTTTAAAAATATTTATTTTGTTTAAAAAATATTCTATATTCTAAAACCTTGTTGAATTAAATTAGAGTTGTAGCCTACTAGGCCTACTCCTCCTAGGCCATCCAAAGTTCATCCAAAGTTCATTCTTGTTCATTTTCTGTGTTCATCATTGTTCACGTTTTTTTTTTTTTTTTTTTTTTTTTGCGTTTCTTCATTCGGATACATTTGCGATCCATTTCATTCTGAATAAACAAACAAGGCAGTTTACATGATTTGTCCTTGTTGCATTATTCATTAAGATAATAATTAATAAATGCACACACAATTATCTGTGAACTTGATAAATGTTGCAGATATGTTTTACTATGCACAAACAAATGCCTTTCAACTTATGTGTGCACAATTCAGAAGCAGTAAATGAATGTGCAGCAATTTGTACAGAGATTCTGTAGGCCTACTATAGGCCTATGTGTTGTAGCCATTAAATAAGCTCATTTAGTTTCATATTTGTTAAAATATTATAATGTTATTTTTTTCCATCTATGTTGATTTATGAAAAGTGAACAGCAAAAGTAAGATAGGATGTGCAGTAGCCTATATCGGGAGACTTGGAGTGGGTCAGACATGATTTTGACCACTTCATTAAGTTTTGTTTTGTAGAAAACCTTTCTTTAAAGTGAATTTCGTTTTGTATAAATTGTATCTTAATTGTAATACATTTTTCATCAACGAATTGCATGTATTTAATAAATAAGAAGCAAATATAGCAGACATAGGCTATAATCATAGAGGCGCGCTGCGGTCATTGCAGTGCACGTTAACTGGAGCGCATCTCATCATAAATTAACCGAAACTAAGTGTATGCCTCAAAGAGAATATTAAGAAATATATCTAAAGAAAGCTTGAAATGTCTTTAAACGAAACAATTCAAAACGAAAAGAAATAGGCAACACTCTGATGTAATCCATGCATTTATCCATATATGCGCATTCACTACGGAGATGGCGATCGTCAACTTCATCTTTGCTTCATCTCAACTTCCCTGGCGCCACCCCTGGGTTTAAATCGGGCTCGGGCTCATAATTACAGATAATGTGTCTGGCCGGGCCGACAAAGTCAATTCGCCTCATTCGGCCTTCGCGCCCAGGACCTCTAGACGCGCGTAAACGCGTCTTTACATTGACTTAACATTGAAGTCACTCAAGAGTGAGTGAGTAATCAAAAAACCTTTGCGTTTAGCCTCAATTGAGTAAAACACTGTATGTGTAACTTCGGCCATTCTTAGTGGTGTGACTGGGCTGCTTGTCATCATAGAAACAGATAATCAGACTGTGATGTTTATTCCCGCTTCAGTAATATGCTGAATATGCGGCGTAAAAAAAGACCTGCAACCGTCTCGCAAGTGTTGATAGGCTATTACTCGTCGTGAGGTGTAACCAATCATATAGCGCCGTGGGCGGGACATCGAGCGAGTCTGCAGAGTGGTGATTACAGAGAGGCTGCGGAGCCAGTCAAAGTAGCGCATTTTAAAATAAAATGGACTTTAATCAAACCACGGATCCGTGATAAGTTTTGTGATCCTCCTCGCCACTAGTGAAGTAGCACTGATCACTTTGAAGGGGGGATAAATTTATCCCCACCGGGGATAAAAATAATTAAGCAGAGGCAGGGATACATTGACCAGAAAGGGGGAAATCCCACGCATCCCCCCCGGCAAATCGCACCCTGTATATATATAATATATCCTTTGAAAACATTATTTAAATATTTGTTGTAACATTTTTGTCCGTAATGTTCTCCTAGCGTTAAGTTTGGAAGTTTGATTTGGACTTTAGAAAAACTAATTGTGTTTTTTAATCAGCTGTATCGATAGATTTACAGATTTTCTTATATTCTTTAAGAGAACATTGAATATTATTAAATTTGTTTTTTTAAATCTTGTAACTGTAAGATTTCACCGTTTATATAAAAAATGTCATGTACAAAGATAATGCCTTGGTCAAACCAAAGATGGTTGAACAAAGACTTTTTGTTTGATACAATTACTCTATTATTCCACAAGGTGGCACAATGAGGGGTAAAGTTATGGGTAAATACCATCTTCCAATGATGCAAACTTGTTTATAAAACTCAGATAATTTAAAAGGTATTTTAGAAATTTCAAAGTCACATTTCAAAAGAAAGTTTAACCCACCGAACCTCTTGAAAATACTTTTTGGAATGTGAAACCATACTGAATCCGGCTTCAATAGAAACTCAACCACATTATTTTAAATGTTCCTAACATTGCCTCAAAATCCAATGTTTTGATCCCCCCCTTTAACCAACATAGTAGGTCTTATTTCTCCATATAAATTTATATATAATGGAGTTAATTTTCCTCACGTTTTTGGAGCAATGTAAAGAGATTGACATGGATAAATCAGTTTGGATATACCCTCAGCCTTGGACAATAAGTAACGCCCAAAAATGGAAAGATCTCTACTAAGCCAGTGGTTTAAGGATAATTGATATTTGAATAAGGAAAATTTGAATAAGGAAAATTGATATTTGATAAATTTTTTCTTTCATATTAATTTCCTCTCTTTGTTTTTCATCTTTAACCATCTTAACTCCAAGATATTTAACTTCTTTTTTTTAAGAGGGATTGACATTATTTCTGCATCTATACAGTCATATAACGCAAGTAGTTCACACTTTCATATTTAAACGAAGACCTGAAGCTTTGGAAAAAATTGAAATTATTTGCAATGAATTGCTAACCATAGATTTATCCCATTAAAGATTCGCGCAAAAATTTTTTCTAAATATCGATAAAAAACTATTGCAACGGACGTTGGTAAGTTTATATATATATAACAGCCACGTACCGCACTAGACATTATTATTATTATTAATGGAAGGAAACGTAGGTGTGTTATCCAAGCATTAATGGCAAGGAAAGACTATTATACTGTGAACGGCACATATGAGGTGTTTCTGGGTTTTTCTCCCTCATTTCTGCTTCGAGGTCTTGATTGTGGCATTTCTTTGAGGTTTAGAATCCAGTATTTCTATCATTATTTTGTCTTTTATGAATTTAATAAAGAACTCTGTCTCGTATTCTGTCCAAACACACCGCGTCATCTACGTCAGGTGACCTGTAAATGCGCAAAAACTGTTTCCACTGCAGTTTTGCGAAATATTTCTTTTTCGAATTGCTTGAAAAACCAGCGGAAAAACTTTTTTTGCGATAAATGGGAGTTTTGGCGAAATTGACGTGTTTCCATTGGGCGTATTTTCAATTCGCAATTTCAATTTGCGCAATTTGAAGGGTAATGGAAACGCGGCTATAGTGTCGTCTGCAAACTGACTAAGGCGAAATTCGTAATCAAAAAAAATGTATAGGCTACCTTGAAAATTTGGATGATTTAATATCAGATGCTAGTAGCTGTGAACATAAAATGAACAACTTGGGACTAATTGGACATCCTTGTCTTATTCCGCAAGTTATATTTATTCTTGGTGTTAGTCCTGCGTTTAAGGAGACATAACTGCAAATATCAGTATAGAACATTTTGATTACTGAACACATTTTTTTGTCGAATCCAACATTTTCTAAAGTAGAAAATAAAAAAATCGTGTTCTATAGAATCGAAAGCTTTGAAATAGTCTATAAATAAAATAAGGCTTTCCGATTCCAGAATAGACCGATAGTCCAGCATGTCCAATATTAATCTCACATTATTACATACTTCTACCTTTTATAAACGCAGACTGAGTTTCATCTACTATTTTATCAATACTGTTTTCAATCTCTCTGCATTTATTAACGCTAATAACTTATAGCCTATAATATAACTTAATAATAGGCCTCCAATTATCTAAATTTGTTTTATCTTTTTTTGTTTTGGGGAGTAGGGTTATTATACCAGTTTTCATTGTTGGAGTAAGACATTCGATAAATGCATTCAATAACAATTATTTGATATCTTCCCAAAAAAACCGTCAAAAATTCCGAGGTCAACCCATCAATTCCAGGTGACTTCCCATGTTTCATTTTTTTCAGGGCATTTTCTATTTCTTGCAGATTTATTTTGCCGTCTAACCTTTTTTTTGTCATTCTCCCCAATCCTTTTAATATTGCTCTTAATCAGACTAAAAGGGATTCACAGTCCTCTTTGTGGAAATTTGAGCTATAAGAGTAAAAGAGTTGAACTTCCTCCTGTATTTGGCTATAGGCTCTTCTATGACTGTGTCATTTTCTGTTAATTTGCAGATTCTTTTTATACCTAGACTTTTCTAAGCCATAGAAATATGTTGTGTTCTTCTCACCTTCTTCGATCCATCTAGCCCTGGATCGTACAAAGGCTACACTTGCTTTTTCTAAATAAATTTCATCAAGCTGTTTTTGGAGGGAGTTCAACTCCGTTAGTTCTTCCTCCGAAGCATTAGTTTTACCACAGAGTATGTTAATCCTTTTCAGTATTTCTTTCTGTTTAAGTTTACTTGTTTTTGACATGCTTTTTCCTGTTTCAATTGCCAACCTCTTTGTTTCAAATTTAAACCATTCCCACTTCCCTTTATTTGACATATTCATTCCTTTTACTTTTAGACAGAGGGATTTTATTTGTTTGCAAAAACCATCATTTGATAAAAGTATATTATTTAGTTTCCATATATTACCCGAAGAGCGGGAAAGTAAGTCTGACCAGTTAGAAAAGATATAAGCGAGTCAGACCAGTCTAAAGGTCTGAGCTGAGTTTGGTGAAGCATTACAGTTCTAGGCGGAGGCAATTTCTCATAATAATAATAATAATAATGTTTAAATATATGCTGGCTTTCTAAAGCCAACATTATAAAGAAAACTCAGAGAAACATCGACCAATTCAGTATGTAAAATTTTTTTATTAGTTTAAAACTAATAACATTTTAAAGGTATGCCGTGCTCTTCAACCGACATGATTTTAATTAATCCGAAACCTGGTAATTTTGTCAGTATTAATGTACGTTCACTAGCTTCTACACATGCTTACATTCATAATTATACATTTTGTGTCTATTAAATTTTCAAAATTATTTATAGCCTACATATGTCACACACGTCTACCTGCCTTTTGATGTAAATAAAAGACAAGAGTGGTAAATGTTACGGACATATGGTCCATACTGTACATATGGGACAGTTCAGCCTATTATTGCCTTATTTTTATTTCCACTTCCCTTTTACCCAAAGAAACGGAACTATTTGCACTGTATTTATCAATGGGAAATACATCATGCTAAAATAATCTGTCTACTGTGGTTCACATTATTGGGGTCGCTTGCAAGTCTCAGCAGCGCGAATTACGTGACCAGCAACATATTTCTGCTTCAAATATTGTGCGTAGTTAACAGTGAGTGGTGGTTTCGGACATTATTTTATTGCAGTGCATTTGTCAGTGCCGCACTCGTACTGACTCTTATTCTGCCTGACAGAAAGAAAAGCTCGTCACTTACTGAAGGCGGAGCGTTTTGACCAATCAGATGAAAGGGGCGTTTCTGCACCGCCCACGTGTGTAAATGAAATATCTAACCCATAAACCGATTGTAAACCACAAACGAAAAATGAAAAATCAAGCCAAAACCTCATTTTTCATTTTTTAAACTAAACTAAAAAACGAATAAACGAGCTGGTTTTCAATCCGTGTATCATTCGTGGTCCGTGTACGTTTTGATAGTTTGTTTTCCAATTTGAAATGAAATAAGCAGAAACGAGAAAACGGCCCCTTTATTCGTTTTTTCGTTTTTTAAAAAAAACGAAAAAACGAGATTTCGGCTTGATTTTTCGTTTTTTAGTTCACAGGCAAAAAACGAATAAATTACTTCAAAATTCGTTTTCCACATGTGGGCAGCCTGACACGCCCCCTTCCGCCGATTGGTCAAGCAAATCTGAGCATGTGACGTCATCAGTTGTCGCTCAGGTCAGGGTCAGGTCTGTTCAACAAAATAATAGTCCTTTACTTTGGCTACAGATTCTTAAACTGTACAGGGCAGGTCCGGGCTTTCTTCTGTGCAACTTTACGCGTTTCACAGAAATCTTTACATCAGAAATATTAATTATTAGTCTGCCACCAGCCTGTTTTATTTAGCTGTGTGTGGTGAAGCTGCGCTTGACAGCGCCGAGCGGGAGAGGCTCACTGACCAATGTTCAGATCAGCAGTCAGAATTTTTCTTTTAGACGCTCCGTTTTGCCACGGGATGGTGATTGCAAATACTGTAATGCCAATCGGCTGAGGGTGGGTACCGATGATGGTGAAATACATTTTTACTGAAACTGTAATCATATCCGCGACCCGTGAGAATGAGACAGATGATTGACAGGACGATAGCGGAGGCAATTAAAGGCGCAAGAGAACTACTGTTAACGAAAACATAAATAAAAAACTGTTTAATATAAGTGACTTTGTCTTTGTTTTATTGTTTTTGTTGTTTTTGGTCAAATAATTGTGAACCACAAACTGAGCCTTCGTTTTAAAGGGCAATTTCCAAATATATTTTATTTATTTGTTATATTATGGGTATTTTATAATACAGCATAAATAAAAACAAGCACACGTAATATGTATGCCTATAGGCTAAACACCACAGTTTTTTGGTTTTGTTTGTGTGAACTTTTATCCCCAACCATATTTCTTCATGGGCTCCACTCCAGGGGTCACGCTCAGCACCCCTATTTCCCATGGTACTAACTGTAATTAACAGTATGCTGACCCAGTTTATATGTAAAATCTTTGGTAGGCTATATGTAATCTATATGTAATATCTAAAAACACTTTACAGTGTGATGGAAATAAACTTTTCTTAAAGTGTCTTTCTTGTATATCACCACAGATTTATTGGCACCCTTCTATCTGTGTTGTACTGTATACTGTAATAGACAATTGTCCTGCAGAATAATGAGTTTTTTTGTAAGAAAAACATTGCGACCTATATGTAATATCTAAAAACACTTTACAGTGTGATGGAAATAAACTTTTCTTAAAGTGTCTTTCTTGTATATCACCACAGATTTATTGGCACCCTTCTATCTGTGTTGTACTGTATACTGTAATAGACAATTGTCCTGCAGAATAATGAGTTTTTTTGTAAGAAAAACATTGCGAGCAAATGTCGAATTGTTTTTTGAAATTTAAATTATCAACGTAAGAGGCTTTAGGCTGTCTGATTAACTCTGTATGAACAAACACCCAACTTTGCAGTATAGGTGGCACAGAAGCAGCATCTGACCCTGCATTTAGATTTACATGTAATAGATTACATGTAATTGCATGGCAATTTCATTCTAAGAGGCTATTAAATGTGAAGTGACAACACGAAACACTACTTTCAAAATATAAAAAAACACCAGTAGTTGGTGGCAAGTCAGCCTGATAATGATTAAATACCAATTTTATCCCCATCAGATCACAGTTTCTGATGCAGAAAAGTTAGTTCATGCATTCATGATCTCGAGACTAGATTACTGTAATGCTTTATTAGCCGGTTGTCCTGCATCCTCAATAAACAAGCTACAGTTAGTCCAAAATGCAGCCGCTAGAGTTCTTACTAGATCAAGAAAATATGATCTATAACACCGATTTTAATATCACTACATTGGTAGTATTAACTACAAGGTATTGCTACTGACTTTAAGATCAATAAATTCGAGGCTTTTGGTCATACCTAGGATATCCAGATCCACCAAAGGAGGGAGAGCATTTTCACATTTAGCTCCAAAACTCTGGAATAGTCTTCCTGATACTGTTTGTTGCTCAGACTGGCTCTCCCAGTTTAAAACTAGATTAAAGACGCATCTCTTCAGCCAGGCATTCATATAATACTTTTAATCTTACAGTTAAATCCGGTCTCTAGTTCATAAACGCCAGAGGAGAACTGGCCCCGACTGAGCCATGGGTTCTCCCAAGGTTTTTTTTTTTCTCCATTAGGTCACCTGATGGAGTTTTTCGGTTCCTTGCCACTGTTGCCTTTGGCTTGCTCAGTTGGGGATATTTTGGGGATATTTAATTTTAATTTTATCAATCAATAAATTCCATTAGAAACAAACCTTGTTGTATTATTTTAATTTAATACTGTGAAGCTGCTTTGATACAATCTGTATTGTGAAAAGCGCTATACAAATACACTTGACTTGACTTGACTTGACAATTTACTCATTTAGGCTCACAATAAGCAGATTACATAATTATACCATGAAAAAAAAAAAAAATAAAAAAAAAAATATATATATATATATATATATATATATATATATACACACACACACATATAAAGGCAGGATCACTTACTGGTGGAACCCAAATGGAAGTTCAGTCCTGGCTGTATAATCAAACAATAAAAACAAGAAACAATGCATGCCATCAAGAAAATGTATTGATTCCACAGGAACTTGATCCAGTTTCCCCCATTTTCACTAATAACTACTTTGTGTTAATTCAGAGAACATTCAGAGAACAGTAAGGCAAACTATTAAGCATGAACTCAAACAGGATCAATTAAGATTTTCAAAGCATTTTGGAACTCTTCTTGGTGGAAATTGACGGCACGTTTTCAGCTCATTCTGCAGGACAATTGTCTATTACAGTATACAGTGACACTGATAGAAGGGTGCCAATAAATCTGTGGTGATATACAAGACGCTTTAAGAAAAGTTTATTTCCATCACACTGTAAAGTGTTTTTAGATATTACATATAGATTACATATAGCCTACCAAAGATTTTACATATAAACTGGGTCAGCATACTGTTAATTACCATGGGAAGTAGGGGTGCTGAGCGTGATCCCTGGCGTGGAGCCCATGAAGAAATATGGTTGGGGATAAAAGTTCACACAAACAAAACCAAAAAACTGTGGTGTTTAGCCTATAGGCATACATATTACGTGTGCTTGTTTTTATTTATGCTGTATTATAAAATACCCATAATATAACAAATAAATAAAATATATTTGGAAATTGCCCTTTAAAATGAAGGCTCAGTTTGTGGTTCACAATTATTTGACCAAAAACAACAAAAACAATAAAACAAAGACAAAGTCACTTATATTAAACAGTTTTTTATTTATGTTTTCGTTAACAGTAGTTCTCTTGCGCCTTTAATTGCCTCCGCTATCGTCCTGTCAATCATCCGTCTCATTCTCACGGGTCGCGGATATGATTACAGTTTCAGTAAAAATGTATTTCACCATCATCGGTACCCACCCTCAGCCGATTGGCATTACAGTATTTGCAATCACCATCCCGTGGCAAAACGGAGCGTCTAAAAGAAAAATTCTGACTGCTGATCTGAACATTGGTCAGTGAGCCTCTCCCGCTCGGCGCTGTCAAGCGCAGCTTCACCACACACAGCTAAATAAAACAGGCTGGTGGCAGACTAATAATTAATATTTCTGATGTAAAGATTTCTGTGAAACGCGTAAAGTTGCACAGAAGAAAGCCCGGACCTGCCCTGTACAGTTTAAGAATCTGTAGCCAAAGTAAAGGACTATTATTTTGTTGAACAGACCTGACCCTGACCTGAGCGACAACTGATGACGTCACATGCTCAGATTTGCTTGACCAATCGGCGGAAGGGGGCGTGTCAGGCCGCCCACATGTGGAAAACGAATTTTGAAGTAATTTATTCGTTTTTTGCCTGTGAACTAAAAAACGAAAAATCAAGCCGAAATCTCGTTTTTTCGTTTTTTTGAAAAAACGAAAAAACGAATAAGGGGCCGTTTTCTCGTTTCTGCTTATTTCATTTCAAATTGGAAAACAAACTATCAAAACGTACACGGACCTGTCGTTTTTTATTTAATATTGAAAGTATAAAAATGAGAAAACAGTTCCTTTTTCGATTTTTCATTTTTTCCAAAAAAACGAAAAACAAGAATTCAGCTTGATTTTTCGTTTTTCGTTCTGAGGTAGAAAAAATAATAAACAGCTTGAATATTCGATTTCTACACATGGGCGGGAATGAAACGCCCCTTTCCTCTGATTTGTCAGCCGAAGATTTTCCTCAGTTCTGCACTGCAGAATAAGAGTCCTCCGTTGTGCAGATTCTTAACGCGTTTATTGCAACTAGGCTACATTTAATCTTTTTTTCATCAAACAACCAGACTAACGAATGGTTCGACACAACCCGTACTGGGGAATAGACTAGACAGGGCTTTCTTCTGTGTAGATATAAATTCACCTACGCTTTGCATCAGCTGGGTATGCAGGGTAAATAATATGGAGGGATTATTGGGTCAGATTTAAAACTAAAAGTCTAAAACTAAAAGTCTTAAACGAAAACTATAAGTCTAAATTTGAAACTTAAAGTCTAAGTCGAAAACTAAAAGTCTAAGTCGAAAATGAATTTGGTATTTAGGATTGGGCATTTGGTATTTAGGATAGGGCATTTTGTATTTAGGATTGGGCATTTGGTATTTAGGATAGGGCATTTTGTATTTAGGATTGGGCATTTGGGCATTTAGGGATTTAGGATTGGGAATTTGGTATTTAGGATTGGGCATTTAATCATTTAGCCATTTAGGATTTAGGATTGGGAATTTGGGGATTTAGGATTGGGCATTTGAGGATTGAGGATTGAGGAGTGTATGCAAATAAGGAGGCGTGGCCCAAATACTGAAGGCTGGGTTTGAAATGGCTGGTGCGCAGAGGCACCTTATGGACAGCAGAGGGAGCTCCCAGTGCTAAGGAGCACTGTAATGAAACCAAACAGAGCGAGTGAGCAGGGCTGGAGCGAGTACGGTACTTTACAATGTGATAACTTCAACTTAATGACAGCGTTGTAACATTTATGTGGCCTCACACACAAAGTCACCAGTGAAAGGAGTGCTATCGGTCTGACGACGAGAATAACTATTATTATTATTATTAATAGTGAGTGCGCGCGCGCGGCTGGGGCTCTCTCTCTCTCTCTCTGCTCGTTCTTATGCCCTGTCAAGCGCGCCCTTGTTAAACTGACATATGCAAATGACAAACTTTCACTATATGATGGTTAAACTGTGTAATTAATCCAATAATGATAGGAACCACCTGTTTAAGCATAAGTTGTAATAGACAGCAAAAAGGTATAGTAATAAAGAAGCTGCTTGTCTCTTGCCATGGCTTTCACAATATCTGTGTACTGTTACAATAGATCTGCGCGCGCGCACTCACTAACAACAACCGTTGGTTGACTTCCGATGTAGAATGCGGTCTGTTATTTCTTGATAACAGACCGCTGCGAAGTATAACACACCGTTGCCATGAAAAACAGAGCGTTGCTATGGACGCGGAATGGACTATTTTCTTTAGCGGAAGCAATACAATCGTTTTTAAATCAATAAACTCCTTTTTAAATCAATATTTTGTGTCAAATTATTTATGTATTTTGTAGGTAGCCATGTAATAAGTGGGATAATGTATAGCGAGGCGGTTATTATAGCGAATAACAACCCCGACGACAGGCTGATTCAAGTTCAGCCTGTCGGGGTTGTTATTCGCTATACATTATCCCTTACATAAAGTACAGTCCTCGCTCCAGCCCTGCTCACTCGCTCTGTTTGGTTTCATTACAGTGCTCCTTAGCACTGGGAGCTCCCTCTGCTGCCCATAAGGTGCCTCTGCGCACCAGCCATTTCAAACCCAGCCTCCAGTATTTGGGCCACGCCTCCTTATTTGCATACAATCCTCAATCCTCAAATGCCCAATCCTAAATCCCCAAATTCCCAATCCTAAATCCTAAATGGCTAAATGATTAAATGCCCAATCCTAAATACCAAATTCCCAATCCTAAATCCCTAAATGCCCAATCCTAAATTCTAAATGCCCAAATGCCCAATCCTAAATACAAAATGCCCTATCCTAAATACCAAATGCCCAATCCTAAATACCAAATTCATTTTCGACTTAGACTTTTAGTTTCAAATTTAGACTTTTAGTTTTCGTTTAAGACTTTTAGTTGTAGACTTTTAGTTTTAAATCTGACCCAATAATCTCTCCATACAAAACCAGTCGAATATTGTTATGTATAGAACGGCCTCTAATGAATCCAGTTTGTGTCTCCCCAATCATTTTTGATAAACCAAGTTTTAAGCGATTATTATATAGCCTATGTGGGTTAGTAATTTATAGTCATTGTTTAGTAAAGGTATAGGTCGTAAATTGTCCAACAATCTAGAGTCTTTTCCTGGTTTGTGAATAAGCGTGATTAGGCCTTGTCTCGTTGAATTAGGCAAAACCACGGTTTTAGTGATTTCCTGAAAAGCTGCAAAAATAAATTCCCTTAATAAGTCCCAAAAATGGCGATAAAAATTAATACCATCTGGGCCAGGTGATTTATCCAATGACAAACACATAACAGCAGAATCAAGCTCTTCGATTGTTAATTCTGCATCACATATCATTTTGAACTGTTCATCTATATGAGGAACAAATTCTCCGTATTTTTAATGATTAAAATTGCCATTATTTTATATGAAAAAGTTAATAATTTTATTTTATTGACAAAATATTTTATTTTGTCTTTTGTATATTTTTTGATTAGATCAGATAACATTTTAATCTGTCATATAATCATGTGATAATGTACTCAGGGCATGTTGTCTCATTTCACTTCATTCATTCAGGGTAAATCAAGAGAAAAGTATACGCTGTTGACACAAAACCACTACTAGACGTGTGTGAAATTAAGGGGAAAATAAATACTCTGAACCTTAAGTAGATTTACACAAACTGAGAAAGTCTAAAAGCGTAAGGTACCCCGCTCTCCCCTATTTGTAAACACTTTTTTTGTCTCAGAAAAATAAAAAATAATATATATATATATATATATATATATATATATATATATATATATATATATATATATATATATATATATATATATACAATTTAACATTTGCTTCTTTAATTAAAAAAAGACAAGGACAAGCGTTAATGTCGAGCCCTGATATGTTTTCCTTGACTGGTTTTCCCTGCAGAATTACGTTGTTGAAAACGAAAAGCGAGTGTTTCTGCATTAAACAACTATCTCAACTGTTAAATAACAGATGTAAGATTAAAATAATATCAGATTTGTCTTATTTTAAATAAACACAAAAAAAAAAACAGAGATGAAAAATTAACATGAGTAAGAAATGTTCATTTGCTCCATCTAGTGGCAATAGTCATGAAATGCCATGTTATACTATTTTTGTCCACAAGAGGTCGACAGAGACACCCAATGTTATTTTGTGGGTTTTGTGTTTAAATTAAAGAATGTGGAAAATGTGCTTTTTTGTGTGTTGTTTTCCCTTTCCCTGAGGAGAATTACGTTGAAAACGAAAGTAAAAGAGTAAAAATGTCCAGCTTTCTTGACGTTAGAGGAACGTGTTTTAAAAGGTATAATGTTCCTGAAACGTTCTTGTTGAAACGTGACATTCCAAGAACATAAAAATGTCCAGTTTCCTGAATGTTACTAGAATGTTATTGAAAGGTTAGTGTGATGTTCCTGAAACATTCTTTCAATCATCTTTCGAAAGAGTAATAAGAACACAAACTACAACTTTATTCAGACACAGCCTTGAAGACACAGCCTTGAACACAGCATTTCATGACTATTGCCACTAGATGGAGCAAATGAACATTTCTCACTCATGCTAATTTTTCATTCTTTAATTAAAAAAGAGGGAGAATTGATGCTAAATTTATGTTTTTGATTAAAGATTTAAGAGCACACGAATTAAACAATAAGAATAATGATAAACATTGCAATATTCTGTTAAAAAAATATGATCAATTTTGAATTCATGGTGACTTTAAGTGAATGTCGTCACTTCCTCAGTTCCCGTCACTATGGTTACGGTAAACAGACACGGCAGAACAGCAGTGGGTGAAGCTGAACTAATGTTCATTCGCGACGCTGATCCGCATCATTTATAATCTAACAACAAACAAACAAACAAACAAACAAACAAACAAACAAACAAACAAACAGCCTCCACTTTTGTCTTGTTGTGAAAGCGACGGAGGCAGGTGAGAAAACTGATTTTTATTTTCTCTCACGAAGTATAAATCATTCGAGCTATTAATAACGCGGTGT
This sequence comes from Abramis brama, assembly GCF_963993115.1. Lineage (NCBI taxonomy): Eukaryota > Metazoa > Chordata > Actinopteri > Cypriniformes > Leuciscidae > Abramis > Abramis brama. The sequence goes on along the minus strand of NC_139965.1, from coordinate 45,644,027 downwards.
ATATTGGGAAACAGTTTGATAAATTATATGTTTTTTCCCCTGTTTTGCAGAGGGAGACATGAACGAGTCATCCAGTTAGAACTATGAAGAACTATTATAAGGTTATTATAACTATTAAAGGTTATATTTTTTTAACCTTTATAAAGGGCATTTTTTCCCTAATTTTATTAAATGCATGCTCCATCTTTCATTTCAAATTCTTAAATTTGATCAATACATTCAATTAGAATAATAAGACACTAGGCTGTTACCAATCAAATGAAATAATTTACATTGAAAAATTACTGTATTAAATGAGATTATGAGAGTGTAAATATTTTTTGAATAAACAAATAAGGAATGTTGAAAAGAATGATACTTAAACTAAACCGCCAGTAGGAGGCGGCAGGCGACCGTGTTAATGAGCGAGTCATTGAGTCATTCATTCAAACGATTCATTCAATGGGCCATTGAATCTTTGAGTCAACCGATTCGTTCAAAACGCTGAATCATTCAGCGTTTGAAACATGGCTGAGTGTTCATGTGAGATGCGCGTGATCTGCGCTATCAGTCGCCACTTACATTAAATGAAATAAAACCAGAATCATCCTCGCGGTTTCGGTGATTCCCTAGTAATTTTTTTTATTTTTTATTTTATGTTAAAAATTATTTTAATCAGGGCATTTGTCCGGTTGGGCGAGTACACTTCTCTTTCACGTGTCCCTTCAAAAAAAAAAACAACAACAACAAACAAACAAAAAAAAAACCCACACGTGTCCCGGACAAGTTAATGTGGAGCCCTGATATGTTTTCCTTGACTGGTTTTCCCTGAGGAGAGTTACGTGGTTGAAAACGAAAGTAAAAAAGGGGGACGCACGTTCATTGCGTTTTACCGTGATGACTTTATTAAACTCAACACATTATAATGATTTATCTGTCATCCACCCTCGATTAATTAGAATGTTGTGTTTTTATTACTTGGCCCGCCCGACCCGCGGGTTATGATGATCCGCAGCGCTATCGGCAAACTATACGGTTTGCATTGCATTGCTTTGGGTGTCTCTGCCGACCTCTTGTGGATAAAAATAGTATAACATGGCATTTCATGACTATTGCCACTAGATGGAGCAAATGAACATTTCTTACTCATGTTAATTTTTCATCTCTGTTTATTTGTGTTTATTTAAAATAAGACAAATCTGATATTATTTTAATCTTACATCTGTTATTTAACAGTTGAGATAGTTGTTTAATGCAGAAACACTCGCCGGGTTTAAACCAGCAAAACGGGTTTAAAGTGCACAAGAATTAAATAAAGCATGTTGTCACAATGAGTTACAATGAATGTTACTATTACAACTATGATATTCTATTCTATACTTTTATCAATTCTATTGAGAAACCATGAGAAAAAGGTGAATAAACACTGAAATTATTCATTATTATTATGTTTTGAACTATGCTGTATAGCCCTGTTTTGCAGTGTGTGTTGTCAAAATGTATTTTTAATTATTAAAATTGCCATTATTTTATATGAAAAAGTTAATTTTATTTTATTGACAAAATATTTTATTTTGTCTTTTTTATATTTTTTGATTAGATCAGATAACATTTTAATCTGTCATATGATCATGTGATAATGTACTCCACCTATGGGGCATGTTGTCTCATTTCACTTCATTCATTCAGGGTAAATCAAGAGAAAAGTATTAAACGAGCTGTATTAATGAAAGGTCCGTGTATCTTTTGATCATTTCATTTCCTGTTTGGAATGGAATAACGAGAAATGAAAACCAGCTCGTTTCCAGAATTGGTCGATGTTTCTCTGAGTTTTCTTTATTATGTTGGCTTAAGAAAGCATTTAAACATTATTATTATGCATTATTATTATGAGAAATTGACTCCGCCTAGAACTTTAATGCTTCACCAAACTCAGCTCAGACTGGTCTGACTCGCTTATATCTTTTGTAACTGGTCAGACTTACTTTCCCAAAAACTCCATTGACTTGCGTTCTCTGAGCAATGAAGGCCGTAATACTCAATACTGTCCACTAGAGGGGGCGACAGGACAATAAGTGTTTTCTACTCTCTTTCCCTGTTTGCATCAGTTTAAATGACAAATGCATGAATTTCATTCATAAATAGGCCATATCTGTGTATGAGAACAAGATTTACACTTCAAGCTTTACAACTAATTAAAACTTTAACCCTACTTCAAAGTTTGCCACTCTGTCATTTCTTTTAAGATATTGTTATTCCACTGGTTTTTGCATTTAATGTTTGTCCATCTGGAACTTGTATTTGTCATGAGCTCTATATTTAAGATGTACTAGAAAAAAATATGATTCAACAACACAAACTCTGTTTTTACTCGGCAAATTTGTTTTCCTTTCAAGTAGGCTATAGCCAACAGGTTATCCTGCTTTTTGCCATGGCTTGCCACACTGCCCAGAATAAACTATATTTTCTCCACACGAGATGTGGACGAGCGCATATCTTACACAGCTTCCAGTTCTGTTTAGGCTATTGTAGTTTGTAATGCTTGTTATGTTCCTTAATTTAGATAGAATCTGGTTGTCTGTCTGTCTGACTATAACACACCACCTTTTTTAAACTATTTAAAAATCTGCTATATTTCACAAAGGAAGCCCATTTGTTGGCGTTGGCGTTATACGAGAATGACATTCTGAATATGAGCCTATTGTTAGCTGGTTTAAAAATGCGGATTGATCATTGCAGAGTTATTCCTTATTGCAATGCAATACAAGAAGTGCATAGCCTATGTTATTCTTCACTGCACAACGTTAGATCGTTTGTGCAATGCAATGCAACAACACACATGTCATCTCTTTAATGAACATGGGAATGAGTTAGTACTGGTGTGCAATGCAATGCAAAAAGTTCATTAAAGAGATAACATGTTGCACTGCATTGCACAAATAATCTAACGTTGTGCATTGAAGAATAGCCTATAGGCTATGCACTTTTTGCATTGCATTGCACACCAGAGCTAACTCCTTCCCATGTTCATTAAAGAGATAACATGTTACATTGCATTGCACAAACAATCTTGTGCACTGAAGAATAACATATAGGCTATGCACTTTTTGCTTTGCATTGCACACCAGAACTAACTCCTTCAAATGTTTATTAACATGTTGCATTGCACTGCACAAACGATCTAACGTTGTGCATTGAAGAATAACATATAGGCTATGCACTTCTTGCATTGCACACCAGAACTAACTCATTCCCATGTTCATTAAAGAGATAACATATGTGTTGTTGCATTGCATTGCACACACGATCTAACGTTGTGCATTGAAGAATAATATATATATGCACTTGCATTGCATTGCACACCAGAACTAACTCATTCCCAAACTCATTGCGTTGTGCTTTGAGGCAATACAATATGTGCTGTTGCATTGCATTTCACAGACGATCAAACTTTGTGCATTGAAGAATAACATATAAGCTATGAGTGCATTGCAAACATACAGCAACTATCTCATTCCGATGTGCATTGAAGAGATACCTTTTTTGGAGTTACATTCCACTGCATAAAAGATCTAACTGATAAAGTTAGATATAATAATACATTATTATTCAACGCTAATTCTTAGATCGTTTGTGCAATGCAACACTCATGTTATCTTTTCATTGCACATGAGGTATGAAGTAGTTTATTCTATGCATTGTGACGCAAGAGGTAAATTCAATAATTTCCCTTCAAAGCAAAAATGAATAAGTTAGTTATTCAGTGCAATGCGATAGCACATATGTTATGAGTCAGATCAGGCATACAGAGGTCCCTCTTTGACCTACGGAACATATTTTCTGTCCAAAGAGTTCTTACTATACATACAGACTGACTTCTTGTGATGTTGTATTAGCTGACATATCTGACCTTTTGAACTTATTTGTGGTCAAAGTGTCCTCAAAATTTTTCAAACTATATAAAGTCATAGACTCCTTTTGATGATCAAAAGGGGACCTCTGTATAGCTGATTTATCATCAAAAGGAGTCTATAACTTTATATAGTTTGAAATTTTTTTAGGACACTTTGACCACAAATAAGTTCAAAAGGTCAGATATGGACATCTATATGGCTTATGGAGCATCAGAAGGAGTCTATGAGTATGTATAGAAAGCCCAAGATCGAGGACTCTTTGGCCAGAAATATGTTCAGGAGGTCAAAAGGGGACCTCTGTATAGCTGATTTATCATCAAAAGGAGTCTATCACTTTATATAGTTTGAAAAATGTCTTGGACACTTTGACCACAAATAAGTACAAAAAGTCAGATATGGAAATGTAAGGGCAATTTTCAAATGTTAATGAAAACAGCATCAAAAGGTGTAAGAAACATTCAAGAGGCAAATTGTAATAAAGAGAAAAGGTTTTATTCTTTGAGGATTCTTTTCATACAAGTCGCAGCCACCCAACTTGGAAAAGAACTCCTATAGACTCAACAAAACATAGACATTTTATACAGGTTTCTGACATTCTTGACTCCTCCTTTCCCCGTTTCTGTAAATTTCCTTAAAGACATCTTATATCTCAAGCTGGTATTGACTGGTTTCTACCCCCTGGGCAGGTCAAACTGTTCTTTATCCCTGAGAAGCCAAAATGCCTTCATTTACGACCTAAATTACCTCCTGCTTCCCTCAGGAGGGGGCATGGGACCCCACTTTATTACCAAACGACACCCTGTATTCCCTGACTAAAACTCTTTCTCGTGCCCAGGTGTTCTTTCATGTCCCTTCAGCTGTTAGAAACCCTCACAGAAACACATGATTAAATGAGATTAACAGTTTGGAAACAAATGAATATAAGAAATACTGAATTTTTCCATAACAATCTCCTCCTCTTTATCATTCTCTGATAAACTATATATAAAAATTCAGCCTTGTTTTCTAATTTTAATTAAACCCATTACGCCATTAAATCTTCAGAGTAGAATCAATTCAAGTCTTTACATCACAGTTATACTCTTCATGTCTGATTTTCATATACCTGATCATTTTACTTGACCCTTATTAAAATTTAGAATGAAACGCTTAGGCTGTTTTTGTAAGGATAGGCCCTTAATTTTAGCAAGCAAATAAGTATTTACGTGAACCCGGGCTAAATGAATAAACACTGTCATTGTACTCTCGACCTGGATCGAACCCTCAGTCACCTCAGTATAAACAAGAAATAGTATAGATCATATTAGTAGGGAAAAACATCATCACCCCATGGTTGATTCAACAATCTTAAAAATGTTTACCATCAAAGATTAAAAGTAGAATACTGTCTTTCATAGCTTATTACACATCAGTTAATAGATTTTCTACATTTGCACCAAACAAATCAATACCTAGTTTGATTCAGTCAAATAAAATCACAAAACTTTTCTTCAACCATTAATTGGTCAACATTTTTCTATGTTCGTTGCCCCATGGACGTTCCGTTTTCAACATTTTGACACTTTGCGTGCCGTTGAAATGGTCTTTCCAACGTTGGCAGGAGAGATATGTTTCTAGCACATATCATTGATCCCCCACTTTATTCTTTGCGTTGGCGTGTGGGGTTGCTGACGTTGGTTTTGTAGTTTAAGGTGAGATGCTTGGACCCAGGTCTAACACTCTTCAATAATTTTCAGATCTTTACAAGTTTTTTCCTTTAGATCACGATCGCACCCCCACTGGAATGAGTCATTTACTGTCTGCTGTCACCTGTGAAAGCAGACCTTAAGTGATTTTGTTAGTGACCGCTTGTCTTGTCGTCCCTTTTGGTGTGACCTGTGGAATTTTCAACCTGAAACATTCTTGCTCATTGAATAGCACTCAGGGTCCTTTTCCCCTGAAAAACACTCAACCCATGTTGCTCATGTTAACAAAACAATACAGAATCAGTTCTGTTTGGTTTAAAACATCCTGACATCCTGCAAAATGAAAATTTTAAGTTAGGCATTGCACAGGGTTAGGCACTGTTTCTTTACTTTGCTCATGCCATGTGCGCAAAAGTCTGCATCTTCTGTAAGAAAAACAAATGTTGAGATTATTGTCACATAGTTTTCTTTTGTCTGCTGTGCTGCCGCATCTGCCCTGGCATTTCCTGTCGAAACAATTCTTGCACATTTAAAAAAAATAAAAAATACAAACAATGCACACAGCAATTTTGTTAGGGGGAAGAATGGCTTCTTGCAGAGCTTAAACCCAGTGTCCTTCCAACATTTATCTTCCCACCTGTGCGATGGCTTTCAGCAAATGTGAACCCCTTAGTAAACCATATTTGGCAACTGTTATCATCCTCCTCTTGATGCACGAGATCTCATCTCATGCATCAATTTAACATAATAAGATTCTCTTACATTTATCAGACGCTTTTATCCAAAGCGACTTATATTTCAAGGTACACATTTACTTTCTTATCAGTTCTTGCTTTCCCTCGGAAATCGAACCCATGACCTTGGCGTTACAGGTGTCAAACTCTAATGATTGAGCTACAGGAAAAACTGCAATATTTGTTCATTTTTATTTGGTAACATTTGTTTGGATAAAGTTTGCTAACCCAAACGTTGTCCTTCAGACAAATTTCCTTTAGACATTTTTTCTGCCTCTGAAATAAAAAATATTACTTAAAGCCACAATTTCATCTTCTTATCAAATTGTTTTAAGGCAACGGCCCCTAGTCTCACAGCGTTTCTTGCTTTTCAGGCCTATTGTTTGGTCTCTTTAAGCAACTGTCATCTACGAACATTCTCCAGGTCATCAATTGGTCAGGTCAGGTCGTGTACACTTCGTCAACGTCAGTCGAATAACAATCTCCCCTTTTTTTACAATACATAACTGTTGAGGGCTCTCTGGATAATCTGATATTTACTTAGCCTACGTGTTTGTTGCTGTCAAATCTATAACTTTTTCTCAACACATGAATGACGGCTATCTACGACTTCACAATTCTAATTTACACATCAATACTTAAACCTGTCCAGAAAGTAATTCAAATCTACTGCACATCATAAATGATTAACAGACAGAGCTCGATGATCAATCAACTTAAAGCTCGTCCTATGTTCTGTGTTGCCTTCTCATCAGATTGACTAACAATCCTCAGTTTACTTTCAAATTTGTCATTTGCCTTAACCAATCTATAATGCTAAAACACTCTTTCCAGAGGTAAATGAAAAATTTATACACACTATTCAGACAGAATAGTTGTCCTAAACTAACACATACTGTACAAAACATGAATTAACACTCACACTCATCCCTGACTATGAACTGCTCATATTTCTTATTCATATCTGTCTGTTCATTATTCATTTGATTTTAGAAAAGTCAGCTGGATTGTTTTGGTACATAATTATTACTTTGCTTCAGCTTTCTTTGGCTGACTGATAACAGAAAGACAGACAGAGTACCATCCCTTCCTCCACTCAAGCAGTCTCTTTCTCTCTCACTATAAGCAAATAATCTTTCCAACAGCCTCCTAGGACTGCAACTAAAATAATCATAGTCATAGTCAATCCTTAATAGTTCACACATGTCAAAATACAAATGTTTGACTCAAATTAGAACCATTACAACAATCTAAAATACATTATGCTATGATCTTTTCTAAGGTTATCTTTAGTTTAAATACTCAATTTACCTAACCTTTGTTTTCCAGAAAATTCTCTTGACTCATCACAAGTTGTTCTCATCTTTAGCCACCACCATGTCTTATAATGGTCCTTTGTCATGTCTAATGATCTACAGGAGTCAGAACTGACACATTAGTTCAGCATCAACACAATCTCTGCATTTTCCTTGCCCATCAGGCCACTAATATTACAAAAGTTTTTGTTACTGTCTCCACAACAAATAATGACAATCACCTCACGGTCTCAGCTGGCTCTTGAAAGCCCATTTCCATTAGCACTTAAAGCAATAATTTTCTTTTCTTCAGGGTGTTGTCTCCCTGGCATAGTTGCAGACACTTGTCACAATGGAAAACAAGCCATACAATTAATGCGGTTTCTGGTGAGTGGTATATGGGGACTCACATTTTCTGGGTCAGACATGCCATAACTCCTTACAGCTCATCTGGCCTCTCAATGATCTGCTGATGCTGGTGGCCACTCAGTCAATCAGCGCCACTCTCATACCCATCTCACTTAAAACATCTCCATCAGGAGATGCCCAGTGTTTGTGGCGTGACTTCCCCTGTCTTAGGTTGATCTTTGGCCAAAAGTATCTTACCCGTCTTTGGGGTAATCACTTCGTACACACTTGGTTACCGCTCTTTCCCATCACAGAATCTGTTTTCTTCAACAGAATCAGTTGTTTTCTGGAGCTTAGGAAAAGGCGCATTCAAGAGTCATCAGAGCCGTTCGGACTGCCTACTAGTGTTAAACATAGGGAGACAGATTAATAACAACAAAAAATTCACTAATCATCTGTAAGGTAGCAACCTAGCTGCTTAGATTATAGTCAGTGAGTTTAGATCACAACCGTACATTCAGTGTACTGTTACTTCTGTAGCCGGAGCCATCGGCCCTGTTTTATGGTGGAAGCTAAAATGAGAGCTAAAAGTCTCTGGACCTAAAATAAACAAGTCCTAAACAGTGTTATTTTAAAGACTTATTTAAAGTCATTCAGTTTTACTTTTAAAACATTTACAAATTGTCCTCTAAATTTGTCAAATCTGAACTGCCTGTAGCATGATTTGTTTGATCTTTTCCATATCTATGTTTCTTTTCAACTGAAACACTGTGCTTTACACAGGCTCAGACAACAGCTTTCAGCTGACACTGAATGAGAAAGAGACTCTTGAAGCATTCAGGACTGGTACACTGCATACTCATAAACTTTTAACTTCAGACTTTATCTACCATCTTTTTTTTTTTTTAACTGTAGCCCATCTTAAGGCATATTTTCCATAAATTACATGTATTGTAATTTAGACATTACAAATTTCCACTCAAAATGAGTGTCTGTTGCACTGAAACTGTGGCAGTTTCAATCACAGCACGTGCCAAATTTAGATAAGCTAATTGTTTTGGCCAAATCACAAGCTTATCTTTTGAACTCAACATTAACAAGCTTTTGTTTAATCAAATGCCTTTTTTTTTAACACATTTTACATTTAGCAACTGTTAATCCTGCAACACTGCTTCTGTTTAGCCTATTTTATCTTAAAGAAATGATACAATTTTCAAATTTCATTTCAATTTTAGTTGTCAGGTTTTCAATTACCATAATTTAATACCTGACTTCAATATTTTCTCTAGGAGTTTATCAATCTGCTTCTATGATTCATACTAACTTTTGAGGCTGCGCTCTCTGCTCGTGATACATTTTTATTATCATTATAAATCATTTGTTAGATTCGTCTCTCTATATCATCTAAAAACCTTATCAAAGCGTTTCATTCAAAACACAATCATCCTTTTAGTGACCGGTACTTTTAAAATATTTTACAACTCATTTAGTCTTGTCTGTAATTTTACGTCAACAGGTACTTTTTATAGTTCTTTCCTTTCAAAAGGAATTCCTTACACTCAATCTTCTTACAACTTTCAAAAGTTCCATCTATCAACTTTATTTCTCCCTCATTTACTTTTACAGTCATACAGTGGGCATTTTTAGTCACTGAATGACCCCGCTGACCGCAATAAAACACTCTCTGTTATCCTGCCTACAGTCTTATCACTCTGATCTTTCTAACATCTCCACCCTACTTTACACCCCTGAAACAGTGTTTTGAAAATGTAAACAGAGCCACTGATAAGCAGTTGTCTGTATTTTTCTATTACAGTCTCGTCTGCAAATTCAATTACAATAGCCGAATCATAATCTTCATCATGTTAACATTGATCTACTTTCTAACCCATGTTAACACAGACTTTTCTTTAAATTTGTGTAATTTTGGCACTTTCTTTGTTTGGAGCCAGTCAAGTTATTGTTTATCTTTCCAATCAAAATCAAATTTTTACAAAAACATCATCTGCAAATCTCTTTAAATTGAGAGCTTCAGAGCAGAGCTGCTTACAGCATTTTGCTCTCTTTTGTATCAGGACTGTTCAGTTACTCTTCATACAGTATAAAGAAATTTAGCATGTCATCAATTTTATTAACACTGGCTTTAAAAACGTACTCGGTTACCTAATGTAACCTCGGTTCTCTCTAGAAGAGGGAACGAGTATTGCGTAAGTTGCTTACGCTACGGGGAAAGTCTTCTTTCTTCTTTCTAGATCTGAAGCCAAAAATTATCCTTAATTTTGTATTCATTGTCAACGCAGTGCGGCAGCCGGCAGACCAAGGCAGGCAAGCTTCGCGCCCTCCACACCCTTCTAACCGTCAAGATGGGTGTGGCCAGAGTGTATATAACGAAGGCTCACAGGCTGAATATGCTCACAGCAGCGCGGGCCAGCACTGGTAAACAGCGCGTAACGGGGAATGAGAAACAGAGCGGACCAGCCGGTCTGAGTATAAAACACTTCACCCTAAGTAACATGCCAGAAATATCGTCAGCATGCGAACGTAGTCTGCACATGAGCGACTGGGCAGAGCATACATGTCACTTATACTGACAGCAATTTAGCCTGTAAGGCGGGAACTTCCAGGTTATAAAACCTCACGAATGTCGATGGGGAGGCCCAGCCCGCCGCCATACAAATATCGTGGATAGAAATTCCACTGGACCATGCCCACGAAGAGGCCATGCTTCTAGTAGAGTGGGCTCTGATACCCAGAGGGCACTGCAGGTGTTTGGAGGCATAAGCTGCTGCAATCGCGTCCACTATCCACCTGGACAGGCTCTGTTTCGAGGCGGCGAGACCCTTGGTGCGCCCGCCGAAGGAAACAAAGAGCTGCTCGGAACGCCTGAAAGCGGCGGAGCGCGTGATGTAAACTCTCAGCGCCCTGACAGGGCATAGGAGGTTATCACTGTCCCCATTATCGGATGCTGCCAGAGCCGAAAGGGAAATAATTTGTGCCCTAAAAGGGGTTCCAATCGCTTTGGGGATGTAACCGTGTCTCGGTCTGAGAATGACTTTCGAGTCGTTCGGTCCGAACTCAAGACATGCAGGGCTAACAGATAGCGCGTGCAAATCCCCCGCGCGTTTTACTGAAGACAGAGCTATCAGAAAAACGGTTTTGAGCGACAGGTACTTTAAATCCACAGATTCAAGCGGTTCAAAGGGAAAAGCCTTCAGGGCCTCCAGGACCAAGGACAGATCCCAAATAGGAACCGAGGGGGGCCGCGGGGGATTCATCCGTCTGGCTCCTCTGAGGAAGCGGATAATAAGCTCGTTCCTTCCTAATGTCTGGCCGCGCGTCGTCTCAGCGAACGCTGCAATAGCCGCCACATACACTTTGAGCGTGGAAGGCGACCTGCCCTTGTCCAACAGCTCTTGTAGGAAGGAGAGCACCCGTGGGACCCCACATGCACGTGGATCTAAGCTCTTAGTAGCGCACCATTTAGAAAACACCGACCACTTAGACGCGTAGAGCCGTCTCGTGGAGGGGGCTCTAGACTGCGTGATCGTGTTCACGACCCCTTCTGGCAGGTCAACGGGTATCCGTTGATTACCCATGCATGCAGAGACCATCGTTCTGGATGGGGATGCCAGATCGATCCACCGGCTTGAGAGAGGAGATCCTTTCTCACGGGGATCGGCCATGGGGATGAGTGCGACAGCCTCACCAGCTCTGGGTACCAGGTTTGGTTCTCCCAACGCGGGGCTATAAGAAGCACTGGGTGGTGCGTTTCCCTGATCCTCGCAATGACCTGTGGTAACAGGGAGATCGGGGGAAAAGCGTACAGCGGGAGGCTGGGCCATGTCTGGGACAGCGCATCCTCGCTTTTCGAGAAAAATTTCGGCAGTGAGCGTTGTCTCTTGACGCAAAGAGATCGACCTCCGCTCTGCCGAATAGGCGCCAGAGAAACTGGACTGTCTGGGGGTGCAGGGACCATTCTCCCGGGGGAATGATGTCTCTGGACAGTCTGTCTGGACCGACATTCAGGTGGCCGGGCACGTGCGCGGCTCTCAGCGAGCGCAACGAGCGGTGAGCCCACACGAAAAGGTGTTCTGTCAGCTTGCACAGGTTTCTGGATCTGACGCCGCCCTGTCGGTTCACATAGGATACCACTGACATGTTGTCCGAGCGGACTAGCACATGGTGATCCTGTATAAATGGGAGGAAGCGCTTGAGCGCGTTCTCGACCGCTATCATCTCCAAACAGTTTATGTGGAGGCATTTCTCCTGGTCTGACCACAGGCCAAAGACCGGTTTGCCCTCGAAAAGAGCGCCCCAACCTGAGGTGGAAGCGTCCGTCGAGATAACTTTGCGGTGCGAGATGGCTCCCATTGTCACTCCCCGCTGGTACCAGTCGGCCGCTAACCAGGGCTTCAGTGCTGAAACGCAGCTCTGAGTTAGAGCCCTGCACGGGCCTCAAATCTAGGCCCGAGCCCGGCCCTGGCCCGAGACGCTCAGGCCCTAGCCCGACCCGTGTCCGACAGCTCATCAGAATTATCAGCCCGAGTCCGACCCGAGCCCGTTTTTTTTTTTTTTTTTTTTCACAGCGGCAGACTGCCATTAAAATATGTCCGTTTTGTTAGTTATGTTTCTTTTCTTTTCATTTCTTTATTAAGTTAATTTAGACAAATGTTTGGAGCATTTAAAAAAAATAAAAAATAAAAATAAATGACAACCAAGCAAGCCGAGCCAACAGCGAGTAAAACATGTTTGATCAATTTAGCCTCTCAAATCAACGCTAATACTTTACTTAGCTACAATAAAATCCATAGATATAAAACACTCCAAGCATATCACACAGACAGTTAGTTTAATGTTTATTTATTAAACCACAGTGAGTAAATTTTTTTGAAATACTGAGGCAGGCTCAGGCTGCTCGCAAACGAAATGAGCAATAGTCAATCTAAACAAATTAAATGAAATAAATCAAAAACAAACTTGCAGGTTATCTTACCTCAAAAATGCACCACAGAACATGGCCATTCTTTTTTCCAGTAGTTTCCAACAGTTAAACGAAAATAAAGTCCAATCAAACAGAAAGTTAGAACTATCTCTTACAGAGCATCGTGGAGAAAAAGAATAGCATCCACAGTGGAAGATTTTAACCCAGTCCTCTCTTCTATCACTCGCGATTTTTCTCTTAATATTCTCCATTATTTGCACATGAGGTGAATCGTTGGTTGCGCTGACGGGAAACCTTCTGTGTGTGTGCGTGCGTGCGTGCGACTGTCATGTCAATCATATGTCAGTGTAATTATAAGATTATGAAAGTTATGAGGTTATTAAATGTCTTTCTATGTTTGTTTTTCTATCGTCGACGTCAACTTCTCATATTTTTTTAATTAATGTCTAAAAATATAAAAAGAAGGATAACCCAAAAAAGGCCCGAGGCCCGGCCCGCATGTGAACTATGACGTGAAAATTGGCCCGAAGCCCGGCCCTAGGGGCATAAAAAAGTCGGGGCCCGTCGGGCTCGGGCTGAAATGCAGGGCTTTACTCTGAGTCACTCTGATTCGAATGCCGCCGGAAGCCCAGGCTCTGTGAGGCACTCGGGCATTCAGCCAGCGTTGTAGCGGGCGCATACGTAACAGACCCAGCTGAAGCACTGCTGCAGCTGAAGCCATACAACCCAGCATCCTCTGAAATGTCTTGAGAGGTGCGGTGCTGCCCGGCTGGAAAGACGCGGCCAGGCGTCGAATGCAGCGCGCGCGCTGTGTCGACAGGCGGGCCGTCATTGCCACAGTGTCCAGATCCAAACCCAGAAAAGAGGTTGATTGACTGGGCACTAATGAGCTCTTGGTCCAGTTGACCGTGAGCCCCAGGCTGTCCAGGTGGCTTAGAAGCACTGTTCTGTGGGCGATGAGTTCGGCCTCTAAATGTGCTAGAATTAGCCAATCATCCAAGTAGTTCAGAATTTGCATTCCCCGACCCCTCAGGGGAGCGAGAGCCGTGTCCATGCACTTCGTAAATGTACGGGGTGCCAGCGACAGGCCGAAAGGCAGGACGGTGTACTGATATACCTGACCGTCGAAGGCGAATCTCAAGAATGGCCTGTGACGGGGTATTATCTGGATCTGAAAGTACGCGTCTTTTAGATCGAGAGATATAAACCAGTCCCTCGGGCGAATTTGCGCGAGAATTTGCCTGGTTGTGAGCATTTTGAACGGTCTTCTCATAAGAGTTTTGTTCAAACGTCTCAGATCCAAAATTGGTCTGAGAGCTCCGTCCTTCTTGGGAACGAGGAATAACGGCTGTAAAAGCCCGACTCGCTCATAGAAGGGGAAAACCGGTTCTATAGCCCCTTTGCACAGAAGTGTAGCTATTTCTGCTCGAAGTAGATGTGCTACTTCCCCATTCACTCTGGTCTCGGTACGCGCTTGAAAGCGCGGAGGGCGGCGAGCGAACTGCAGAGTATAACCCTGTTTTACTGTGCTTAGCACCCATTCTGACGCACCTGGAATAGCTTCCCACGCTTTCACGTGTGCAGCCAGGGGCAGAATGGCCGCCGAGCTCTGATTGCCGCGCGTCGCAGCGCGCGCGCTCTTGGTGCTTAGATACGGCGGCTCGCATGCAGCGATAGCTGGCCGTTTTACACACAGTGTCCCAGTGGCTTTGGACGGGGAACATACAGTGTGAGGCGCGACGCGCGAGGGCGGCGTCGGGGCGAAATGTTTGTTAGTATGTGTGAGCGCTCGAGGGCGGGCACAGGACTTACATTTAAAACATGACCGGTCGTGAGAGGCCATGTGACAGAGCGGGCAGTGAGTAGGTGTGGGCACGGGGAGGTGGACACGTGACCTACTTTTAACACTCGAGCGGCTTCTGCCTGCTTTATGAGAGTGGGCTCTGTGAGAGACACGAGATTTATAGTGCTTGTGTGCAGGGGTGAACACGGAAACGTGGGCACATTCACTGCATTTGAAACACATACGGCGTGAGCCGTGCAACCAGACATTATGCTCATTTGAGATTTCTCTGGGTCGCCGTGAGAACGGTGGTTGCGCGCAGGCGAGCGGGTAGATATACCGGCTCGTTGGCTGCGAGGTAAACATCTGCAGTAGCCGTGGCAACGGGGACTGACAGAGCGTGAAGCTTTGACGGTGGTCCAACCGCAGCGGGACTTAACCGTCTTTTCTTCCCTCGTGTATAGAGGCTCAATAATAATCGAGCACCATAAGAAGGAGGGGTAATAAAGGCGTGCGTGTAATAAAAACAGGCTCGTTTACTGCAATAGTAATATTTCCAGCCGCCTGAACTTAAGAGCGGACTGAGAAATGTGTGAGAATTGGCGGTTTGTCCGGCCACAGCGGGACGAAAACACTCTCTCTCCTCTTTTCGCCGGTGAGTGAGGCGCGCGCGCTGAACGTTGCTCGTGACCGTCCGCTCTGTCATCCCTTGTGAACGGCGCAATCTGCGCGGCCCAACAAGGGGGAGAGCGGGTTCGCTTTCTGTAAGTAAGAAAAGCTTGCCGCGAGCTTGGAGAAGCGAACAGCATACATTTTTATCTGCCGCGAGAGCCGGGATCGAACCCGGGTCTCTGGTGCAAAAGCCTAAGATTCTGCCACTGAGCCACAGGGGAGAATACATTAGCTTTTGGTTAGAGCGAGCATATAAGAGCGTCATGTCTTGTGACGGCGTTTGCTTGCAGGCGTGCGTGTATTTATAACAGGCTCGTATACTGCAATATGAACAATTCCAGTCGCCTGAACTCAAGAGGGGACTGAGAAATGTGTGAGGAATGGAGGTAGGTCCGGCCAGGGCGGGACGAAAACACTCTGTTCTCCTTTCGCCGGTGAGTGACGCGCGAGGACGGAGTAGCTTTCTTGTAACGTAAAGAGAGCTCCAGGACCGTCCGCTTCTGCCATCCCTTGTGAGCGGCGCAGTAGCGCGGCTCGAACAAAGGGAGAGGAAGCTCGCTCCGAGACCGTCCACTTCTGCCATCCCTCGAACAGAGGGAGTGTATCTATCTCATTCGCCTCATCCCCTGACGCGGCGGCGGCGCGGGCGAGAGCCGGCGGTTGAACGGCCGGGAGGGGGGGCGGAGAGGGCGTGAGAGAAGCTCGAGGGAGAAGTTCCGGCGAGCTCCTCAGTCACATCAGTGTCCGGAGGTCTCTGCGAGCGGCGCTTCTTCTTGCGTGGCCCGGCAGGGACAGGCGGAACGACAGCTTGATCGAAAACTTCAAGTCGAGCCCGCAGGGTCGACATTGAAAGTTCTTCGCACTCGGGGCAGCCGCCCGTAGAGAGTGCGGTGGCGGCGTGCTCGCGGCCCAGGCAGAGAGCGCAGATGAGGTGGCGGTCTCCGTTGCTGAGCGGGGCGCGGCACAAGCCGCAGGAAAAAACGAGGCATTTTTAGAAAAACGCCTCGTGCTCTTTAGAATGAGAGAAAGTATGTGTCGCAGTAGGCGAACACACACAGCAGTAAAAGGATATGTCGCCGGATAGCGTAGCAAGCACGGATGGCTGAAGGCGGCGAAGGCGGCCGGCTTCTTCAGGCGCTGTCCTAGGCTTGCTGGTCGCTGGTTTCAACGGCAGCGGCTCTCAAGATCCAGCGATGCGAAGAGCTTCGCTGAAGACAAGAAAATCAGATATTCAGCCTGTGAGCCTTCGTTATATACACTCTGGCCACACCCATCTTGACGGTTAGAAGGGTGTGGAGGGCGCGAAGCGCCCTCATTGGAGGCCACGTTTCACGAGGCTCACTGATAGGCTTAAGCAGTTGCCGCCGAGCAGCCAATGAGCACGCTTATACAGCCTGCCTTGGTCTGCCGGCTGCCGCACTGCGTTGACAATGAATACAAAATTAAGGATAATTTTTGGCTTCAGATCTCGAAGAAAGAAGACTTTCCCCGTAGCGTAAGCAACTTACGCAATACGAGAGAACCTCTCGTAAGAGACCTTATTCTTCTATCAAATGGTTAGTTTGCAGATTCAACTTAAATCACAAGATTGTATTATAATTATTCAGTCCCACTTATCTCTACTGTTTCACAGAAACCACAAGATTCCCTAAATCTTCTCAGTCTCTAAATTACACAGACAGCTATCCTCAACTCAAAAATATGGCAATCTATTCTTCAATACTCTTGTTTTCATATCATTAATACAATATCTTCTTTTCAAGAAGGGGGATCGGAGGGTGTGCTCCAACTATAGGGGGATCACACTTCTCAGCCTCCCTGGGAAAGTCTATGCCAGGGTACTGGAGAGGAGAATCCGGCCGATAGTAGAACCTCGGATTCAGGAGGAACAGTGTGGTTTTCGTCCCGGTCGTGGAACACTGGACCAGCTCTATACCCTCTACAGGGTGCTGGAGGGCTCATGGGAGTTTGCCCAACCAATCCACATGTGCTTTGTGGATTTGGAGAAGGCATTCGACTGTGTCTCTCGCGGTGGCCTGTGGAGGGTGCTCCGGGAGTATGGGGTCCGGGGCCCTTTGCTAAGGGCTATCCGGTCCCTGTACGACCGGAGCAGGAGCTTGGTTCGTATTGCCAGCAGTAAGTCAGACTTGTTCCCGGTGCGTGTTGGACTCCGGCAGGGCTGCCCTTTGTCGCCGGTTCTGTTCATAATTTTTATGGACAGAATTTCTAGGCGCAGCCAGGGGCCGGAGGGGGTCAGGTTTGGGGACCACACGATTTCATCTCTGCTCTTTGCGGATGATGTTGTCGTGTTGGCCTCATCAAACCAGGACCTCCAGCATGCACTGGGACGGTTTGCAGCCGAGTGTGAAGCGGCTGGGATGAAAATCAGCACCTCCAAATCCGAGGCCATGGTTCTCAGTCGGAAAAGGGTGGTTTGCCCGCTTCAGGTTGGTGGAGAGCTCCTGCCTCAAGTGGAGGAGTTCAAGTATCTTGGGGTCTTGTTCACGAGTGAGGGAAGGATGGAACGGGAGATTGACAGGCGGATCGGTGCAGCTTCTGCAGTAATGCGGTCCCTGTACCGGTCTGTCGTGGTGAAGAAGGAGCTGAGCCGCAAGGCGAAGCTCTCGATTTACCAGTCAATCTACGTTCCTACTCTCACCTATGGTCATGAGCTGTGGGTCATGACCGAAAGGACAAGATCCCGGATACAAGCGGCCGAAATGAGCTTTCTCCACAGGGTGGCTGGGCGATCCCTTAGAGATAGGGTGAGAAGCTCGGTCACTCGGGAGGAGCTCAGAGTAGAGCCGCTGCTCCTCCACATCGAGAGGGGTCAGTTGAGGTGGCTCGGGCATCTTTTCCGGATGCCTCCTGGACGCCTTCCCGGGAAGGTGTTCCGGGCATGTCCCACCGGGAGGAGACCCAGGGGAAGACCTAGGACACGCTGGAGAGACTATGTCTCCCGGCTGGCCTGGGAACGCCTCGGTGTCACCCCGGAAGAGCTGGAGGAAGTGTCTAGGGAGAGGGAAGTCTGGGCATCCCTGCTTAGACTGCTGCCCCCGCGACCCGGCCCCGGATAAGCGGTAGAAGATGGATGGATGGATGGATGGATAATACAATAAAGCATTCACATCGTAATTTCAATCATTATTTTATCTCTAAAATATAGAATTTTTCCCGTTTTGCTTACATTTGCGTACATGATTCCTTATCTTTACATCATGTTAATCCCTGTTAATCATACTCAATGCCTTATTTTATCTAAAACTCACTTCATACCATTTCAACTTAATTTGACTTAACAGGCGTTCATAAATATGAATTGTATCTTTCCCTACATGCCACTTCCTTCTGTATCTGTTCAATCCAACAATTCACTGTTTCCATCAGGAAAAACATCCTATCTTCCCCTACATGCCAGTTCCTTCTGCATCGACTCTGTTCTCTTTTATCTGCTTCTTTCCCATCCAACAATTCACTGTCCGTTCACAGTTTTACACTCATGAACAAACTTCAACAACCCTTTCTGACTCTTGTTCAATACCGCAGATAGTGCACATACATTTTCTTTCCAGAAAATCTTGCCAAATTTCACACTTTCATTCTCCACAGAGTTAAACCACATCTTTTCAAAGTCTGAATCTCGCTCTGCCACGACACGTGATGTACAATGCATTTTATCTTTTGTACATTTTCATCTCAAATCATCAGTCACAGCTTTGCTCAAAACTTCATCAGCCACACAGATTTCCAACAGTTTTTTATTTTTTATTTTTATTTTTTATTTTTTTATTGCAGGTAGCAGAAAGTAAATCAGTGTATGCATTCGTGTGTGCGTCGTGTTAGTAAAAAATAATTTCACTTCCCTTTGCTTGTAGCCAGAGATTGACTTTCCAGATCTGAACCCTCTCCGTCCCGCTCTCTGCCCTCTCGGTTCAATCCGACTTCACGTTTGGACACGCGCTGCTCCAGTGTCCGTCCTTCCTGCACAGTCTGCATCTTGTACAGTCTCGGAGCGCGTGTGCATTTGTCGAGCAAACATAACAGTTCCATTTTCTTCCAGCAGCTTTTCCTCTCTGTTAGGGATGCACCGATCCACATTTTTTCACTTCCGATCCCGATACCTGAATTTGGATATCGGCCGATACCGATACTATTCCGATACCAGAGCTGTGTTTCTTGCTTTAATATTGTTTATTTTATATGATGCTGAAATAAACTTCTCTCAACAGGCAAGTATGATATGTACGTATGTATGCATGTCCCAAAAGGCAACTTGAGGTAAGTATAAGGTCAGAAAAGGAAGTAAAAAAAAACAGGAAATCCTGTTAACAGGAAAAATCCCATTCTGAAAACAAATATGCAACTGTACAGGTTTCAAATTGATTGTCATGTCAATATTTATTACATTCCCAAAATGTCAAATACTTGAGTCCTGAAATATAAGAAAAGTGCAAGTGTAAACATCTTACACACATGGTAACTCGTCTCGATGAATGCTCGATCAACATCAGCATCTTGCAAACAGACAAGCGGGGGCCTGTACCATGAAGGTAGCTGAACAAACTCGGGGTTACAAGATTAGTTTTGAGTTGACAAAACCAAACCGATGCAATCAGGCTTTATTGGTACCATGATGCAGCTCATCAACTTTCTTTGTCAACTCAGGCTTTGATCCTTAAGCTATGATTACTCCACGCGCGCGTGCACATAAAAGAGTGACGTCGACAACTGAACAACCAATCGCGGGTAGAGCGAGAGCGATATATTTTTCCGCGGAGGAGCAAGAGATAATCATTCATAATTACGATTAATTTAAATATGTATTTCAAGCTCGAAACAATACGGTCTCTGCTGCCAAAGCAAGAGAAGACTGTTGGAGAAAGATTGCTGATGGTTAATGTGTAAGTTAAACAAATACGTTCTATATTTATGTAAAATTATGTATGTATGTATGCCTATATGTGTAATATAGCCTATAGATTATTTTTATAATATATAAAAAATGTGCATGTATGTACTAAGAAAGATTAATATTCATTGATTTTTAGATTTTTAGATGCAACCCCAACTCAAAATGTTCTTGGCAGCAGATAAAGACAAAATATAAAAATATAATTCAAAGTGGTATTTTCAAAGAGTATTTACCACAACCTTTTATTACTTTTGTGAACATTTTATCACACTTGTTTGCAGCAAACAGAAATAAAGAATTCAATTCAGAAAACCAGAATACACTGGCGGAGGAGTTGGCTCTGAGTAGGCAATAAGGGACGGCCGATTATGGATGGGATTACAGGTGCTGTACAATCTGACCCTGGTGCTGGCTCCTCTAAGCAAGTAACACTGGGTACGTGTGCAATACATTACTACTTTTTTAAGTTTTAAATATGGCTGACTGTATGTTATGCAGGGAAATACAGTGTCCCTGTTGAAGCTAGCACACATTCACACTCACACACACACACACACACACACACACACACACACACAGTCTCCCACACAGAGGTCAGTATGCAGCAGACAGAACACCAAACTAACCTGCTTTACAACAGTTATGCTTTACATTGGCCTACTTTTATTTATTAGGGTGAAGCAAATGATGAAGACACTCTGTCTGTGTGTTCTCAGACAGTTATGGCAAACATTTGAATGTGTGGCATAAAAAAGGGACTGGCCCTTACACATCTCTTTTGTAGGATTTTTCACAACCTGCCCCAGAAACTGAGGCCTCTACCTCAATGGGCTTCAGAAGAAATGTGTAAGGATTTAAAACCCTTGACATAAATTACAGTCAGTCCTGTGTTTGTAGGAAGTCAAGGAACTTTTTGTGATTTTGATGAGCCTCCAGAAAACTTGTAATGATCATGTTTGTGGTGGAATTATGTTTCAGGTGGAAACAGACTCAGTCAGGGCCCTGTACAAAAGGAGTCTTGAACTAGACTGCACACTAAAGGAGACTTGAACTAGACTGCACACTAAAGGAGACTTGAACTAGACTGCACACTAAAGGAGACTTGAACTAGACTGCACACTAAAGGAGCAGACTGTGAGCTGAGGAGGCTCCAAACAAAATCAAACAGCTGGATAAAACTGATCTCAGTATGTATATAATATATATATATATATATATATATATATATATATATATATATATATATATATATATATATATTAGTATAACTTATTTAACCAAGTAACACTTTAGTATGAATATTTATTAATGCAACTTTCTCTTGCTCTCTTTCTCCCTCCCATCCCACAAAACCAATAAAACAGTTTGAGACCTATCTGCAGTTTCAATGTGCTTTTATTAAGTGTAATATTGTATGGTGATTGCATCTACATCTGCACCAGCTGGGTGGTCAAGTGTGATCGGGTCAGTTTCATCGGGGAGAAGCTGGTTTTGTGGTGTTTCTCGCTCCTTTCTACTGGTGGCTATATTGTGCAGAATGGCACATACAGCCACTATCTGTGATGCCCGCTCTGGTGACTCTGAAGCGCAGAACACAGTTGAAATGTGCCTTTAGGATGCCAAAGGTCATCTCTATCTTCACTCTGGTTTTACTGAGGGCCACACTGAAGCAGTGCTGTGGCCCTATCTGAGGGTCATGATAGGGGGTTATTGTGTAGGTTTTTCTATCTCAGTTTAAATGAACAGTGTTTTGTACTGTACCAAATTTAACTTGCTTTCCTCAAAGCGCTGACACAACACAGACTCATGGATAATTTGTGAGACAAGCACTGGAGCCAGGCCATTTGGCATCCAAACTTGATCATATGTTCATGACCACAAGTCGTCTGCAGATGAAATGTTTAGTAGATCATTGTTATATCTGTTAAAGTTACTATTAATTTAAAGATTCATCTCACAGAAAATAATCATCTCACATATTCACATCATCTCTACCTGAACATTAAGGCTGTGATAGGACTTCCTATTAACATAATCTGCCTCATGTTCCCCTAGAGCAGTGGAGATTGGAGCAATAGACTGCATACATGTTGCAATGACTTGGGAATCCTATCATAAGATTATCAGAAGAATAATAAAAAAGATTCAAAATAATTCTTAACATGTATTATATTGTATAGTACATTTGTGAAATTTGCTTTTTGAGAAAAAAAAAATGTTCATGTGATGTCACCCTATCAATATATCTTACCGGCAATTTGATAAAAGCCCTCTTTTATGGACATGGTCGATAAATGTCGGGGGAACATTATTAATTAAACTTTTCATGTACTCCTGCAGAGCGAGGACCACCTTGCGAATGGTTCGACAAACATATGTTTTCCCCTAGCTTCTGTGCGTCACCCACCGTGCAAGAATGTACCACTTGCAAAAAAATAAATAAAAATGCAACGCAACGCAATACAATTTGCGGTACAGTAAGTGCATGAATTCGACGTGTTAAATTCTTTATGTGCGGCTCAAGAAGTTCGCAAAGATAAGACATTCCTTCCGCGGAAAATCTGTATCTTTCATACAGGTAACTATCAGTTAAGGCAAGGGGATTTTGTCTGGCTAAAAACTCTTTCTCTACGAAGTGCTCGTCAAACAATTTGCGCTGAGATGTCCACCGGATTTGGAAGAAAAGGTGAAGTCATTGTAACAGACACTGGGAATAAGTTACGTCACCTATATGTTTCTTTGCTCTCAGCTGATTGGTCAAACTTCGGTCTGAGATCTTGAATCCAGAACATAACCTGCCCCGGAGCAGGTTAGCCGTGCAGCGTAAGATACCATGGCAACGAACACCGATTAAAGCCGAGCTACTTTCATAGTACCTAAAACCCAGGGTTGGCGGAAACTAAACTGAAACATAGCTGGCTAGCCACCTAATCCGGCTTCATGGTACAGGCCCCGGATTTCACCTCAAACGCGCGTCCAACTAGACGCGGTAGACGCGAACTTGACGCGCTATTCGCGTTTGGTGTGAACGCACAGTAACGTGGTGCTTTTTTAAATGTTTGATTGCGTTCGTTGTGTTGTACGACGCGAGGGAGCTTCAAAGAGCTCTGAATTACGGCTTCGCAAACATTGCATTTTGCTGTCTTGCTCTGCGGTGTTTCCAGTGTGAAGTATTTTTCCACACAGAGGACGTTGTTGGCTAGTCGCAAACTGCGAAATGGATTTCCTGAGCGGGGGCGTGTCTCATAACTCTGTGTCTCATTGAGCCGCGCATCTGTTTAGGAAATCCATTCCGCAGTTTGCAGCCAGCTAGCAGACTCGCCGGCGGGAATCACTTTTGGAGTCATTTCAGCAGACAACGTTAAAGCACAGACATGACTCATGGATATCGGATATCTCCGCAGGTTGGATCGGGAAAATCCGATACGTGAATTACGCTGGTATCGGCCCCGATACCGATACTGGATCGGATCGGCCCCATCCCTACTCTCTGTCCTTTTCGATGAGCCGGGTTTGAATGAGAAAACACAGGTTTGTTAGGTTGTTGTTGTTGCACAACTACGATTGTGATGGGCTTTTTAAACTTCCCCCTCGTCTTCTTCGCTGCTTGTTGCGGCCTGTGCTGAGGAGTCTGCCTTCCCCTGCTGCACTGGCGCCGCTGTGCATGAAACTGCGCTGTTAGTCTTTGTGGCATTCGCTGTCTGTCCTGCTCCAGTTCTTGTGCGGTTCTCAGGGGCGGTGGAGAGCGGTCCAGCTTGAGGGCCGTTATCTCTGCTACGGGATAATGGTTTGTGTTGTAGGCAGGCGGCGGAGCCGTTGCCGTCTCTCGTTCTCGCCTGTCAGCCTCTTCCACCCAACACATTATAGTCTGTTCGCATCCCTTACACACATGTTTAACACACACACAGCAACCATTCTGTTTTCCCTCGTTCTTTTCTATTGATTCTTTCACGACATTAAGTCTTATCTTACTCAAGGTTCCCGCCTCGGGGAAATCGTGATATTTGATCAGTTTCTGTATGTCAACCATACATTTACTACCATAATTATTTCTCATTTGACAGAAAATGGGTGTATAAAAATGGTCTATTTTACTGTTAGATGACCCCATTTTGGCTGAATCCCCTTTCTGGATTTAACTCTTTTGACACGTGTCTTACTAATCTGTCAAACGTCTTCAACAGATCCGATCTTCTTCACCCAAAATCGGCCAGGTTTTAGCAAATATGCTGTGCTTCCTGTAATTTTACTCAAAATCTTCCCATGAGCACTTTCTAGCGCTCGATTAATTCTGATTCACCTAATTAATCTGGTGTGGCTCTTCCGTCCACTTTTACAAGACTTCCTCAGGTTACAGAGATTTTGAGTAAAACTAATTAATCAGCAACTGTGGCACTTCCGTCCACCAACGAGCTAGGTTTGGTAGAAACCAGTCTGAATCTGTCAGATCAATTTCTCCCTCAAAACTTTCTCTGCTCGTACCAAAAGCAAATTCAGCCAATATGGTTCACGTTCACTCACAATTATCAAATTAACACTTAACATCAATAAAACAATTTGCCGTTTCTTACCCAGTGATGCTTTCTCTTTTCTGCAATTGCCACGGGTTCTTTTGACCCTGGTGGGAGTTTTTCCACTGGTCCTGAATGCGGGTATTGGCTCTCTCTCCCGTAACCTGTTGAGTTTCTATCTCAAACCGTCGAGGTATGAGACCGGCCGCCTGGTGCTGCCGGGGTTGCGCACTTTCCGTCAAATCCGTTCTCAGGACCAGGAGAAGAAGAGTCCGCACAGGGTCCCACTGTTCTGACACCACTTGTAAGGGTAATTTTCAAATGTTAATGAAAACAGCATCAAAAGGTGTAAGAAACATTCAAGAGGCAAATTGTAATAAAGAGAAAAGGTTTTATTCTTTGAGGATTCTTTTCATACAAGTCGCAGCCACCCAACTTGGAAAATAACTCCTATAGACTCAACAAAACATAGACATTTTATACAGGTTTCTGACATTCTTGACTCCTCCTTTCCCCATTTCTGTAAATTTCCTTAAAGACATCTTATATCTCAAGCTGGTATGGACTGGTTTCTACCCCCTGGGCAGGTCAAACTGTTCTTTATCCCTGAGAAGCCAAAAGGCCTTCATTTACGACCTAAATTACCTCCTGCTTCCCTCAGGAGGGGGCATGGGACCCCACTTTATTACCAAACGACACCCTGTATTCCCTGACTAAAACTCTTTCTCGTGCCCAGGTGTTCTTTCATGTCCCTTCAGCTGTTAGAAACCCTCACAGAAACACATGATTAAATGAGATTAACAGTTTGGAAACAAATGAATATAAGAAATACTGAATTTTTCCATAACAGAAATCTATATGGCTTATGAAGCATCAGAAGGAGTCTATGAGTATGTATAGAAAGCCCAAGATCGAGGACTCTTTGGCCAGAAATATGTTCTGGAGGTCAACAGGGGACCTCTGTATAGCTGATTTATCAAAAAAAGGAGTCTATAACTTTCTATAGTTTGAAATTTTTTTAGGACACTTTGACCACAAATAAGTTCAAACGGTCAGATATGGACATCTATATGGCTTATGAAGCATCAGAAGGAGTATGTATAGAAAACGCAAGATCGAGGACTCTTTGACCAGAAATATGTTCTGGAGGTCAAAAGGGGACCTCTGTATAGCTGATTTATCATCAAAACGAATCTATAACTTTCTATAGTTTGAAAAAAATTTAGGACACTTTGACCACAAATAAGTTCAAAAGGTCAGATATGGACATCTATATGGCTTATGAAGCATCAGAAGGAGTCTATGAGTATGTATAGAAAACGCAAGATCGAGGACTCTTTGGCCAGAAATATGTTCAGGAGGTCAACAGGGGACCTCTGAATAGCTGATTTATCATCAAAAAGAGTCTATAACTTTATATAGTTTGAAAAATTTTAGGACATTTTGACCACAAATAAGTACAAAATGTCAGATATGGACATCTATATGGCTTATGAAGCATCAGAAGGAGTCTATGAGTATGTATAGAAAGCCCAAGATCTAGGACTCTTTGGCTAGAAATATGTTCTGGAGGTCAAAAGGGGCCCTCTGTATAGCTGATTTATCATCAAAAGGAGTCTATCACTTTATATAGTTTGAAATTTTTTTAGGACACTTTGACCGCAAATAAGTTCAAAATGTCAGATATGGAAATCTATATGGCTTATGAAGCATCAGAAGGAATCTATGAGTATGTATAGAAAGCCCAAGATTGAGGACTCTTTGGCCAGAAATATGTTCAGGAGGTCAACAGGGGACCTCTGTATAGCTGATTTATCATCAAAAGGAGTCTATCACCTTATATATTTTGAAAAATTTTAGGACACTTTGACCACAAATAAGTTCAAAATGTCAGATATGGACATCTATATGGCTTATGAAGCATCAGAAGGAGTCTATGAGTATGTATAGAACACGCAAGATCGAGGACTCTTTGGCCAGAAATATGTTCAGTAGGTCAAAAGGGGACCTCTATATAGCTGATTTATCATCAAAAGGAGTCTATAACTTTATATAGTTTGAAACATTTTGAGGACACTTTGACCACAAATAAGTTCAAAAGGTCAGATATGGACATCTATATGGCTTATGAAGCATCAGAAGGAGTCTATGAGAAAGCCCAAGATTGAGGACTCTTTGGCCAGAAATATGTTCAGGAGGTCAACAGGGGACCTCTGAATAGCTGATTTATCATCAAAAGGAGTCTATAACTTTATATAGTTTGAAAAATTTTAGGACATTTTGACCACAAATAAGTACAAAATGTCAGATATGGACATCTATATGGCTTATGAAGCATCAGAAGGAGTCTATGAGTATGTATAGAACACGCAAGATCGAGGACTCTTTGGCCAGAAATATGTTCAGTAGGTCAAAAGGGGACCTCTATATAGCTGATTTATCATCAAAAGGAGTCTATAACTTTCTATAGTTTGAAAAAAATGTAGGACGCTTTGACCACAAATAAGTTCAAAAGGTCAGATATGGACATCTATATGGCTTATGAAGCATCAGAAGGAGTCTATGAGTATGTATAGAAAGCCCAAGATCGAGGACTCTTTGGCCAGAAATATGTTCAGTAGGTCAGAAGGGGCCCTCTGTATAGCTGATTTATCATCAAAAGGAGTCTATAACTTTCTATAGTTTGAAAAAATGTTAGGACACTTTGACCACAAATAAGTTCAAAATGTCAGATATGGACATCTATATGGCTTATGAAGCATCAGAAGGAGTCTATGAGTATGTATAGAAAACGCAAGATCGAGGACTCTTTGGCCAGAAATATGTTCAGTAGGTCAAAAGGGGCCCTCTGTATAGCTGATTTATCATCAAAACGAGTCTATCAGTTTATATAGTTTGAACATTTTTTAGGACGCTTTGACCACAAATAAGTTCAAAAGGTCAGATATGGACATCTATATGGCTTATGAAGCATCAGAAGGAGTCTATGAGTATGTATAGAAAACGCAAGATCGAGGACTCTTTGGCCAGAAATATGTTTAGTAGGTCAGAAGGGGCCCTCTGTATAGCTGATATATCATAAAAAGGAGTCTATAACTTTCTATAGTTTGAAAAAATGTTAGGACACTTTGACCACAAATAAGTTCAAAAGGTCAGATATGGACATCTATATGGCTTTTGAAGCATCAGAAGGAGTCTAAGAGTATGTATAGAAAGCCCAAGATCGAGGACTCTTTGGCCAGAAATATGTTCAGGAGGTCAAAAGGGGCCCTCTTTATAGCTGATTTATCTTCAAAAGGAGTCTATAACTTTATATAGGTTGAAAAATTTTGAGGACACTTTGACCACAAATAAGTTCAAAAGGTCAGATATGGACATCTAATATGGCTTATGAAGCTTCAGAAGGAGTCTATGAGTATGTATAGAAAGCCCAAGATCGAGGACTCTTTGGCCAGAAATACATTCCTTGTTTCAAAAATGGACTTCTGTATGGCTGACGTAACATCAGAAAGAGTCAACGAGTATATATGGAAAGGTCGTTTCGAGTACTCCTTGGCCAGAAAAAAATTCAGTATGTCAAATATTGACTTTTGACAAGAAGATATAACATCAGAAGATATCAATCTGAATGTATTGTATTAATCTTTTAGGACTCTTTGGCCAGAAATATGTTCAGGAGGTCAAAAGGGGCCCTCTGTATAGCTGATTTATCATCAAAAGGAGTCTATAACTTTATATAGTTTGAAAAATTTTGAGGACACTTTGACCACAAATAAGTTCAAAAGGTCAGATATGGACATCTATGTGGCTTATGAAGCATCAGAAGGAGTCTATGAGTATGTATAGAAAGCCCAAGATCGAGGACTCTTTGGCCAGAAATATGTTCAGGAGGTCAAAAGGGGCCCTCTGTATAGCTGATTTATCATCAAAAGGAGTCTATAACTTTATATAGTTTGAAAAATTTTGAGGACACTTTGACCAGAAATAAGTTAAAAAAGTCAGATATGGACATCTATATGGCTTATGAAGCATCAGAAGGAGTCTATGAGTATGTATAGAAAGCCCAAGATCGAGGACTCTTTGGCCAGAAATATGTTCAGGAGGTCAAAAGGGACCTCTGAATAGCTGATTTATCATCAAAAGGAGTCTATAACTTTAGATGAAAACCTTTGAGGATACTTTGACCACAAATAAGTTCAAAAGGTCAGATATGGACATCTATATGGCTTTTGAAGCATCAGAAGGAGTCTGTGAGTATGTTGTCACATGCCTGTCCTGTCTTGTGTTGCACATGGGTGTTTTGTTATTTTGGGCCATGTGCTCATGTCATTGTCTGATCCCTCCCCCTTGTTATCTGATTATTGTTTGAGTTCTTCCACCTGTTCCCTCTTGATTAGTTCCCTTTATAAGTCCCCTCTTGTTTGCAGTCTGTGTCGGTTCGTTGTCTAATGTTTCCTGTACCCTGTGATTCCCTAGTGAGTTTATGTTCTGTTTTTGGTTTGTATTTACTAGTTGTTTTCCCCCTCGTGGGTTTTTGTTTTTGTATTTGTTTTTCTTTTAATAATAAACTATCATTCTCCCGCACTTGAGTCCTCGCACTTTTTGTATTATATTTAACCGTGACAGAACGAACCGACCACATGAGGACTCAGCGGAGAAGAGGGGCGCAACCAGTCTCCTCTCCGCAATGGGAGCGGATTCTCCAATTCAAGGAGCTAGTCTCCCTCCATCAGCAGGGGATGGAGGTGAGAGAGTTCAGCCAGAGGTTCAGCAGCGCAGCTGAGGGGCTGAACCTTAGCGAGGAGGCTCGAAAGGATTTATTTAATCATGCACTTGACGAACCGATGGACTGGCTGATCCGAAGAGCCTTTGATAGGGTCAGTTTTGAGGCGATGGTGGAGGGTCTTATTCGCCATCGGGAGAGAATTGCCAGGAAGGTGGTCCCAGTTCCGGTGGTCCCAGTTCCGGTGGTCCCGAGTCCAGTGGTCCCAGTTCCGGTGGTCCCGAGTCAGGTGGTCCCGAGTCAGGTGGTCCCGAGTCAGGTGGTCCCGAG
This sequence comes from Abramis brama, assembly GCF_963993115.1. NCBI lineage: Eukaryota > Metazoa > Chordata > Actinopteri > Cypriniformes > Leuciscidae > Abramis > Abramis brama. The sequence goes on along the minus strand of NC_139965.1, from coordinate 45,614,199 downwards.
TCAGGTGGTCCCGAGTCAGGTGGTCCCGAGTCAGGTGGTCCCAGTTCCGGTGGTCCCAGTTCCGGTGGACAGTCTGCTCCGCCCTGGTCGCCCGAGGGAGAGTCTCCGCCCTGGTCGCCCGAGGGAGAGTCTCCGCCCTGGTCGCCCGAGGGAGAGTCTCCGCCCTGGTCGCCCGAGGGAGAGTCTCCGCCCTGGTCTGTCCCTCCTGTCCCGCCCTGGTCTGTCCCGCCCTGGTCTGTCCCTCCCGTCCCGCCCTGGTCTGTCCCGCCCTGGTCTGTCCTCCCGTCCCGCCCTGGTCTGTTCCTCCCGTCCCGCCCTGGTCTGATAGCCGTCTGGTCTGGTAGCCGCTCCGTAGGGAGGGGGTAGTGTCACATGCCTGTCCTGTCTTGTGTTGCACATGGGTGTTTTGTTATTTTGGGCCATGTGCTCATGTCATTGTCTGATCCCTCCCCCTTGTTATCTGATTAATGTTTGAAATATGAAATATGTTCAGGAGGTCAAAAGGGGACCTCTGAATAGCTGATTTATCATCAAAAGGATTCTATAACTTTATATAGTTTGAAAAATTGAGGACACTTTGACCACAAATAAGTTCAGAAGGTCAGATATGGACATTTAATATGGCCTATGAAGCATCAGAAGGAGTCTATGAGTATGTATAGAAAGCCCAAGATCGAGGACTCTTTGGCCAGAAATACATTCCTTGGGTCAAAAATGGACTTCTGTATGGCTGATTTATTATCAAAAGGAGTCTATAGCTGTGTCCCAAAGTGAAGGCTGCATCCTTCGAAGGACGCAGACTTCAAACGATGCAGCCTATGCGTCCTCCGAACGACGCACCATGTAGCCTTCGTAGGATTTCCTAATTGCGCAGCCAGGTGTTCCCGATTACCGCTCCAGGCGCCAAGCAACGGTGCGAGAGTATGCTGCCATCCTGACAATTCATTTGATATAATTGAGTAAACAGCTATGGAGCCAGAATTGGCTATTGTCATTTTTATGTTTTATATTTTACTGGAGGACATGGTATTAAGGATGTTTCAGGTCATGTACTTTCGGCTTAGCCGATCGATTCAAATGTTCATTTATCTTACCTTGATGGGATTTTGTAGGCTTGTGTATTATTTTTATTATGCACATAAATAAACCATAGTAAATATATTTACACAGGTTTGCAACCCTATTTGAATATAAAACCCAGTTGAATATAAAAAGTCCAGTACGAATGTTACTCCCGCTCGTCATCGGCAGCTGTCAGTCACTGTTGCTAGGCGACAAGAACAATCGTCCGTAGGCTAGACCGGTCCGAGCATTTCAGATGAGCCCTTCGAAATGGGACGGAGCTGTAGTTAGCAACAATTTGTTAATATTGTGACAATAGGCCTACATTTTGTTACTTTAATTGTCAAAATAACCAGTGGTGGTATGTAAGGAACTACATACTTCGTTAATACTCTAAGTAATTTTCCCACACAGGACAGCAACACTACAAAATTATGTTATTTTACAATATGATGCATTGTTTTACAATAAACTACACAAAAGTATATAGTTTAAATGTATCAACCTTGAAAATATTCATAAGTAAAATGCAACATATGCAGTAATATAAAAGCAGAACCATCATAAAAACCCCGACAAGGTTTTTTTCCTGCAGAATTCCTTTACTTTTACTCTTGATGCCTTAAGTACATTAGAGTATGCAAGATAATTTTGCTTAACTAAGGTTTGAAATATATGACTAGTAGTTTTTCCCCAATGTGGTATTAGTGGTTATTAAAAGTATTTTAGTATAATAAAGTATCTCAATATTTATTCCACGAGTCAGCCCTGCAAACCTGTTGGTAGACAACTTAGTGGATAGTGAAAATATGCAGTCAAACACTCTGGAGACCATCCCAGATGATGTCCCACCAGCAGGAGGCCTTACCAGGGTCTCTATTGTGGAGCCCATCCCGGTCCAGCAGCACACCAGGGTCTCCCACTCAGCTGAATAAAAGTCTACATCATTTTTTCTTATTTTATGTACTGTAAATTTAAATGTTTATGTTGAATTTGAGATGTTTAACGTATGTTGTAAATAGTTGGGGCGAAAAAGTTATCGAAGAATTTGTTTCATGTAGAAATTATGACTGTCATTACAAAAATAAACAATGTCCAGAGCAATGAATTCTCTTTTATTTACACATTTAAAGTTGCATAATTTTTTTTTCCTTTTAAAAAATATAAGTGAAAAAAGTTAAAGAATATATATATATATACATATTTCTCAGTCATTCTTTCAAGAAGAGAAAACAGCCTGTCCATTCTCTCTTGTGCTCTCCTCGCCTCTGCAGTCCCATGTCTTCTCTAATCAAGTCCAAAAACTCGTCCTCTCTGTCTCGCCTTCTTCGTGGTGCTGGTGCTGATGCTGTTGCGGGTGCTAGTGCGGGTGCTCATGCTGCTGCTGCCCCTGGCTCCTCCTCTTCTAGGTCACACACTGCTGAACTCGGCCCTGGTGTGTCCTCAGGGATTGAGGCAATGAGGGTGCAATGCCTCTGTCCCAACATCTCATCCATGAGGACAAACCAGGGCCGAGTTGCAGCAGTGAGTTTCCCACTCACACCATCACCTGTCCCAGGACACGTGCAATCCTAAGGCAGAGCAAATTAACCATGGCTTGTTAACAACAACAGCACAATACATTTCGGAAAAGATGTGATCTCAACTTTCTTACTTTGTATTTTTAAAATCATATTCATATTCAGAAATCATATTCATTAATACTCAAATTTGGTTAAAACCTTTGTAGACATAGCTTGCATGACAGCACTACAAAAACACATAAAAGTGAAACCCCATTGCCTTATCTACTGCTTTTCCTATTGTTGTGGGCTTTATAGGGTGAGTGATATTTCGTATTTACACAAGTTAGACAGACTAGTGCAAATATTACAATAAAATTTAATTTAATTTATTTAGTTTATTTTTTATTTTTTTAATTGCAGTTTAATAAATTGAGCTGTCTGCTCCTTGCTCCCTGAAAACAATTATTAAACTAATATTAGCACAAGTTTTGCCTCAGACCACCTGACAAATGAAGCCACGCAATGGTGACGAATGAGTTAAGATGAAGTTTAAAAGCAAGAAAAACTTGTGGCTTTTAACTCTGGTTTCGCTAGCCATTTGAGTAAATGAAAACATAATACTTACATTTAAATGTGAATTTGCCGTCCACCAGCGAACTCTCGGCCGTCATTTTTTTTTTTTTTTTTTTTATAAAAATGCTGTCGTCACCGCCGCGCGATGACTTATGGGGTAGGATAGTCCGCAAAGTGTCCATTTATGTATCCTTCCTTTCACGGGGAAACGAAGGGTGCATTTGGCGTCGCTTTAGCCTTCATCGCGCCGCGATGACGCAACCGGCCTTCGAATACGGCCTTCGGAGGATGCAGAATTGAATTGGGACAGCCTTCATCGCGCCGCGGTGACGCAATCGGCCTTCAAATGCGACCTCCGAAGTGTGCAGCCTTTGAATTGGGACATCCTTCGTCGCTCCGCTGTGACGTTTCGTCGCGCCACTGTGACGCATTCGGCCTTCAAATACGGCCTTCGGAGGATGCAGACTTCACATTGGGACACAGCTTATAACTTTATATAGTTTGAAAAATTTTGAGGACACTTTGACCAGAAATAAGTTCAAAAGGTCAGATATGGACATCTAATATGGCTTATGAAGCTTCAGAAGGAGTCTATGAGTATGTATAGAAAGCCAAAGATCGAGGACTGTTTGGCCAGAAATATGTTAAGGAGGTCAAAAGGGGCCCTCTGTATAGCTGATTTATCATCAAAAGGAGTCTATAATTTATATAGTTTGAAAAATTTTGAGGACACTTTGACCACAAATAAGTTCAAAAGGTCAGATATGGACATCTATATGGCTTATGAAGCATCAGAAGGAGTCTATGAGTATGTATAGAAAGCCCAAGATCGAGGACTCTTTGGCTAGAAATACATTGCTTGGGTCAAAAATGGACTTCTGTATGGCTGACGTAACAACAGAAAGAGTCAACAAGTATATATGGAAAGGTCAAGTTTCGAGTACTCCTTGGCCAGAAAAAAATTCAGTATGTCAAATATGGACTTTTGACAGGATGATATAACATCCGAAGATATCAATCTGAATGTATATTATTAATCTTTTAGGGCTCTTTGGCCAGAAATAAGTTCAGTAGGTCAAAAGGGGACCTCTGTATAGCTGATTTATCATCAAAAGGAGTCTATAACTTTATATAGTTTGAAAAATTTTGAGGACACTTTGACCACAAATAAGTTCAAAAGGTCAGATATGGAAATCTATATGGCTTATGAAGCATCAGAAGGAGTCTATGAGTATGTATAGAAAGCCCAAGATCGAGGACTCTTTGGCCAGAAATATGTTCAGGAGGTCAAAAGGGGACCTCTGAAAGCTGATTTATCATCAAAAGGAGTCTATAACTTTATATAGTTTGAAAATTTTTGACACTTTGAAAACAAATAAGTTCAAAAGGTCAGATATGGACATCCAAATGGCCTATGAAATATCAGAAGGAGTCTATGAGTATGTATAGAAAGCCCAAGATCGAGGACTCTTTGGCCAGAAATAAGTTCAGGAGGTCAAAAGGGGACCTCTGTATAGCTGATTTATCATCAAAAGGAGTCTATAACTTTATATAGTTTGAAAAATTTTGAGGACACTTTGACCAGAAATAAGTTCAAAAGGTCAGATATGGACATCTATATGGCTTATGAAGCATCAGAAGGAGTCCATGAGTATGTATAGAAAGCCCAAGATCGAGGACTCTTTGGCCAGAAATATGTTCAGGAGGTCAAAAGGGGACACCTGAATAACTGATTTATCATCAAAAGGAGTCTATAACTGCATATAGTTTGAAAAATTTTGAGGACACTTTGACCACAAATAAGTTCAAAAGGTCAGATATGGACATCTAATATGGCTTATGAAGCTTCAGAAGGAGTCTATGAGTATGTATAGAAAGCCCAAGATCGAGGACTCTTTGCCCAGAAATATGTTCAGGAGGTCAAAAGGGGACACCTGAATAACTGATTTATCATCAAAAGGAGTCTATAACTGCATATAGTTTGAAAAATTTTGAGGACACTTTGACCACAAATAAGTTCAAAAGGTCAGATATGGACATCTAATATGGCTTATGAAGCTTCAGAAGGAGTCTATGAGTATGTATAGAAAGCCGAAGATCGAGGACTCTTTGGCCAGAAATACATTTCTTGGGTCAAAAATGGACTTCTGTATGGCTGACGTAACAACAGAAAGAGTCAACAAGTATATATGGAAAGGTCAAGTTTAGAGTACTCCTTGGCCAAAAAAAAATTCAGTATGTCAAATATGGACTTTTGACAGGATGATATAACATCCGACGTTATCAATCTGAATGTATATTATTAATCTTTTAGGACTCTTTGGCCAGAAATATGTTCAGGAGGTCAAAAGGGGACCTCTGTATAGCTGATTTATCATCAAGAGGAGTCTATAACTTTATATAGTTTGAAAAATTTTGAGGACACGTTGACCACAAATAAGTTCAAAAGGTCAGGTATGGACATTTAATATGGCCTATGAAGCATCAGAAGGAGTCTATGAGTATGTATAGAAAGCCCAAGATCGAGGACTGTTTGGCCAGAAATATGTTAAGGAGGTCAAAAGGGGCCCTCTGTATAGCTGATTTATCATCAAAAGGAGTCTATAACTTTATATAGTTTGAACAATTTTGAGGACACTTTGACCACAAATAAGTACAAAAGGTCAGATATGGACATCTATATGGCTTATAAAGCATCAGAAGGAGTCTGTGAGTATGTATAGAAAGCCCAAGATCGAGGACTCTTTGTCCAGAAATACATTCCTTGGGTCAAAAATGGACTTCTGTATGGCTGATTTATTATCAAAAGGAGTCTATAACTTTATATAGTTTGAACAATTTTGAGGACACTTTGACCACAAATAAGTACAAAAGGTCAGATATGGACATCTATATGGCTTATAAAGCATCAGAAGGAGTCTATGAGTATGTATAGAAAGCCCAAGATCGAGGACTGTTTGGCCAGAAATATGTTAAGGAGGTCAAAAGGGGCCCTCTGTATAGCTGATTTATCATCAAAAGGAGTCTATAACTTTATATAGTTTGAAAAATTTTGAGGACACTTTGACCACAAATAAGTTCAAAAGGTCAGATATGGACATCTATATGGCTTATGAAGCATCAGAAGGAGTCTATGAGTATGTATAGAAAGCCCAAGATCGAGGACTCTTTGGCTAGAAATACATTCCTTGGGTCAAAAATGGACTTCTGTATGGCTGACGTAACAACAGAAAGAGTCAACAAGTATATATGGAAAGGTCAAGTTTCGAGTACTCCTTGGCCAGAAAAAAATTCAGTATGTCAAATATGGACTTTTGACAGGATGATATAACATCCGAAGATATCAATCTGAATGTATATTATTAATCTTTTAGGGCTCTTTGGCCAGAAATAAGTTCAGTAGGTCAAAAGGGGACCTCTGTATAGCTGATTTATCATCAAAAGGAGTCTATAACTTTATATAGTTTGAAAAATTTTGAGGACACTTTGACCACAAATAAGTTCAAAAGGTCAGATATGGAAATCTATATGGCTTATGAAGCATCAGAAGGAGTCTATGAGTATGTATAGAAAGCCCAAGATCGAGGACTCTTTGGCCAGAAATATGTTCAGGAGGTCAAAAGGGGACCTCTGAAAGCTGATTTATCATCAAAAGGAGTCTATAACTTTATATAGTTTGAAATATTTTGACACTTTGACCACAAATAAGTTCAAAAGGTCAGATATGGACATCTATATGGCTTATGAAGCATCAGAAGGAGTCTATGAGTATGTATAGAAAGCCCAAGATCGAGGACTCTTTGGCCAGAAATATGTTCAGGAGGTCAAAAGGGGACCTCTGAATAGCTGATTTATCATCAAAAGGAGTCTATAACTTTATATAGTTTGAAAAATTTTGACAGTTTGACCACAAATAAGTTCAAAAGGTCAGATATGGACATCTATATGGCTTATGAAGCATCAGAAGGAGTCTATGATTATGTATAGAAAGCCCAAGATCGAGGACTCTTTGGCCAGAAATATATTAAGGAGGTCAATAGGGGCCCTCTGTATAGCTGATTTATCATCAAAAGGAGTCTATAACTTTATATAGTTTGAAAAATTTTGAGGACACTTTGACCACAAATAAGTTCAAAAGGTCAGATATGGACATCTATATGGCTTATGAAGCATCAGAAGGAGTCTATGATTATGTATAGAAAGCCCAAGATCGAGGACTCTTTGGCCAGAAATATGTTCAGGAGGTCAAAAGGGGACCTCTGAATAACTGATTTATCATCAAAAGGAGTCTATAACTGCATATAGTTTGAAAAATTTTGAGGACACTTTGACCACAAATAAGTTCAAAAGGTCAGATATGGACATCTAATATGGCTTATGAAGCTTCAGAAGGAGTCTATGAGTATGTATAGAAAGCCAAAGATCGAGGACTCTTTGGCCAGAAATACATTCCTTGGGTCAAAAATGGACTTCTGTACGGCTGATTTATTATCAAAAGGAGTCTATAACTTTATATAGTTTGAAAAATTTTGAGGACACTTTGACCAGAAATCAGTTCAAAAGGTCAGATATGGACATCTATATGGCTTATGAAGCATCAGAAGGAGTCTATGAGTATGTATAGAAAGCCCAAGATTGAGGACTCTTTGGCCAGAAATATGTTCAGGAGGTCAAAAGGGGACCTCTGAATAGCTGATTTATCATCAAAAGGAGTCTATAACTTTATATAGTTTGAAAAATTTTGAGGACACTTTGACCAGAAATAAGTTCAAAAGGTCAGATATGGACATTGTTGTAAAGTTTTTCTTTCTTCAAAGCAAGAACCAGGAGACGTTGGGATCACGTTCAACAGAAGTTATTCTTTATTGAGAACTCTGCTGTACGTGGCTGTAGAAACTTCCAACATGATCTGACTAACTTAACTTTACATGGTTTCTTATAGGCATTTCAGTGGGCTGTCCTTAATGGTGCTGACCATGCACACAGCCTTAGTTAGGGATGACCAGTAAAACTAATCATCTAAAGACAATAGAGGCAATTGCCCCCCCCCCCCAAATGGTATAAACAACAAATGGTCACGAGAACATTCACACACAGTTCAACTAACCCCTGACTATTACAATGTTTAGACAGCTGACTTCTGATCAGTAAATTGATGCCATCATGTTCACCTTGAATGCCCAATACAGTGTAATTTACCTTAGTTTTTTATGTGATGTTATGTAGGGAAATAGGATCAGCAGATCTAAAAACATATTCTTAAATTTTAATCCTTCAGTCCCCTCTTTGAGAGTTCTTAAAATAACTCTCACAAAATACAAATTTAAACACTTAAAAGTTAATTCTTGTAACTTGAAAAAGTTACAGGCACACATAACTTATTCTGTGTTGTGTCCTTGATTTACATGAGTGTCATAGTTCTTCTCAAAACCATAACTGTTGACACCTGCGACGCAGGGTGTAAAATGTCGTATAAACTACATGATTACACAGAAAACCATGTAGCATAAGAGTGGAAGTCTTGAAAGTCCATGGCGCCTGAATAGCTGTGAAGTCTGCTTCCTGTAGAGTCCATTTCTCACGCAGAGTCGCTCTGATGACTCGTCCCTCATGAGGTTTGTTCATGGAAATCTGAGGTGATGAGGCTGACCAGCAGTATTCATGCATGGACTTCATTCTTCCATATGTCGCACATGTTCTGTGTTGATTTTCTGTAATTGCATGTTGACACAGAAACGAACATGCGATTAGGGTCCGTGATGTCTCTGCGCTGTGTATTTTTTTTCTTTTATGGTTGGAACTCATTTTCTCGTGAACAAGTTTCTGAACCATGAAGAATTATCTTCAGTCATCTGGTGTGTAATTTTGTTGAAAGATCAAGATTGCTTGTTGGTTAACTTGACATTAACCCGGTGCAGCACTCATGTAATGGTGCAGGCTTGTAGTCTTGATCATGTCGATGGATGACTGAAGGTTTCGTATGTCTCTGCGTTGTGTATTTTTCTTCTGTGTTGGTTGGCTCTGCAGTGGGTCTAGTTGTTTTCTTGAGGTTGTGGCTTCATATGCAGGTGAGGAGGTCTTTGCATATGGGTCTCAGGAGAGCCATCAAGTGTTTATCTGCAAAGAGGAAGAAAGAAAACAAAAGACGACAGAGCAGTATTTGTCCAAACACTAGGGTTGTAGCAGTATTTGTTTAAACACTAGGGTTGTAGCGTTTTCAGAGTCTGCTGTTGTTGTTTCATTCTTTCCCTATTTCTTAATTTATTTGACACCTATGGACCAGTGAGGTAAGGATGGACTAAATCGGGAAAGGCCTATGAGGTAGTGTCTTCACCCTGGTTTCACCCCCGAACGCCTGTTGCGTCAGTTCTTCCCAGGGCACCTCACTTGTCCGTGTCCTATTCTGTCCCTGTGTTGTGTACACACTGTACAGTGTGTGAGAAAATTGGCACATTTCCATTCTCCAGTGAAACATCAGTCCTAATAAACATCATTAACAGAGGATGGTGTCTGATTGTAGTGTTCTGCAGTATAACATTTAAGTCTGTGAGTATACTGAATGTTCCCCAAACAAAGGCTGTGACAATCACTAAGTCTTTCATCTTTGTTGTGAGTTACTGGGGAGATTAAGCAATCACAGCCCAAATGGTTAACACCTCAAAAAGCTTAGCCACGAGTCCAATGACGAGGGGAGGGGTTGCTTTAAAGTAGCAAACAAATGTAGTAAGAGCTGCATAACATTGTTAACTTGTCTTAAGTTATTTTTGTTTTTTCTACATTCTTTTCCAAAATGTCCGTGCTTGCCACAGTAAGAACAACTGGCTTCTCTAGGACTTTTGCGTTTCTTTGGCTTCTCTGAGTTGACCTTAAAGGATGCTGCTGCAATTTTTACCCTTGCCTTGACATCAGAGTCTCTTTCCCAAGTAGCTAACTTGTCCAAGTTGCTTTGCAGGGTTCTACTGGACCATGTTAGTTCTAAGTAAGGCAAGGCCTTTTTATGTTCTGACAGAAGACCCTGAAACCATGCGCGAACTAGGGGACCATTATCACCTAGCACCTTCTCTGAAGTGTCAGCAATTCCGCTGTAAGCGGCAGCGGTCTGACAGAACCTCTCAGTATATTCACTCACAGTTTCTTCTTTCTCTTGTACACAGCTAGTAACTCTCGACCAATCGATTTTGGGTCCTAAGATATTCTTTAGGATTTTCAAAACACCTTCTCTCAAATCGCCCTTTACTGACATGTTGCAGTTCGGAAGTAACAGCAGACTCAAAATTGTTGAATTCAGATTCAGTTAGAATTTGTGACATCAGCTGTGTGACTTCCGGCAACGACATGTCATAAAGATGCATTTTACTGAACAATGCTCTTCTAAATTCAGAAAAATTTGTGCGTGCTGAGGGTAAACTCTGGGAGAGTCTATCTATATCCTTAGGACCTAAAGATGTTTTGGCAACCGTTTGTATTTAGACAACAGAAGAGTTCGGAGTAACACTTTGGCTGCGTCCGAAACCGCATACTTCCCTACTATATAGTAGGGAAAAAGCAGTAGGCGAGCGAATAAGTATGTCCGAATCCTTAGTATCCATAAAAGAGTAGGCGAGAATTACCAGAGTGACGTACTAATTATCGCGAGATTCGGGCGTACGTATACTTATAGTGCGTCCGAATATGCCTACTTTCCTACTATATAGTAGGGGAAAACAGTATTTGAAAGGAGTAGTATGTCCGAAACCTCAGTACTCATAAAAGAGTAGGCGAGAAGTTCCCGGATGGCTTACTGTTTCAGCCCAGATTTTTGAGTGCTCGACCGATGGCTACTCTTCTATCCCAGGAGGCCACGCGAGAGGATACGTCATTATCAAACATCGCAGAGATCAGCGACGCGGGTGCTTTCAAATGTGAGTAAACACGGTTCCTTTTGTTAAAATTGCATGTGTTGAACTAATGTAGAGTAAACTGTTGAATTGTTGAAGGTGTAAAGACGTTACACAGTATAGTATAGTTGTGATTTTGCTGTAAAAACACGTTTTATTATGTATAACGTTAGCTAACAGGGGAGCTCCAGTAAGGACACGTAAGTTATGTCTCTAAAGTGGATTTATATAAACCATATACATCTTAAAGATGCTTATTTTAAATGTCTATTTACATCTGACAGGAAAATCTTCAATAAGTATTGCAGAAGAGCACATCACAACATGAAATAGACATCTGTGATCAATGTGCGCTATTATGTAGAATAAATCTTTAAAGTAATAAACATAAGTTATCTATTTTATTTGTCCATTACTGTTGATAAATTGAGGAACATTTATGTTGGATAAAAAGTTAAAACAACCTCAAAATGTAAATGTAGTGTTGAGCTCATATATCACAGAGGTAACGTGAATCTTGTCTGGATGTTACAGGGACAGATGAACAGATGTGTGTGTTTATCCGGTGGAGAGAGGCTCGTGAAGCTGAATGCTGCCATCAAAGGATTTGAGTGAGTATACTACAGAAATGAATAACAACAACTATTTAAATCTTAAGTTGTAGTTTATTTAATTATTGTAATTTCAAACAGAGCTATTACAGCACTTTTCTGATTCTTGATTTCTGTGCATTTGCTGCACAGCTTTTGTGGTGGAGCAGGACCTGCAAGGGAAGATGATGGCGGCATTTGTGAAAAAAAGCGTTTTTGTCTTCTAAATAATACTGAAATCAAATGACATTGTGCGGTTAAAATGACTGCTTTTGTGTTATGTTTGTGCATTTTTGTGTGAGCACTGAGGATGAGGAGCCCAAAGCTGAATCCTGGAGATGGTGCCATGGACGAGAGCCTCCATCACTCCACCTGTCCTTACGAGACCCCCAATCACTCCACCTGCCCTTATGAGACCCTCCATCACTCCACCTTCCCTTATTGCCTCAGATTGTGAAGCACAACACATCACGCAACAACCTCAGGCACGAAGGAACGGCTCACCTCTGGTGGTCAGCTGATTCATCAGAATAAAGCTTTGTTTCATGTGTTGACTTGTATATGCATTTGTTTATTGTGTGATGGTGACTTTCATTCATTCTTTTATTAATATTTCTCATTGTTGTCAGTAAATAAAATATAATTATTTAATTAATGCTTTATTTAATTGTTTGAATGAAAATGTAGATATGTTCACTATATACACATCTAGAGAGTATTCATGCATAGCTGTGTCATATGACATACATTACATTTTGTTTTATTCAATTATATCATTTTCAGTAAAAAGTAATATAATTAAGTATTGGTCAGCATTTATCGTTGTTGTTATTGTATGTTTTGGGGTGGGATAGCAATGCAATTCATTCTGGGGTAATATTAATTTTTAATAGTAATTATACTTACATTTTTCGAGTATAAAATCAACAGTTTTCTCCAAAGGTGAATCTTCGCACAGCTGCCCTTTGTGCAGACATTACAAACGCTGAGGAAAACCATTCTAGGTAGGGCTGTCGAGTTACTGATGTTATAAGGTATATATATATATATATATATATATATATATATATATCATGGGTTTGCATATGTTTTGCATACATAATATGAGATTATTTACACAGGAAAAAAGAACCTACAAGGTTGAATATCTTAATATATATTTCCTTAAATAATTCATTATAATACATTTAAAAAATGCATTTTTTGTTATTTATAGGCCTAGGCCTGGGGGATGAAACGAGTTATTAAATTCAACCAGAAAAAGAGGAAAACATAAAGCAGTAAGCCACTTTTGCTTGTGGATGAAAATGTTTGGATATAAAATAAATAAGTTAACAACATATTCAAGAGATGACAATTTTGGGATTCCGTAATAAAAATAAATAAATATCGTTAAAGATAAAACGGTGGATCACATTAGTAGGGTTAAATAAAATAACTTAAATCAACCCTAAATGTATTCACAAAATAAATGGGCAGCAGTTAGACTGTTCTGTAGCTAGGGTTAAACCAAATTCTCTGTGACAACAGATAAAACTTTTCACACTGTTCTTGCGAATACTTTCTCCTAGTACCTTCTTACAATCTTCAATTGACCAAACTTTGCCTGGATCAATGCCAAATTTCTTTGTTAAATTCAATCTGACTTCCTCAGTCACGATTGAGTCCATGTGCTCTGATAACAAAGACTTGAATTCACTATCTGTCCAAAAAGGTGTAATCTGTCTAGTACTTTTCCTAAACATTTTGTGAATTTCTGTTACCACAAACAAACACTAAAAAAAACTTCTCTCTACTGTCTTGCAAACAGAGGGTACAATCTTATTAGCACATGAGGCTAAATCTAATTCTAAAGCTAATTCTCTAGCTTACAGATAGGTCTTCTCTAGCAAGAGCATACACACAATATTAACATGTAACTGTTAATCTTCCCTGCCATCAACAGAGGATCAGTTTCATCTCTAAAAGAAAACTTTTTAGAGGCTTATCTTTAGTTAACCAAACTCTACAGCTGTTTGTTAACTTCTTCTCTGAACGACGCAGAGGAAAACAATTGTACTGGTCTGCATTGGTTCTTTGAATAGAGTGAAACTCACCGAATCGTTGGTTGTACAGAAAACATTCGTCTGGAACTCAGTCAGCTTTGTTGAGATCTTTGAGCTTGAAGTTTTCAATCTGGAGGAAGCTGGAAAGCTTGAAGTTTCAAGATTCAGTTCTTTGAGTTTCCTTTTTCTCCATTCGGCTCATGGCACCATCTGTTGAAAACTTTTTCTTCGTCGAAGCAAGAAACCAGGAGACATTTGGATCACGTTCAAGAAGTTATTCTTTATTGAGGACTTCACGTTGAAGTGGCTGCAGGTCTTCCAAAATCAGTCTGACTAACTTAACTTTACATGGTTTCTTATAGGCATTTCAGTGGGCTGTCCTTAATGGTGCTGACCATGCACACAGCCTTAGTTAGGGATGACCACTAAATCTAATCATCTAAAGACAATAGAGGCAATTGCCCCCAACTGAGATAATGGTACCCCCCCCAAATGGTATAAACAACAAATGGTCACGAGACCCAAGACTATGTAACATTCACACACAGTTCAACTAACCCCTGACTATTACAATGTTTAGACAGCTGACTTACAGCTGACTTCTGATCAGTAAACTGATGCCATCATGTTCACCTTGAATGCCCAATACAGTGTAATTTACCTTAGTTTTTTATGTGATGTTATGTAGGGAAATAGGATCAGCAGATCTAAAAACATATTCTTAAATTTTAATCCTTCAACATCTAAAATGGCTTATGAAGCTTCAGAAGGAGTCTATGAGTATGTATAGAAAGCCCAAGATCGAGGACTCTTTGGCCAGAAATATGTTCAGAGGTCAAAAGGGGACCTCTGAATAACTGATTTATTATCAAAAGGAGTCTATAACTACATAGTTTGAAAATTTTTGAGGACACTTTGACCACAAATAAGTTCAAAAGGTCAGATATGGACATCTAATATGGCTTATGAAGCTTCAGAAGGAGTCTATGAGTATGTATAGAAAGCCGAAGATCGAGGACTCTTTGGCCAGAAATACATTTCTTGGGTAAAAAATGGACTTCTGTATGGCTGACGTAACAACAGAAAGAGTCAACAAGTATATATGGAAAGGTCAAGTTTAGAGTACTCCTTGGCCAAAAAAAAATTCAGTATGTCAAATATGGACTTTTGACAGGATGATATAACATCCGACGTTATCAATCTGAATGTATATTATTAATCTTTTAGGACTCTTTGGCCAGAAATATGTTCAGGAGGTCAAAAGGGGACCTCTGTATAGCTGATTTATCATCAAGAGGAGTCTATAACTTTATATAGTTTGAACAATTTTGAGGACACTTTGACCACAAATAAGTTCAAAAGGTCAGATATGGACATCTATATGGCTTATGAAGCATCAGAAGGAGTCTATGAGTATGTATAGAAAGCCCAAGATTGAGGACTCTTTGGCCAGAAATATGTTCAGGAGGTCAAAAGGGGACCTCTGAATAGCTGATTTATCATCAAAAGGAGTCTATAACTTTATATAGTTTGAAAAATTTTGAGGACACTTTGACCAGAAATAAGTTCAAAAGGTCAGATATGGACATCTATATGGCTTATGAAGCATCAGAAGGAGTCTATGAGTATGTATAGAAAGCCCAAGATCGAGGACTCTTTGCCCAGAAATATGTTCAGGAGGTCAAAAGGGGACCTCTGAATAGCTGATTTATCATCAAAAGGAGTCTATCACTTTATATAGTTTGAACATTTTTGACACTTTGACCACAAATAAGTTCAAAAGGTCAGATATGGACATCTATATGGCTTATGAAGCATCAGAAGGAGTCTATGAGTATGTATAGAAAGCCCAAGATCGAGGACTCTTTGGCCAGAAATATGTTCAGGAGGTCAAAAGGGGACCTCTGTATAGCTGATTTATCATCAAAAGGAGTCTATAACTTTATATAGTTTGAAAATTTTTGAGGACACTTTGATCACAAATAAGTTCAAAAGGTCAGATATGGACATCTAATATGGCTTATGAAGCATCAGAAGGAGTCTATGAGTATGTATAGAAAGCCCAAGATCGAGGACTCTTTGGCCAGAAATATGTTCAGGAGGTCAAAAGGGGCCCTCTGTATAGCTGATTTATCATCAAAAGGAGTCTATAACTTTATATAGTTTGAAAAATTTTGAGGACACTTTGACCACAAATAAGTTCAAAAGGTCAGATATGGACATCTATATGGCTTATGAAGCATCAGAAGGAGTCTATGAGTATGTATAGAAAGCCCAAGATCGAGGACTCTTTGGCCAGAAATATGTTCAGGAGGTCAAAAGGGACATCTGAATAGCTGATTTATCATCAAAAGGAGTCTATAACTTTAGTTTGAAAACCTTTGAGGACACTTTGACCACAAATAAGTTCAAAAGGTCAGATATGGACATCTATATGGCTTTTGAAGCATCAGAAGGAGTCTGTGAGTATGTATAGAAAGCCCAAGATCGAGGACTCTTTGGCCAGAAATATGTTCAGGAGGACAAAAGGGGTCCTCTGAATAGCTGATTTATCATCAAAAGGAGTCTATAACTTTATATAGTTTGAAAAATTTTGAGGACACTTTGACCACAAATAAGTCCAAAAGGTCAGATATGGACATCTATATGGCTTATGAAGCATCAGAAGGAGTCTATGAGTATGTATAGAAAGCCCAAGATCGAGGACTCTTTGGCCAGAAATATGTTCAGGAGGTCAAAAGGGGACCTCTGAATAGCTGATTTATCATCAAAAGGAGTCTATAACTTTATATAGTTTGAAAATTTTTGAGGACACTTTGACCACAAATAAGTTCAAAAGGTCAGATATGGACATCTAATATGGCTTATGAAGCTTCAGAAGGAGTCTATGAGTATGTATAGAAAGCCGAAGATCGAGGACTCTTTGGCCAGAAATACATTTCTTGGGTCAAAAATGGACTTCTGTATGGCTGACGTAACAACAGAAAGAGTCAACAAGTATATATGGAAAGGTCAAGTTTAGAGTACTCCTTGGCCAAAAAAAAATTCAGTATGTCAAATATGGACTTTTGACAGGATGATATAACATCCGACGTTATCAATCTGAATGTATATTATTAATCTTTTAGGACTCTTTGGCCAGAAATATGTTCAGGAGGTCAAAAGGGGACCTCTGAATAGCTGATTTATCATCAAAAGGAGTCTATAACTTTATATAGTTTGAACATTTTTGACACTTTGACCACAAATAAGTTCAAAAGGTCAGATATGGACATCTATATGGCTTATGAAGCATCAGAAGGAGTCTATGAGTATGTATAGAAAGCCCAAGATCGAGGACTCTTTGGCCAGAAATATGTTCAGGAGGTCAAAAGGGGACCTCTGTATAGCTGATTTATCATCAAAAGGAGTCTATAACTTTATATAGTTTGAAAATTTTTGAGGACACTTTGATCACAAATAAGTTCAAAAGGTCAGATATGGACATCTAATATGGCTTATGAAGCATCAGAAGGAGTCTATGAGTATGTATAGAAAGCCCAAGATCGAGGACTCTTTGCCCAGAAATATGTTCAGGAGGTCAAAAGGGGACCTCTGAATAGCTGATTTATCATCAAAAGGAGTCTATAACTTTATATAGTTTGAACATTTTTGACACTTTGACCACAAATAAGTTCAAAAGGTCAGATATGGACATCTATATGGCTTATGAAGCATCAGAAGGAGTCTATGAGTATGTATAGAAAGCCCAAGATCGAGGACTCTTTGGCCAGAAATATGTTCAGGAGGTCAAAAGGGGACCTCTGTATAGCTGATTTATCATCAAAAGGAGTCTATAACTTTATATAGTTTGAAAATTTTTGAGGACACTTTGATCACAAATAAGTTCAAAAGGTCAGATATGGACATCTAATATGGCTTATGAAGCATCAGAAGGAGTCTATGAGTATGTATAGAAAGCCCAAGATCGAGGACTCTTTGGCCAGAAATATGTTCAGGAGGTCAAAAGGGGACCTCTGAATAGCTGATTTATCATCAAAAGGAGTCTATAACTTTATATAGTTTGAAAAATTTTGAGCACACTTTGACCACAAATAAGTTCAAAAGGTCAGATATGGACATCTACATGGCTTATGAAGCATCAGAAGGAGTCTATGAGTATGTATAGAAAGCCCAAGATCGAGGACTCTTTGGCCAGAAATACATTCCTTGGGTCAAAAATGGACTTCTGTATGGCTGACGTAACATCAGAAAGAGTCAACGAGTATATATGGAAAGGTCAAGTTTCGAGTACTCCTTGGCCAGAAAAAAATTCAGTATGTCAAATATGGACTTTTGACAAGATGATATAACATCCAAAGATATCAATCTGAATGTATTGTATTAATCTTTTAGGACTCTTTGGCCAGAAATATGTTCAGGAGGTCAAAAGGGGACCTCTGTATAGCTGATTTATCATCAAAAGGAGTCTATAACTTTATATAGTTTGAAAAATTTTGAGGACACGTTGACCACAAATAAGTTCAAAAGGTCAGATATGGAAATTTATATAGCTTATGAAGCATCAGAAGGAGTCTATGAGCATGTATAGAAATCCCAAGATCGAGGACTCTTTGGCCAGAAATACATTCCTTGGGTCAAAAATGGACTTCTGAATGGCTGACGTAACATCAGAAAGAGTCAACGAGTATATATGGAAAGGTCAAGTTTCGAGTACTCCTTGGCCAGAAAAAAATTCAGTATGTCAAATATGGACTTTTGACAAGATGATATAACATCCAAAGATATCAATCTGAATGTTTTGTATTAATCTTTTAGGACTCTTTGGCCAGAAATATGTTCAGGAGGTCAAAAGGGGACCTCTGTATAGCTGATTAATCATCAAAAGGAGTCTATAACTTTATATAGTTTGAAACATTTTGAGGACACTTTGACCACAAATAAGTTCAAAAGGTCAGATATGGACATCTATATGGCTTATGAAGCATCAGAAGGAGTCTATGAGTATGTATAGAAAGCCCAAGATCGAGGACTCTTTGGCCAGAAATATGTTCAGGAGATCAAAAGGGACCTCTGAATAGCTGATTTATCATCAAAAGGAGTCTATAACTTTAGTTTGAAAACCTTTGAGGACACTTTGACCACAAATAAGTTCAAAAGGTCAGATATGGACATCTATATGGCTTATGAAGCATCAGAAGGAGTCTATGAGTATGTATAGAAAGCCCAAGATCGAGGACTCTTTGGCCAGAAATATGTTCAGGAGGTCAAAAGGGGACCCCTGTATAGCTGATATATCATCAAAAGGAGTCTATAACTTTATATAGTTTGAAACATTTTGAGGACACTTTGATCACAAATAAGTTCAAAAGGTCAGATATGGACATCTAATATGGCTTATGAAGCATCAGAAGGAGTCTATGAGTATGTATAGAAAGCCCAAGATCGAGGACTCTTTGGCCAGAAATACATTCCTTTGGTCAAAAATGGACTTCTGTATGGCTGACGTAACATCAGAAAGAGTCAACGAGTATATATGGAAAGGTCAAGTTTCGAGTACTCCTTGGCCAGAAAAAAATTCAGTGTGTCAAATATGGACTTTTGACAAGATGATATAACATCCGAAGATATCAATCTGAATGTACTGTATTAATCTTTTAGGACTCTTTGGTCAGAAATATGTTCAGGAGGTCAAAAGGGGACCTCAGAATAGCTGATTTATCATCAAAAGGAGTCTATAACTTTATATAGTTTGAAAAATTTTGAGGACACGTTGACCACAAATAAGTTCAAAAGGTCAGATATGGAAATTGATATGGCTTATGAAGCATCAGAAGGAGTCTATGAGTATGTATAGAAAGCCCAAGATCGAGGACTCTTTGGCCAGAAATACATTTCTTGGGTCAAAAATGGACTTCTGAATGGCTGACGTAACATCAGAAAGAGTCAACAAGTATATATGGAAAGGTCAAGTTTCGAGTACTCCTTGGCCAGAAAAAAATTCAGTATGTCAAATATGGACTTTTGACAGGATGATATAACATCCGAAGATATCAATCTGAATGTATTGTATTAATCTTTTAGGACTCTTTGGCCAGAAATATGTTAAGGAGGTCAAAAGGGGACCTCTGAATAGCTGATTTATCATCAAAAGGATTCTATAACTTTATATAGTTTGAAAAATTTTGAGGACACTTTGACCACAAATAAGTTCAAAAGGTCAGATATGGACTACAGTCTGGCTGATATAACATCATGAGAAGTCTGAATAGTAGGAGAAATATGTATAGTAAGTTAAATGTTCAAGATCTCTGGCCAGAAATATGTTCAGAAGGTAAAATATGGACCTCTGTATAGCCAACACCAGAAGGAGACTATAACTTTATATAGTTTGAAAAATTTTGAGGACACTTTGACCAGAATTAAGTTCAAAAGGTAAGCCATAAGCCATATAGATATCCATATGGCTTATGAAGCATTAGGAGTCAATGAGTATGTATAGATATCGAGGACTCTTTGGCCAGAAATATATTACTTTGGTCAAATATGGACTTCTGTATGGCTGACCTAACATCAGGAGTCGAAGAGTATGTATAGAAAGTTAACCTCAGTTGACTGAATGTATATGTAGGTTAATGTGCAGTGAAGGAAAATCATTGCACTAGCTGTTGCTTTACAATGGACACAATTAACTCATTCCGTTGGGCAACGATAGAATGCACTGAAGAATAAACATAATGCACTTTTCGCATTGCATTGGACAGCAGAACTAACTCCTTCCCATTTTAGATAAGTTGCAATGTTGTTGCATTGCATTGCACAACGATCTAACGTTGTGCATTGAAGAGTAACATAGGCTATCCACTTTTTGTATTGCATTACATTGCATTGCACACCAGATCTAACTCCTTCCCATGTTCAGTAAAGAGATAACATGTTGCATTGCATTGCACAAACGATCTAACGTTGTGCACTGAAGAATAACATATAGGCTATGCACTTTTTGCATTGCATTGCACACCAGAACTACGTCCTTAAAATGTTCATTAAAGAGATAACATTTTGCATTGCATAAACGATCTAACGTTGTGGATTGAAGAATAACATATAGGCTATGCACTTTTTGCATCACATTGCATTGCACACCAGAACTGACTCCTTCAAATGTTTATTATAGAGATAACATTTTGCATTGCATTGCACATCCGAACTAACTCCTTCCCTTGTTCATTAAAGAGATAACATATGTTATGCAACATTGCATTGCTTTGCACAAACGATCTAACGTTGTGCATTGAAGAGTAACATAGGCTATGCAATTTTTGCATTGCATTGCACAAACGATCTAACGTTGTGCACTGAAGAATAACATTTATGCACTTTTTGCATTGCATTGCATACCAGAACTAACTCCTTCAAATGTTTATTATAGAGATAACATTTTGCATTGCATTGCACAACAGAACTAACTCCTTCCCATGTTCTTTAAAGAGATAACATTTTGCATTGCATTGCATTGCACAAACGATCTAACGTTGTGCATTGAAGAATAACATAGGCTAGGCACTTTTTGCATTGCATTGCATTGCACACCAGAACTAACTCCTTCCCCTGTTCATTAAAGGGATAACATTTATGTTGTTGCAATGCATTGCAAAAACGATCTGACGTTGTGCATTGTAGAGTAACATAGGCTATGCACTTTTTGCATTGCATTGCATTGCACACCAGAACTAACTCGTTCCCCTGTTCATTAAAGAGATAACATTTATGTTGTTGCAATGCATTGCACAAACGATCTAACGTTGTGCATTTGAAGAATAATATAGGCTATGCAATTCTTGCATTGCATTGCACACCAGAACTAACTCATTCCCATTTTCTTTAAAGAGATAAGTTGCAATGTTGTTGCATTGCATTGCACAAACGATCTAACGTTGTGCATTGAAGAGTAACATAGGCCATGCACTTTTTGTATTGCATTACATTGCATTGCACACCAGAACTAACTCCTTCCTATGTTCAGTAAAGAGATAACATGTTGCATTGCATTGCACAAACGATCTAAACGTTGTGCATTGAAGAGCAACATATAGGCTAAATGCATGCATTGTATTGCATTGCACAATAGAACTAACTCCTTCCCATGTTCTTTAAAGAGATAACATTTTGCATTGCATTGCATTGCACAAACGATCTAACGTTGTGCATTGAAGAATAACATAGGCTATGCACTTTTTGCATTGTATTGCATTGCACAATAGAACTAACTCCTTCCCCTGTTCATTAAAGGGATAACATTTATGTTGTTGCAATGCATTGCAAAAACGATCTAACGTTGTGCATTGAAGAGTAACACAGGCTATGCACTTTTTGCATTGCATTGCATTGCACACCAGAACTAACTCCTTCCCCTGTTCATTAAAGAGATAACATTTATGTTGTTGCAATGCATTGCACAAACGATCTAACGTTGTGCACTGAACAATAACATATAGGCTATGCACTTCTTGGATTGCATTGCACACTAGAACTAATTCATTCCCATTTCCTTTAAAGAGATAAGTTGCAATGTTGTTGCACTGCATTGCACAAACGATCTAACGTTGTGCATTGAAGAATAACATATAGGCTAAATGCATGCATTGTATTGCATTGCACACCCGAACTAACTCGTTCATTAAAGAGATAACATACGTTATGCAACATTGCATTGCTTTGCACAAACGATCTAACGTTGTGCATTGAAGAGTAACATAGGCTATGCACTTTTTGCATTGCATTGCATTGCACACTAGAACTAAATCATTCCCATGTTCATTAAAGAGATAACATAAGTTGTTGCATTGCATTGCAAAAACGATCTAACGTAGTGCATTGAAGAATAATATAGGCTATGCAATTCTTGCATTGCATTGCACACCAGAACTAACTCATTCCCATTTCCTTTAAAGAGATAAGTTGCAATGTTGTTGCACTGCATTGCACAAACGATCTAACGTTGTGCATTGAAGAGTAACATAGGCCATGCACCTTTTTGTATTGCATTACATTGCATTGCACACCAGATCTAACTCCTTCCCATGTTCAGTAAAGAGATAACATGTTGCATTGTATTGCACAAACGATCTAACGTTGTGCATTGAAGAATAACATATAGGCTATGCACTTTTTGCATTGCATTGCATTGCACACCAGAACTAACTCCTTCAAATGTTTATTATAGAGATAACATTTTGCATTGCATTGCACAAACGATCTAACGTTGTGCAGTGAATAATAACAAATAGGCTAAATGCATGCATTGTATTGCATTGCACACCCGAACTAACTCGTTCATTAAAGAAATAATATATGTTATGCAACATTGCTTTGCACAAACGATCTAACCTTGTGCATTGAAGAGTAACATAGACCATGCACTTTTTGCATTGCATTGCACACCAGAACTAACTCCTTCCCATGTTCATGTTCAATAAAGAGATAACTAACTCGTTCCCATGTTCATTAAAGAGATAACATGTTGCATTGCATTGGCACAAAGGATCTAACGATCATCTCTTTAATTGCATTTGCAATGCAAAAAGTACATAAATGTTATTCTTCAGTGCACAACGTTAGATCGTTTCTGCAATGCAATGCAATGCAATGCAACATGTTATCTCTTAATGAACATGGGAAGGAGTTAGTTCTGGTGTGCAATGCAATGCAAAAAGTGCATAAATGTTATTCTTCAGTGCACAACGATAGATCGTTTGTGCAATGCAGTGCACCAACACATGTTATCTCTTTAATGAACACGCGATCGAGTTAGTTATGGTGTGCAATGCAATGCAACATGTGCATAGCCTATGTTATTCTTCATGCACAACGTTAGATTCGCTTGTGCAATGCAATGCAATGCAATGCAACAAACACATATGTTATCTCTTTAATGAACGTAGGAATGAGTTAGTTCTGGTGTGTAATGCAATGCAATTGCAAGAAGTGCATAACCTATGTTATTCTTCAGTGCACAACGTTAGATCGTTTGTGCAATGCAATGCAACATGTTATCTCTTTAATGAACATGGGAATAGTAAGTTCTAGTGTGCAATGCAATGCAAAAAGTGCATAACCGATGTTATTTTTCAATGCACAACGTTAGATTTTTTGTGCAATGCAATGCACCAACACATGTTATCTCTTTAATGAACACGCGATCGAGTTAGTTATGGTGTGCAATGCAATGCAATGCAATGCAATGCAATGCAATGCAAGAAGTGCATAGCCTATGTTATTCTTCAGTGCACAACGTTAGATCGCTTGTGCAATGCAATGCAACATGTTATCTCTTTAATGAAGATGGGATTGACTTAGTGTTCTGTTCAAAGTTATTGCAATGCAATGCAATTGCAAGAAGTGCATAACCTATGTTATTCTTCAGTGCACAACGTTAGATCGTTTGTGCAATGCACTGCAACATGTTATCTCTTTAATGAACATGGGATTGACTTAGTGTTCTGTTCAAAGTTATTGCATTTGCAATGCAATGCAATGCAAAAAGTGCATAACCTATGTTATTCTTCAGTGCACAACGTTAGATCCTTTGTGCATTGCAATGCAACATGTTATCTCTTTAATGAACATGGGAAGGAGTTAGTTCTAGAGTGCAATGCATTGCATTGCAAAAAGTGCATAACCTATGTTATTTTTCAATGCACAACGTTAGATCGTTTGTGCAATGCATTGCAACAACACATGTTATCTCTTTAATGAACATGGGAAGGAGTTAGTTCTAGTGTGCAATGCAAAAAGTGCATAACCTATGTTATTCTTCAGTGCACAACGTTAGATCGATTGTGCAATGCAATGCAACATGATATATCTTTAATGAATGGGAAGGACTTTGCTCTGGTGTGCAATGCAATGCAATGCAAGAAGTGCATAACCTATGTTATTCTTCAGTGCACAACGTTAGATTGTTTGTGCAATGCAATGCAACATGTTATCTCTTTAATGAACATGGGATTGACTTAGTGTTCTGTTCAAAGTTATTGCAATGCAATGCAATGCAAAAAGTGCATAACCTATGTTATTTTTCAGTGCACAACGTTAGATCCTCTGTGCAGTGCAATGCAATGCAACATGTTATCTCTTTAATGAACATGGGAAGGAGTTAGTTCTAGAGTGCAATGCAATGCCATGCAAAAAGTGCATAACCTATGTTATTTTCCAATGCGCAACGTTAGATCGTTTATGCAATGCATTGCAACAACACATGTTATCACTTTAATGAACATGGGATTGAGTTAGATCAGGTGTGCAATGCAATGCCATGCAAAAAGGTGCATAACATATATTGTAATTTTTCATTGCACAACATTAGATCGTTTGTGCAATGCAATGCAACATGTTATCTCTTTAATGGACATGGGAAGGTGTTAGTTCTGGTGTGCAATGCAATGCAAAAAGTGCATAACTTCAGTGCACAACGTTAGAACGTTTGTGCAATGCAATGCAACATGTTATCTCTTTAATGAACATGGGAAGGAGTTAGCTCTGGTGTGCAATGCAATGCAAGAAGTGCATAACTATATGTAATTCTTCAGTGCACAACGTTAGATCGTTATTCTTCAGTGCACAACGTTAGAACGTTTGTGCAATGCGTTTGTGCAACATGTTATCTCTTTAATGAACATGTGAAGGAGTTAGCTCTGGTGTGCAATGCAATGCAAGAAGTGCATAACCTATATGTAATTCTTCAGTGCACAACATTAGATCGTTATTCTTCAGTGCACAACGTTAGATCGTTTGTGCAATGCATTGTAACATGTTAACTCTTTAATGAACATGAGAAGGAGTTAGTTCTGGTGTGCCATGCAATGCATTGCAAAAAGTGCATAACCTCAGTGCACAACGTTAGAACGTTTGTGCAATGCAATGCAACACGTTATCTCTTTAATGAACATGTGAAGGAGTTAGCTCTGGTGTGCAATGCAATGCAAAAAAGTGCATAACCTGTTTAATTTTTCAATGCACAACGTTAGATCGTTTGTGCAATGCATTGCAACAACACATATGTTATCTCTTTAATGAACATGGGATTGACTTCGTTCTGGTGTGCAATGCAATGCAAGAAGTGTTATTGTTATTATAAGCCTATATGTTATTCTTCAGTGCACAAAGTTAGATCGTTTGTGCAATGCAATGCAACATGTTATCTCTTTAATGAACAAGGGAAGGAGTTAGTTCTGGTGTGCAATGCAATGCAATGCAAAAAGTGCATAACCTGTTATTTTTCAATGCACAACGTTAAATCGTTTGTGGAATGCATTGCAACAACACATGTTATCTCTTAAATGAACATGGGATTGAGTTAGATTTGGTGTGCAATGCAATGCAAGAAGTGCATAACCTATATGAAATTCTTCAGTGCACAACGTTAGATTGTTTGTGCAATGCAATGCAACATGTTATCTCTAGTGTGTAATGAACATGGGAATGAGTTAGCTCTGGTGTGCAATGCAATGCAAGAAGTGCATAACCTATATGAAATTCTTCAGTGCACAACGTTAGATCGTTTGTGCAATGCAATGCAACATGTTTTCTCTTTAATGAACAATGGAAGGAGTTAGCTCTGGTGTGCAATGCAATGCAATGCAATGCAAAAAGTGCATAACCTATGTTATTCTTCAGTGCACAACGTTAGATCGATTGTGCAATGCAATGCAACATGATATATCTTTAATGAACGGGAAGGACTTAGCTCTGGTGTGCAATGCAATGCAATGCAAAAAGTGCATAACCTATGTTATTCTTCAGTGAACAACGTTAGATCGTTTGTGCAATGCAATGCAACATGTTTTCTCTTTAATGAACATGGGAAGGAGTTAGCTCTGGTTTGCAATGCAATGCAATTCAAGAAGTGCATAGCATATATGTTATTCTTCAGTGCACAACGTTAGATCGTTAGTGCAATGCAATGCAACATGTTATCTCTTTAATGAATATGGGAAGAGTTCTGGCATGCAATGCAATGCAATGCAAGAAGTGCATAGCTTATATAATATTATTCAATGCACAATGTTAGATCGTTTGTGCAATGCATTGCAACAACACATTGTTATCTCTTTAATGAACATGGGATTGACTTAGTTCTGGTGTGCAATGCAATGCAATGCAAAAAGTGCATAACCTATGTTATTTTTCAATGGACAACGTTAGATCGCTTGTGCAATGCAATGCAACAAAGACACATGTTATCTCTTTAATGAAAATAGGAATGAGTTAGTTCTGGTGTGCAATGCAATGCATTGCAAGAAGTGCATAACCTATGTTATTCTTCAGTGCACAACGTTAGATCGTTTGTGCAATGCAATGCAAAATGTTTTCTTTTTAATGAACATGGGAAGGAGTTAGCTCTGGTGTGCAAGGCAATGCAATGCAAAAAGTGCATAACCTATGTTATTTTTCAAAGCACAACGTTAGATCGCTTGTGCAATGCAATGCAATGCAAGAAGTGTATAACCTATGTTATTTTTCAGTGCACAACGTTAGATCGTTTGTGCAATGCATTGCAACAACACATGTTATTTCTTTAATGAACATGGGATTGAGTTAGTTCTGGTGTGAAATGCAATGCAAGAAGTGCATAACCTATGTTATTCTTCAGTGCACAACGTTAGATCGATTGTGCAATGCAATGCAACAAACACATATGTTATCTCTTTAATGAACATAGGAATGAGTTAGTTCTGGTGTGCAATGCAATGCAAAGCAAGAAGTGCATAACCTATGTTATTCTTCAGTGCACAATGTTAGATCGTTTGTGCAATGCATTGCAACAACACATGTTAACTAACATGGGATTGAGTTAGTTCTGGTGTGAAATGCAATGCAAGTTGCATAACCTATATGTTATTCTTCAGTGCACAACGTTAGATCGATTGTGCAATGCAATGCAACATGATATTTCTTTAATGAACATGGGATTGAGTTAGTTCTGGTGTGAAATGCAATGCGAAAAGGGCATAACCTATGTTATTCTTCAGTGCACAAACGTTAGATTGATTGTGCAATGCAATGCAACATGATATTTCTTTAATAAACGGGAAGGACTTAGCTCTGGTGTGCAATACAATGCAATGCAAAAAGTGCATAACCTCTGTTATTGTTCAATGCACGTTAGATCTCTTTAATGAACCCGGGATTGAGTTAGTTATGGTGTGCAATGCAAGAAGTGCATAGCTTATATTATATTATTCAATGCACAACGTTAGATCGTTTGTGCAATGCATTGCAACAACACATGTTATCTCTTTAATGAACATGGGATTGAGTTAGTTCTGGTGTGCAATGCAATGCAATGCAAGAAGTGCGTAACCTATATGTTAATTTTCAGTGCACAACGTTAGATCGTTTGTGCAATGCAATGCAACATGTTATCTCTTTAATGAACATGGGAAGGAGTTAGCTCTGGTGTGCAATGCAATGCAATGCAAGAAGTGCATAACCTATATGTTTTTTCTTCAGTGATGAACAACGTTAGATCGTTTGTGCAATGCAATGAAACGTTATCTCTTTAATGAATATGGGAAGGAGTTAGTTCTAGTGTGCAATGCAATAAAATGCAAAAAGTGCATACCGATGCTATTTTTCAGTGCACAACGTTAGATTGTTTGTGCAATGCAATGCAACAACACATATGTTATCTCTTTAATGAACATAGGATTGAGTTAGTTCTGGTGTGCAATGCAATGCGAAAAGGGCATAACCTATGTTATTCTTCAATGCACATCGTTAGATCGTTTGTGCAATTCAATGCAGCAACACATATGTTATCTCTTTAATGAACATGGGAATTAGTTAACAGTACCATAGATAACAGTAAATATATTCATACTAAAAGCCAAAAAACTTTAAATATGGCACTATTTGAGGGAACAGCCATTTGGGTGTCCGAAACCATTGTGGACATTATTGAGTGTACTTATTCAATCTCACATTCAATCCCACTACTGGAACTGTGTTCTAGAAATACATGTGAGGGTATGCAGGCATAGATTCAGAGGCATAAGGTATTGTAAGTATTACACACAACAATGCAACAATAATAAAACAATGCAATGACATTTACTTTTGATACTTAAGTACTTCTAAAAACAAGTACATCTGTACTTTTACTTAAGTAAAAATCGGTCTTTACAACTTTTACTCATAACCAGTAAAACCAGTAGTGACCAGTAGTATCTGTACTTTCACTCAAGTAAGGAAGTTGTGTACTTTGTCCACTTCTGAAAACATCTGTTCATAATCTGTGATTACACAATTCCAATACGAATAGCACCGGGAGGCATCTGGAATAACTCTGCACTGATCACTCCACATTTTTAAGCCAGCTAATTTCACAGTAGGCTTATATTCAGAATGTGCTTCTCGTATAACGCCAACGACCACACAAATGGGCTTCCTTTGTGAAATATAGCAGACCACCGTTTTAAATAACAGTTTAAAAAAGGTGGTCTGCTATTTTTCACAAAGATAGATAGATAGATAGATAGATAGTTTAAATGTGTTAGGCCTATTTAGGAACATAACAAAGCATTACAAACTACAATAGCCTAAACAGAACTGGAACCTTTGTAAGATATGCGCTCGTCTTCACAAAAACTACATGCAGGGTTTTTAAACATCTTGTGTGGAGAAAATATTGTTTATTCTGGGTAGTATGGCAAGCCATGGCAAAAAGCAGGATAACTTGTTGGCTATAGCCTACTTGAAAGGAAAACAAATTTGCAGAGTAAAAACATAGTTTGTTGTTGAATCATATTTTTTTCTAGTAGGCTACATCTTAAAATATAGAGCTCATGACAAATAAAAGTTCCAGATTGACAAACATTAAATGCAAAAACCAGTGTGAATAACAATATCTTAAAATAAACTAGAAAGTGGATACACAGATATGGCCTATTTATGAATGAAATTCATGCATTTATTTGTCATTTAAACTGATGCAAACAGGGAAAGAGTAGAAAAGACTTATTATCCTGTCGCCCCCTCTAGTGGACAGCATGAAGTAGTACGGCCTTCATTGTCAAAGTAAGTCTGACCAGTTAGAAAAGATATAAGTGAGTCAGACCAGTCTGAAGGTCTGAGCTGAGTTTGGTGAAGCATTAAAGTTCTAGGCAGAGTCAATTTCTCATAATAATAATAATAATAAATAATAATAATAATGTTTAAATATATGCTGGCTTTCTTAAGCCAACATAATAAAGAAAACTCAGAGAAACATCGACCAATTCAGTATGTAATAAAATTGTATTAGTTTTATAATAAAACATAACATTTTAAAGGTATGCCGTGCTCTTCAACCGACATGATTTAATTAATCCCAAACCTGCTAATTTTGTCAGTATTAATGTACGTTCACTGATTCTAGCTTCTCTCTTTTCTGTCTCTTTGTTTTCATGTGAACTGAGTAGGCTACACATGCTTACATTCATAATATAAATTTTGCTTCTATTCAATTTTCAAAATGATCTATAGCCTACATATGCCACACGGTCCGTGTACTTTTTGTTCATTTCATTTCCTGTTTGGAATGGAATAATGAGAAATGAAAACCAGCTCGTTTATTCGTTTTTTAGTTTAGTTTAAAAAACGAAAAATGAGATTTTGGCTCGATTTTTCATTTTTTCGTTTGTGGTTTACAAATCGGTTTATGGGTTCAATATTTCATTTGCACATGTGGGCGGTGCTTAAACGCCCCTTTCATCTGATTGGTCAAAACGCTCCGCCTTCAGTAGGCTACGAGCTTTTCTTTCTGTCAGGCAGAATAAGAGTCAATACGAGTGCGGCACTGACAAATGCACTTTAATAAAATAATGTCTGAAACCACCACTCACTGTTAACTACGCACAATATTTGAAGCAGAAGTATGTTGCTGGTCACGTAATTCGTGCTGCTGCAAGCAACCCCAATAATGTGAGCCACAGTATAGCCTATGACAGATTATTTTAGCATAATGTATTTCCCATTGATAAATACAGTGCAAATAGATCCGTCTTTTTGGATAAAGGGGAAGTGGAAATAAAAATCAATAATATAGCTGCGAGCAGCGATTACGGGCCCAAGCCAGTGGCACCGCAACCCCGATGCCTTTAGTTACCTAAAGGCACCGGGGTGGCGGTGCCGCCGGCTTTGGCCCTTCATCGCTGCTCGCAGCTATATTTATATATATATATATATATATATATATAAAAGACAGAAAATATTACTTGTCTTACCTTATTCTGATTTTATGATACACTCAAAATATTCCACAACATTGATTAACGTTGATTAACCCGTTGATTAACCGGTGGCAAAATATTCTCACCGTCACATACCTAGTATATTTTTATATAGATACAATAGTCCTACCTGATTTTGAACACAAGAGGGCAGTATAGCACTATGAATGACATTATTTATTAATTTTTTGGACTAAAAAAACAGTCTGGCTGTTTTTAAACTTAATTATCAAATTGAAAAAAAAAAAAAAGTCTTTCCATTTTTGACATTACTTTAATCCCTCGCCATAGCAAAACCATTTGAGATATGTATTATCCGTTCACAATTTAGCATCTTTAATGTATTTTTATCATGTTGAAAAAGTTTGGTGGGAATAAAATAAACCACTTAAGAGGAGTGGGTAAAAATTCAGAGGCTGATTTTTCAAAGAAATCTACATTCAAACCAAAATATCTGACTTATCTGACTTACGGAGCTAATGACTGTAAATTAGAAAGTTGTCCGGCTCGATGAGACCAATATACGTACTGATTTTTGTAACTGTGGGTAAAAGTAACCCCCCCACTTTTGTCAAAAGCATTTTGAAAGTGACACACTTCCTGCTACCAGTTGGTGGCGCTATAACTTTGATTCACAATAGTTACATCCATATGATAGGCCTCTTACCACAAACACTCTGCTGAAGTTTCATCAAGATCAGTTAATGTGTGCAGAAGTTATAACACTTTGTGTTTCTCTTTTCTCGCCATAAATTCGTGTCTTTGCCACGGCCAAACCGTTCAAGATATCAAAAATCCGTCCGCAATTTAGCATCCTCAATGTCTTGACATCATGCTGACCGAGATTGGAGGCGATTGGATGAATTCTCTAAGATGAGTACATCAAATTCCACAGCATGCGTTTTTCAAACAACCCATAATAGCCGACTTCCTGTTGGACGGAGCTAATAACTTAGAGTGCGGAAGTTGTTCGGCCCGATGAGATCTATATGTGTACAGAGTTCCATATTAATTCATGCAAGCGTGTTTGATATATGGACCAAGTTTTCAGACCGTGTTCAAGGGGGCGCTGTTGAGCCCCCCTGCCACGCCCGGGTACGAGCTTCAGCCCGGCCCTGATGACCGTGGGTTCTGACCTGTGTGCAAAGTTTCAAGAGTTTTTGAGCATGTTAAGGGCCCCAAAAGCCCCTGAAACCTTGAAAAACAAAGATTAAATGGAATAGACAAATCCCCCCCCCACACACACACACACAGACACAGAGAGAGAGAGAGAGAGAGAAAATTCTCCAGAAAATCCACATTCAAACCAAAATATCTGACTTCCTGTTGGTCTGAGCTAATAACTGTAAATTAGAAAGTTGTCTGGCTTGATGAGACCAATATACGTACCAAGTTTTGTGATTCTAGGAAAAACTAAGCCCCCATTTTTGACTAAAGGTGGCGCTACTGAGCCATTCCACCACGCCCGTTTCTGAAACTTTGCACATGACTACTGGCTAATAAATGGGATGTGTCTTTCGAGTTTCATGCAATTTCAAGCATGATAAGAGTCTCAAAATCATCAAAAAATAATATTAAAGTTCGATGCGTTGCCATAGCAACAGTATCTAAGATATCAATAATCCTTTCACAGGCCTACATCTGCTGTGGGTCTACATTATACACATAAAGTTTTAAGCAAATCGGGTAAAAATAAGAGAGTGATTTCAAAGCATTTTGAAAGTGACAAACTTCCTGCAGCCAGTTGGTGGCGCTATAACTTTGACTCACAATAGTCACATCCATGTGATCGGCCTCTTACATCGAACACACTGCGGAAGTTTCATCAAGATCAGATAATGTATGCAGAAGTTATAACACACTTCCTGTGTCCCATTATTCACCATAAATTCATTTCCTCGCCACGGCCAAACCGTTCGAGATATCAAAAATCTGTTTGAAGAATTCATCCTCAATGTCTTGACTTCATTCACTCCGAGTTTGGTGGTGATCGGATGAATTCCCTAGGAGGAGTATTTCACATTCCATTGTATGCGTTTTCCAAACAACGTATAATAACCAACTTCCTGTTGGGCTTTTGTAAAACTTAGAGCACGGAAGTTGTTCGGCCCGATGAGATCTATATGTGTACTGAGTTTCATATTATTACATGCAAGCGTGTTTGATTTATGGACCAAGTTTTCGGACCCCATTCCAGGGGGCGCTGTTGAGCCCCCCTGCCA
Organism: Abramis brama; assembly: GCF_963993115.1. NCBI lineage: Eukaryota > Metazoa > Chordata > Actinopteri > Cypriniformes > Leuciscidae > Abramis > Abramis brama. Next base: position 45,581,052 of record NC_139965.1, on the reverse strand, counting down.
CGCCCCGGTACCAGCTTCAGCCCGGCCCTGATGGCCGCAGGTTCTGACATGTGTGCAAAATTTCAAGAGTTTTTGAGCATGTTAAGGGCCCCAAAAGTGGCAAAAAGGCAAAAAAAAAAATAATGAAAAAAATAAATATATATATATATATAGCTGCGAGCAGCGATTGCGGGCCCAAATCGCTTTAGTTACACTAAAGCCACCGGGGTGGCGGTGTCACCGGCTTGGGCCCTCCATCGCTGCTCGCAGCTATATTTATATATATATATATATATATGCCAGTTGGTGGCGCTATAACTTTGACTCACAATAGTTACATCCATCTGATTGGCCTCTTACCACGAACACACTGCTGAAGTTTCATCAAGATCAGTTAACGTATGCAGAAGTTATATTACTTCGTGTTTCTCTTTTCTCGCCATTGTTTCCTCGCCATGGCCAAACCGTTCGAGATATCAAAAATCCGTCCGCAATTTATCATCCTCAATGTCTTGACTTCATGCTGACCGAGTTTGGAGGCGATTGGATGAATTCTCTAGGATGAGTACATCAAATTCCACAGCATACGTTTTTCAAACAACCCATAATAGCCGACTTCCTGTTGGGCGGAGCTAATAACTTAGAGTGCGGAAATTGTTCGGCCGGATGAGATCTATATGTGTACCGAGTTTCATATTAATTCATGCAAGTGTGTTTGATATATGGACCAAGTTTTCAGACCGTGTCCAAGGGGGCGCTGTTGAGCCCCCCTGCCACGCCCGGGTACCAGCTTCAGCCCGGCTCTGATGACCGTGGGTTCTGACCTGTGTGGAAAGTTTCAAGAGTTTTTGAGCACGTTAAGGGTCTCAAAAGCCCCTGAAACCTTGAAAAACAAAGATTAAATGGAATAGACAAATCCCCCCCCCCCCACACACACACAGACACACAGAGAGAGAGAGAAAATTCTCCAGAAAATCCACATTCAAACCAAAATATCTGACTTCCTGTGGGTCTGAGGTAATGACTGTAAATTAGAAAGTTGTCCTGCTTGATGAGAACAATACACCTACCAAGTTTTGTGATTCTAGGAAAAACTAAGCCCCCATTTTTGACTAAAGGTGGCGCTACTGAGCCATTCCACCACGCCCGTTTCTGAAACTTTGCACATGTCTACTGTATAATAAATGTGATGTGTCTGTCGAGTTTCATGCATTTTCAAGCATGTGAAGAGTCTCAAAAGCATCCGAAAAGAATATTAAAGTTTGATGCGTTGCCACGGCAACAGTATCTAAGATATCAATAATCCTTTCACAGGTCTACATCTGCCGTGTGTCTACATTATACACATAAAGTTTTAAGCAAATCGGGTAAAAATAAGAAAGTGATTTCAAAGCATTTTGAAAGTGACACACTTCCTGTTGCCAGTTGGTGGCGCTATAACTTTGACTCACAAAGGTCACATCCATGTGATCGGCCTCTTACAACGAATACACTACTGAAGTTTCAGCAAGATCAGATAATGTATGCAGAAGTTATAACACACTTCCTGTGTCCCATTATTCGCCCTAAATTCGTTTCCTCGCCACAGCCAAACCGTTCGAGATATCAAAAATCTGTTCACAAGAATTCATCCTCAATGTCTTGACTTCATTCACACCGAGTTTGGCGGCGATCGGATGAATTCCCTAGGAGGAGTATTTCACATTCCATTGTATGCGTTTTCCAAACAACGTATAATAACCGACTTCCTGTTGGGCTGGTGTAAAACTTAGAGCACGAAAGTTGTTCGGCCCGATGAGATCTATATGTGTAATGAGTTTCATATTATTACATGCAAGCGTGTTTGATATATGGACCAAGATTTCGGACCACATTCCAGGGGGCGCTGTCGAGCCCCCCTGCCACGCCCGGGTACCAGCTTCAGTCCGGCCCTGATGGCCGCAGGTTCTGACGTGTGTGCAAAATTTCAAGAGTTTTTGAGCATGTTAAGGGCCCCAAAAGTGGCAGAAAGGTGAAAAAAAAAAAAAAAAAAAAAAAAAAAAAAATATAGCTGCGAGCAGCGATTGCGGGCCCAAGCCGGTGGCACCGCCACCCTGGTGCCTTTAGTTACACTAAAGGCACCGGGGTGGCGGTGTCACCGGCTTGGGCCCTCCATCGCTGCTCGCAGCTATATTTATATATATATATATATAAAAAAAAAATATATATATATATATATATATTTTTTTTTTTTTTTAAGTGTTTATATATATATATATATATATATATATATATATTACATTTTTTGGATGCTAAACATTTGTTTATTATAGGCTTTGTACTTCACTCACGTTCCACTATTGAAGGGAAAAATTATCCTCTTCACATGCGCAAATATGTGCTTGGAAACATCACAGTTTAGCGGTGATTACTGTGTTTAAATAGTCAGTACAATTCATACTATTCAGAGCAGTGTAATTTTTATATGTTAGGTTGACTATTTTATTATTATATTTTATTAAGGCTATAATGAACAGACTGCGATATCAAGATTGCAATGCGCTCACTCTGCACCATTATCAATGTCCGTGCGGACGAACATATTTTACTTTCGTTTTTAAGTTACCGATTCAAAAGCCCCCAGCGGTGTCACACATCGATTAACCGGTGGGAAAATTTTCCCAGAGTCACATCCCTAATATATTTATATATAAATACAATAGGCCAACCTGAAAGAGAATTTTACTTGCCCGACCAGAGTAGCCTGATTAGAATGTCAATGACAAAAAAATAACTTGGGAATCACTAAAATGAGAGATTATTCTAATTTTATTACATTCATTTTAAGTTGCAATCAACAGTTGTTAATAAATGTATTACCAGTAATCAGTTGATCAATGGTAACAAGGTTGCGCTGCTGAGGCTCATGCAGCTCCTCCAGGAGAAATGTAAACAAATGAGATCAGCACACAAAAAACAAACTCAGTTAACAACTTACTGACTATAAAAATTATAAATATGGAGTTTTGATATATTTTATAACAGTTAAGCAACCTCACTTGACGAGAAGGCTGTTTCCTGAATACAATCACGATTGAAACTGTGACATTGATTTCATACAACAGGTTAATAAACAGTTCCAATTAAGTCACTTACATTTTAGATGCAATATTGACTGTTTTTGTTCTGTTTCAGCAGCGAAAATAGTTAAACAAAGATCACAGCAGAACCATCACGCATCACGTGTTTTCTCATAACTGAACGATTCAGCATTTTTAACGAATCGGTTGACTCAAAGATTGAATGATCAATCCATAAACATCTGTCTTAATCATGATCGACTCATTCGAACGAATCGTTTGAACGAATGAATCAATGACTCGCTTATTAAGATGGATGCCTGGCGACACCTATTGGCGGTTTAGTGTTGTTTAAAAGCATCATTCTTTCCAACGTGTGTGTGATTTGTGTGTGCAACATTATCAATGTCAGTGTGGACGTCTGTATTTTTCTTTCACTTTTATATTAGCGATTTAAAAGCAACCGTTCGTGTCATACGTCGATTAACCGGTGGGAAAATATCCTCAGACACATACCTAATAAATGTATATTTAAATACAATATTGGCCTACCTGGTAAAAAGTTTTATATACTATTTTGATGTCCTTTTGGACACAAGAGGGCAGTATAGCCCTATGTTTGCTTTTTTGTTTAACCAAATAGCACTAAATAGCCTGTTTTTAACTTTTTCATTCTTCTTGAATTGCAAAAACAGAGTAAAATGGGTTTAGTTGTGATATTTGTATACTTTTATATAGAAATAAATGGTATATAATTACATTTTTATTCATCATAAATTCGATTCCTCGCCACGGCCAAACCGTTCGAGATATCAAAAATCCGTCCGCAATTTAGCATCCTCAAAGGCTTGACTACATGCACACCGAGTTTGGAAGGGACACGGTGAATTTTCTAGGAGGAGTAGTTCACATTCCACAGCAAGCGTTTTCCAAACAACCCATAATAGCCGACTTCCTGTTGAGCTGGCGTAAAACTTGACCAGGGGAAAGTTGTTCGGCACAATGAGATCTATATGTGTACCGAGTTTCATATTAATTCATGCAAGCGTGTTTGATATATGGACCAAGTTTTAGAACCCCATTCAAGGGGGCGCTGTTGAGCCCCCCAGCCACGCCCGGGTACCAGCTTCAGCCCGGCCCTGATGGCAGTGGGTTCTGACCTGTGTGCAAAGTTTCAAGAGTTTTCGAGCACGTTAAGGGTCCCAAAAGCCCCTGAGACCTTGAAAACAAACATTAAACTCAACAGAGAAATCCCTCCCACCCCTCACACACACAGAGACAGACAGAGAGAGAGAAAATTCTCCAAATAATCACATTCAAACTAAAATATCTGACTTCCTTTTGGTTGGAGCTAATGAATGTAAATTAGAAAGTTGTCCGGCTTGATGAGAACAATATACGAACCGAGTTTTGTGACTCTATGTAAAACTAAGCCCCCATTTTTGACTAAAGGTGGCGCTACTGAGCCCCTCACCACGCCCGTTTCTGAAACTTTGCACATGTCGACTGGCTAATAAGTGTGATGTGTCTGTCGAGTTTCATGCAATTTCAAGTATGTTAAGAGTCTCAAAAGCATAAAAAAAGAATTTTAAAGTTTGATGCGTTGCCACGGCAACAGTATCTAAGATATCAATAATCCTTTCACAGGTCTACATCTGCCGTGTGTCTACATTGTACACATAAAGTTTGAAGCAAATCGGGTAAAAATAAGAGGGTGATTTCAAAGCATTTTGAAAGTGACACATTCCTGCTGCCAGTTGGTGGCGCTATAATTTTGACTCACAATAGTCACATCCATGTGATCGGCCTTTTACCACGAACACACTGCTGAAGTTTCATCAAGATCAGTTAATGTATGCAGGAGTTGTAATGTATGCAGGAACACACTTCCTGTTTTCATTATTCGCCATAAATTCGTTTCCTCGCCACGGCCAAACCGTTCGAGATATCAAAAATCCGTCCGCAATTTAGCATCCTCAATGTCTTGACTTCATGCTGACCGAGTTTGGAGGCAATTGGATCAATTCCCTAGGAGGAGTACATTAAATTCCACAGCATGCGTTTCCAAACAACCCTAAATAGCCGACTTCCTGTTGGGCTGGCGTAAAACTTAGAGCACGAAAGTTGTTCGGCCCGATGAGATCTATATGTGTACCGAGTTTCATATTATTACATGCAAGCGTGTTTGATTTATGGACACATGTTCGGATCCCGTTCCAGGGGGCGCTGTCGAGCCCCCCTGCCACGCCCGGGTACCAGCTTCAGCCCGGCCCTGATGGCCGCGGGTTCTGACCCGTGTGCAAAGTTTCAAGAGTTTTCGAGTATGTTAAGGGCCCCAAAAGTGCCCGGAACCTTGACAAAATAATAATAATAATAATAATAAATATAGCTGCAAGCAGCGATTACGGGCCCAAGCCGGTGGCACCGCAACCCCGGTGCCTTTAGTTAGCTAATGACTGTAAATTAGAAAGTTGTCCGGCTCGATGAGACCAATATGCGTACTGATTTTTGTAACTGTGGGTAAAGGTAACCCCCCCACTTTTGTCAAAGGCATTTTGAAATTGACACACTTCCTGCTACCAGTTGGTGGCGCTATAACTTTGACTCACAATAGTTACATCCATCTGACCGGCCTCTTACCATGAACACACTGCTGAAGTTTCATCAAGATCAGTTAATGTATGCAGAAGTTATAACACTTCGTGTTTCTCTTTTCTCGCCATAAATTCGTGTCCTCGCCATGGCCAAACCGTTTGAGATATCAAAAATCCATCCGCAATTTAGAATCCTCAATGTCTTGACTTCATGCTGACCAAGTTTGGAGGCGAGTGGATGAATTCTGTAGGAGGAGTACATCAAATTCCACATCATGCGTTTTTCAAACAACCCATAATAGCGGACTTCCTGTTGGGCGGAGCTAATAACTTAGAGTGCGGAAGTTGTTCAGCCCCATGAGATCTATATGTGTACCGAGTTTCATATTAATTCATGCAAGAGTTTTTGATATATGGACCAAGTTTTCAGACCGTGTTCAAGGGGGCGCTGTTGAGCCCCCCTGCCACGCCCGGGTACCAGCTTCAGCCCGGCCCTGATGACCGTGGGCTCTGACCTGTGTGCAAAGTTTCAAGAGTTTTTGAGCATGTTAAGGGCCCCAAAAGCCCCTGAAACCTTGAAAAACAAAGATTAAATGGAATAGACAAATCCCCCCCACCCCCTCCACACACACACACACACACACACACACACACACACACACAGAGACAGAGAGAGAGAGAGAAAATTCTCCAGAAAATCCACATTCAAACCAAAATATCTGACTTTCTGATGGTCTGAGCTAATGACTGTGAATTAGAAAGTTGTCCGGCTCGATGAGAACAATATACATACCGATTTTTGTGATTCTAGGAAAAACTAAGCCCCCATTTTTGACTAAAGGTGGCGCTACTGAGCCATTCCACCACGCCCATTTCTGAAACTTTGCACATGTCTACTGGCTAATAAATGTGATGTGTCTATCGAGTTTCATGCATTTTCAAGCATGTGAAGAGTCTCAAAAGCATCCGAAAAGAATATTAAAGTTTGATGCGTTGCCACGGCAACAGTATCTAAGATATCAATAATCCTTTCACAGGTCTACATCTGCCGTGTGTCTACATTATACACATAAAGTTTGAAGCAAATCGGATAAAAATAAGAGGGTGATTTCAAAGCATTTTGAAAGTGACACACTTCCTGCTGCCAGTTGGTGGCGCTATAACTTTGACTCACAATAGTCACATCCATGTGATCGGCCTCTTACAACGAACACACTGCTGAAGTTTCATCAAGATCAGTTAATGTATGCAGAAGTTATAACACACTTCCTGTTTCCATTATTCGTCATAAATTCGTTTCCTCGCCACGGCCAAACCGTTCGAGATATCAAAAATCCCCTGGCAATTTTTCATTCTCAATGCCTTGACTTCATGCACACCGAGTTTGGTGGCGATCGGGTGAATTCCCTAGGAGAAGTGTTTCAAATACCAGACCATGCGTTTCCAAACAACCCTTAATAGCTGACTTCCTGTTGGGCTGGCGTAAAAAGTAAAAGTACGAAAGTTGTTGGGCCCGATGAGATCTATATATGTACCGAGTTTCATATTATTACATGCAAGCGTGTCTGATTTATGGACCAAGTTTTCGGACCCCGTTCAAGGGGGCGCTGTTGAGCCCCCCTGCCACGCCCGGGTACCAGCTTCAGATCGGCCCTGATGGCCGCGGGTTCTGACCTGTGTGCAAAGTTTCAAGAGTTTTCGAGCACGTTAAGGGTCTCAAAAGTGCCCGAAAGGTTGACAGAAAAATAAGAATAAATATAGCTGCGAGCAGCGATTACGGGCCCAAGCCGGTGGCACCGCAACCCCGATGCCTTTAGTTACCTAAAGGCACCGGGGTGGCGGTGCCGCCGGCTTTGGCCCTTCATCGCTGCTCGCAGCTATATTTTTATATATATATATATACACACACACACACACATATATATATATATATATATATATATATATATATATATATATATATATATATATATATAAATATATATATTTTATATAGAAATAAATGGTGTATAATTATATTTTTATAAGATATAAAGCTTTTAGTGTTTCCTTTTTTGACATTACTTTAATCCCTCACTATAGCAAAACCGTTTGAGATGTTATTTGTTATATTTTATTAAGGCTATACTGAACAGGCTGCGATGTGTGTGTGTGTGTGTGTGTGTGTGTGTGTGAGTGGCGTGGGCGCGATGGAACAGTGGACACATAAAAACAAACGTCATTATACAGGACGACATTCAAACTGCAAAGTGTTAACTTATATTTGTGTACAGTCACAATAAAACACAACATTGTGCTTTTGTAAAATAATTTCAAGCAATCCACCCCCCGAAAGGCGCTAATTTTAAAATTAAACTAAAATGCTCATGGATGCACGGGCATTCATAATGGTGCGCATCCACGACGAGGAACGAGCAGAACAGAGTGAACGTTTTTCAGTTAATTTCTACTTCCATAGGAATTCATTTGAAACGCCCGCTCAATCACTATCAATGTCAGTGCGGACGAACATATTTTACTTTCGTTTCAAAAGTCCCCAGCGGTGTCACACGTCGATTAACCGGTGGTAAAATATTCTCACTGTCACATACCTAGTATATTTTTATGTAAATACAATAGGCCTACCTGATTTTGAACACAAGAGGGCAGTATAGCCCTATGTATGACTTGACTTTTATGGGACTAAATAGTACAATTACTATTTTTAAACTTATAAATAATTATTAAATTGAAAAAAAAAAAGAATTAAATGGGTTTGGTTGTGATATTTGAATACTTTTATATAGAAATAAATGGTGTATAATTAAATTTTTAGAAGATGAGGCTTTTAGTGTTTAATTTTTGTACATTACCTTAGTCCCTCACTATAGCAAAACGGTTTGAGATGTTTAATATCCGTTCACAATTTAGCATCTTTAATGTATTTTCATCATTTTTAAAAAGTTTGGTGTGAATAAAATAAGCCAGTTTGGAAGAGTAGCTAAAAACTCAGAGTCTGAAATATCCAAAAAAAATCCACATTCAAACCAAAAAATCTGACTTCATGATGGTCAGAGCTAATGACTTTAAATTAGAAAGTTGTCCGGGTCGATGAGATCAATATATGAACTGAGTTTTTTTACTGTAGTTAAAACTAACCCCCCCACTTTTGTCAAAAGCATATTGAAAGTGACACACTTCCTGCTGCCAGTTGGTGGCGCTATAACTTTGACTCACAATAGTTACGTCCATCTGATCGGCCTCTTATCACAAACACACTGCTGAAGTTTCATCAAGATCAGTTAATGTATGCAGAAGTTATAACACTTCGTGTCTCTCTTTTCTCGCCATAAATTCATTTCCTCGCCACGGCCAAACCGTTCAAGATATCAAAGATCCGTCCGCAATTTAGCATCCTCAATGCCTTGACTTCACACTGACCGAGTTTGGAGGCGAATCGATGTATTTCCTAGGAGGAGTACATTAAATTCCACAGCAAGCGTTTCCAAACAACCCTAAATAGCCGACTTCCTGTTGGGCTGGCGTAAAACTTAGAGCACGAAAGTTGTTCGGCCCGATGAGATCTATATGTGTACCGAGTTTCAAATTAATTCATGCAAGCGTGTTTGATATATGGACCAAGTTTTAGAACCCCGTTCAAGGGGGCGCTGTCGAGCCCCCCTGCCACGCCCGGCTACCAGATTCAGCCCGTCCCTGATGACCGTGGGTTCTGACCTGTGTGCAAAGTTTCAAGAGTTTTCGAGCAAGTTAAGGGCCCCAAAAGCCCCTGAAACCTTGAAAAACAAAGATTAAATGGAATATACAACCCCACCCCCCCCCCCCCCCCCCCCCACACACACACAGACACACAGAGAGAGAGAGAAAATTCTCCAGAAAATCCACATTCAAACCAAAATATCTGACTTCCTGGTGGTCTGAGGTTATGACTGTAAATTAGAAAGTTGTCCGGCTTGATGAGAACAATACACCTACAAAGTTTTGTGATTCTAGGAAAAACTAAGCCCCCATTTTTGACTAAAGGTGGCGCTACTGAGCCATTTCACCACGCCCGTTTCTGAAACTTTGCACATGTCTACTGGATAATAAATGTGATGTGTCTGTCGAGTTTCATGCATTTTCAAGCATGTGAAGAGTCTCAAAAGCATCCGAAAAGAATATTAAAGTTTAATGCATTGCCACGGCAACAGTATCTAAGATATCAATAATCCTTTCACAGGTCTACATCTGCCGTGTGTTTACATTATACACATAAAGTTTTAAGCAAATCGGCTAAAAATAAGAGGGTGATTTCAAAGCATTTTGAAAGTGACACACTTCCTGTTGCCAGTTGGTGGCGCTATAACTTTGACTCACAAATGTCACATCCATGTGATCGGCCTCTTACAACTAACACACTGCTGAAGTTTCATCAAGATCAGTTAATGTATGCAGAAGTTATAACACACTTCCTGTTTGAATTATTCGCCATAAATTCGTTTCCTTGCCACGGCCAAACCGTTCGAGATATCAAAAATCCGTCCGCAATTTAGCATCCTCAATGTCTTGACTTCATGCCGACCGAGTTTGGAAGCGAATGGATGAATTTCCTAGGAGGAGTACATTAAATTCCACAGCATGCGTTTCCAAACAACCCATAATAGCTGACTTCCTGTTGGTCTGGCGTAAAACTTAGAGCACGAAAGTTGTTCGGCCCGATGAGGTCTATATGTGTACCGAGTTTCATATTATTACATGCAAGCGTATCTGATTTATGGACAAGTGTTCGGATCCCGTTCCAGGGGGCGCTGTCGAGCCCCCCTGCCACGCCCGGGTACCAGCTTCAGCCCGGCCCTAATGGCCGCGGGTTCTGACCTGTGTGCAAAATTTCAAGAGTTTTCGAGCATGTTTAGGGCCCCAAAAGTGCCCGAAAGGTTGACAAAATAATAATAATAATAATAATAATCCTTACGAAAACAATAGGGCCTTCGCCCTTTCAGGGCTTGGGCCCTAATAATAAATATATATATAAATATAGCTGCGAGCAGCGATTGCGGGCCCAAGCCGGTGGCACCGCCACCCTGGTGCCTTTAGTTACACTAAAGGCACCGGGGTGGCGGTGTCACCGGCTTGGGCCCTCCATCGCTGCTCGCAGCTATATATATATATATATATATATATATATATATATATATATATATAAATGTAATATATATATATATCGGACAAGTAATATTCTCTGTCTTGTCACTTTAAAATATATATATATATATATAAAATTCAGAGGCCAATTTTGCAAATAAATCCACATTCAAACCAAAATATCTGACTTCCTGTTGGTCAGAGCTAATGACTGTAAATTAGAAACTTGTCCGGCTCGATGAGACCAATATATGTACTGATTTTTGTAACTGTGGGTAAAAGTAACCCCCCCATTTTGTCAAAAGCATTTTGAAAGTGACACAGTTCCTGTTGCCAGTTGGTGGCGCTATAACTTTGACTCACAATAGTTGCATCCATCTGACCGGCCTCTTACCACGAACACACTGCTGAAGTTTCATCAAGATCAGTTAATGTGTGCAGAAGTTATAACACTTCGTGTTTCTCTTTTCTCGCCATAAATTTGTTTCCTCGCCACGGCCAAACCGTTCGAGATATCAAAAATCCGTCCGCAATTTAGCATCCTCAATGTCTTGACTTCATGTACACTGAGTTTGGTGGGGATAGGATGAATTTTCCAGGAGGAGGACATCAAATTCCACAGCAAGCGTTTTCCAAACAACCCATAATAGCCGACTTCCTGTTGGGCTGGCGTAAAACTTTACAGAGGGAAAGTAGTTTGGCCTGATGAGATTTATATGTGTTCCGAGTTTCATATTAATTCATGCAAGCGTGTTTGATATATGGACCAAGTATTTGGACCCCGTTCAAGGGGGCGCTGTTGAGCCCCCCTGCCACGCCCGTTTCTGAAACTTTTCACATGTCTACTGGCTAATAAGTGTGATGTGTCTGTCGAGTTTCATCCAATTTCAAGCATGCTAAGAGTCTCAAAAGCATCCGAAAAAAATATTAAAGTTTGATACGTTGCCACGGCAACAGTATCTAAGATATCAATAATCCTTTCACAGGTCTACATCTGCCGTGTGTCTACATTATACACATAAAGTTTGAAGCAAATCGGGTAAAACTAAGAGGGTGATTTCAAAGCATTTTGAAAGTGACAAACTTCCTGCTGCCAGTTGGTGGCGCTATAACTTTGACTCACAATAGTTACATCCATCTGATCGGCCTTTTACCACGAACACACTGCTGAAGTTTCATCAAGATCAGTTAATGTATGCAGAAGTTATAACACACTTCCTGTGTCCCATTATTCGCCATAAATTCGTTTCCTCGCCACGGGCAAACCGTTCGAGATATCAAAAATCCGTCCGCAATTTAGCATCCTCAATGTCTTGACTTCATTCACACCGAGTTTGGTGGCGATCGGATGAATTCCCTAGGAGGAGTATTTCACATTCCATTGTATGCGTTTTCCAAACAACGTATAATAACCGACTTCCTGTTGGGCTGGTGTAAAACTTAGAGCACGAAAGTTGTTCGGCCCGATGAGATCTATATGTGTACTGAGTTTCATATTATTACATGCAAGCTTGTTTGATTTATGGACCAAGTTTTCAGACACCATTCCAGGGGGCGCTGTCGAGCCCCCGTGCCACGCCCGGGTACCAGCTTCAGTCCGGCCCTGATGGCCGCAGGTTCTGACGTGTGTGCAAAATTTCAAGAGTTTTTGAGCATGTTAAGGGCCCCAAAAGTGCCCGAAAGGTTGACAAAAATAATAATAATAATAATAATAAATATAGCTGCGAGCAGCGATTACGGGCCCAAGCCGGTGGCACCGCAACCCCGATGCCTTTAGTTACCTAAAGTGGCGCCGGTGCCGCCGGCTTTGGCCCTTCATCGCTGCTTGCAGCTATATTTATATACACACACACATATATATATATATATATATATATATATATATATATATATATATATATGTATATATAAAAGACATAAAAAATTACTTGTCTTACCTTATTCTGATTTTATGATACACTCAAAATATTCCACAACATTGATTAACGTTGATTAACCAGTGGTAAAATATTCTCACCGTCACATACCTAGTATATTTTTATATAGATACAATAGGCCTACCTGATTTTGAACACAAGAGGGCAGTATAGCACTATGAATGACATGATTTATTTATTTTTTGGACTAAAAAAACATTCTGGCTGTTTTTAAACTTAAACAATTATTAAATTGAAAAAAAAAAGAATAAAATGGGCTTAGTTCTGATATTTGTATAATTTTATATAGAAATAAATGGTGTACAATTACATTTTTAGAAGTTTTGAGGCTTTCAGTGTTTCCATTTTTGTCATTACTTTAATCCCTCGCCATAGAAAAACCGTTTGAGATATGTATTATCCGTGCACAATTTAGCATTTTTAATGTATTTTCATCATGTTGAAAAAGTTTGGTGTGAATAAAATAAACCACTTAAGAGAGTGGGTAAAAATTCAGAGGCTGATTTTGCAAAGAAATCCACATTCAAACCAAAATATCTGACTTCCTGTTGGTCCAAGCTAATGACTGTAAATTAGAAAGTTGTCCAGCTCGATGAGACCAATATACTTACTGATTTTTGTAATTGTGGGTAAACCTAACCCCCCCACTTTTGTCAAAAACATTTAGAAAGTGACACACTTCCTGCTGCCAGTTGGTGGCGCTATAACTTTGACTCACAATAGTTACATCCATCTGATCGGCCTCTTACCACGAACACACTGCTGAAGTTTCATCAAGATCAGTTAATGTATGCAGAAGTTATACCACTTCGTGTTTCTCTTCTCGCCATAAATGCGTTTCCTCACCACGACCAAACCATTCGAGATATCAAAAATCCGTCCACAATTTAGAATCCTCATTGTCTTGACTTCATGCACACCGAGTTTGGTGACAATTTAATTAATTTTCTAGGAGGAGTGTTTCAAATTCCACAGCAAGCGTTCTCCAAACAACCCATAATAGCTGACTTCCTGTTGGGCTGGCGTGAAACTTGACAGAGGGAAAGTTGTTCGGCCCGATGAGATCTATATGTGTACCGAGTTTCATATTAATTCATGCAAGCGTGTTTGATATATGGACCATGTTTTCAGACCCCATTCAAGGGGGCGCTGTTGAGCCCCCCTGCCACGCCCGTTTCTGAAACTTTTCACATGTCTACTGGCTAATAAGTGTTATGTGTCTGTCGAGTTTTATCCAATTTCAAGCATGCTAAGAGTCTCAAACGCATCCGAAAAGAATATTAAAGTTTGATGCATTGCCACGGCAACAGTATCTAAGATATCAATAATCCTTTCACAGGTCTACATCTGCCGTGTTTCTACATTATACACATAAAGTTTGAAGCAAATCGGGTAAAAATAAGAGAGTGATTTCAAAGCATTTTGAAAGTGACACACTTCCTGCTGCCAGTTGGTGGCGCTATAACTTTGACTCACAATAGTCACATCCTTGTGTTCGGCCTCTTACAATGAATACACTGCTGAAGTTTCATCAAGATCAGATAATGTATGCTGAAGTTATAATACACTTCCTGTGTCCCTTATTTGCCATAAATTTGTTTCCTCGCCACGGCCAAACCGTTTGAGATATCAAAAATCCGTCCGCAATTTAGCATCCTCAATGTCTTGACTTCATGCTGACCGAGTTTGGTTGCGATTGGACGAATTCTCTAGGAGGAGTACATCAAATTCCAGAGGATGCGTTTTTCAAACAATCCATAATAGCTGACTTCCTGTTGGGCGGAGCTAATAACATAGAGTGCGGAAGTTGTTCGGCCTGATGAGATCTATATGTGTACCAAGTTTCATACTAATACGTTCTTGTATGTGTCCAAGATTTCAGATTGTGTTCTAGGGGGCGCTATTGAGCCCCCCTGCCACGCCCCGGGTACCAGCTTCAGCCCGGCCCTGATGGCCGCGGGTTCTGACCTGTGTGCAAAGTTTCAAGAGTTTTCGAGCACGTTAAGGGCCCCAAAAGTGCCAGAGAAGTAGAAAAAAAAAATAATAATAAACAATAATCCTACCGAAAACAATAGGGCCTTCGCCCTTTCAGGGCTTGGGCCCTAAATATAGCTGCGAGCAGCGATTACGGGCCCAAGCCGGTGGCGGTGCCGCCGGCTTTGGCCCTTCATCGCTGCTCGCAGCTAAATTTATATATATATATATATATATATATATATATATATATATACATACATACATACATACATATACATATATATATATATATATATATATATATATATATAGAAGACAGAAAATATTACTTCACTTACTTTATTCTGATTTTATGATACACTCAAAATATTCCACAACATTGATTAACTTTGATTAAGCCGTTGATTAACCGGTGGTAAAATTTTCTCACCATCACATACCTAGTATATTTTTATATAGATACAATAGGCCTACCTGATTTTGAACACAAGAGGGCAGTATAGCCCTATGTATGACTTGACTTTTATGGGACTAAAGAGTACAATTGCTATTTTTAAACGTATAAGTAATTCTTAAATTGAAAAAAAAAAGAATAAAATGGGTTTAGTTGTGATATTTGTATACTTTTATATAGAAATAAATGGTGTAGCGTTTCCTTTTTGCACATTAATTTAATCCCTCACTATATCAAAACCATTTGAAATATTTAATATCCGTTCACAATTTAGCATCTTTAATGTATTTTCATCGTGTTGAAAAAGTTTGGTGTGAAAAAAATAAACCAGTTAGGAGGAGTAGCTAAAAACTCAGAGTCTGAAATATCCCAAAAATCCACATTCAGACCTAAATATCTGACTTCCTGTTGGTCGGAGCTAATTACTTTAAATTAGAAAGTTGTCCGGCTCGATGAGACCAATGTACGTACTGATTTTTGTTACTGTATATACAACTAACCCCCCCACTTTTGTCAAAGGCATTTTGAAAGTGACACACTTCCTGCTGCCAGTTGGTGGCGCTATAACTTTGACTCACAATAGTTACATCCATCTGATCGGCCTCTTACCACGAACACACTGCTGAAGTTTCATCAAGATAAGTTAATGTATGCAGAAGTTATAACACACTTCCTGTTTGAATTATTCGCCATAAATTCGTTTCCTTGCCACGGCCAAACCGTTCGAGATATCAAAAATCCGTCCGCAATTTAGCATCCTCAATGTCTTGACTTCATGCCGACCGAGTTTGGAGGCGAATGGATGAATTTCCTAGGAGGAGTACATCAAATTCCACAGCATGCGTTTCCAAACAACCCATAATAGCTGACTTCCTGTTGGTCTGGCGTAAAACTTAGAGCACGAAAGTTGTTCGGCCCGATGAGGTCTATATGTGTACCGAGTTTCCTATTATTACATGCAAGCGTGTCTGATTTATGGACAAGTGTTCGGATCCCGTTCCAGGGGGCGCTGTCGAGGCCCCCTGCCACGCCCGGGTACCAGCTTCAGCCCGGCCCTGATGGCCGCGGGTTCTGACCTGTGTGCAAAATTTCAAGAGTTTTCGAGCATGTTAAGGCCCCCAAAAGTGCCCGAGAAGTAGAAAAATAATAATAAATATAGCTGCGAGCAGCGATTACGGGCCCAAGCCGGTGGCACCGCAACCCCGGTGCCTTTAGTTACCTAAAGGCACCGGGGTGGCGGTACCGCCGGCTTTGGCCCTCCATCGCTGCTCGCAGCTATATTTATATTTATATTATATATATATATATATATATATATATATATATATATATATATATATATATATATATATATTACCGTTCAAAAGTTTGGGGTCAGTAAGATTTTTAATGTTTTTAGGAGAAGTCTCTTCTGCTCACCAAGGCTGCATTTATTTGATTAAAAATACAAACAAAAACTGTAATATTGTGAAATATTATTCCATTTTAAAACAGCTGTTTTCAATTTTAAAATATTTTACATAGTAATTAATTTCTGTGATCAAAGTTGAGTTTTCAGCATCATTACTCCAGTCTTCAGTGTCACATGATCCTTCAGAAATCATTCTAATATGATGATTGATGCTCAATAAATATTCATTATTATTTTCAATGTTGAAAACAGTTGTGTACAGATTTTTTTTTTCAAAATGCTTTGATGAATGTAAAGTTCAAAAGAACAGCATTAATTTCAAATATAATTTTTTTAACATTATAAATGTCTTTACTGTAACTGTTGATCAGTTTAACTCATCCTTCATAAATAAAAGTATTGATTTATTTTATTTCTTTCCCCAAAAAATAAAATTTAAATTATTACTAACCCCAAACTTTTGAGCGGTAGTGTTATGTTACAAAAGCTTTAGATTTCAGATAAATGCTGTTCTTTTGAACTTTCTATTCATCAAAGACTGTACACAACTGTTTTCGACATTTAAAATAATAATGAATGTTTCTTGAGCATCAATCATCATATTAGAATAATTTCTGAAGGATCATGTGACAGTGACTCCGCTTTGATCACAGGAATAAATAACAGTTTAAAATATATTAAAATAGAAAGCAGCTGTTTTAAATTGGAATAATATTTTACAATATTACTGTTTTTGTTTGTATTTTTAATCAAATAAATGCAGCCTTGGTGAGCAGAAGAAACTTCTCTGTTATGTGCGCGCCACAGACTGCACGCATGCACGTCTGCTTAGAGTTCAGCCTTTTGCGTTCCGTCAATATTACGTTATTAGAAAAATATTTTTTTAGAGAATCAATTTTTTGACATTTGTGAATCGATTCAGAATCGTCCACGTCCGCATCGCGATGCATCTAAGAATACATTTTTTCTCCCACCCCTAGATTTCATACAACAGGTTAATAAACAGTTACAATTAAGTCACTTACATTTTAGATGCAGTATTGACTGTTTTTGTTCTGTTTCAGCAGCGAAAATAGTTAAAGATCACAGCAGAACCATCACCCATCACGTGTTTTCTCATAACTGAACGATTCAGCATTTTTAAGGAATCGGTTGACTCAAAGTTTGAATGATCAATCCATAAACATCTGTCTTAATCATGATCGACTCATTCGAACGAATCGTTTGAACGAATGAATCAATGACTCGCTTATTAAGATGGATGCCTGGCGACACCTAATGGCGGTTTAGTGTTGTTTAAAAGCATCATTCTTTCCAACGTGTGTGTGATTTGTGTGTGCAACATTATCAATGTCAGTGTGGAAGTCTGTATTTTTCTTTCACTTTTATATTAGCAATTTAAAAGCACCCGCTTGTGTCACACGTCGAATAACCGGTGGGAAAATATCCTCAGACACATACCTAATAAATGTATCTTTAAATAGAATATTGGCCTACCTGGTAAAAAGTTTTATATACTATTTTGATGTGCTTTTGGACACAAGAGGGCAGTATAGCCCTATGTATGACTTGTTTTTTTTTTTTTACTTTACTGTTTTTAATTTTAGAATAAAATTAGAATAAAATTCTTTTTAAAAACATGATAAAATGGGTTTAGTTGTGATATTTGTATACTTTTATATAGAAATAAATGGTATATAATTACATTTTTAGAAGATTTTAGGCTTTTAGTGTTTCCTTTTTGGACATTATTTTAATCCCTCGCCATAGCAAAACCGTTTGAGATATTTATTATCCGTTCACAATTTAGCATATTTAATGTATTTTCATCACGTTGAAAAAGTCTGGTGGGAATAAAATAAATAGTGTAAGAGGAGTGGCTAAAAATTCAGAGGCTGATTTTGCAAAAAAATCCACATTCAGACCAAAATATCTGACTTCCTAATGGCCAGAGCTAATGAATGTAAATTAGAAAGTTGTCCGGCTTGATGAGAACAATATACAAACTAATTTTTTTTTACTGTACTTAAAACTAACCCCCCCACTTTTGTCAAAAGCATGTTGAAAGTGACACACTTCCTGCTGTCAGTTGGTGGCGCTATAACTTTGACTCACAATAGTTACATCCATCTGATCGGCCTCTTACCACGAACACACTGCTGAAGTTTCATCAAGATCAGTTAATGTATGCAGAAGTTATTCCACTTCGTGTTTCTCTTTACTCGCCATAAATTCGATTCCTCGCCACGGCCAAACCATTCGAGATATCAAAAATCCGTCCGCAATTTAGCATCCTCAAAGTCTTGACTACATGCACACCGAGTTTGGAGGGGACACAGTGAATTTTCTAGGAGGAGTATTTCACATTCCACAGCAAGCGTTTTCCAAACAACCCATAATAGCCGACTTCCTGTTGGGCTGGCGTAAAACTTGACCGGGGGAAAGTTGTTCGGCACGATGAGATCTATATGTGTACCGAGTTTCATATTAATTCATGCAAGCGTGTTTGATATATGGACCAAGTTTTAGAACCCCGTTCAAGGGGGCGCTGTTGAGCCCCCCTGCCACGCCCGGGTACCAGCTTCTGCCCGTCCCTGATGGCAGGGGGTTCTGACTTGTGTGCAAAGTTTCAAGAGTTTTTGAGCACGTTAAGGACCCCAAAAGCCCCTGAAACCTTGATTAACAATATAAAAGCAATAGTCAAATCCCCCCCTCCCCTCACACACACAGAGACACAGAGAGAGGGAGAGAAAATTCTTCAGAAAATCCACATTCAAACCCAAATATCTCTCTTCCTGTTGGTCGGAGATAGTTAATGTCAATTAGAAAGTTGTCCGTCTTGATGAGACCAATACACATACCAAGTTTTGTTGCTGTTGATAAAACTAACCCCCCCACTTATGACTAAAGGTGGCGCTACTGAACCCCTCACCACGCCCGTTTCTGAAACTTTGCACATGTCTACTGGCTAATAAATGTGATGTGTCTGTCGAGTTTCATGCAATTTCAAGTATGTTAAGAGTCTCAAAAGCATCAAAAAAGAATATTAAAGTCTGATGTGTTGCCACGGCAACAGTATCTAAGATATCAATAATCCTTTCACAGCTCTACATCTGCCGTGTGTCTACATTGTACACATAAAGTTTGAAGCAAATCGGGTAAAAATAAGACATTGATTTCAAAGAATTTTGAAAGTGATGTACTTCCTGCTGCCTGTTGGTGGTGCTATAACTTTGACTCACAATAGTCACATCTGTACGATCGGCCTCTTACAACGAACACACTGCTGAAGTTTCATCAAGATCAGTTAATGTATGCAGAAGTTATAACACACTTCCTGTTTCATTTTTTCGCCATAAATTTGTTTCCTCGCCACGGCCAAACCGTTCGAGATATCAAAAATCCCCTGGCAATTTTTCATCCTCAATGTCTTGACTTCATGCACACTGAGTTTGGTGGTGATCGGGTGAATTCTCTAGGAGAAGTGTTTCAAATACCAGACCATGCGTTTCCAAACAACCCTTAATAACCGACTTCCTGTTGGGCTGGCATAAAAAGTAAAAGTACGAAAGTTGTTCGGCCCGATGAGATCTATATGTGTACCGAGTTTCATATTATTACATGCAAGCGTGTCGGATTTATGGACCAAGTTTTCGGACCCCGTTCAAGGGGGCGCTGTCGAGCCCCCCTGCCACGCCCGGGTACCAGCTTCAGCCCGGCCCTGATGGCCGCAGGTTCTGACCCGTGTGCAAAGTTTCAAGAGTTTTCGAGCACGTTAAGGGTCTCAAAAGTGCCCGAAAGGTTGACAGAAAAATAAGAATAATAATAAATATAGCTGCGAGCAGCGATTACGGGCCCAAGCCGGTGGCACCGCAACCCCGATGCCTTTAGTTACCTAAAGACACCGGGGTGGCGGTGCCGCCGGCTTGGGCCCTCCATCGCTGCTCGCAGCTATATTTATTTATATATATATATATATATATATATATATATACAGTATATATATAACAAAAGATATATACATTATATATATATCAGACAAGTAATATTCTCTGTCTTGTCACTTCACAAAAAAATGGTACAAATTGTACTACTGACTATTTAAACAGAGCAGTGTAATTTTGATAAGTTAGGTTGACTATTTTATAATTATATTTTATTAGGGCTATAATGAACAGGCTGCGATGTCAAGATTGCAATGCTGGTGTGTGTGTGTGTGTGTGTGTGTGTGTGTGTGTGTGTCGTGGGCGTGATTGAACACTGGAGACATAAAAATATACTTTATGGTGCTAACTTTAAAATTGAAATAAAATGCTCACGGCTGCACGGGAATTCATTCCTACTTCCATAGGAATTCATTGAAAAATCTCGCTCTGCTCCCAACCATAATCAATGTCAGTGCGGACGAACATATTTTACTTTCGTTTTTAAGTTAGCGATTCAAAAGCCCCCAGCGGTGTCACACGTCAATTAACCGGTGGTAAAATTATATTCTCACTGTCACATACATAGTATAGGCCGCCTACCTGAAAGCTTGGGAATCACTAAAACGAGAGATTATTCTAATTATATTACATTAATTTTAAGTTGCAATCAACAGTTGATAATAAATGTATTACTGATCAATGGTAACGAGGTTGCGCTGCTGAGGCTCGTGCAGCTTCTCCAGGAGAAACGTAAACAACTGAGCGCAGCACACAAAAAAGAAACCCAGTTAACAACATACTGACTATAAAAATTACAAATATGGAGTTTTTATATATTTTATAACATATGATAAGAGCAACCTCACTTGACGAGTAGGCTGTGTTTCCTGAATACAATCACGATTGAAACTGCGACATTGATTTCATCAACAGGTTAATAAACAGTTACAATTAAGTCACTTACATTTAAGATGCAATATTGACTGTTTTTGTTCTGTTTCAGCAGCAAAAATAGTTAAACCAAGATCACAGCAGAACCATCGCGCATCTCACAGCAACTTGTTTTCTCATTTCTGAATGATTCAGCATTTTGAACGAATCGGTTGACTCAAAGATTCAATGACCAATCCATAAACATCTGTCTCAATCATGAATGACTCAGTCATTCGAACGAATCGTTTGAACGAATTAATTAATGACTCGCTCATTAAGACGATCGCCTGGCGACACCTAATGGCGGTTTAGTGTTATGTTTAAAAGTATCATTCTTTCCAACGTGTGTGCACCATTATCAATGTCTGTGCGGACGTCTTTACTTTCACTTTTATATTAGCGATTTAAAAGCACCCGCTCGTGTCACACATCGATTAACCAATGGGAAAATATCCTCACAGTCATATACCTAATAAATTTATATTTAAATACAATAGGCCTACCTAGTAAAACGTTTTATATACTATTTGGATATCCTTTTGGACACAAGAGGGCAGTATAGCCCTATGTTTGCTTTTTTGTTGAACCAAATAGCACTAAATAGCCTGTTCATAACTTTTTCATACTTCTTGAATTGCAAAAACAGAATAAAATGGGTTTAGTTCTAATATTTGTATAATTTTATATAAAAATAAATGGTGTATAATTACATTTTTAGAAGTTATGAGATGTTTCCTGCTTCCTTTTTGACATTAATTTAATCCCTCGCCATAGCAAAACCGTTTGAGATATTCAATATCCGTTCACAATTTAGCATCTTTAATGTATTTTCATCATGTTGAAAAAGTTTGGTGGGAATAAAATAAATAGTTTAAGAGGAGTGGCTAAAAATTCAGAGGCTGATTTTGCAAAAAAATCCACATTCAGACTGAAAAATATCTGACTTCCTCATGGCCGGAGCTAATGAATGTAAATTAGAAAGTTGTCCGGCTTGATGAGAACAATATACAAACTATTTTTTTTTACTGTAGTTAAAACTAACCCCCCCACTTTTGTCAAAAGCATGTTGAAAGTGACACACTTCCTGCTGCCAGTTGGTGGCGCTATAACTTTGACTCACAATAGTTACATCCATCTGATCGGCCTCTTACCACGAACACACTGGTGAAGTTTCATCAAGATCAGTTAATGTATGCAGAAGTTATACCACTTCGTGTTTCTCTTTTCTCGCCATAAATTCGTTTCCTCGCCACGGCCAAACCGTTCGAGATATCAAAAATCCGTCCGCAATTTAGCATCCTCAATGTCTTGACTTCATGCACACCGAGTTTGGTGGGGATTGGATGAATTCTCTAGGAGGAGTACTTCGCATTCCACAGCGAGCGTTTTCCAAACAACCCATAATAGCCGACTTCCTGTTGGGCTGGCGTAAAACTTGACCGGGGGAAAGTTGTTCGGCCCAATGAGATCTATATGTGTACCGAGTTTCATATTAATTCATGCAAGCGTGTTTGATCTATGGACCAAGTTTTGGGACCCCGTTCAAGGGGGCGCTGTTGAGCCCCTCTGCCACGCCCGGGTACCAGCTTCAGCCCGTCCCTGATGGCAGGGGGTTCTGACTTTTGTGCAAAGTTTCAAGAGTTTTTGAGCACGTTAAGGACCCCAAAAGCCCCTGAAACCTTGATTAACAATATAAAAGCAATAGTCAAATCCCCCCCTCCCCTCACACACACAGAGACACAGAGAGAGGGAGAGAAAATTCTTCAGAAAATCCACATTCAAACCAAAATATCTCTCTTCCTGTTGGTTGGAGATAGTTAATGTAAATTAGAAAGTTGTCCGTCTTGATGAGATCAATACACATACCAAGTTTTGTTGCTGTTGATAAAACTAACCCCCCCACTTATGACTAAAGGTGGCGCTACTGAGCCCCTCACCACGCCCGTTTCTGAAACTTTGCACATGTCTACGGGCTAATAAATGTGATGTGTCTGTCGAGTTTCATCCAATTTCAAGTATGTTAAGAGTCTCAAAAGCATCAAAAAAGAATATTAAAGTTTGAAGCGTTGCCATGGCAACAGTATTAAAGATATAAAAAATCCTTTCACAGGTCTACATCTGCCGTGTGTCTACATTATACACATAAAATTTGAAGCAAATCGGGTAAAAATAAGAGGGTGATTTCAAAGCATTTTGAAAGTGACACACTTCCTGCTGCCAGTTGGTGGCGCTATAATTTTGACTCACAATTGTCACATCCATGTGATCGGCCTTTTACCACGAACACACTGCTGAAGTTTCATCAAGATCAGTTAATGTATGCAGGAGTTATAACACACTTCCTGTTTTCATTATTCGCCATAAATTCGTTTCCTCGCCACGGCCAAACCGTTCGAGATATCAAAAATCCGTCCGCAATTTAGCATCCTCAATGTCTTGACTTCATGCTGACCGAGTTTGGAGGCGATTGGATCAATTCCCTAGGAGGAGTACATTAAATTCCACAGCATGCGTTTCCAAACAACCCATAATAGCCGACTTCCTGTTGGGCTGGCGTAAAACTTAGAGCACGAAAGTTGTTCGGCCCGATGAGATCTATATGTGTTCTGAGTTTCATATTATTACATGCAAGTGTGTTTGATTTATGGACAAGTGTTCGGATCCCGTTCCAGGGGGCGCTGTCGAGCCCCCCTGCCACGCCCGGGTACCAGCTTCAGCCCGGCCCTGATGGCCGCGGGTTCTGACCAATGTGCAAAGTTTCAAGAGTTTTCGAGCATGTTAAGGGCCCCAAAAGTGCCCGGAACCTTGACAAAATAATAATAATAATAATAAATATAGCTGCGAGCAGCGATTACGGGCCCAAGCCGGTGGCACCGCAACCCCGATGCCTTTAGTTACCTAAAGGCACCGGGGTGGCGGTGCCGCCGGCTTGGGCCCTCCATCGCTGCTCGCAGCTATATTTATTATATATATATATATATATATATATATATATATATATATATATATATATAATAAATATAGCTGCGAGCAGCGATGGAGGGCCCATCTTTTTGATGGAGGGCCCATCTTTTGTTATATATATACTGTATATATATATATATATATATATATATATATATATATATATACAGTATATATATAACAAAAGATATATACATTATATATCAGACAAGTAATATTCTCTGTCTTGTCACTTCACAAAAAAATGGTACAAATTGTACTACTGACTATTTAAACAGAGCAGTGTAATTTTGATAAGTTAGGTTGACTATTTTATAATTATATTTTATTAGGGCTATAATGAACAGGCTGCGATGTCAAGATTGCAATGCTGGTGTGTGTGTGTGTGTGTGTGTGTGTGTGTGTGTGTGTGTGTGTGTGTGTGTGTCGTGGGCGTGATTGAACAGTGGAGACAAAAAAAATACTTCATGGTGCTAACTTTAAAACTGAAATAAAATGCTCACGGCTGCACGGGAATTCATTCCTACTTCCATAGGAATTCATTGAAAAAGCTCGCTCTGCTCCCAACCATAATAAATGTCAGTGCGGACGAACATATTTTACTTTCGTTTTTAAGTTAGCGATTCAAAAGCCCCCAGCGGTGTCACACGTCAATTAACCGGTGGTAAAATTATATTCTCACTGTCACATACATAGTATAGGCCGCCTACCTGAAAGAGAGTTTAGCTTGCCCGACCATAGTAGCCTGATTAGAACGTCAATGACAAAAAAATAACTTGGGAATCACTAAAACGAGAGATTATTCTAATTATATTACATTAATTTTAATTTGCAATCAACAGTTGATAATAAATGTATTACTGATCAATGGTAACAAGGTTGCGCTGCTGAGGCTCGTGCAGCTTCTCCAGGAGAAACGTAAACAACTGAGCGCAGCACACAAAAAAGAAACCCAGTTAACAACATACTGACTATAAAAATTACAAATATGGAGTTTTTATATATTTTATAACATATGATAAGAGCAACCTCACTTGACGAGTAGGCTGTGTTTCCTATCACGATTGAAAATGCGACATTGATTTCATCAACAGGTTAATAAACAGTTACAATTAAGTCACTTACATTTAAGATGCAATATTGACTGTTTTTGTTCTGTTTCAGCAGCAAAAATAGTTAAACCAAGATCACAGCAGAACAATCGCACATCTCACAGCAACTTGTTTTCTCATTTCTGAATGATTCAGCATTTTGAACGAATCGGTTGACTCAAAGATTCAATGACCAATCCATAAACATCTGTCTCAATCATGAATGACTCAGTCATTCGAACGAATCGTCTGAACGAATTAATTAATGACTCGCTCATTAAGACGATCGCCTGGCGACACCTAATGGCGGTTTAGTGTTATGTTTAAAAGTATCATTCTTTCCAACGTGTGTGCACCATTATCAATGTCTGTGCGGACGTCTTTACTTTCACTTTTATATTAGCGATTTAAAAGCACCCGCTCGTGTCACACATCGATTAACCAATGGGAAAATATCCTCACAGTCATATACATAATACATTTATATTTAAATACAATACAGTATAGCCCTATGTTTGCTTTTTTGTTGAACCAAATAGCACTAAATAGCCTGTTCATAACTTTTTCATACTTCTTGAATTGCAAAAACAGAATAAAATGGGTTTAGTTCTAATATTTGTATAATTTTATATAAAAATAAATGGTGTATAATTACATTTTTAGAAGTTATGAAATGTTTCCTGCTTCCTTGTTGACATTAATTTAATCCCTCGCCATAGCAAAACCGTTTGAGATATTCAATATCCGTTCACAATTTAGCATCTTTAATGTATTTTCATCATGTTGAAAAATTTTGGTGGGAATAAAATAAATATTTTAAGAGGAGTGGCTAAAAATTCAGAGGCTGATTTTGCAAAAAAATCCACATTCAGACCAAAATATCTGACTTCCTCATGGCCGGAGCTAATGAATGTAAATTAGAAAGTTGTCCGGCTTGATGAGAACAATATACAAACTATTTTTTTTTACTGTAGTTAAAACTAACCCCCCCACTTTTGTCAAAAGCATGTTGAAAGTGACACACTTCCTGCTGCCAGGTGGTGGCGCTATAACTTTGACTCACAATAGTTACATCCATCTGATCGGCCTCTTACCACAAACACACTGCTGAAGTTTCATCAAGATCAGTTAATGTATGCAGAAGTTATAACACTTCGTGTCTCTCTTTTCTCGCCATAAATTCATTTCCTCGCCACGGCCAAACCGTTCAAGATATCAAAGATCCGTCCGCAATTTAGCATCCTCAATGTCTTGACTTCATGCACACCGAGTTTGGTGGGGATGGGATGAATTTTCTAGGAGGAGTATTTCACATTCCACAGCAAGCATTTTCCAAACAACCCATAATAGCTGACTTCCTGTTGGGCTGGCGTGAAACTTGCCAGAGGGAAAGTTGTTCGGCCCGATGAGATCTATATGTGTACAGAGTTTCATATTAATTCATGCAAGCGTGTTTGATATATGGACCAAGTTTTCAGACCCCGTTCAAGGGGGCGCTGTTGAGCCCCCCTGCCACGCCCGTTTCTGAAACTTTTCACATGTCTACTGGCTAATAAATGGGATGTATCTGTCGAGTTTCATCCAATTTCAAGCATGTTAAGAGTCTCAAACGCATCCGAAAAGAATATTAAAGTTTGATGCGTTGCCACGGCAACAGTATCGAAGATATCAATAATCCTTTCACAGGTCTACATCTGCCCTGTGTCTACATTATACACATAAAGTTTGAAGCAAATCGGGTAAACATAAGAGGGTGACTTCAAAGAATTTTGAAAGTGACACTCTTTCTGCTGCCAGTTGGTGGCGCTATAACTTTGACTCACAATAGTCACATCAATGTGATCGGCCTCTGAAAACGAACACACTGCTGAAGTTTTATCAAGATCAGTTAATGTATGCAGAAGTTATAACACACTTCCTGTTTCTCTTTACTCGCCATAAATTCATTTCCTCGCCACGGCCAAACCGTTCGAGATATCAAAAATCCGTCCGCAATTTAGCATCCTCAATGTCTTGACTTCACGCTGACCGAGTTTGGTGGGGATCGGATGAATTCTGTAGGAGGAGTACATTAAATTCCACAGCATGAGTTTTTCAAACAACGCATAATAGCTGACTTCCTGTTGGGCGGAGCTAATAACATAGAGTGCGGAAGTTGTTCGGCCCGATGAGATCTATATGTGTACCGAGTTTAATATTAATTCATCCAAGCCTGTTTGATATATGGACCAAGTTTTCTGACCCCATTCAAGGGGGCGCTGTTGAGCCCCCCTGCCACGCCCGGGTACCAGCTTCAGCCCGGCCCTGATGGCCGCGGGTTCTGACCTGTGTGCAAAGTTTCAAGAGTTTTCGAGCATGTTAAGGCCCCCAAAAGTGCCCGAGAAGTAGAAAAAAAATAATAATAATAAATATATGTAAATATAGCTGCGAGCAGCGATTACGGGCCCAAGCCGGTGGCACCGCAACCCCGGTGCCTTTAGTTACCTAAAGGCACCGGGGTGGCGGTACCGCCGGCTTGGGCCCTCCATCGCTGCTCGCAGCTATATTTACATATATATATATATATATATATATATATATATATATATATATATATATATATACATACATACATACACACACATACATATATATGTATATATATATATATATATATATATATATATATATATATATATATATATATTATTGTTCAAAAGTTTGGGGTCAGTAAGATTTTTAATGTTTTTAGGAGAAGTCTCTTCTGCTCACCAAGGCTGCATTTATTGATTAAAAATACAAACAAAAACAGTAATATTGTGAAATATTATTCCAATTTAAAACAGCTGTTTTCAATTTTTAAATATTTTACATAGTAATTCATTTCTGTGATCAAAGTTGAGTTTTCAGCATCATTACTCCAGTCTTCAGTGTCACATGATCCTTCAGAAATCATACTAATATGATGATTGATGCTCAATAAATATTCATTATTATTTTCAATGTTGAAAACAGTTGTGCACAGATTTTTTTTTTCAAAATGCTTTGATGAATGTTAAGTTCAAAAGAACAGCATATATTTCAAATATATATATTTTTAACATTATAAATGTCTTTACTGTAACTGTTGATCAGTTTAACTCATCCTTCATAAATAAAAGTACTGATTTATTTTATTTATTTCCCCCAAAAATAAAATTGTAATTATTACTAACCCAAAACTTTTGAGCGGTAGTGTTTAACGTTACAAAAGCTTTAGATTTCAGATAAATGCTGTTCTTTTGAACTTTCTATTCATCAAAGACTGTACACAACTGTTTTCGACATTTAAAATAATAATGAATGTTTCTTGAGTATCAATCATCATATTAGAATAATTTCTGAAGGATCATGTGACAGTGACGACTGGAGTAATGATGCTGAAAACTCAGCTTTGATCACAGGAATAAATAACAGTTTAAAATATATTAAAATAGAAAGCAGCCGTTTTAAATTGGAATAATATTTTACAATATTACTGTTTTTGTTTGTATTTTTAATCAAATAAATGCAGCCTTGGTGAGCAGAAGAAACTTCTCTGTTATGTGCGCGCCACAGACTGCACGCACGTCCGCTTAGAGTTCCGCCTTTTGCCTTCCGTCAATATTACGTTATTAGAAAAATATTTTTTTAGAGAATCGATTTTTTGACATTTGTGAATCGATTCAGAATCGTCCACGTCCGCATCGCGATGCATCTAAGAATACATTTTTTCTCCCACCCCTAGATTTCATACAACAGGTTAATAAACAGTTACAATTAAGTCACTTACATTTTAGATTCAATGTTGACTGTTTTTGTTCTGTTTCAGCAGCGAAAATAGTTAAACAAAGATCACGGCAGAACCATCACGTGTTTTCTCATAACTGAACGATTCAGCATTTTTAACGAATCGGTTGACTCAAAGATTGAATGATCAATCCATAAACATCTGTCTTAATCATGATCGACTCATTCGAACGAATCGTTTGAACGAATGAATCAATGACTCGCTTATTAAGATGGATGCCTGGCGACACCTAATGGCGGTTTAGTGTTGTTTAAAAGCATCATTCTTTCCCACATGTGTGTGATTTGTGTGTGCAACATTATCATTATTTTTCTTTCACTATTATATTAGCGATTTAAAAGCACCCACTCGTGTCACACGTCGATTAACCGGTGGGAAAATATCCTCAGACACATACCTAATAAATGTATATTTAAATACAATATTGGCCTACCTGGTAAAAAGTTTTATATACTATTTTGATGTCCTTTTGGACACAAGAGGGCAGTATAGCCCTATGTTTGCTTTTTTGTTGAACCAAATAGCACTAAATAGCCTGTTTTAACTTTTTCATTCTTCTTGAATTGCAAAAACAGAATAAAATGGGTTTAGTTGTGATATTTGTATTCTTTTATATAGAAATAAATGGTATATAATTACATTTTTAGAAGATTTTTAGTGTTTCCTTTTTGGACATTACTTTAATCCCTCGCCATAGCAAAACCATTTGAGATATTTATTATCCATTCACAATTTAGCATATTTAATGTAGTTTCATCATGTTGAAAAAGTTTGGTACGAATAAAATAAATAGTTTAAGAGGAGTGGCTAAAAATTCAGAGGCTGATTTTGCAAAAAAATTCACATTCAGACCAAAATATCTGACTTCCTGATGGCCAGAGCTATTGAATGTAAATTAGAAAGTTGTCCGGCTTGATGAGAACAATATACAAACTGTTTTTTCTTTACTGTAGTTAAAACTAACCCCCCCACTTTTGTCAAAAGCATGTTGAAAGTGACACACTTCCTGCTGCCAGTTGGTGGCGCTATAACTTTGACTCACAATAGCTACATCCATCTGATCGGCCTCTTACCACGAACACACTGCTGAAGTTTCATCAAGATCAGTTAATGTATGCAGAAGTTATTCCACTTCCGTGTTTCTCTTTTCTCGCCATAAATTCGATTCCTCGCCACAGCCAAACCGTTCGAGATATCAAAAATCCGTCCGCAATTTAGCATCCTCAAAGTCTTGACTACATGCACACCGAGTTTGAAGGGGACACGGTGAATTTTCTAGGAGGAGTATTTCACATTCCACAGCAAGCGTTTTCCAAACAACCCATAATAGCCGACTTCCTGTTGGGCTGGCGTAAAACTTGACCGGGGTAAAGTTGTTCGGCCCGATGAGATCTATATGTGTACCGAGTTTCATATTAATTCATGCGAGCGTGTTTGATATATGGATCAAGTTTTAGAACCCCGTTCAAGGGGGCGCTGTTGAGCCCCCCAGCCACGCCCGGGTACCAGCTTCAGCCCGGCCCTGATGGCCGTGGGTTCTGACCTGTGTGCAAAGTTTCAAGAGTTTTTGAGCACGTTAAGGACCCCAAAAGCCCCTGAAACCTTGATTAACAATATAAAAGCAATAGTCAAATCCCCCCCTCCCCTCACACACACACAGACACAGAGAGAGGGAGAGAAAATTCTTCAGAAAATCCACATTCAAACCAAAATATCTCTCTTCCTGTTGGTCGGAGATGGTTCATGTAAATTAGAAAGTTGTCCGTCTTGATGAGAACAATACACATACCAAGTTTTGTGATTCTAGGAAAAACTAAGCCCCCATTTTTGACTAAAGGTGGCGCTACTGAGCCATTCCACCACGCCCGTTTCTGAAACTTTGCACATGTCTACGGGCTAATAAATGTGATGTGTCTGTTGAGTTTCATGCAATTTCAAGTATGTTAAGAGTCTCAAAAGCATCAAAAAATAATATTAAAGTTTGATGCGTTGCCACGGCAACAGTATCTAAGATATCAATAATCCTTTCACAGGTTTACATCTGCCGTGTGTCTACATTGTACGCATAAAGTTTGAAGCAAATCGGGTAAAAATAAGACAGTGATTTCAAAGCATTTTGAAAGTGATGTACTTCCTGCTGCCTGTTGGTGGCGCTATAACTTTGACTCACAATAGTCACATCCATGTGATCGGCCTCTTACAACGAACACACTGCTGAAGTTTCATCAAGATCAGTTAATGTATGCAGAAGTTATAACACACTTCCTGTTTCATTTTTTCGCCATAAATTTGTTTCCTCGCCACGGCCAAACCGTTCGAGATATCAAAAATCCGTCCGCAATTTAGCATCCTCAATGTCTTGACTTCATGCACACCGAGTTTGGAGGCGAATCGATGAATTCCCTAGGAGGAGTACATTAAATTCCACAGCATGCGTTTCCAAACAACGCTAAATAGCCAACTTCCTGTTTGGCTGGCGTAAAACTTAGAGCACGAAAGTTGTTCGGCCCAATGAGATCTATATGTGTACCGAGTTTCATATTATTACATGCAAGCGTGTTTGATTTATGGACACGTGTTTGGATCCCGTTCCAGGGGGCGCTGTCGAGCCCCCCTGCCACGCCCGGGTACCAGCTTCAGTCCGGCCCTGATGGCCGCGGGTTCTGACGTGTGTGCAAAATTTCAAGAGTTTTCGAGCATGTTAAGGGCCCCAAAAGTGCCCGAAAGGTTGACAAAATAATAATAATAATAATAATAATAATAATAAATATAGCTGCGAGCAGCGATTACGGGCCCAAGCCGGTGGCACCGCAACCCCGGTGCCTTTAGTTACCTAAAGGCACCGGGGTGGCGGTACCGCCGGCTTGGGCCCTCCATCGCTGCTCGCAGCTATATTTATATATATATATATATATATATATATATATATATATATATATATATATATATATATACATACATACATACATACATACACACACATACATATATATGTATATATATATATATATATATATATATATATATATATATATATATATATATATACATACACACACATACATATATATGTATATATATATATATATATATATATATATATATATATATATATACATACATACATACACACACATACATATATATGTATATATATATATATATATATATATATATATATATATATATATATATATATATATATATATATATTATTGTTCAAAAGTTTGGGGTCAGTAAGATTTTTAATGTTTTTAGGAGAAGTCTCTTCTGCTCACCAAGGCTGCATTTATTGATTAAAAATACAAACAAAAACAGTAATATTGTGAAATATTATTCCAATTTAAAACAGCTGTTTTCAATTTTTAAATATTTTACATAGTAATTCATTTCTGTGATCAAAGTTGAGTTTTCAGCATCATTACTCCAGTCTTCAGTGTCACATGATCCTTCAGAAATCATACTAATATGATGATTGATGCTCAATAAATATTCATTATTATTTTCAATGTTGAAAACAGTTGTGTACAGATTTTTTTTTTCAAAATGCTTTGATGAATGTTAAGTTCAAAAGAACAGCATATATTTCAAATATATATATTTTTAACATTATAAATGTCTTTACTGTAACTGTTGATCAGTTTAACTCATCCTTCATAAATAAAAGTACTGATTTATTTTATTTATTTCCCCCAAAAATAAAATTGTAATTATTACTAACCCAAAACTTTTGAGCGGTAGTGTTTAACGTTACAAAAGCTTTAGATTTCAGATAAATGCTGTTCTTTTGAACTTTCTATTCATCAAAGACTGTACACAACTGTTTTCGACATTTAAAATAATAATGAATGTTTCTTGAGTATCAATCATCATATTAGAATAATTTCTGAAGGATCATGTGACAGTGACGACTGGAGTAATGATGCTGAAAACTCAGCTTTGATCACAGGAATAAATAACAGTTTAAAATATATTAAAATAGAAAGCAGCCGTTTTAAATTGGAATAATATTTTACAATATTACTGTTTTTGTTTGTATTTTTAATCAAATAAATGCAGCCTTGGTGAGCAGAAGAAACTTCTCTGTTATGTGCGCGCCACAGACTGTCCGCTTAGAGTTCCGCCTTTTGCCTTCCGTCAATATTACGTTATTAGAAAAATATTTTTTTAGAGAATCGATTTTTTGACATTTGTGAATCGATTCAGAATCGTCCACGTCCGCATCGCGATGCATCTAAGAATACATTTTTTCTCCCACCCCTAGATTTCATACAACAGGTTAATAAACAGTTACAATTAAGTCACTTACATTTTAGATTCAATGTTGACTGTTTTTGTTCTGTTTCAGCAGCGAAGATAGTTAAACAAAGATCACGGCAGAACCATCACGTGTTTTCTCATAACTGAACGATTCAGCATTTTTAACGAATCGGTTGACTCAAAGATTGAATGATCAATCCATAAACATCTGTCTTAATCATGATCGACTCATTCGAACGAATCGTTTGAACGAATGAATCAATGACTCGCTTATTAAGATGGATGCCTGGCGACACCTAATGGCGGTTTAGTGTTGTTTAAAAGCATCATTCTTTCCCACATGTGTGTGATTTGTGTGTGCAACATTATCATTATTTTTCTTTCACTATTATATTAGCGATTTAAAAGCACCCACTCGTGTCACACGTCGATTAACCGGTGGGAAAATATCCTCAGACACATACCTAATAAATGTATATTTAAATACAATATTGGCCTACCTGGTAAAAAGTTTTATATACTATTTTGATGTCCTTTTGGACACAAGAGGGCAGTATAGCCCTATGTTTGCTTTTTTGTTGAACCAAATAGCACTAAATAGCCTGTTTTAACTTTTTCATTCTTCTTGAATTGCAAAAACAGAATAAAATGGGTTTAGTTGTGATATTTGTATTCTTTTATATAGAAATAAATGGTATATAATTACATTTTTAGAAGATTTTTAGTGTTTCCTTTTTGGACATTACTTTAATCCCTCGCCATAGCAAAACCGTTTGAGATATTTATTATCCATTCACAATTTAGCATATTTAATGTAGTTTCATCATGTTGAAAAAGTTTGGTACGAATAAAATAAATAGTTTAAGAGGAGTGGCTAAAAATTCAGAGGCTGATTTTGCAAAAAAATTCACATTCAGACCAAAATATCTGACTTCCTGATGGCCAGAGCTATTGAATGTAAATTAGAAAGTTGTCCGGCTTGATGAGAACAATATACAAACTGTTTTTTCTTTACTGTAGTTAAAACTAACCCCCCCACTTTTGTCAAAAGCATGTTGAAAGTGACACACTTCCTGCTGCCAGTTGGTGGCGCTATAACTTTGACTCACAATAGCTACATCCATCTGATCGGCCTCTTACCACGAACACACTGCTGAAGTTTCATCAAGATCAGTTAATGTATGCAGAAGTTATTCCACTTCCGTGTTTCTCTTTTCTCGCCATAAATTCGATTCCTCGCCACAGCCAAACCGTTCGAGATATCAAAAATCCGTCCGCAATTTAGCATCCTCAAAGTCTTGACTACATGCACACCGAGTTTGAAGGGGACACGGTGAATTTTCTAGGAGGAGTATTTCACATTCCACAGCAAGCGTTTTCCAAACAACCCATAATAGCCGACTTCCTGTTGGGCTGGCGTAAAACTTGACCGGGGTAAAGTTGTTCGGCCCGATGAGATCTATATGTGTACCGAGTTTCATATTAATTCATGCGAGCGTGTTTGATATATGGATCAAGTTTTAGAACCCCGTTCAAGGGGGCGCTGTTGAGCCCCCCAGCCACGCCCGGGTACCAGCTTCAGCCCGGCCCTGATGGCCGTGGGTTCTGACCTGTGTGCAAAGTTTCAAGAGTTTTTGAGCACGTTAAGGACCCCAAAAGCCCCTGAAACCTTGATTAACAATATAAAAGCAATAGTCAAATCCCCCCCTCCCCTCACACACACACAGACACAGAGAGAGGGAGAGAAAATTCTTCAGAAAATCCACATTCAAACCAAAATATCTCTCTTCCTGTTGGTCGGAGATGGTTCATGTAAATTAGAAAGTTGTCCGTCTTGATGAGAACAATACACATACCAAGTTTTGTGATTCTAGGAAAAACTAAGCCCCCATTTTTGACTAAAGGTGGCGCTACTGAGCCATTCCACCACGCCCGTTTCTGAAACTTTGCACATGTCTACGGGCTAATAAATGTGATGTGTCTGTTGAGTTTCATGCAATTTCAAGTATGTTAAGAGTCTCAAAAGCATCAAAAAATAATATTAAAGTTTGATGCGTTGCCACGGCAACAGTATCTAAGATATCAATAATCCTTTCACAGGTTTACATCTGCCGTGTGTCTACATTGTACGCATAAAGTTTGAAGCAAATCGGGTAAAAATAAGACAGTGATTTCAAAGCATTTTGAAAGTGATGTACTTCCTGCTGCCTGTTGGTGGCGCTATAACTTTGACTCACAATAGTCACATCCATGTGATCGGCCTCTTACAACGAACACACTGCTGAAGTTTCATCAAGATCAGTTAATGTATGCAGAAGTTATAACACACTTCCTGTTTCATTTTTTCGCCATAAATTTGTTTCCTCGCCACGGCCAAACCGTTCGAGATATCAAAAATCCGTCCGCAATTTAGCATCCTCAATGTCTTGACTTCATGCACACCGAGTTTGGAGGCGAATCGATGAATTCCCTAGGAGGAGTACATTAAATTCCACAGCATGCGTTTCCAAACAACGCTAAATAGCCAACTTCCTGTTTGGCTGGCGTAAAACTTAGAGCACGAAAGTTGTTCGGCCCAATGAGATCTATATGTGTACCGAGTTTCATATTATTACATGCAAGCGTGTTTGATTTATGGACACGTGTTTGGATCCCGTTCCAGGGGGCGCTGTCGAGCCCCCCTGCCACGCCCGGGTACCAGCTTCAGTCCGGCCCTGATGGCCGCGGGTTCTGACGTGTGTGCAAAATTTCAAGAGTTTTCGAGCATGTTAAGGGCCCCAAAAGTGCCCGAAAGGTTGACAAAATAATAATAATAATAATAATAATAATAATAAATATAGCTGCGAGCAGCGATTACGGGCCCAAGCCGGTGGCACCGCAACCCCGGTGCCTTTAGTTACCTAAAGGCACCGGGGTGGCGGTACCGCCGGCTTGGGCCCTCCATCGCTGCTCGCAGCTATATTTATATATATATATATATATATATATATATATATATATATATATATACATACATACATACACACACATACATATATATGTATATATATATATATATATATATATATATATATATTATTGTTCAAAAGTTTGGGGTCAGTAAGATTTTTAATGTTTTTAGGAGAAGTCTCTTCTGCTCACCAAGGCTGCATTTATTGATTAAAAATACAAACAAAAACAGTAATATTGTGAAATATTATTCCAATTTAAAACAGCTGTTTTCAATTTTTAAATATTTTACATAGTAATTCATTTCTGTGATCAAAGTTGAGTTTTCAGCATCATTACTCCAGTCTTCAGTGTCACATGATCCTTCAGAAATCATACTAATATGATGATTGATGCTCAATAAATATTCATTATTATTTTCAATGTTGAAAACAGTTGTGTACAGATTTTTTTTTTCAAAATGCTTTGATGAATGTTAAGTTCAAAAGAACAGCATATATTTCAAATATATATATTTTTAACATTATAAATGTCTTTACTGTAACTGTTGATCAGTTTAACTCATCCTTCATAAATAAAAGTACTGATTTATTTTATTTATTTCCCCCAAAAATAAAATTGTAATTATTACTAACCCAAAACTTTTGAGCGGTAGTGTTTAACGTTACAAAAGCTTTAGATTTCAGATAAATGCTGTTCTTTTGAACTTTCTATTCATCAAAGACTGTACACAACTGTTTTCGACATTTAAAATAATAATGAATGTTTCTTGAGTATCAATCATCATATTAGAATAATTTCTGAAGGATCATGTGACAGTGACGACTGGAGTAATGATGCTGAAAACTCAGCTTTGATCACAGGAATAAATAACAGTTTAAAATATATTAAAATAGAAAGCAGCCGTTTTAAATTGGAATAATATTTTACAATATTACTGTTTTTGTTTGTATTTTTAATCAAATAAATGCAGCCTTGGTGAGCAGAAGAAACTTCTCTGTTATGTGCGCGCCACAGACTGCACGCACGTCCGCTTAGAGTTCCGCCTTTTGCCTTCCGTCAATATTACGTTATTAGAAAAATATTTTTTTAGAGAATCGATTTTTTGACATTTGTGAATCGATTCAGAATCGTCCACGTCCGCATCGCGATGCATCTAAGAATACATTTTTTCTCCCACCCCTAGATTTCATACAACAGGTTAATAAACAGTTACAATTAAGTCACTTACATTTTAGATTCAATGTTGACTGTTTTTGTTCTGTTTCAGCAGCGAAAATAGTTAAACAAAGATCACGGCAGAACCATCACGTGTTTTCTCATAACTGAACGATTCAGCATTTTTAACGAATCGGTTGACTCAAAGATTGAATGATCAATCCATAAACATCTGTCTTAATCATGATCGACTCATTCGAACGAATCGTTTGAACGAATGAATCAATGACTCGCTTATTAAGATGGATGCCTGGCGACACCTAATGGCGGTTTAGTGTTGTTTAAAAGCATCATTCTTTCCCACATGTGTGTGATTTGTGTGTGCAACATTATCATTATTTTTCTTTCACTATTATATTAGCGATTTAAAAGCACCCACTCGTGTCACACGTCGATTAACCGGTGGGAAAATATCCTCAGACACATACCTAATAAATGTATATTTAAATACAATATTGGCCTACCTGGTAAAAAGTTTTATATACTATTTTGATGTCCTTTTGGACACAAGAGGGCAGTATAGCCCTATGTTTGCTTTTTTGTTGAACCAAATAGCACTAAATAGCCTGTTTTAACTTTTTCATTCTTCTTGAATTGCAAAAACAGAATAAAATGGGTTTAGTTGTGATATTTGTATTCTTTTATATAGAAATAAATGGTATATAATTACATTTTTAGAAGATTTTTAGTGTTTCCTTTTTGGACATTACTTTAATCCCTCGCCATAGCAAAACCATTTGAGATATTTATTATCCATTCACAATTTAGCATATTTAATGTAGTTTCATCATGTTGAAAAAGTTTGGTACGAATAAAATAAATAGTTTAAGAGGAGTGGCTAAAAATTCAGAGGCTGATTTTGCAAAAAAATTCACATTCAGACCAAAATATCTGACTTCCTGATGGCCAGAGCTATTGAATGTAAATTAGAAAGTTGTCCGGCTTGATGAGAACAATATACAAACTGTTTTTTCTTTACTGTAGTTAAAACTAACCCCCCCACTTTTGTCAAAAGCATGTTGAAAGTGACACACTTCCTGCTGCCAGTTGGTGGCGCTATAACTTTGACTCACAATAGCTACATCCATCTGATCGGCCTCTTACCACGAACACACTGCTGAAGTTTCATCAAGATCAGTTAATGTATGCAGAAGTTATTCCACTTCCGTGTTTCTCTTTTCTCGCCATAAATTCGATTCCTCGCCACAGCCAAACCGTTCGAGATATCAAAAATCCGTCCGCAATTTAGCATCCTCAAAGTCTTGACTACATGCACACCGAGTTTGAAGGGGACACGGTGAATTTTCTAGGAGGAGTATTTCACATTCCACAGCAAGCGTTTTCCAAACAACCCATAATAGCCGACTTCCTGTTGGGCTGGCGTAAAACTTGACCGGGGTAAAGTTGTTCGGCCCGATGAGATCTATATGTGTACCGAGTTTCATATTAATTCATGCGAGCGTGTTTGATATATGGATCAAGTTTTAGAACCCCGTTCAAGGGGGCGCTGTTGAGCCCCCCAGCCACGCCCGGGTACCAGCTTCAGCCCGGCCCTGATGGCCGTGGGTTCTGACCTGTGTGCAAAGTTTCAAGAGTTTTTGAGCACGTTAAGGACCCCAAAAGCCCCTGAAACCTTGATTAACAATATAAAAGCAATAGTCAAATCCCCCCCTCCCCTCACACACACACAGACACAGAGAGAGGGAGAGAAAATTCTTCAGAAAATCCACATTCAAACCAAAATATCTCTCTTCCTGTTGGTCGGAGATGGTTCATGTAAATTAGAAAGTTGTCCGTCTTGATGAGA
Organism: Abramis brama; assembly: GCF_963993115.1. Classification (NCBI taxonomy): domain Eukaryota; kingdom Metazoa; phylum Chordata; class Actinopteri; order Cypriniformes; family Leuciscidae; genus Abramis; species Abramis brama. The sequence goes on along the minus strand of NC_139965.1, from coordinate 45,541,567 downwards.
ACAATACACATACCAAGTTTTGTGATTCTAGGAAAAACTAAGCCCCCATTTTTGACTAAAGGTGGCGCTACTGAGCCATTCCACCACGCCCGTTTCTGAAACTTTGCACATGTCTACGGGCTAATAAATGTGATGTGTCTGTTGAGTTTCATGCAATTTCAAGTATGTTAAGAGTCTCAAAAGCATCAAAAAATAATATTAAAGTTTGATGCGTTGCCACGGCAACAGTATCTAAGATATCAATAATCCTTTCACAGGTTTACATCTGCCGTGTGTCTACATTGTACGCATAAAGTTTGAAGCAAATCGGGTAAAAATAAGACACTGATTTCAAAGCATTTTGAAAGTGATGTACTTCCTGCTGCCTGTTGGTGGCGCTATAACTTTGACTCACAATAGTCACATCCATGTGATCGGCCTCTTACAACGAACACACTGCTGAAGTTTCATCAAGATCAGTTAATGTATGCAGAAGTTATAACACACTTCCTGTTTCATTTTTTCGCCATAAATTTGTTTCCTCGCCACGGCCAAACCGTTCGAGATATCAAAAATCCGTCCGCAATTTAGCATCCTCAATGTCTTGACTTCATGCACACCGAGTTTGGAGGCGAATCGATGAATTCCCTAGGAGGAGTACATTAAATTCCACAGCATGCGTTTCCAAACAACGCTAAATAGCCAACTTCCTGTTTGGCTGGCGTAAAACTTAGAGCACGAAAGTTGTTCGGCCCAATGAGATCTATATGTGTACCGAGTTTCATATTATTACATGCAAGCGTGTTTGATTTATGGACACGTGTTTGGATCCCGTTCCAGGGGGCGCTGTCGAGCCCCCCTGCCACGCCCGGGTACCAGCTTCAGTCCGGCCCTGATGGCCGCGGGTTCTGACGTGTGTGCAAAATTTCAAGAGTTTTCGAGCATGTTAAGGGCCCCAAAAGTGCCCGAAAGGTTGACAAAATAATAATAATAATAATAATAATAATAAATATAGCTGCGAGCAGCGATTGCGGGCCCAAGCCTGTGGCACCGCCACCCTGGTGCCTTTAGTTACACTAAAGGCACCGGGGTGGCGGTGTCACTGGCTTGGGCCCTCCATCGCTGCTCGCAGCTATATTTATATATATATATATATATATATATATATATATATATATATATATATATATATATAAATAATGCAACAATATATATATATATATATATATATATATATGTAACAAAAAAAATATATATATATATATATATATATATATATATATATCAGACAAGTAATATTCTCTGTCTTGTCCCTTAATGTTTTTTTTATATATATATATATTTTATTTTTTTTGGATGCTAAACTATTGTTTATTATAGGCTTTGTACTTCACTCACGTTCCAATATTGAAGGGAAAACTTCACATGCTCTTCACATGCGCAAAAATGTGCTTGGAAACATCACAGTTGAGCAGTGATTTCTGTGAATAGTATGAATTGTACTACTGTCTATTTAAACAGAGCAGTGTAATTTTTATATGTTAGGTTGACTATTTTATTATTATATTTTATTAAGGCTATAATGAACAGGCTGCGATGTCAAGATTGCAATGCTGGAATGCACAATATGTTGTTGTTGTGTTTGTGTGTGTGTGTGTGTGTGTGGCGCGGGCGCGATCGAACAGTGGAAACATAAAAATATAGGCTACTCCGTAATTTTATTCATACAGGACATCATTTAAATTGCAATGTGTTTACTTATATTTATGTAAACTCACAATAAAACACAACATTGTGCTTTTGTAAAAAAACATTCAAGCAATCCCACCCCCGAAATGGCGCCATTTTTAAAATGAAACTAAAATGCTCACGGCTGCATGGGCAATATGTGTCTACAGCGAGGAACGAGCAGAACAGAGTGAATGTTTTTTAGTTCATTCCTACTGGACGTCAATATTTCACTTTCGCTTTTAAGGTAGCGATTTAAAAGCCCCCACCGCGCTGTCACACATCGATTAACCAGTGGGAAAAAATTCTCAGTCACATCGCTAATATATTTATATATAAATACAATATACAATGGGCCTACCTGATTTTGAACACAAGAGGGCAGTATAGCCCTATGTATGACTTTTTTCTTTTTACTAAATAGCTCATTCTGGCTGTTTTTAAACTTGTACATAATTCTTGAATTAAAAAAAAACTGAATAAACCCAAAACTGGGTTTAGATCTGATATTTGTATAATTTTATATAAAAATAAATAGTGTATAATTAAATTTTTAGAAGATCTGAGACGTTTTCTGATTCCTTTTTTGACATTACTTTAATCCCTCGCCATAGCAAAACCGTTTGAGATATTCAATATCCGTTCACAAGTTAGCATCTTTAATGTATTTTCATCATGTTGAAAAAGTTTGGTGTGAATAAAATAAACCACTTAGCAGGAGTGGGTAAAAATGCAGAGGCTGAATTTGCAAATAAATCCACATTCAAACCAAAATATCTGACTTCCTCTTGGTCAGAGCTAATGATTGTAAATTAGAAAGTTGTCCGACAAGATGAGACCAATATACTTACTGATTTTTATAATTGTGGGTAAACCTAACCCCCCCACTTTTGTCAAAAACATTTTGAAAGTGACACACTTCCTGCTACCAGTTGGTGGCGCTATAACTTTGACTCACAATAGTTACATCCATCTGATCGGCCTCTTACCACCAACACACTGCTGAAGTTTCATCAAGATCAGTTAATGTATGCAGAAGTTATACCACTTCGTGTTTCTCTTTTCTCGCCATAAATGCGTTTCCACGCCACGGCCAAACCGTTCGAGATATCAAAAATCCGTCCGCAATTTAGAATCCTCAATGTCTTGACTTCATGCACACAGAGTTTGGTGGCGATTTAATTAATTTTCTAGGAGGAGTGTTTCAAATTCCATAGCAAACGTTCGCCAAACAACACATAATAGCTGACTTCCTGTTGGACGGAGCTAATAACTTAGAGTGCGGAAGTTGTTCGGCCCGATGAGATCTATATGTGTACCGAGTTTCATATTAATTCATGCAAGTGTGTTTGATATATGGACCAAGTTTTCAGACCGTGTTCAAGGGGGCGCTGTTGAGCCCCCCTGCCACGCCCGGTTACCAGCTTCAGCCCGGCACTGATGGCCGTGGGTTCTGAACTGTGTGCAAAGTTTCAAGAGTTTTTGAGCATGTTAAGGACCCCAAAAGCCCCTGAAACCTTGAAAAACTAAGATTAAATGGAATAGACAAATCCCCCACCCCCACCCCCCTACACACACACACACAGAGACGTAGGCTAGAGGCAGAGAGAGAGGGAGAAAATCCTCTTTCAAACCAAAATATCTGACTTTCTGTTGGTCGGAGCTAAGGAGTATAAATTAGAAAGTTGTCCGGCTTGATGAGAACAATATACGTACCAAGTTTTGTGATTCTAGGAAAAACTAAGCCCCCATTTTTGACTAAAGGTGGCGCTACTGAGCCATTCCACCACACCCGTTTCTGAAACTTTGCACATGTCTACTGGCTAATAAATGTGATGTGTCTGTCGAGTTTCATCCAATTTCAAGCATGCTAAGAGTCTCAAAAACATCAAAAAAGAATATTAAAGTTTGATGTGTTGCCATGGCAACAGTATCTAAGATATCAATAATCCTTTCACAGGTCTACATCTGCCGTGTGTCTACATTATACACATAAATTTTGAAGCAAATCGGGTAAAAATAAGAGAGTGATTTCAAAGCATTTTGAAAGTGACACACTTCCTGCTGCCAGTTGGTGGCGCTATAACTTTGACTCACAATAGTCACATCAATGTGATCGGCCTCTTACAACGAACACACTGCTGAAGTTTAATCAAGATCAGTTAATGTATGCAGAAGTTATAACACACTTCCTGTGTCCCTTATTCGCCATAAATTCGTTTCCTCGCCACGGCCAAACCGTTCGAGATATCAAAAATCCCCTGGCAATTTTTCATCCTCAATGTCTTGACTTCATGCTGACCGAGTTTGGAGGCGATTGGACGAATTTTCTAGGAGGAGTATTTCAAATTCCAGAGGATGCGTTTTTCAAACAACCCATAATAGTTGACTTCCTGTTGGGCTTTTGTAAAACTTAGAGCACGAAAGTTGTTCGGCCCGATGAGATCTATATGTGTACTGAGTTTCATATTATTACATGCAAGTGTGTTTGATTTATTGACCAAGTTTTCGGACACCATTCCAGGGGGCGCTGTCGAGCCCCCCTGCCACGCCCGGGTACCAGCTTCAGTCCGGCCCTGATGGCCGCGGGTTCTGACCCGTGTGCAAAAATTCAAGAGTTTTTGAGCATGTTAAGGGCCCCAAAAGTGGCAAAAAGGCGAAAGAAAAATAATAGAAAAAAAAAAAATATATAGCTGCGAGCAGCGATTACGGGCCCAAGCCGGTGGCACCGCAACCCCGGTGCCTTTAGTTACCTAAAGGCACCGGGGTGGCGGTACCGCCGGCTTTGGCCCTCCATCGCTGCTCGCAGCTATATTTTTATATATATATATATATATATATATATATATATATATATATACACACACATACATATATATATATATATATATATATATATATATATATATATATATTATTGTTCAAAAGTTTGGGGTCAGTAAGATTTTTAATGTTTTTAGGAGAAGTCTCTTCTGCTCACCAAGGCTGCATTTATTGATTAAAAATACAAACAAAAACAGTAATATTGTGAAATATTATTCCAATTTAAAACAGCTGTTTTCAATTTTTAAATATTTTACATAGTAATTCATTTCTGTGATCAAAGTTGAGTTTTCAGCATCATTACTCCACTCTTCAGTGTCACATGATCCTTCAGAAATCATACTAATATGATGATTGATGCTCAATAAATATTCATTATTATTTTCAATGTTGAAAACAGTTGTGTACAGATTTTTTTTTTTTTCAAAATGCTTTGATGAATGTAAAGTTCAAAAGAACAGCATATATTTCAAATATATATATTTTTAACATTATAAATGTCTTTACTGTAACTGTTGATCAGTTTAACTCATCCTTCATAAATAAAAGTACTGATTTATTTTATTTATTTCCCCAAAAAATAAAATTTTAATTATTACTAACCCAAAACTTTTGAGCGGTAGTGTTTAACGTTACAAAAGCTTTAGATTTCAGATAAATGCTGTTCTTTTGAACTTTCTATTCATCAAAGACTGTACACAACTGTTTTCGACATTTAAAATAATAATGAATGTTTCTTGAGTATCAATCATCATATTAGAATAATTTCTGAAGGATCATGTGACAGTGACGACTGGAGTAATGATGCTGAAAACTCAGCTTTGATCACAGGAATAAATAACAGTTTAAAATATATTAAAATAGAAAGCAGCTGTTTTAAATTGGAATAATATTTTACAATATTACTGTTTTTGTTTGTATTTTTAATCAAATAAATGCAGCCTTGGTGAGCAGAAGAAACTTCTCTGTTATGTGCGCGCCACAGACTGCACGCACGTCCGCTTAGAGTTCCGCCTTTTGCCTTCCGTCAATATTACGTTATTAGAAAAATATTTTTTTAGAGAATCGATTTTTTGACATTTGTGAATCGATTCAGAATCGTCCACGTCCGCATCGCGATGCATCTAAGAATAATTTTTTTCTCCCACCCCTAGATTTCATACAACAGGTTAATAAACAGTTACAATTAAGTCACTTACATTTTAGATGCAATGTTGACTGTTTTTGTTCTGTTTCAGCAGCGAAAATAGTTAAACAAAGATCACGGCAGAACCATCACGCATCACGTGTTTTCTCATAACTGAACGATTCAGCATTTTTAACGAATCGGTTGACTCAAAGATTGAATGATCAATCCATAAACATCTGTCTTAATCATGATCGACTCATTCGAACGAATCGTTTGAACGAATGAATCAATGACTCGCTTATTAAGATGGATGCCTGGCGACACCTAATGGCGGTTTAGTGTTGTTTAAAAGCATCATTCTTTCCCACATGTGTGTGATTTGTGTGTGCAACATTATCATTATTTTTCTTACACTATTATATTAGCGATTTAAAAGCACCCACTCGTGTCACACGTCGATTAACCGGTGGGAAAATATCCTCAGACACATACCTAATACATGTATATTTAAATACAATATTGGCCTACCTGGTAAAAAGTTTTATATACTATTTTGATGTCCTTTTGGACACAAGAGGGCAGTATAGCCCTATGTTTGCTTTTTTGTTGAACCAAATAGCACTAAATAGCCTGTTTTAACTTTTTCATTCTTCTTGAATTGCAAAAACAGAATAAAATGGGTTTAGTTGTGATATTTGTATACTTTTATATAGAAATAAATGGTATATAATTACATTTTTAGAAGATTTTTAGTGTTTCCTTTTTGGACATTATTTAATCCCTCGCCATAGCAAAACCGTTTGAGATATTTATTATCCATTCACAATTTAGCATATTTAATGTAGTTTCATCATGTTGAAAAAGTTTGGTACGAATAAAATAAATAGTTTAAGAGGAGTGGCTAAAAATTCAGAGGCTGATTTTGCAAAAAAATCCACATTCAGACCAAAATATCTGACTTCCTGATGGCCAGAGCTATTGAATGTAAATTAGAAAGTTGTCCGGCTTGATGAGAACAATATACAAACTATTTTTTCTTTACTGTAGTTAAAACTAACCCCCCCACTTTTGTCAAAAGCATGTTGAAAGTGACACACTTCCTGCTGCCAGTTGGTGGCGCTATAACTTTGACTCACAATAGCTACATCCATCTGATCGGCCTCTTACCACGAACACACTGCTGAAGTTTCATCAAGATCAGTTAATGTATGCAGAAGTTATTCCACTTCCGTGTTTCTCTTTTCTCGCCATAAATTCGATTCCTCGCCACAGCCAAACCGTTCGAGATATCAAAAATCCGTCCGCAATTTAGCATCCTCAATGTCTTGACTACATCCACACCGAGTTTGAAGGGGGCACGGTGAATTTTCTAGGAGGAGTATTTCACATTCCACAGCAAGCGTTTTCCAAACAACCCATAATAGCCGACTTCCTGTTGGGCTGGCGTAAAACTTGACCGGGGTAAAGTTGTTCGGCCCGATGAGATCTATATGTGTACCGAGTTTCATATTAATTCATGCGAGCGTGTTTGATATATGGATCAAGTTTTAGAACCCCGTTCAAGGGGGCGCTGTTGAGCCCCCCAGCCACGCCCGGGTCCCAGCTTCAGCCCGGCCCTGATGGCCGTGGGTTCTGACCTGTGTGCAAAGTTTCAAGAGTTTTTGAGCACGTTAAGGACCCCAAAAGCCCCTGAAACCTTGATTAACAATATAAAAGCAATAGTCAAATCCCCCCCTCCCCTCACACACACACAGACACAGAGAGTGAGAGAAAATTCTTCAGAAAATCCACATTCAAACCAAAATATCTCTCTTCCTGTTGGTCAGAGATGGTTCATGTAAATTAGAAAGTTGTCCGTCTTGATGAGAACAATACACATACCAAGTTTTGTTACTGTTGATAAAACTAACACCCCCACTTATGACTAAAGGTGGCGCTACTGAGCCCCTCACCACGCCCGTTTCTGAAACTTTGCACATGTCTACTGGATAATAAATGTGATGTGTCTGTCGAGTTTCATGCAATTTCAAGTATGTTAAGAGTCTCAAAAGCATAAAAAAAGAATATTAAAGTTTGATGCGTTGCCACGGCAACAGTATCTAAGATATCAATAATCCTTTCACAGGTTTACATCTGCCGTGTGTCTACATTGTACACATAAAGTTTGAAGCAAATCTGGTAAAAATAAGACAGTGATTTCAAAGCATTTTAATAGTGATGTACTTCCTGCTGCCTGTTGGTGGCGCTATAACTTTGACTCACAATAGTCAGATCTGTGCGATCGGCCTCTTACAACGAACACACTGCTGAAGTTTCATCAAGATCAGTTAATGTATGCAGAAGTTATAACACACTTCCTGTTTCATTTTTTCGCCATAAATTCGTTTCCTCGCCACGGCCAAACCGTTCGAGATATCAAAAATCCGTCCGCAATTTAGCATCCTCAATGTCTTGACTTCATGCACACCGAGTTTGGAGGCGAATCGATGAATTCCCTAGGAGGAGTACATTAAATTCCACAGCATGCGTTTCCAAACAACCCTAAATAGCCGACTTCCTGTTGGGCTGGCGTAAAACTTAGAGCACGAAAGTTGTTCGGCCCGATGAGTTCTATATGTGTACCGAGTTTCATATTATTACATGCAAGCGTGTCTGATTTATGGACAAGTGTTCGGATCCCGTTCAAGGGGGCGCTGTCGAGCCCCCCTGCCACGCCCGGGTACCAGCTTCAGTCCGGCCCTGATGGCCGCGGGTTCTGACCTGTGTGCAAAATTTCAAGAGTTTTCGAGCATGTTAAGGGCCCCAAAAGTGGCCGAAAGGTTGACAAAATAATAATAATAATAATAAATATAGCTGCGAGCAGCGATTACGGGCCCAAGCCGGTGGCACCGCAACCCCGATGCCTTTAGTTACCTAAAGGCACCGGGGTGGCGGTACCGCCGGCTTGGGCCCTCCATCGCTGCTCGCAGCTATATTTATATATATATATATATATATATATATATATATATATATATATATACATACATACATACACACACATACATATATATGTATATATATATATATATATATATATATATATATATATATATATATTATTGTTCAAAAGTTTGGGGTCAGTAAGATTTTTAATGTTTTTAGGAGAAGTCTCTTCTGCTCACCAAGGCTGCATTTATTGATTAAAAATACAAACAAAAACAGTAATATTGTGAAATATTATTCCAATTTAAAACAGCTGTTTTCAATTTTTAAATATTTTACATAGTAATTCATTTCTGTGATCAACGTTGAGTTTTCAGCATCATTACTCCAGTCTTCAGTGTCACATGATCCTTCAGAAATCATACTAATATGATGATTGATGCTCAATAAATATTCATTATTATTTTCAATGTTGAAAACAGTTGTGTACAGATTTTTTTTTTCAAAATGCTTTGATGAATGTTAAGTTCAAAAGAACAGCATATATTTCAAATATATATATTTTTAACATTATAAATGTCTTTACTGTAACTGTTGATCAGTTTAACTCATCCTTCATAAATAAAAGTACTGATTTATTTTATTTATTTCCCCCAAAAATAAAATTGTAATTATTACTAACCCAAAACTTTTGAGCGGTAGTGTTTAACGTTACAAAAGCTTTAGATTTCAGATAAATGCTGTTCTTTTGAACTTTCTATTCATCAAAGACTGTACACAACTGTTTTCGACATTTAAAATAATAATGAATGTTTCTTGAGTATCAATCATCATATTAGAATAATTTCTGAAGGATCATGTGACAGTGACGACTGGAGTAATGATGCTGAAAACTCAGCTTTGATCACAGGAATAAATAACAGTTTAAAATATATTAAAATAGAAAGCAGCCATTTTAAATTGGAATAATATTTTACAATATTACTGTTTTTGTTTGTATTTTTAATCAAATAAATGCAGCCTTGGTGAGCAGAAGAAACTTCTCTGTTATGTGCGCGCCACAGACTGCACGCACGTCCGCTTAGAGTTCCGCCTTTTGCCTTCCGTCAATATTACGTTATTAGAAAAATATTTTTTTAGAGAATCGATTTTTTGACATTTGTGAATCGATTCAGAAATCGTCCACGTCCGCATCGCGATGCATCTAAGAATACATTTTTTCTCCCACCCCTAGATTTCATACAACAGGTTAATAAACAGTTACATTTAAGTCACTTACATTTTAGATTCAATGTTGACTGTTTTTGTTCTGTTTCAGCAGCGAAAATAGTTAAACAAAGATCACGGCAGAACCATCACGTGTTTTCTCATAACTGAACGATTCAGCATTTTTAACGAATCGGTTGACTCAAAGATTGAATGATCAATCCATAAACATCTGTCTTAATCATGATCGACTCATTCGAACGAATCGTTTGAACGAATGAATCAATGACTCGCTTATTAAGATGGATGCCTGGCGACACCTAATGGCGGTTTAGTGTTGTTTAAAAGCATCATTCTTTCCCACATGTGTGTGATTTGTGTGTGCAACATTATCATTATTTTTCTTTCACTATTATATTAGCGATTTAAAAGCACCCACTCGTGTCACACGTCGATTAACCGGTGGGAAAATATCCTCAGACACATACCTAATAAATGTATATTTAAATACAATATTGGCCTACCTGGTAAAAAGTTTGATATACTATTTTGATGTCCTTTTGGACACAAGAGGGCAGTATAGCCCTATGTTTGCTTTTTTGTTGAACCAAATAGCACTAAATAGCCTGTTTTAACTTTTTCATTCTTCTTGAATTGCAAAAACAGAATAAAATGGGTTTAGTTGTGATATTTGTATTCTTTTATATAGAAATAAATGGTATATAATTACATTTTTAGAAGATTTTTAGTGTTTCCTTTTTGGACATTACTTTAATCCCTCGCCATAGCAAAACCATTTGAGATATTTATTATCCATTCACAATTTAGCATATTTAATGTAGTTTCATCATGTTGAAAAAGTTTGGTACGAATAAAATAAATAGTTTAAGAGGAGTGGCTAAAAATTCAGAGGCTGATTTTGCAAAAAAATTCACATTCAGACCAAAATATCTGACTTCCTGATGGCCAGAGCTATTGAATGTAAATTAGAAAGTTGTCCGGCTTGATGAGAACAATATACAAACTGTTTTTTCTTTACTGTAGTTAAAACTAACCCCCCCACTTTTGTCAAAAGCATGTTGAAAGTGACACACTTCCTGCTGCCAGTTGGTGGCGCTATAACTTTGACTCACAATAGCTACATCCATCTGATCGGCCTCTTACCACGAACACACTGCTGAAGTTTCATCAAGATCAGTTAATGTATGCAGAAGTTATTCCACTTCCGTGTTTCTCTTTTCTCGCCATAAATTCGATTCCTCGCCACAGCCAAACCGTTCGAGATATCAAAAATCCGTCCGCAATTTAGCATCCTCAAAGTCTTGACTACATGCACACCGAGTTTGAAGGGGACACGGTGAATTTTCTAGGAGGAGTATTTCACATTCCACAGCAAGCGTTTTCCAAACAACCCATAATAGCCGACTTCCTGTTGGGCTGGCGTAAAACTTGACCGGGGTAAAGTTGTTCGGCCCGATGAGATCTATATGTGTACCGAGTTTCATATTAATTCATGCGAGCGTGTTTGATATATGGATCAAGTTTTAGAACCCCGTTCAAGGGGGCGCTGTTGAGCCCCCCAGCCACGCCCGGGTACCAGCTTCAGCCCGGCCCTGATGGCCGTGGGTTCTGACCTGTGTGCAAAGTTTCAAGAGTTTTTGAGCACGTTAAGGACCCCAAAAGCCCCTGAAACCTTGATTAACAATATAAAAGCAATAGTCAAATCCCCCCCTCCCCTCACACACACACAGACACAGAGAGAGGGAGAGAAAATTCTTCAGAAAATCCACATTCAAACCAAAATATCTCTCTTCCTGTTGGTCGGAGATGGTTCATGTAAATTAGAAAGTTGTCCGTCTTGATGAGAACAATACACATACCAAGTTTTGTGATTCTAGGAAAAACTAAGCCCCCATTTTTGACTAAAGGTGGCGCTACTGAGCCATTCCACCACGCCCGTTTCTGAAACTTTGCACATGTCTACGGGCTAATAAATGTGATGTGTCTGTTGAGTTTCATGCAATTTCAAGTATGTTAAGAGTCTCAAAAGCATCAAAAAATAATATTAAAGTTTGATGCGTTGCCACGGCAACAGTATCTAAGATATCAATAATCCTTTCACAGGTTTACATCTGCCGTGTGTCTACATTGTACGCATAAAGTTTGAAGCAAATCGGGTAAAAATAAGACACTGATTTCAAAGCATTTTGAAAGTGATGTACTTCCTGCTGCCTGTTGGTGGCGCTATAACTTTGACTCACAATAGTCACATCCATGTGATCGGCCTCTTACAACGAACACACTGCTGAAGTTTCATCAAGATCAGTTAATGTATGCAGAAGTTATAACACACTTCCTGTTTCATTTTTTCGCCATAAATTTGTTTCCTCGCCACGGCCAAACCGTTCGAGATATCAAAAATCCGTCCGCAATTTAGCATCCTCAATGTCTTGACTTCATGCACACCGAGTTTGGAGGCGAATCGATGAATTCCCTAGGAGGAGTACATTAAATTCCACAGCATGCGTTTCCAAACAACGCTAAATAGCCAACTTCCTGTTTGGCTGGCGTAAAACTTAGAGCACGAAAGTTGTTCGGCCCAATGAGATCTATATGTGTACCGAGTTTCATATTATTACATGCAAGCGTGTTTGATTTATGGACACGTGTTTGGATCCCGTTCCAGGGGGCGCTGTCGAGCCCCCCTGCCACGCCCGGGTACCAGCTTCAGTCCGGCCCTGATGGCCGCGGGTTCTGACGTGTGTGCAAAATTTCAAGAGTTTTCGAGCATGTTAAGGGCCCCAAAAGTGCCCGAAAGGTTGACAAAATAATAATAATAATAATAAATATAGCTGCGAGCAGCGATTACGGGCCCAAGCCGGTGGCACCGCAACCCCGGTGCCTTTAGTTACCTAAAGGCACCGGGGTGGCGGTACCGCCGGCTTTGGCCCTCCATCGCTGCTCGCAGCTATATTTATATATATATATATATATATATATATATATATATATATATATATATATATATATATATATATATACATACACACACATACATATATATGTATATATATATATATATATATATATTATTGTTCAAAAGTTTGGGGTCAGTAAGATTTTTAATGTTTTTAGGAGAAGTCTCTTCTGCTCACCAAGGCTGCATTTATTGATTAAAAATACAAACAAAAACAGTAATATTGTGAAATATTATTCCAATTTAAAACAGCTGTTTTCAATTTTTAAATATTTTACATAGTAATTCATTTCTGTGATCAAAGTTGAGTTTTCAGCATCATTACTCCACTCTTCAGTGTCACATGATCCTTCAGAAATCATACTAATATGATGATTGATGCTCAATAAATATTCATTATTATTTTCAATGTTGAAAACAGTTGTGTACAGATTTTTTTTTTTTTCAAAATGCTTTGATGAATGTAAAGTTCAAAAGAACAGCATATATTTCAAATATATATATTTTTAACATTATAAATGTCTTTACTGTAACTGTTGATCAGTTTAACTCATCCTTCATAAATAAAAGTACTGATTTATTTTATTTATTTCCCCAAAAAATAAAATTTTAATTATTACTAACCCAAAACTTTTGAGCGGTAGTGTTTAACGTTACAAAAGCTTTAGATTTCAGATAAATGCTGTTCTTTTGAACTTTCTATTCATCAAAGACTGTACACAACTGTTTTCGACATTTAAAATAATAATGAATGTTTCTTGAGTATCAATCATCATATTAGAATAATTTCTGAAGGATCATGTGACAGTGACGACTGGAGTAATGATGCTGAAAACTCAGCTTTGATCACAGGAATAAATAACAGTTTAAAATATATTAAAATAGAAAGCAGCTGTTTTAAATTGGAATAATATTTTACAATATTACTGTTTTTGTTTGTATTTTTAATCAAATAAATGCAGCCTTGGTGAGCAGAAGAAACTTCTCTGGTATGTGCGCGCCACAGACTGCACGCACGTCCGCTTAGAGTTCCGCCTTTTGCCGTCCGTCAATATTACGTTATTAGAAAAATATTTTTTTAGAGAATCGATTTTTTGACATTTGTGAATCGATTCAGAATCGTCCACGTCCGCATCGCGATGCATCTAAGAATAATTTTTTTCTCCCACCCCTAGATTTCATACAACAGGTTAATAAACAGTTACAATTAAGTCACTTACATTTTAGATGCAATGTTGACTGTTTTTGTTCTGTTTCAGCAGCGAAAATAGTTAAACAAAGATCACGGCAGAACCATCACGCATCACGTGTTTTCTCATAACTGAACGATTCAGCATTTTTAACGAATCGGTTGACTCAAAGATTGAATGATCAATCCATAAACATCTGTCTTAATCATGATCGACTCATTCGAACGAATCGTTTGAACGAATGAATCAATGACTCGCTTATTAAGATGGATGCCTGGCGACACCTAATGGCGGTTTAGTGTTGTTTAAAAGCATCATTCTTTCCCACATGTGTGTGATTTGTGTGTGCAACATTATCATTATTTTTCTTACACTATTATATTAGCGATTTAAAAGCACCCACTCGTGTCACACGTCGATTAACCGGTGGGAAAATATCCTCAGACACATACCTAATACATGTATATTTAAATACAATATTGGCCTACCTGGTAAAAAGTTTTATATACTATTTTGATGTCCTTTTGGACACAAGAGGGCAGTATAGCCCTATGTTTGCTTTTTTGTTGAACCAAATAGCACTAAATAGCCTGTTTTAACTTTTTCATTCTTCTTGAATTGCAAAAACAGAATAAAATGGGTTTAGTTGTGATATTTGTATACTTTTATATAGAAATAAATGGTATATAATTACATTTTTAGAAGATTTTTAGTGTTTCCTTTTTGGACATTATTTAATCCCTCGCCATAGCAAAACCGTTTGAGATATTTATTATCCATTCACAATTTAGCATATTTAATGTAGTTTCATCATGTTGAAAAAGTTTGGTACGAATAAAATAAATAGTTTAAGAGGAGTGGCTAAAAATTCAGAGGCTGATTTTGCAAAAAAATCCACATTCAGACCAAAATATCTGACTTCCTGATGGCCAGAGCTATTGAATGTAAATTAGAAAGTTGTCCGGCTTGATGAGAACAATATACAAACTATTTTTTCTTTACTGTAGTTAAAACTAACCCCCCCACTTTTGTCAAAAGCATGTTGAAAGTGACACACTTCCTGCTGCCAGTTGGTGGCGCTATAACTTTGACTCACAATAGCTACATCCATCTGATCGGCCTCTTACCACGAACACACTGCTGAAGTTTCATCAAGATCAGTTAATGTATGCAGAAGTTATTCCACTTCCGTGTTTCTCTTTTCTCGCCATAAATTCGATTCCTCGCCACAGCCAAACCGTTCGAGATATCAAAAATCCGTCCGCAATTTAGCATCCTCAATGTCTTGACTACATCCACACCGAGTTTGAAGGGGGCACGGTGAATTTTCTAGGAGGAGTATTTCACATTCCACAGCAAGCGTTTTCCAAACAACCCATAATAGCCGACTTCCTGTTGGGCTGGCGTAAAACTTGACTGGGGTAAAGTTGTTCGGCCCGATGAGATCTATATGTGTACCGAGTTTCATATTAATTCATGCGAGCGTGTTTGATATATGGATCAAGTTTTAGAACCCCGTTCAAGGGGGCGCTGTTGAGCCCCCCAGCCACGCCCGGGTCCCAGCTTCAGCCCGGCCCTGATGGCCGTGGGTTCTGACCTGTGTGCAAAGTTTCAAGAGTTTTTGAGCACGTTAAGGACCCCAAAAGCCCCTGAAACCTTGATTAACAATATAAAAGCAATAGTCAAATCCCCCCCTCCCCTCACACACACACAGACACAGAGAGGGAGAGAAAATTCTTCAGAAAATCCACATTCAAACCAAAATATCTCTCTTCCTGTTGGTCAGAGATGGTTCATGTAAATTAGAAAGTTGTCCGTCTTGATGAGAACAATACACATACCAAGTTTTGTTGCTGTTGATAAAACTAACACCCCCACTTATGACTAAAGGTGGCGCTACTGAGCCCCTCACCACGCCCGTTTCTGAAACTTTGCACATGTCTACTGGATAATAAATGTGATGTGTCTGTCGAGTTTCATGCAATTTCAAGTATGTTAAGAGTCTCAAAAGCATAAAAAAAGAATATTAAAGTTTGATGCGTTGCCACGGCAACAGTATCTAAGATATCAATAATCCTTTCACAGGTTTACATCTGCCGTGTGTCTACATTGTACACATAAAGTTTGAAGCAAATCTGGTAAAAATAAGACAGTGATTTCAAAGCATTTTAATAGTGATGTACTTCCTGCTGCCTGTTGGTGGCGCTATAACTTTGACTCACAATAGTCACATCTGTGCGATCGGCCTCTTACAACGAACACACTGCTGAAGTTTCATCACGATCAGTTAATGTATGCAGAAGTTATAACACACTTCCTGTTTCATTTTTTCGCCATAAATTCGTTTCCTCGCCACGGCCAAACCGTTCGAGATATCAAAAATCCGTCCGCAATTTAGCATCCTCAATGTCTTGACTTCATGCACACCGAGTTTGGAGGCGAATCGATGAATTCCCTAGGAGGAGTACATTAAATTCCACAGCATGCGTTTCCAAACAACCCTAAATAGCCGACTTCCTGTTGGGCTGGCGTAAAACTTAGAGCACGAAAGTTGTTCGGCCCGATGAGTTCTATATGTGTACCGAGTTTCATATTATTACATGCAAGCGTGTCTGATTTATGGACAAGTGTTCGGATCCCGTTCCAGGGGGCGCTGTCGAGCCCCCCTGCCACGCCCGGGTACCAGCTTCAGTCCGGCCCTGATGGCCGCGGGTTCTGACCTGTGTGCAAAATTTCAAGAGTTTTCGAGCATGTTAAGGGCCCCAAAAGTGGCCGAAAGGTTGACAAAATAATAATAATAATAATAATAATAATCCTACCGAAAACAATAGGGCCTTCGCCCTTTCAGGGCTTGGGCCCTAATAATAATAATAATCCTACCGAAAACAATAGGGCCTTCGCCCTTTCAGGGCTTGGGCCCTAAATATAGCTGCGAGCAGCGATTACGGGCCCAAGCCGGTGGCACCGCAACCCCGATGCCTTTAGTTACCTAAAGGCACCGGGGTGGCGGTGCCGCCGGCTTGGGCCCTCCATCGCTGCTCGCAGCTATATTTATATATATATATATATATATATACTGTATATATATATATATATATATATATATATATATATACAGTATATATATATAACAAAAGATATATACATTATATATATATCAGACAAGTAATATTCTCTGTCTTGTCACTTCACAAAAAAATGGTACAAATTGTACTACTGACTATTTAAACAGAGCAGTGTAATTTTAATAAGTTAGGTTGACTATTTTATAATTATATTTTATTAGGGCTATAATGAACAAGCTGCGATGTCAAGATTACAATGCTGGTGTGTGTGTTTGTGTGTGTGTGTGTGTGTCGTGGGCGTGATTTAACAGTGGAGACATAAAAATATACTTTATGGTGCTAACTTTAAAATTTAAATAAAATGCTCACGGCTGCACGGGCATTCATTCCTACTTCCATAGGAATTCATTGAAAAAGCTCGCTCTGCTCCCAACCATAATCAATGTCAGTGCGGACGAACATATTTTACTTTCGTTTTTAAGTTAGCGATTCAAAAGCCCCCAGCGGTGTCACACGTCGATTAACCGGTGGTAAAATTATATTCTCACTGTCACATACATAGTATAGGCCGCCTACCTGAAAGAGAGTTTAGCTTGCCCGAACATAGTAGCCTGATTAGAACGTCAATGACAAAAAAATAACTTGGCAATCACTAAAACGAGAGATTATTCTAATTATATTACAGTCATTTTAAGTTGCAATCAACAGTTGATAATAAATGTATTACTGATCAATGGTAACAAGGTTGCGCTGCTGAGGCTCGTGCAGCTTCTCCAGGAGAATTGTAAACAACTGAGCGCAGCACACAAAAAAGAAACCCAGTTAACAACATACTGACTATAAAAATTACAAATATGGAGTTTTTATATATTTTATAACATATGATAAGAGCAACCTCACTTGACGAGTAGGCTGTGTTTCCTGAATACAATCACGATTGAAACTGCGACATTGATTTCATCAACAGGTTAATAAACAGTTACAATTAAGTCACTTACATTTAAGATGCAATATTGACTGTTTTTGTTCTGTTTCAGCAGCAAAAATAGTTAAACCAAGATCACAGCAGAACCATCGCGCATCTCACAGCAACTTGTTTTCTCATTTCTGAATGATTCAGCATTTTGAACGAATCGGTTGACTCAAAGATTCAATGACCAATCCATAAACATCTGTCTCAATCATGAATGACTCAGTCATTCGAACGAATCGTTTGAACGAATTAATTAATGACTCGCTCATTAAGACGATCGCCTGGCGACACCTAATGGCGGTTTAGTGTTATGTTTAAAAGTATCATTCTTTCCAACGTGTGTGCACCATTATCAATGTCTGTGCGGACGTCTTTACTTTCACTTTTATATTAGCGATTTAAAAGCACCCGCTCGTGTCACACATCGATTAACCAATGGGAAAATATCCTCACAGTCATATACCTAATAAATTTATATTTAAATACAATAGGCCTACCTAGTAAAACGTTTTATATACTATTTGGATATCCTTTTGGACACAAGAGGGCAGTATAGCCCTATGTTTGCTTTTTTGTTGAACCAAATAGCACTAAATAGCCTGTTCATAACTTTTTCATACTTCTTGAATTGCAAAAACAGAATAAAATGGGTTTAGTTCTAATATTTGTATAATTTTATATAAAAATAAATGGTGTATAATTACATTTTTAGAAGTTATGAGATGTTTCCTGCTTCCTTTTTGACATTAATTTAATCCCTCGCCATAGCAAAACCGTTTGAGATATTCAATATCCGTTCACAATTTAGCATCTTTAATGTATTTTCATCATGTTGAAAAAGTTTGGTGGGAATAAAATAAATATTTTAAGAGGAGTGGCTAAAAATTCAGAGGCTGATTTTGCAAAAAAATCCACATTCAGACCAAAATATCTGACTTCCTCATGGCCGGAGCTAATGAATGTAAATTAGAAAGTTGTCCGGCTTGATGAGAACAATATACAAACTATTTCTTTTTTACTGTAGTTAAAACTAACCCCCCCACTTTTGTCAAAAGCATGTTGAAAGTGACACACTTCCTGCTGCCAGTTGGTGGCGCTATAACTTTGACTCACAATAGTTACATCCATCTGATCGGCCTCTTACCACGAACACACTGCTGAAGTTTCATCAAGATCAGTTAATGTATGCAGAAGTTATTCCACTTCGTGTTTCTCTTTACTCGCCATAAATTCAAACCAAAATATCTGACACCCTGTTGGTCATAGCTAATAACTGTAAATTAGAAAGTTGTCCGGCTCGATGAGACTAATATATGTACTGATTTTTGTAACTGTTGGTAAAACTAACCCCCCCACTTTTGTCAAAAGCATGTTGAAAGTGACACACTTCCTGCTGCCAGTTGGTGGCGCTATAACTTTGACTCACAATAGTTACATCCATCTGATCGGCCTCTTACCACGAACACACTGTTGAAGTTTCATCAAGATCAGTTAATGTATGCAGAAGTTATAACACTTCGTGTTTCTCTTTTCTCGCCATAAATTCGTTTCCTCGCCACGGCCAAACCGTTCGAGATATCAAAAATCCGTCCACAATTTAGCATCCTCAATGTCTTGACTTCATGCTGACCGAGTTTGGAGGTGAATGGATGAATTTCCTAGGAGGAGTACATCAAATTCCACAGCATGCGTTTCCAAACAACCCATAATAGCTGACTTCCTGTTGGGCTGGCGTAAAACATAGAGCACGAAAGTTGTTCGGCCCGATGAGATCCATATGTGTACCGAGTTTCATATTATTACATGCAAGCGTGTCTGATTTATGGACAAGTGTTCGGATCCCGTTCCAGGGGGCGCTGTCGAGCCCCCCTGCCACGCCCGGGTACCAGCTTCAGCCCAGTCCTGATGGCCGAAGGTTCTGACCTGTGTGCAAAGTTTCAAGAGTTTTCGAGCACGTTAAGAGCCCCAAAAGCCCCTGAAACCTTGAAAAACAATTATAAAAGCAGATTTCTCCTAACAGACAAATTCCCCACACCCCACACACACACACAAAAACACAGGTACAGAGAGAGAGAGAGAATTCTCCAAAAAATCACATTCAAACCAAAATATCTGACTTCCTGTTGGTCAGAGCTTATAACTGTAAATTAGAAAGTTGTCCGGCTCGATGAGAACAATATACATACCGATTTTTGTAATTCTAGGAAAAACTAAGCCCCCATTTTTGACTAAAGGTGGCGCTACTGAGCCCCTCACCACGCCCATTTCTGAAACTTTGCACATGTCTACTGGATAATAAATGTGATGTGTCTGTCGAGTTTCATGCATTTTCAAGCATGTGAAGAGTCTCAAAAGCATCCGAAAAGAATATTGAAGTTTGATGCGTTGCCACGGCAACAGTATCTAAGATATCAATAATCCTTTCACAGGTCTACATCTGCCGTGTGTCTACATTATACACATAAAGTTTGAAGCAAATCGGGTAAAAATAAGAGAGTGATTTCAAAGCATTTTGAAAGTGACACACTTCCTGCTGCCAGTTGGTGGCACTATAACTTTGACTCACAATAGTCACATCCATGTGATCGGCCTCTTACAACAAACACACTGCTGAAGTTTCATCAAGATCAGTTAATGTATGCAGAAGTTATAACACACTTCCTGTTTCCATTATTCGCCATAAATTCATTTCCTCGCCATGGCCAAACCGTTCGAGATATCAAAAATCCGTCCGCAATTTAGCATCCTCAATGTCTTGACTTCATGCTGACCGAGTTTGGAGGAGATTGGATGAATTCTCTAGGAGGAGTACATCAAATTCCACAGCATGCGTTTCCAAACAACCCATAATAGCTGACTTCCTGTTGGGCTGGCATAAAACTTAGAGCACGAAAGTTGTTCGCCCCGATGAGATCTATATGTGTACCGAGTTTCATATTATTACATGCAAGTGTGTTTGATTTATGGACAAGTGTTCGGATCCCGTTCCAGGGGGCGCTGTCGAGCCCCCCTGCCACGCCCGGGTACCAGCTTCAGCCCAACCCTGATGGCCGCGGGTTCTGACCTGTGTGCAAAGTTTCAAGAGTTTTCGAGCACGTTAAGGGCCCCAAAAGTGCCCGAGAAGTAGAAAAAAAAAAATAATAATAATAATAATAAAAATAATCCTAACGAAAACAATAGGGCCTTCGCCCTTTCAGGGCTTGGGCCCTAATAATAATAACAAATAATCCTACCGAAAACAATAGGGCCTTCGCCCTTTCAGGGCTTGGGCCCTAATAAATAATCCTACCGAAAACAATAGGGCCTTCGCCCTTTCAGGGCCTGGGCCCTAAATATAGCTGCGAGCAGCGATTACGGGCCCAAGCCGGTGGCACCGCAACCCCGATGCCTTTAGTTACCTACAGGCACCGGGGTGGCGGTGCCGCCGGCTTTGGCCCTTCATCGCTGCTTGCAGCTATATTTATATATATATATATATATATATATATATATATATATATATATATATATATATATATATATATCTTTAATGTATTTTTATCATGTTGAAAAAGTTTGGTGTGAATAAAATAAACCACTTAGGAGGAGTAACTAAAAACTCAGAGTCTGACATATCCAAAAAATCCACATTCAAACCAAAATATCTGACTTCCTGTTGCTCGGAGCTAATGACTGTAAATTAGAAAGTTGTCCGGCTCGATGAGACCAATATGCGTACTGATTTTTGTAACTGTGGGTAAAAGTAACCCCCCCACTTTTGTCAAAAGCATTTTGAAAGTGACACACTTCCTGCTACCAGTTGGTGGCGCTATAACTTTGACTCACAATAGTTGCATCCATCTGACCGGCCTCTTACCATGAACACACTGCTGAAGTTTCATCAAGATCAGTTAATGTATGCAGAAGTTATAACACTTCGTGTTTCTCTTTTCTCGCCATAAATTCGTTTCCTCGCCACGGCCAAACCGTTCGAGATATCAAAAATCCGTCCGCAATTTAGCATCCTCAATGTCTTGACTTCATGCTGACCGAGTTTGGTGGGGATCGGATGAATTCTCTAGGATGAGTGTTTCAAATTCCACAGCATGCGTTTTTCAAACAACCCATAATAGCAGACTTCCTGTTGGGCGGAGCTAATAATTTAGAGTGCGGAAGTTGTTCGGCCCGATGAGATCTATATGTGTACCGAGTTTCATATTAATTCATGCAAGCGTGTTTGATATATGGACCAAGTTTTCAGACCGTGTTCAAGGGGGCGCTGTTGAGCCCCCCTGCCACGCCCGTGTACCAGCTTCAGCCCGGCCCTGATGACGGTGGGTTCTGACCTGTGTGAAAAGTTTCAAGTGTTTTTGAGCACGTTAAGTGCGCCAAAAGCCCCTAAAACCTTGAAAAACAAAGATTAAATGGAATAGACAACCCCCCCCCCCCCCCCCCCCCCCCCCCCGACACACACACACAGACACACACAGACACACAGAGAGAGAGAGAAAATTCTTCAGAAAATCCACATTCAAACCAAAATATCTGACTTCCTGTTGGTTGGAGCTTATAAGTGTTAATTAGAAAGTTGTCCGGCTCGATGAGAACAATATACATACCGATTTTTGTGATTCTAGGAAAAACTAAGCCCCCATTTTTGACTAAAGGTGGCGCTACTGAGCCCCTCACCACGCCCATTTCTGAAACTTTGCACATGTCTACTGGCTAATAAATGTGATGTGTCTGTCGAGTTTCATGCATTTTCAAGCATGTGAGGAGTCTCAAAAGCATCCGAAAAGAATATTAAAGTTTGATGCGTTGCCACGGCAACAGTATCTAAGATATCAATAATCCTTTCACAGGTCTACATCTGCCATGTGTCTACATTATACACATAAAGTTTGAAGCAAATCAGATTAAAATAAGAGGGTGATTTCAAAGCATTTTGAAAGTGACACACTTCCTGTTGCCAGTTGGTGGCGCTATAACTTTGACTCACAATAGTCACATCCTTGTGTTCGGCCTCTTACAACGAATACACTGCTGAAGTTTCATCAAGATCAGATAATGTATGCTGAAGTTATAATACACTTCCTGTGTCCCTTATTCGCCATAAATTCGTTTCCTTGCCACGGCCAAACCATTCGACATATCAAAAATCCGTCCGCAATTTAGCATCCTCAATGTCTTGACTTCATGCCGACCGAGTTTGGAGGCAAATGGATGAATTTCCTAGGAGGAGTACATCAAGTTCCACAGCATGCGTTTCCAAACAACCCATAATAGCCGACTTCCTGTTGGGCTGGCGTAAAACTTAGAGCACGAAAGTTGTTCGGCTCGATGAGATCTATATGTGTACCGAGTTTCATATTATTACATGCAAGCGTGTCTGATTTATGGACAAGTGTTCGGATGCCGTTCCAGGGGGCGCTGTCGAGGCCCCCTGCCACGCCCGGGTACCAGCTTTAGCCCGGCCCTGATGGCCGCGGGTTCTGACCTGTGTGCAAAATTTCAAGAGTTTTCGAGCATGTTAAGGGCCCCAAAAGTGCCCGAAAGGTTGACAAAATAATAATAAATATAGCTGCGAGCAGCGATTACGGGCCCAAGCCGGTGGCACCGCAACCCCGGTGCCTTTAGTTACCTAAAGGCACCGGGGTGGCGGTACCGCCGGCTTTGGCCCTCCATCGCTGCTCGCAGCTATATTTATATATATATATATATATATATATATATATATATATATATATATATATATATATATATATATACACACATATACATATATATATATATATATATATATATATATATATATATATATTATTGTTCAAAAGTTTGGGGTCAGTAAGATTTTTAATGTTTTTAGGAGAAGTCTCTTCTGCTCACCAAGGCTGCATTTATTGATTAAAAATACAAACAAAAACAGTAATATTGTGAAATATTATTCCAATTTAAAACAGCTGTTTTCAATTTTTAAATATTTTACATAGTAATTCATTTCTGTGATCAAAGTTGAGTTTTCAGCATCATTACTCCACTCTTCAGTGTCACATGATCCTTCAGAAATCATACTAATATGATGATTGATGCTCAATAAATATTCATTATTATTTTCAATGTTGAAAACAGTTGTGTACAGATTTTTTTTTTTTTCAAAATGCTTTGATGAATGTAAAGTTCAAAAGAACAGCATATATTTCAAATATATATATTTTTAACATTATAAATGTCTTTACTGTAACTGTTGATCAGTTTAACTCATCCTTCATAAATAAAAGTACTGATTTATTTTATTTATTTCCCCAAAAAATAAAATTTTAATTATTACTAACCCAAAACTTTTGAGCGGTAGTGTTTAACGTTACAAAAGCTTTAGATTTCAGATAAATGCTGTTCTTTTGAACTTTCTATTCATCAAAGACTGTACACAACTGTTTTCGACATTTAAAATAATAATGAATGTTTCTTGAGTATCAATCATCATATTAGAATAATTTCTGAAGGATCATGTGACAGTGACGACTGGAGTAATGATGCTGAAAACTCAGCTTTGATCACAGGAATAAATAACAGTTTAAAATATATTAAAATAGAAAGCAGCTGTTTTAAATTGGAATAATATTTTACAATATTACTGTTTTTGTTTGTATTTTTAATCAAATAAATGCAGCCTTGGTGAGCAGAAGAAACTTCTCTGTTATGTGCGCGCCACAGACTGCACGCACGTCCGCTTAGAGTTCCGCCTTTTGCCTTCCGTCAATATTACGTTATTAGAAAAATATTTTTTTAGAGAATCGATTTTTTGACATTTGTGAATCGATTCAGAATCGTCCACGTCCGCATCGCGATGCATCTAAGAATAAATTTTTTCTCCCACCCCTAGATTTCATACAACAGGTTAATAAACAGTTACAATTAAGTCACTTACATTTTAGATGCAATGTTGACTGTTTTTGTTCTGTTTCAGCAGCGAAAATAGTTAAACAAAGATCACGGCAGAACCATCACGCATCACGTGTTTTCTCATAACTGAACGATTCAGCATTTTTAACGAATCGGTTGACTCAAAGATTGAATGATCAATCCATAAACATCTGTCTTAATCATGATCGACTCATTCGAACGAATCGTTTGAACGAATGAATCAATGACTCGCTTATTAAGATGGATGCCTGGCGACACCTAATGGCGGTTTAGTGTTGTTTAAAAGCATCATTCTTTCCCACATGTGTGTGATTTGTGTGTGCAACATTATCATTATTTTTCTTACACTATTATATTAGCGATTTAAAAGCACCCACTCGTGTCACACGTCGATTAACCGGTGGGAAAATATCCTCAGACACATACCTAATACATGTATATTTAAATACAATATTGGCCTACCTGGTAAAAAGTTTTATATACTATTTTGATGTCCTTTTGGACACAAGAGGGCAGTATAGCCCTATGTTTGCTTTTTTGTTGAACCAAATAGCACTAAATAGCCTGTTTTAACTTTTTCATTCTTCTTGAATTGCAAAAACAGAATAAAATGGGTTTAGTTGTGATATTTGTATACTTTTATATAGAAATAAATGGTATATAATTACATTTTTAGAAGATTTTTAGTGTTTCCTTTTTGGACATTATTTAATCCCTCGCCATAGCAAAACCGTTTGAGATATTTATTATCCATTCACAATTTAGCATATTTAATGTAGTTTCATCATGTTGAAAAAGTTTGGTACGAATAAAATAAATAGTTTAAGAGGAGTGGCTAAAAATTCAGAGGCTGATTTTGCAAAAAAATCCACATTCAGACCAAAATATCTGACTTCCTGATGGCCAGAGCTATTGAATGTAAATTAGAAAGTTGTCCGGCTTGATGAGAACAATATACAAACTATTTTTTCTTTACTGTAGTTAAAACTAACCCCCCCACTTTTGTCAAAAGCATGTTGAAAGTGACACACTTCCTGCTGCCAGTTGGTGGCGCTATAACTTTGACTCACAATAGCTACATCCATCTGATCGGCCTCTTACCACGAACACACTGCTGAAGTTTCATCAAGATCAGTTAATGTATGCAGAAGTTATTCCACTTCCGTGTTTCTCTTTTCTCGCCATAAATTCGATTCCTCGCCACAGCCAAACCGTTCGAGATATCAAAAATCCGTCCGCAATTTAGCATCCTCAATGTCTTGACTACATCCACACCGAGTTTGAAGGGGGCACGGTGAATTTTCTAGGAGGAGTATTTCACATTCCACAGCAAGCGTTT